>NC_090929.1:292232497-292857497 GCF_040938575.1 Ambystoma mexicanum
GGAAACTTTGCGGTTAGTGTGTAGGGCCTGGGTGCCAATAAAGGGAACTCAGCCATATATGGAAGCAGAGAGGAAGGAGCTGGAGCACAGAGATGAACAAGTTACTTCTTACCTTGTAATGTTCTTTCGACGGGATGTTCCTCCGACGTATTTCTTATCTTAGATATCTCCTTCCAGCTCTGCTGGCCTCAGAACATTTTTCTCTAGAGGGCGCTGCCTATAAAGGCCGCGCGCAGCGTCCGTTGCTCAGTTCCGTTTTGTAGCCCACAGTATTTCTGTCTGGACTAGACTAATCACCCTGAAGGAGCGTAAGCTGCAACAACAAGGGAAGTAGAACTGCGGGGATGGATGGGAGGGTCGATAAGGAATACGTCGGAGGAACATCCCGTCGAAAGAACGTTACAAGGTAAGAAGTAACTTGTTCTTCGAAGGGATTGTGTCCTCCGACGTATTCCTTATCTTTGATAGACTCCCATAGCAGTATTCTATTATTGGAGGAGGGAGTACTGACTTCACGCTGTCTTCTATTGATGAATAGAGTGCAGTACAGCCCCTTCCAAACCTAGTCTCTTGACTGGAGGAGGAATCCAAGTTGTAAAAACGTGTAAACGTATGGACAGACGACCATGTAGCGGCCGCACAGATGTCTTTAACCGGCACACCTCTTTTGAGGGCCGATGAAGCTTCAATACCTCTGGTCGAATGAGCCCTAAGGTTTTGAGGGGGCTCTTTCCCTGCCAGTTTATAACATTCCAAAATGGCTAGAATGATCCATCTGGAAATGGTCTGCTTAGTTATTGGTAACCCCAGCTTGTGACCTGTGTAACCTACAAACAGCTGGTCTGCCTGTCTTATCCTGGCTCGTCTACTGATGTAAAACTTAAAGCCCTTCTAGGGTCCAACCTGTGTAACCTCTCTTCCTCTTTCCCCGGATGAGGAGGAGGATAGAAAGATGGTAGGGTAATCTTCTGAGTGATATGGAATTCATAAACCACCTTTGGGAGGAAATTAGGCTTCACTTGCAGGACAACTTTGTCTTTGTGAAAGATTGTATGAGGGGGTTTACAAGAAAGAGCTTGTAATTCGCTCACCCTTCTAGCAAATGTAAGTGCTATTAATACAACAGTTTTAAGGGTAAGGAATCTTAACGAACAAGAATGGAGTGGTTCGAAAGATGTGCCCATCAGGAAAGTTAGGACTAAGTTTAAATCCCATAGGGGAACTTGAAATGGTCTTGGGGGATAAACATTGGTTAACCCCTTTAGAAACTGTGTTACCAAGGGTAACTTGAAATAGGATGGTTCTTACGCAGTGCGCTTAAAGATGGATAGCGCTGCGAGATAGCCCTTAATGGTGCCAACTTGAAGGCCTGAATTCGCCAAATAGAGTAGGAAGGACAAAACCATTGGTGTACCACATGAAAAGGGGTCGATATTCTGTTCTCTACACCAGCTGAAAAATCTGTTCCAACGGCAGCGGTATAAAGACTTTGTTGCTGGCCTCCTTGCTGAAAGCAACACCTCCATAACATCATCAGGGAGGTCCCAATCCTTGTACCTCAGCCTTTCAGAAGCCAAGCGTAAAGGTTGAGGGTTTTGATGTCTGGATGGAGAACCTGACCTCCCTTCTGTGAGAGTAGGTTCTCTCTGAGTGGAAGTCGAATTGGAGGGCAGATGGACAAGTCTAGAAGGTCCGGGTACCACGTTCTCCTGGCCCAATCCGGGGCAATTAGGATCATGGTTCTCCGGAATCTTCTCATTTGAGGAATGACAGGGACCGGTGGGAACGCATACAGAAGCGGAAACTCCCAGTCCACTATGAACGCATCTCCCAGAGCTCCTCTCGGGGGAAATTCCCTTGAGCAGAACAGATCGCATTTCCTGTTGACGCTGGTGGCGAACAGATCCACCTGAGGGGTTCCCCAAAGGGCGAGGATCTCTTGAAGGACTTCCTGAGCTAGTTCCCACTCGTGGGAGACTGTACTCTGCCTGCTCAGAGCGTCCGCTGTCAAGTTCTCTCCGGCTAGGTGAACTGCCGATAGTGATTCCTTCTTGGATTGCCCAAAACCAGAGCTGCATCGCCTCTCTGCACAGGGGTAGTGATCCTACGCCTCCTCTTTTGTTGAGGTAATCCATGGCCACCGTGTTGTCCATCATTATCAGGACATTTTTCCCCTTGTACAGCTGGCAGGAACGCCTTCAGCGCAAGTCTGATGGCTCTCAGCTCTAACAGGTTGATATGTAGTCTGGACTCCGATGGAGACCAACGACCGCTGATGGTGAAGTCGTTGGCGTGGGCTCCCCACCCCGTGAGTGAGGCATCCGTGACTACTGTTATCTCCGGCCAGGGTTGCCAAAACTGTTCTCCTTTCAGAATGTTCTCCTGACAGGCCCACCACTGAAGGTCTCGAGCCACCCTGTCGGGAACCTGAAGAAGATCTGTCATTCTCCCTGAGAATTGTGACCACCGAGTCCTCAGTGTCCACTGGAGGGATCTCATACTCAGGCGAGCCTCTGGCACTAGGAAAATGCAGGATGCCATGAGGCCTAGCAACCTCAAAAAGTCAAAGGCTGGGAGACGTTGGGGAACTTGGTAACCATCTGTAGAATATCTTGAGCCCTCACCTCTGGTGGCGAGGCTTTTCCCAGGGAAGTGTCCAGGATCGCTCCTATGAATTGGAGTCTCTGCGATGGTATCATTTGTGACTTCTTTAAATTGAGGGAGAAGCCCAGTCTGTGAAGGGAGTGGCAAACGTGATTTAGCTGGATCTGAGCTTGTTCCGAAGATACAGCCCTGATCAACCAATCGTCCAGGTAGGGGTAGACGTGAATCCCTTCCCTCCTTAGACTTGCCGCCACTACCGACATTAACTTGGTGAAGACCCTCGGGCGGAGGTCAGCCCAAATGGCAGCACTCGAAATTGATAATGAGAGTTGCCAATTGCGAACCTCAGGTATTTCCTGTGTTTGAGATGGATAGGCACATGGAAATAAGCGTCCTGAAGGTCCAGAGATACCAACCAGTCCTGGAACTGAAGGGCCTGAAGGATCTGAGAAAGAGTGACCATCTTGAATTTGTCTTTCCTGAGGAATTTGTTCAATTCTCGCAAGTCCAAGATGGGTCTCAGTCCTCCGTCTTTCTTTGGAATGAGAAAGTAAGGGGAGTACCAGCCCTTGTTCCTCTCTGCTACAGGTACCGGTTCTATGGCACCTTTCTCTAGCAGGTCCAAAATTTCCTGCAAGCGGAGCGGATCAGGAGCTTTCTGAGAGCTGATCCCCGGTGGATGACTCTGAGGTATGCGTAGGAAAGGCAGGCAGTAACCTTGGGCAACTGTTTCCAATGCCCAAGCATCTGACGTGATAGCCTGCCATTCCGCCAGATGTTGAGTCAACCTGCCTCCTACAGGTGTCCTGTGAGGGAAGTCCTCAGAGTGGTTTTGGGGCGGCTGATGCAGATGCCGATGGTAAAGAGGCACCTGCTGTTGCTGCGGCTTTTGAATATCTACCCCGTCCACCTCGGGTAGTTCTTCTTTGTCCCCTTTGTGCCGGTCGTCCTCCACCTCTTCCGAATGCGGAGTAGAAGCGAAAGGACTTACCCCTCGCAGAGGTTCCTGTGGGACGAAAAGGTGTTTGACGGATTGCAGCGCCTAGGGATTTTGCTGCTGCTTTTGAAGTTGGCAGTTTCTCTAAACTGCCTTTTCCCGAACAAAGAAGAGCCATCGAATGGCATGTTCAAGAGCCTGGCTTGCACATCTGGGGCAAAACCAGACTTTCTCAACCAAGCGAATCTCCTGGTTGTTGTACTTGCCGCCATTGCTCTGCTGATACTGTCAGCCGAATCAATGCCCGTCTGGAGGGATTCGCACATAGCATCTTTACCGTCCTGTATGATATTCAGGAACGCCTCCCTTTCTTCTCCCTCCGGGATGCAGTCAGCCGCTGTAGAAGTACACTCCCAAAGTGTATGGCTGAATCTAGCAAGGGTGCAAGTAGCATTAACAGATTTTAACGCCATGCTACATGCCGAAAAATCTTTCTTTGCCATAGCATCATATTTTTTATCGTCCCTGTCCTGTGGGACGGTAGGGTAAGCAGTCTTGACATCAGTAGAAGATGCTGCCTGTACCACCAGACTTTCTGGGGATGGGTGTTTTGACAAAAACTCCGGGTCTGTAGAAGATACCCTGTATTTTGTAGACAGTTTTTTATTTACTGCCGGGACGACATCTGGGGTTTCCCAGTTCGTCATAATCTTCCTCTGAAGAGCTTTATGAAAGGGCACTACAGGATCCTCCTGTGGGCCTTTGTCAAGAATATCCGTGAGGTCATCTTGTTGGAAAGACTGTGAAGGTGCAGACCACCCCATAAACTCTGTGATCCTGGCCATTAAGGCTCTATAGGGGGTTTCAGCATGCTCCCCCGGGTCTGGCCTAGCAAACTCCACCTCAGGGGAAGTGTCTAACCCAATTGCCTCATGTAAGGAATCATGAAGATCCTTTAACCTGCGTTCTTCAGAGGATAAATCCTCTCTAACTGGGGTTGCAGGTCCCTGCAACTCAAATGTGTCTTCCTGTTCAGACAATTCACCCTCTTCCATAATTGAGGACATAGTTCTCAATTGTTCTGAACTCATAAAGGGTGTAAACCCCATCTCCAAGGCAGAGGGTGCCAAACTTGTCATAATCGGCCTCGAAAACGTCGATGTCGTCGACGTCGAAGGCTTCGGGCGTGGCGTCGAAAACAAAGGCGGAGGCCTCGATGACCTCGACAGAATTGGGATTCTGCTCGAGGAAGTCGACAATCTCGACGCCATCGTCATCGAGGACCTGGGGATAGCCACTGGGTGTGTTGTAACCGTGACTTTTCTTGGCGTCGACGCCGGTGTCGAAGATGGCGTCGAGTCGACAGACCCGTCTGTCGAAGGTCCCTTCGACAACGGCGTCGAAGACACCGACCTCGACGGAACCTTCGTCGACGGCGTCGACGGAACCTTCGAAGAAGGTTTCGAGGTCATAGCTTTACTCGAGGGTTCGTGACGCGCTCGAGAAGCTTCGTTCGCCGGGTACTGCGACTCGCGGCGTTTTTGACCTTCGGGTCTTTCGACCAGAGCATCGCTCTCGGCAGTCTTCGAGGGGGTCGAGGCTGCTTTCTCGAAGACGCACATCATATTTTTTCGGAATTCCTCCCATTCAGCCCGGGAACTATGTTTCGTGGGGCAAGGGATTCTCTTTGGAGAAACAGAGGAAGAGGAAGACGGAGAAGGGGATCTTCGACGTCTCCTCTTCGAGTGCTTCGATCTCGAGGAGTGATGGGACCCACTCCGAGACCTGGAGCGCGAATGGTGATGAGGAGACCAATGTCTCGACTTCGTCGAAGAAGAAGACGCTTTAAAAGTCTTACCTTTCTCCAGCTTCCCCCTACGCTCCTTCAGGGCCTTAGCTGTCATGGACATACCGTCCTCGCACTCCGAACAATGGTGTTCAGCTCCCAAACACCACAGACAAACTCTGTGAGGATCAGTCAGTGACATCTTTTTCCCACAATCGCGGCATTTTTTGATGCCGGACCGAGGAGTTGTCGGTTCCGACGAAGAAGCCATCGAGTACGGATCGAATAACTCGAGGTAAATAGGATTAACCTGACAAAACCGAGCAACAGTATTCCGAGGCACTGAGTAAGCGCGGAAAAACGGAACTGAACAACGGACGCTGCGCGCTGCCTTTATAGGCAGGATGACGTCGATACGGCGGCTGTCGAGGGACATCGACTCAGAGGACGTCGATGCGCAGCGCCCTCTAGAGAAAAATTTTCCGAGGCCAGCAGAGCTGGAAGGAGATATCTAAGATAAGGAATACGTCGGAGGACACAATCCCTTCGAAATCAGAGTTTGTTATTGTAGAAGTAACAAAATGGGGAAATGTTGGGAAGGGAACAACCCCATCCCACCCCCTTAAGAGCTTTAGAGTGAGGCGAGATGCATTCGAAGCACTATGATGGGCTAGGGGGGACGGTGAAAAGACCACCTCCCTATATAAAGGACCCCACTTCAATATAATTAGGGTTTTCTGTTTTAGGGGGTTATTCTTTTTCACTTCTGGGGGTGTTTATCCAGTGTTTTAAAAAAAACTGTTTAGAATCTGTGTTTATCAGTGTTTTCCTGTTTGTTCCCTTAAAAAAAAAACACATATAACTTTTTTCCAGTGCAATAACACAAATATTCTTTTATTGTTTCATTGCGTGTAGAAGTACGGTAATGTCTCTCAGAGAAAGATATTATGAACACTTTCCGGAGAATAAAGATGAATGTGCTAATCCAGTAATATCTAACTCACTTTGGTGGAGATTAGGATTATTTTGACTGTCAAAAGAAATAAACGCCAAGCAGAGAGTAACTGTTTATAAAGTGCTGCTCACTAAGAAATGAGAAGCGAGTCTGTACCCCCTGAAGCTTGATTGGAGGGGGCGAGGAGACCAAAACAGTTTGTCGGGTGTGGGAATATCAGCGGATCCAATAGCAGAATGTTGAAAAGGAAACTCAGCAGGTTAGGTGATTGTTGTTGGGAAGTTTTATGTTTATACCTTCCGATAAATCATATGGCTTTTTTCCTATTCTTGCTGCAAGATGTGCTTTAAAATGTGTTTTGACTGGCGATGAGCATGGCTCTCTCGCTTCACTCTGTGTGGGAACCTTTGTCCCCATATCGAAAATCAAAAGCTGGCACCCATGAATATACTGACAGTAATAATAATAATAATTTGGCATTCATATAGTGCTACGAACCCTCAGGTATTTGAGCGCTGCTTATTATGACCCACGGTGTGTGGTGCTCATTTATCGACCTTGGAAGGATGAAAGGCTGAGTTTGGCCCTGCCGGGATTCGAACCTGCATTAGCAAGCTCTGCACGGATGTCAAAGCGAGCACTCTACTCATGTGCCACTTGACCGGCTAGTAAGTGAACATATCTTAAAGTGAAATATACAAATATAGTTCCCCTTAGAAGAAAGTGTGCAAGAGAAAAAATGAACACCAGAAAAATAACCTCAGAGAGGAAGTGTTCCAATAAATGAAAAGTACTTACACTAAAGCAAGGTATTCACACAAATATATCAATCCTTACAGAACTGTTGTAGGGAAAAATAGTACAATTGTGACATTATTCCCCCCAGCCTGACTCGGAGACTATAAATACCAGAATGCAATTCATCAAAAGGCAAAAAATGGCCTTCGGGTTTTGAAAGGCTTATAACAAAATGTAATGTGTGAAAGGGTTACATGTTTGTGTTTGAGACTTGCAGGTTTCATCTAAGATGTGATGGAAGTATTACATTCTGAAAATAATGTAGTTAGTTTTAAACTGTTCTGTGTTACATTTGCCTGTAGGATGACGTAGATTTAGGAAACTAACGTGCTTTCAAAATCAAATTCCCAATTTTCATTTCTTTACATGGAAAGGTTACAAGTGTATTTTCAAAAACAATGGTCCCTTAAATGAGCCATCATTTATAAATTGCTCCTAATTTTAAAACTCTCCTTGAAGAAAGAAAGTGCTACGTACCAATTAGGGGGCCTGCAGCTTCTGATTGGCTGCTGGGTGCCAGTGCTCAAGAGAGGCACAGTAGGTTGAAATGTGATTGTGACACTGTGGCCACATGCAAGCCTCGTACATGGAAGACTCCTTCACCCCCAAACTTCCTCCCATCACTGCTCACACTAAAGCACCACTGGGATAGAGGAAACAGTGTTTTTCAGTATAAACATAAGAGGCACCTTTTCTTCCGGGGAAGTTTTTCCGGTGTTTATCGGATTTCACTGCCAACAGGAAAGCCTAAATATAATCAAATATAATTGACCCACATAGTGTAGCTCAGGGCGCAAGCAACATTGCTATTTTGCGTAGATATTAGAAGGGAAGGCCTCCACGGCGAATGCGGCATTGCATGCACTTGGTCCGAATTGCGAGACGAGGGAAATCTCCAGCCATGACTGAGCTCCCATGAGGACAGCCCATACCCCCAACCACCACAATACCTATTCATTGTTCCAACAGTGTTGCGAAGATGTGTTTTTTACTCGAGAGGAGAATGTGCTCCGATCACAGACCGGCGCATGGTGTGCATGTTATCTCACACTGGCCAAAGCACGACCTGGTCCATCCACAGGCAACCACGAGTTATAGCCCATATAACTGACTAAACTTTAAGGTCCCTGAATTCCATGGCACCAGATGCCCTTTGACCACCAACCCCAAAGTAACAAGTCCTGAAATGTTCACAGAGGATAGACAGGGCACATCGTTGAGCATCAATCGTGTGATTTGTATTGCGAGGTGCTGGGAGGGATACATTATAGTTCAAAACGAGGGTGGACACCTTGGAGCTGAACGGCATGGAAGGGAGGGAGTGAAATGCATGCGTCAAGGTTAAAGTGCCCCAGAACCTCCTTTGTGCCCGTCTTAAGGCCTGCCCGGTGCACAGTGTAGTGATAAAATAGCATTGCGTGAGGAGCATAGTTAATTTGTTTTTTGACCTTCGCCATGAGAAGATGATCACTGCAGCACCCACGTGATAGAAGAAGGACAGACTGGATTTGAACTAATGACCTGGCATCTCTTATGGAGCAGGCGGATCAAATATAGGCGCATACCAACCAGCCGCGTGAGTTGTTACTGTATGTATTCCATCATATAGTATGTTTTCCTTTATAAGATTCTGCTCGTACTACTTTGACAAAACTTCTTAGCAGCAGAGTTCTTTGCTGTTGCTCTCATCGGAGTGTGAGATTAAAATGTGTTATCCTTACAAGATCGACTTGGGCCATTCTTCCCCAGTGGGTTGTATTCTCTCTGGTGTGAGTGTTCAGGGACTTGTCTTCAAGAGCCATGCTATCCCTAATTTAACAGGTATTGCCCTACCGCAGGCAAAACTAAGTGTCTGTCCTGTGTTAAGATGTCCAAAGCAAAAATGGCCTGTGTCCGAAGTACTATCCTAGCCCTCACATTTTAAAAGTAAGTAAAGGATATTGTCTTTGGCCTTGAAAGAGCACAACATTTTCAAATCCAACACAAAAGTATAAAGCCAACAAAAGTCTCAATTGGTCAATATTCACAGTTCCAGGGGATGACTCCCTTCCTCAGGTTTTTACTCCATCCAAACAAAAGTTTAACAAAATGATCAAGGTCTTTGTAGATCCCTCCACTTGGTGTCACAGTTCACTCCTGGGAATAAAAGACTCCCTTCCACAGGCTTCTTTCCACTTTCAAAGTCATTCACAATCCTAAGGGCATGTGTCTTCCTTGAGATTTCTTTTTCACAATACCACAACTTGGGTGTGGGTCACAGACTTGCAGAACACATTGTATACTCCCCTGCCAGATTCAATGTATTTTAAAATACTAAGAGTATGGGTCTTCCTTTGGGATTTTCTTATGTAGGTCAGTCTCCACACTTGGGTTTGCCTTGTATACTCTCCTGCCAGGGCTTTCTCATGCAGTTCACGTAACACACTTGACCTTTCCCTTCTTGGTCTTCCCCAAGATTGTACTGTGGGTACCAGACCCCAGTCCCACTGTCTAGGGCTTCCAACACCTGGCCCGACAGTGCTTCGGTGCCCCAAACCTTCAGTGCTTCTCTGCATTCCAGACAACACATCGGGTGCTGCTTCAGCATTTTTGCCTCTCTCGGGTGCTTCTTCAGCATTCACGGCTCTCCCAGGTGCTTCTTCAGAGTTTGCGGCTCACCCTGAACCTGCAGTTACCTCCGGCCGGTGTTCCGCCCTGGATAGGCGTTCCATATCCCTCAGCTGTCAGGAAGCACAGCTTGCTTCCCTCTGTTTCGGCACAGCCTCCACAGAGCGTTTCTGAGCGTGTCGCTCACCGGGCTGCCTTCCCATTCTGCCTTGCCGCTCTGTCTTCTGCACCGCCGCCAGTCGCTGCACTCCCGCTCTTGCGGCATCCTCGGTCAGCACCAGGATGAAGAAGACGACGAACTCCATGCTTCTCTTCCCGCCATGGTTTTTAACTGTGTCGGGCCAATCGGATTCTTCCAGCTACTAGACTGCTGATCTAGGTTCTCATTGGGAGTAATCATCATTGCTCCCTGCCTCTTCCTCGTCTCAGTTCTTGTCACTTGGTTCATTATCTGATACTGAAGAGTACTGTCAATAGACTTGGTACATTGTTGAGGGGGATTAGAACAGTATGCTGTTAAGGCATGCATGTGGAATGGAAGGAACATCCCTAAAAGGGAAAGGGTGATACAAAGTCTCACCTGATTTCATGTCGTTCCCCCCCAAGGGTCATCTCTCCCCATGTGGTCCTCCCTCAAATAGCCACCCCCAGGTTCAGGATCAGGTAGTGGCTGCCGTCCCCTGCCTACATGAGGAGAGGTTAACGCAGGGAAAGGAGTGATGACATCAGATTCATCACAAGACGCAGGCAGATTTGTTATTGTATTGACAAGATTTTGCAGCACGCCTGACGCAGGGCTGACCCATGAAGATTGTAACAGAGGTTGCTGGTGTAGAGTATTTTTTGTAAATTATTGTTGCTGGTGAGAAAAAATGAGCACGCTGATAAAACATGTGTAAGGTGCTCCTCCAGTACAGGGAAAATAATCATGAAGTACCACCAGGAGTGGGTACGGATCCTTGAACATATGTACACACATTTGTTGTCGACCTATAAAGGCAAGCAGTTGAAGAATAGAGAAAGCATATTTGAGTTATGGAAAATATACAAGGAGGTAGATGAGGATCCTGATGGGAGTACCAAAAAGGGGGGCAAAACACCTGCACAGGTGATCGTCCCTCCCCTTATGTCACATGCAGCCAGGCAGATGCACACACAAACGCAAGCACGCGCAGAGACACAGGTGACAACCCCGCCTCTCACTGGGGAGCGAACAAAACAGACTCAGACGCAGGCAAATGTACAGGAAACCGCCCACCCTCCCTGCAGAGAGCACCAATCAGGAGCTACCACTACCGCATGCGCAGCCGATGACCCGCCAATACCAGGAACCTAGCCATTGTAGCCTGCCCCGCTATGTGCCCCTGTTCAAACACAAATCCAGAACAGTAGAGGGTAATACAGACAGAACACGAAACCCTCTCATAATGGAGATAGAAAACAGGGCATGCAGGGACCTGGAAGCAGCATTACATAGGACAGCGGAGGAGCAGCGATATATATGATACATGTAAGGCAGGACAAAAACTTCTCAAAATGGACAGTACAGTTATTAAGGGTATTAAGATCGAGACAGACCAAGGAATTTCTGCAGCAAGTGGAAATGAAGGGAACAGGCTGCAAAGAGAGGGGCACAGACTGAGAGACAGAGGAGGAACAGAGGGACATGATAGCATCCGTGGCCAGGCTCAGATCGCGTCCCAGACAGATTGCAGTTGAAAAAGGGGGCAGCTGCTCAATAGGGAAGCTAGGAGCTCAGTTCCCCTTGTTGCAGAAGGGAACAGGAAGAGCTCATTATGTGCCATGGCCACACATGGACAGGATAACCTAATGAAGGTATTGCCTTCACATAGAGAAAGTAAATGGATCTATGCCCTAGAAAAGCAGACAGGGGTGTTCATGTTAGCAGTGGGGGACATGAAGAGCGTGCTTGCCGCGATATTAGGAGAGCAGACCAAAACCATTTTGTAGACAGCAGATTATCTGGGGGTACGGCTGGACAATGACACAAATGATGGGGCTCCATTTAATAACTGCCAAGCTTGCATGTGGAAGGCTTTAAGGGATGCGTAACCTGACAAACCAGATATAGGCTCAATTATGGCACGCACAATGAAACTAGATGAGCATCCAGCACTTTACATCCACTCGACCCAGTAAAATTGCTGCAAGGAAACTCGGGGCATTGTAATAGTATACCCGTGTTCTGCCACATGCTGCGCAGAGGTCTCTCCACTGAAGTACAGGGTGACCTGGACAAAGTAGTGGGTATTGAGGCGAAAGCATGGTCAGAGATAAAGGCGCATATCATGCATTTTTGTGGTGGGCAAAGTAAAGGGACAAAGTGGAACAGACGCAGAAGGCAGAGGCAAAACTAGTGCAGAAAAAAAAAAGGAGGTAAAGTGAGTATGGAAGGGGCATTGATTAATAACACTGCAGAAGAGCAATATGAGCAGCAGCAGCAACGACAGACAGCGGTACAAGGGGAAGGAAGGGGATATGGGAGGATTTCAAAGAGGGAGAGGCAACTCTCAACGAGGCAAAGGAGGGTGTTTCGGAGCAGCAAGACCAAAGGTCACTGGGCCCTTTCTGGATCTGCGGATGGGACATTTTGTGCAAGATTGCCAACGCAGACCCCTGATGCAGTATCACCCGGGCACCCCACCTGATCCGTAACCTGTTTATAATCATCTGCCCATAATGCAGGTCTACGCTTATGCCACTGGCCCGGACCAAGCTGACAGTCCAATGTATGCCCCTACTCAAGTCCCCATGAAACCAGAACCATCAGGTCCCATATAAGTTCAGATTCCCATACAACCACAGCCCACCCAGTACCCAGAACAAACAGACGACCATACAGACACCAGCACAGCAAGCACCAGCCCAGGCAAGCACACAACTGTGGGATAGGAATGCCTGGACGCACGGCACAGTGACCCAGTACACAGGAGCAAGTGTCCTGGGAGGCAACCCTTCCCCGCTCCCAGACACAAACACATACCCACAATAGGACAGCCCACGGAGAGCTCTGACGTGCCCCATCATGTCCATCACCCCAGACCTGGAAGAGGAACCCAAGATGGGAGTGAAAATAGGAGACAGAAGGTTCACCTTTCTGGTACATACAGGGGCCACTAAGTCCTGCATTAAGGAAGGATGGTTTCCATTGACCAACAAAGTTACCCATCACCGTAGGAGCACATGAGTTGTCAGCACCCTTATTGTACTGTGTAGAGACATTCTGAGCAAATTGAACATGACAATTTCTTTCCCTGACAAAGGAGTAGTGTGGTCGACACCACACATGCATTACACAAGAGTGGCAGCAGTGCTACAGGCACTATATGTAGTGCCAGCGCTGTGCTAGTGGTGCCCCTGCATCAACACTTGCTCCTTTATGGAGTAACAGTTCTACTAGGATGGTTGCCTGAGATAAGGAACATGGTATTCCGCCGACCTGCAGTGTTTTTGTTCAGACCAGCGATTCCCCTGAAGAGGGCACTGGGTATCATCCTTACCCTAGATTTGGAAGTAGTGATTATGAAAAAAGACACTAATTTTGGGAGGGACGGAAGAGGTAGAGTGACGCACCGTCCTGTTTATAGACCCCACCCTGCCACTAAGGGAGGTGTCCGATGAAGAGCTGTCCGGGGACACTGAAGAGGGAACAATAGTGTTCGGAGAAGTGCTTCAGACTGTACTAGTTGCCAAGACATCACCATCACTCTTGTATGAACAAATTGCACAAGTAGCCATTTGTTAATGGACTAGTAACCCTCACGATGTAAGATTATTGAAGAGCATAGGAGCAGTGCAAATAAAGTTCAAACCAAGTGCACTCCTGCCCAGAATAAAGCAGTACACCATGTCCAGCAAGGCTGACAAAGGGATCTATTCCACCATTTCTGCATTATTTGAGCAAGGCATTATAGAGGCATCCATATTCTCACGCAACACAGTCATATAACCTGGAAAGAAAGCACATGTTTAATCTTGGAGGCTTATGCAGGACCTCTGGCCTTTAAATAACATTGTTGAGGCAGAGTTCCCAGTAGTACCCAACCCTGCCACCATCCTGTGCAGTATACCCGCAGAAGCAATCCATTTCACGGTCATTGATCTTAAGAAGGCCCTTCTTCTCAATCTGCTGCACCTAGATCACCAGCATCTCACGGTCCCCAAGCGATTTCCAACAGGGTAATGCAGATGGACCTGGGAAACTTACAGGTACCAAGCACAGTTATCCAATATGTAGACGATCTCTTAGCGGAGCAGTGTAGGACTTAGTTCAGCTGTTGACCTTACTTGCACACAAGGGATACAAGGTGAACAAGGACAAGTTACAATACTGCAAAATGGAAGTGGTGCACCGAGAGCAGATCATATCAGCAGGCAGGAGAGTTATCCCAGGTAGGGCAGCAACAGTACGCAACACACCTCAGCCAAACAAAGTTAAACAGATGTAACAGTTCATGGGGTTGTGCAATTACTGCAGGGTGTGGATCAATGACTACTAAAACCTAAACGAGGCCACTGCTGCAAACATTGAAAGAGGGCAAAAGGAAGAGGGGCATTTTGAATGGACAGAGGAAATGGCATAATGTTTTGAGGACCTGAAACTGACTTTCAGTAATGCCCCTGTTCTAGCAACACCAGATTACAACAAGCCATTCTTTTTGTTCTCACACTCCGATGGTCAAGGTATGACCGCAGTTCTCACTCAGCACACATCCACAGGGTACAGGCCTCTAGCTTACTACAGCAGGCTCTTGGACCCAGTAATGCAGGACTTCTTTTTATGTGAGAAAGCTTTGCAGGTGCAGCTTCTGCAATCCAGAAGTCTTCCACAAACACAATGGGATGTCCAATCCCGTTGTATGCAGAGCATGCAGTTTTTGCTATATTCGAAGAATCCACAGAGAGCTTCTGGATATGAGCTAATATTATCAAATGCATCCATTCACATAGTCCAGGGTCACGTTGTGAACCCCGCAACATTCGTAGCAAAACCAGTGAAGTCACAGGACATGGTACATGATTGTGCTTTAGAGGAGGGCACCCCAGTAAGAGAGGACACATAAGAAGAGGGGAAATTGTTGTTTATTTATTTACATTTATATAGCGCACAGCGGCCTTGAAACATTGTGGCACTGTTACAGAATACTTGTTTAGTACAGACTTACATAAGAAGAGCAAACAGTGCAAGTTCATTGGTTACAGAGGAACAGCATAACAGGCCAGACAATGTTGCAGGTTACAGAGAAGTGACATAATTAGTTGAACAGTTTAGTTTTCAGAATTTTGCGGAAGACTGTATAGGATTTTTCATTTCTGAGTGCAGTGGGGAGGGCATTCCAGTTTTTGCTTGCTAAGTGTTGAAAACTGGAACCTCATGCTTTGGACCTTTTGAAGGAGGGGACATAGATCTGGTTTGTGAGGTGCACTCTCGTAGGTCTGGATGACGAGCTGGGGTGATCCTTTCCAATAGATGGGGGGCGTTAAGTGAAATGCATTGGTGTGTAATGGCCATGGTTTTAAAGAGAATGTGTTCTTTTACCGGCAGCCAGTGTGCGTATTTCATTGCCTGGGAGATGTGTTCCCTTTTTAGAATACTCAATGCTACTCTGAGGGCGAAGATGTTAAACAGGGTGGGTGCAGTACATGATCCTTGTGGGACTCCACAGTGTATGGTGGTTGGAGAGGCACACGCAGAACCTGAGAAGACTCATTAGTCTTCAATTGAGGAAGGACGCAATACATGCTGTGGCTTGCGGGGAAAAATGGGCTGCGTTTTTTAGTTACTTACCGAGAATATCATGGTCGACGAGATAAAAGGCAGCCGACAGATCTAGCAGGAGGAGAAGTGCCGGTTTGCCTTTGTCCATAATGTCGCCAAGTTGTATTTTGAGATGGAGTAGGGCAGATTCTGTCCCATGGCCTTGGCGGAATCCAGATTGTCTTTTGCCTAAGATCTTGTTTTCTTCCAGAAATTGCTGGATTTGCGTTTAGGCAACCTTATCCAAAATTTTGAGCAAATATGGGACGGTGGTGGTAGGCCTGTACTTGTTCGCTATTTCAGGGTTCAGTGAGGGTTTTTTCCAGAAGTGGGCGAACCCATGCTTATTTTAGGCTGTCAGGGACTGTATTAGAGTTGAAAGAGGCGTTGATGAATGATTTTAGAAAAGGGGCTAGGGTTTCGGTCTTTTACTTGTTTTGCTGGGCAGGCATCTCCTTTACAGTTAGATGGCCTGATTTTGTTGACCATGTCCACTACTTGGGACTCAGTAACTTCCGTGAAGGCGAAGGGTTTTATTTCGTCTTTGGTGACTTTGCTGTCAGGGTGGGATTCTAATATGATATGTTTGGAGATGTTTTTGTGATGCGCATGGATCTTCTTTTGCAAGAGCTCGATTTTATTTAGCAAGGCTGTTTGTACAGTAGTGCACCATGCTTTATCGTTAACGATCTCTAGTGATTTGGTGGCTGGAGTGGATCATTCTTTAAAGATGGTGAAGAGCTCTTTTGATTCGGAGCTGGCATTGGTGATTCTGTTGTTGTACGAAGAAGATTTGGCTGTTTTATGGCATTCTTGTATTGAGTGGCCAAAGTTTTTGTAGGAGGATAGCGTGGATTCCTGTGGGGATCCCAGCCATTTGGTCAAGACTTTACGTTTTAGGGCACATAGTTCTTTTAGTGCTACGGAGAACCAAGTATTGGAGTGTTTCGCTTTTTTGTTCTGTAGTGGTGCAATGGTGTCGATAGCGGTTTTCAGGGTTGTGTCATAGATATTCGTCAGCTGCAAAGGGTCTGAGGATGTTGAGAGGTTGATCGTTACGGTGTCTAAGTGGGGGAGGATCCTTTCTTTGGTAAGGTTTTGTGCACTTCTAGCTAAGGCAGGCGGGATGGGGCTGAGATTTTTGACTGTGTTTGCACAGGTAGGAATGAGGAAGTGTATAAGGTGATGGTCAGACCAAGGGGTGGGGGTATAGGAGCTGACATCTACATCACAGTTGTGGTCTACTACCCAGTCAAGGGTGCACCCTTTGCAATTGGTAGGTGTGAGGATATTTTGGTGGAAACTGAGCTCGAGTAAGGCTTGGGCCAGGGCTTTGGAGGGTCTATCTTTCTGGTCATTAAGTCTCAGATTGAAGTCTGCTAGGAGAACTGTTTTGGTAGAGGTTTTAAGGTTTTCACCTAGGAGATGGATGAAGTTATCATGGAAGCCTGTTTTTGGGCCTGGTGGGTGGTAGGCTAAGTGGATGGTGAAAGTGGAATTAGGGGAGGTAGAGATCTTAACTGCGAGGGAATCTATGTTCTCCCCGAGGTTCGAGGATGTTTGTCTGACTGCAAGGCAATCTTTGACTATGAGGGCTACTCCCCCACCTTTGGCTGTGTGTCTATCTTGCCTATAGTTTCCTTGTGGGAGGGCTAGTGAAAGGGCAGGACCAGCGGCTTCATGGAGCAAGGTCTCAGTGATAGCCAAGGTGTCAAGGTCAAGATTAGTGATGAGACAGATCATCATTGACAGATCATCAGCTATCAATCAGGAGAATGGACAGAGGCATACAGGAGCAGCAGTGGTCAGATATGTGAAGGATGAAGAAGAGGAGTACAAGGTAGTGATACAGAAAAGATTGCCTGCTGTGTGACAGGCATGGTATCAAGAGAGACACAGACTCAAAAGTAACAGTTTGACAACCTTCATTATCAGACTTTGTGGGGTTGGTGTAATGCCTACCTGGCCCGAGGATTGTTCCCTCAACTGATGCTTCTAAGGACCGTCGATGTCCGTAAGTCCAATACCAAAGTTTGTCTGTGTCCAAACTTATGCTTGCCCTCACCCTTAAGTCAAAAATTATGGAGATCTTCTTAAAGGAAAAAATGGTGATTCAAAATGAAAGGTAAACCATAGCCTAGTTCAGGTGGTCTTACTCATAGGTGTAGTTCTGCCAGTTCGAAGCAGTTCAATTCAACATGGTTTCCCTTGGAACCTTCCACGTAGGGCTCTTGCAGCAAGTCAATAGAATTCACAATGTGTCTGGGTTTCTTGGTGTTCCCTTCCCAAGCATTGATCCTTCCAGTTCCAAACAACAAAAACACAGTTCCTATTAGGACCCTCATGGTTCCCTTCCCCAAGGCTAGGTGCCTCTTTATGCAGTTCAACAAACAAAAAGTACCTCTTGTCAGGATGTACCTTTCACTGTAAAGTTCTTTCAGGGGGTAGTATCAGAAACCTTGAGAACCCTGTGTTCTTTGCTTCTCCCAGGCATGACCACTCTGACCTCTAACCCCTCTTCTTATTCTCTGGCACCTCTTCTTCTTCTGTGCCTCTTCCATTCTGTCTTCTTTCCGCTTTACTGTGCTTACTGCACACCACCTTTTTCCATTGTGCACACTTGCACCTTCTTTCCAACTACCTATGTCTCTCGCACACTTCTTACTTTTCACCTTCCTGTGCCACTTGCACACTTCTCTTTGCTTTTCATCATGCTCTCTTGCACCTTCATTTTCTCACTTATGTGCCTCGTGCACTCTGCCTTTATTTCGGCTCACTTGCACCCTCTCTTGGCTGTTCGGTTTCCTTTGCTGTCTCTTTACTGTCTTGCTCGGTTTCGGGTCACTTGCCCCCTTTCTTGGCTGTTTTCCGCACCGCTAGCGCACCTGCCCTGTCTCTCTATTTCCGTGCCTTTTCCTGTTACTCCATTTTGCTTTCTTCCCTCTTTTCAGCTTTCACTCGCTTTGCTTCCCTTGCTTCATGTTCACTTAGCCTTTTCCCTTTTTCTTGCTTTGCTTTTTCCTGCTAACGCTCACCAGGGCTGTTCAACTTTCTCAATGCTCCTGCTCCTGCCACCCACACGCTACTGAGTTGCTTTCTGGCACACAAAACTCACCAATAGTAGCGCAGCGCTGGCGAGCAGGTCAAAGGGTTCTTGGGTCAAGGTCAGGGTCTCACCACCTGCCCACCGAACGCCCGTGGGACCGGAACACCTCCCAGGGGAACAAGCGCTGGTCTGAACAAGGCCAACAGACTGCCTTCGTCCCCGGTTTCCTAGAGACACGGCTCCCTCACCACACTGCAGCCCCTTTCACACACAGGGCCAGTGTTGTAGCATCACCCACTCTGCCAGTCTTTCTGGGCTCCTCTTCCTGCAGCCTTTAACTCCTTGGCTCTTCTGATCCAATCAGCATCCCCAGCTCGCTCAATACCTCTGGCAAATATTGCTCTGGTACTGAGAAGGGATCACCTGCTGGACTCAGGCACACACCCTCCCTTCTGCTCTCTGCACTGTTGAATGCCCCACCTTTTATACACCAAGCCTATTAAGTGGCTTCAGGTGTGAGTACTTGGTCTCCCTTGCCTGACCTTCATTGGGCCAATAAATAAGACATGGCTGACCCTTAGGACCCCTTCTCTCCTTTGCAACCATGAAGTGGTGTTTAATAGAGCGCAGGTGTGTAGGATTGCTGTTAAGTACCTTGCCTGACTTAACGGGACAGCCTAATGGTGGTGTGTATTAGGCCTCTCCCTGCACAGTGTTGTTCCTCTGGGTAATCCTTATAACGCATGGTCGCTTCTTCCTCATACGAGTACATGTTGGGGAGGGGGGGGACGGCATGAGATTGAAAGTACCCCATAAAGGCTGTGGGAGAGTGTGATGATGTATAACTGGGAAGGGGGAAAACTGTCTCTGTACCAATAGATGTTGCATGTGGGAAAATGAGAGAAGATGTTTTACTGCAACCTAAAGAGGTCATGGGAGGGGTAAGGGTAGATTGGCCCTCAGTAGGAAAAGGAGGAGACTGCGTTTCGCCCGTTGATACCTTGCTCCCAGTCCCCAAGGACCCTCCACCCAGGTGATCCTCCCCCGCTTGTCCACCCCCAGGTTCTGGATCCAACAGCAGTGTTTGTCCCCTGGCCACCTGAGAAGAGGACCCAGGGGGAATAGGAGTGAGAATACCCTTAGGCAGGGAGGCAACGAGAGGCAGTCTTAGCAGGATCCCTGCTTGTTGCAGTCTGTTCTTTCTTTCTGCTTGTTGGAGGCAGTGCTTTAATTATACAAAACCTCTTTGCAACCGCAGAGTGGCACGGAGAGGCAGTCTTAGCAGCCTGGGCATCTCGGTCAATTCACTGCTTTTGACTGCCTTTGATTGTGTGCAGGAGTGTTCGCCGGCAAAGAGGATTTCATCCACAGGGTGAGCAGCTGATCACTCACTGTACTGCCATGTAACTTCTGCCTAGCTCTTGACCCTCATCATTCTAAATGTTGGCTGGTCAAATGCACTGGTCCTTTCATATACATGTTTGTCTCTATGGTTTGTTTGATTGCTTTTGGGCGGTAACTGCGGGCCTCTGAGCCGCCCTGTCATGCATTTCTTGTAACCGGTGCCTGCAAGCTTGAATATGCATTTGAGCCGGTTTTGGTAACTCGACCAGCTGTTTAAACGCATACAGCGGATCCTTTTAATCTCTACTTGAATGAGTGAAAACCCTTAGGTTTCTTACGCCGTCTACTACTCAGCACAAGCAACAGAACTCGCAGCGCTCATTGAGGCTTTATAATTGTCAACAGAGTGACATGACCATTCACTTAGATTCTGCATGCGTCACAACCACAGTACTATCTAGATGGCACTGGTGGGGCTTTAAACAAATACAACAGGACCTCAGCACAACATCGTTATCCAGGTTAATTGATGCATTGAAATGCCCCTCCCTCGTTGCCATCATGAAGTGTTCCACCCATACTAAGGGAACAGACCAGATTTCCTGCAGCAATGAAGCCACAGACACAGTAGCCAAGCAGGCGGCCTACCTTCCCTTTTTTAGAAGAAGGGAAGCCTCATGTCATAGCACTACAGCAGACGCAGCAGTCAGTCTCTTACAACTCAGCTCCCATGGCACAGAGCAAAGACTTGCAGGGACGAGCCCCACAGTAGGAAAAAGACCCGTGGATGAAGCAAGGGTGCACGTTGTCGCCCACAGACCTAGGCTGGAGAAATAACGTTACAGGTAAAGTAGTGGTGATGTCTTTAGAATTGCTGCTATTGCCAAGGATCAACTACACCATTCCATTCATGCCTCGAAACAGCACATTGCTGCAGACATCAGTGAGTATTGGTTTGTCCCCAATCTTTCGGAGCATGTTGATAAATTCATGGCCAACAGTACCACATCCTCTGTACAACACAGGGCACACACTGAAAATGTTGAAAGCAAAACTGCCCATCACTCCGGGAGCTCCATATCAACTTTGTCGACATGATTGACAGGTGCAGTACCTTTCATTATATAATTGTGGTTGTTTGTTCATCCTCCCGATGGCTTGAGGCTGGCGGCCACTGAGTTTGTGCCAATGCAAAATCTGCAGCAAAACCTTTGGTACGACAAGTATTTCCCAGATGGAGCATCTGTGATGTCCTGCGATAGGACAGTGGGCCCTATTTTGCAATTTAGCTCTTTCGGGAAATAACTCTTCTGGGCATAAAGCACAAGCGTTGCTCTGCCTACCACCCACAAGCCAACAGAATACTGGATAGATTGAACTGATTGCTTTCTAAAATATGCCACTCCTTAAAAAGGAGTTGGCTGTATTGCATACTTCCAGCCTTGTTCAGCATGGTAACCAGCCAGGGAAGGATCATCACTGGACTCCTCACCAGGTGGTTATGTGTCATAAATGCATAAGCCGGTTGTCCCTGCTCGAAAATAATCTAAAATGCTCACAAAAGTGCTGGAATATTGGGGGAAGAGTTCAGGGGTACCTTAGGGACTCAACCACATGTGCAAATGTAATCGCCCCATAGACTGCCACACAGAGCTGCATCAAAAAGCTGCACCGCTCTCGAGCAACACAGCCTTCCTATAACAGCCCCAACTATATCTAGGCGATAAGATATACATCAGGACTTTCAACAAAAAGTGAAATCAGCAGAAGTTTTCTGGGCCTCAAAGTTGTTTGCTACGCCGACTGCAGTAAAGCTCTGAGGGAGAAGAACGTGGGTCCACCTGACGTCCGAAAAGATACAGGCACTGACTCCTCACACCAGCAGCAACAGGACACGAGGGAAAAGCACAGACACTTAAAAGAGGAGTACAGGAAGAGATGTAATGACCGCTTTCAACTCAGTGCACCCCTTTGGGTGAAAATGTGTTTCTTTTTCTTCAGACACTCAAGCAGCAGCACAGAATCGCAGGAGGGTGGAAAAAAATAGTGTCTTTTTTGCTTGCTTTTCTCGCTCTCCTTTTTTCTTATGCAACTCGTGGTTAGTGGAAGGGGAAGGTGGAGACTAATGAAGCAAGTGGATTAGCCACCCATAAAAACCCTGCAAGCAGATAAAAAAAATAAAGTGTACCTATGATCACAAAAATACTGCCTGCACCGCTCAGCAGAAAAAGATATACTTGACTTTATCCCACAGAAGATCAAAACTATTTCTCACGTGAATCAGTGGACGCCCTGAATAACATACCCACACAGTACTGCCTTTTTTCCAAGACTGAGAACTGCTTTACATCACTGTTAGCTACTAGGGTAAAGGCAGCCATGAACGCTGATGGGACATAGTGCAACTTGCTAATAAAATGGAACACAGCCTGAACGCCATGAAAGAATTGGAGGCATTGCAGCTCATGACAGTTCAACATATGTTTGTTTTAGACCTCCTCACAGCTATGGAAAAGGGGTCTGTAAAAAGATAGGGTCCACTTGCTGTACATACATGCCCCCCACATGACCTGGACAATGGCTCCCCAAGTATTTCAATAAAAGCACTCCACAAACTGCAGATTGGCATCGAGAAAGAGGGAGGGATTGGCTAACAGAAATGTTACCATGGATGCCCAATTGGTTAACAGACACCTGCAAAATCCCTTTTCCCTTCCTTATTATTGTACTCCTAATATCTTGTTCCTGGCAGGTGATCGTCGCAAGCTGCACAAAATCAGAGTCCAAGGGAGCTGGCTGTAGAGTGCTTGCGGTTAAAACAGGCGATACCACACCTCTTTGGAAACATTTGCCCCCATAAACCGACGAATGGCACAGCAAAATAGAGCCTAGAGTGATGAGAAGAGTGTAGGGCACAGACGTTTCCCAGGCAGCGACCAAAGGACAGTGTAGTAAAAGCTCATACATTCGAGAAATTGGTCTCCAACGAGCAGTGTTTCAGTGGTGTTTTTTTTCTTTTTTTTTTTTTTTTTAAATAAGGTCTCAGGCTCTCATAGGAGGAATGGAAGGATGTGTCCCAGAGGTGCAATATGTTTCCAAACAGGAGTCGCAGCCAGCAAGAGCAGTCAAATGTACAGCCACAAGTATGAGAAATATCAGGGGGTGCTAAACATTCTGGCCACGTGGGAATGGGATGAGGTATCAGTTTCTGTTGCCACACCTCAAAGGGGATTGGTTGAATCTAAGGGGCGAAACACACCACGAGAGACTCGAGGGTAGGTTGACCAATGGGGAAAGGGTCCAAATGTAACAAATGCACCCAACGCTATCAGCCAATGGCAAAAGAGAATTCTTGCACCTCAGATAAGAGGTCACTGATGGAGGGGCTGAACTGGTCTGGTCACGGGGATAGATTTGAGCCACTAGGGTCTACTAATGCATGGTTTTCTGTAAAGGACCAATACAGACAGCCAATAGAATTGATGGGGTTTGCATGCATCTTGCAACTGTTTCAATGTCATGTCTGTCCTTTCTTCCATAGCGCCATTTAATGTAGCCATGTTGAATGAAGCTTTTTTTTTATTCCGGGACGAAATTGGATGTAATACAACTTGGTTTTCTTGCAATTCGTGCACTCATTATTGCTCTGTGGATTATTTTTTTGGTTGGGTTTTGGGCCTACACGACAGGTTAAACTATTTCTGGTCCCCCTTCGCCTATAATCATATAGCAAAGAAACGCTTAGAAATTGCCATCATCGTCTACCTGTCTGTATAAATAATGACCAGGGCGAGCCCAGATAAAGTGTGACCCGCTTTAGTGTATTCCATATACCACATGTATAAAGAAAACAATTTTAATATATCGATAACATTAATAAGTGTTGCACAGGAAACAAATATGATGCATTACATGTACATAACAACAACTCTCAAAATGCATGTAAAAAACTCATAAATGTGAAAACACCTCTCAATATATGGGGTTGTGTGAAATTTTAGGTGCTATATGTGGTAAGCCAATCCAACTCGCTTTGGACCTTTTGATGGGAGGGATGCGTAGTTGGTTTGCGTGGCAAGATCTTTTAGGGCGAGAGGAGGTATTTCTGACGATAGTCTCAGACAGGTAGCGAGAGGCTGTGCATGTGAAATCTTTTGTCACACGCATGACTTCATATATCAATGATACCACAGACGTATTAATGACGTTACAGGCGATCAAAGTGGATGGCCCATGCATTTTAGCAACCCTCGATGTAGATGCTCTTTATAACATCTATTCCACATGCACTGCAGGGATTTCTGGTCGGATGAGTGTGGAGAGCAGATGAGTGTAGGGAGAAGATGAACGTGGAGTACGGATGAGTGTGGAGAGAAGATGAACGTGGAGTACGGATGAGTAAGGAGAGAAGATGAACGTGGAGTGCGGATGAGTGTGTGGAGCGGATGAGTACGTAGGATAGAGCGGATGCGTACGTGGAGCGGATGAGTACGTGGAGCGGATGAGTACGTGGAGCGGATGAGTACGTGGAGCGGATGAGTACGTGGAGCGGATGAGTACGTGGAGCGGATGAGTACGTGGAGCGGATGAGTGTATAGGCTGGATGAGTGTGTGGAGCACATGAGTATAGGCTGGATCAGTGTGTGGAGCGGATGAGTACGTGGAGCGGATGAGTGCGTGGAGCGGATGACTACGTAGGGTAGAGCGGATGAATACGCGGAGTGGATGAATACGCGGAGCGGATGAGTGTGGAGCAGATGAGTGTGTGGAGCGGATGAGCGAGTAGACTGGATGAGCGCATAGATTGGATGTGCGCGCAGAGCGGCTGTGTGTACAGAGCGGACGTGTGTACAGAGCGGATGTGTGTACAGAGCGGACGAGTGAAACGTCTGATCTTGAACGCCTAAAACTAATAAAAGTGCATTGAACGGACTTGATCGCATAGAATTGTGTGACGTACATAATATGCCTTGGAATGCAGAGAACATTTGAAAGAGCACACATCCCATCATACCACACCCCACGCTTACCCTCTTCCTTACACCACCACTCAACTAGAACACAGTGATACTATGACACCATTCGGTATAACTGTTCTCATATCAACCTCTCCCGCTCACTCCCCATCACTCTATGTAAACACTGCTGGTTACACACCCCCAGCCAGGCGTTCTCCTCAGTCCTAATGCAGCCACACTCGGTCTGGATAAATCCTGCCAGAACGAACACATACTCCTGACCTCAACCACCACACCTACCGCTATGAAGCAGCCACTACACGAATTCTGCACCAGCTGCACACATACCTGGTGCGCACACGCACCTTTGGACTCTATACTCTCTCTACTGACCTGAACTTCGGTTCCCAAGGGTGTTCAACCTACCAGCGCCTTCAGACCATACCAATGGTATATAAGGCGCTATATAAATGCAAAATAACATAACATAACATTCTAGCAACAATTTTGTACGCAAACTAAAGGGGTCAGCATGGGGGGCCACTTTCGCTCCAGATGTGGCAAACATATATGGCACAATATGAGTAAGACCATATTTGTACCGAGACTAACCCATTTAAACAACACATTCTCTTGAGACGACATTATATCTATGAAGTTTTTTACTGATTTGGACAGGTAATGCCAGAGAACTGCAGTCACTCCATACCTGGCTTAACACATGTGATGTTCACATTAAATTCACCATGAACTGGGACAACAATTGCATCGATTTCCTTGTCCTACATATATATATAGGTTTGGTCAAGAACTAAGAGCAGAACTTTATGGGAAAGCAACCAATCACAACAGTTGGATGCATTTTACGGGTTTTCACCCTGCCGGCCTTAAGAATAACAAAACAAGTCAGCAAAGGAGTCCTCGGAAGATATACGAACAGAAAAGAGATTTGAAGAGATTTGAAATGTGCTGTGAAGTTAAGCTCGTAGTATGCTCACCTAAGATAGCCATCACATTGGGACCCATTTGTAGAACTAAAAGTGCTGGCCTAGTGATGTTACTATGTGTAATGAATCCAATGATTTAATTACTCCCTTTCTGGTGGTGACCTCCCCCCCATGTGGCCAGGGGACGGCAGCCGCTACCTGATCCTGTACCTGGGGGCAGCTATATGAGGGAGGATCACATGGGGGAGACAACCCGGTCATGGCTGTTCAACTCTGGAACTCACTAACAACCACCTTAAGAGCTGACCGATCCTTCTACAAATTCAGGAAAAACACTAAACTCTGGCTCATCTCCAAGGATGCACCTCAGTAGGTTGTGTTAGCTGTCCATAACTAGGACCATGCATAGTAACACCTGAGCCATCTCTAGCCCACCGCACATTACCCTCCGGTATATTCACTATATCTCTTGATCTACTCCCATTATGTATCATATCACTACTATCTTCAGGATACCCCTATTATGTATAATATCACTGTATTGCATGTATTGTATTTATGAAACTATATTTTGCTGGAACGTGGCCGTATTTTGGAACATGGTAATTGTATATTTTTCTATACCTCTCGAGGTCCAGAATCCCTTCAGTCTGTACTCCCCTATTATGGATCATATCACTGCATTCCTATGAACCCCTTTCAGCTGAATACCCCCATTATGTATCATATCGCTCTATTCCTATGTACTGTAATTAAGAAACTGTATATTCCTGTAACATGGCCGTATTCTGTAACTAAGAAACTGTATATTCTTAATGCGCCCATATACCCCCAGGTTTGGAGCGCTCTATAAATAAACCTCTGGGAGTGAGTGGTGGTATCCATGGATGAGACCTGGTATCCCCCTTTCCCCTTGCAGGATGAATCTTCCATATAAAACACCTTAATGACCTATTGTTGTTCTCTCCCTGCTCCCTCAAAGGAGAGTGATGAATTTCTCTCTGCGAACAGACCGGGAAACGCCATGAAGAGCCTGTGAGTCCTTGCTGGGAAGAAGGGAACAGTGGGGTGCACTGGCGAGCACGTTGTTAAACGTTGAACAAGCCAAAACAGATAAAGAAAGGAAGCGGTTTGTTAACAACAAAAGAAAGAAAGTAAAAGTACATTTACAACAGAAGGTAATCTTTGGAGTTTGCCCCTATGTACAGAGAATAAGAAACAGTAACAAGTTAGTATTTACTGGACAATGTGAATTATCCAATAGTGCCAAGGTGGTGCATTACCAAGATTGCAAATGTGAGCAAAACACTAACGAGGCAATATACTATGGACAAAAGGAATTAGCTAAAAGGGTTAATGTGGTGAATTATCAAACGTGGAGTTGCAGAGACCGGCAACTACATGGGTGTGTATACAAGAGGCTGTGGCAGAAGAGTGCACCAGGCAATTGCAAGTTTGTTGATACAAGAAGCCCTAGCAGGAGAGTATACCAGGCAATGACACGTGTGTGACTATAGGGAAACCGAGAAACCCTGGCAGGAGAGTATACCAGGTATCCTGAGAACCAGAAGGCCAAAGATAGCTATACAGGACTTGGCACTGTTAGAGAGGAAAGACGAGAACTCTCATTTTCATGAACCGTGAAGAAGAATCCAGGGGAAGGGAGAGATCCTCTGGATTAAGGAGCAATATCCTTGAGAGACTATGTTGGAGTTATTCCTTTTCCCATTTGAACACTTTTGAAACACTGAAGGGCAAAGACAGTATCCTTTCCACCTTAAGATGTATTTCCTTACAATGTGAGAGTCAGAATAGTACTTTGGACAAAGGACGGTTTTGTTTGGGACATTCTGAAACTGACAGATCCTTAGTTTATAGTTTAGGAAGGTAAACGCCTCTAGCGCAGGGACAGCAAAACATTTTGCCAACCCCTTTTATTAAAAGGCTTTAGCCAAAACCATGTCTGAGTGAGATTCCAGACTCCTCACATATGGCTATTTAGCCATTGCTGTCCTTAACTGAGGTTTGAATCTTTGTGAGAAATAAGTGAGGGATTTATTTGGCCTGAAAACACATCGATCTTGCAGAGGCACTTCATCAAATTTGGACTTTAAAGCTGTGGCATGTTACATGGATGCACTGCTAGTCTTTGGCTGCATTCACTTCATGTGAGAGAAAAAAAACAATAAATGACAAAAAGGTAAGTCAATAAAGAGGCTCTTTATCAACTAAACAGGCACAGGCATTGGGTTCTTCTCCTCACACTCATGGATTGCAATGAAAGGTGTGCCACCGCTTTCTCTCTGGTTTTTCCTCGGCAAAGAAAGCAGTCCTCCAAACCTTCCCCATTTCAAACACTCTTTTCAAATGTTCGTTTTTCAATGGATTGAAGGCCATGAGTAATCATGGCCTGTGGTCTTTGGTTTTGTTACAAACTTCAGCTTTATGGCTTGAGCAATTCACTTCTCAATATAAAGACGATCATCAAACTGAAAAAGAGCATTGTGTCTGTGCTTGATGTGGTCAAGTTCAAAGACAGAAAATGTTTTGAGATGATGGCAAATGTTTCTGAAAGTCAAAGGCCAATGGGATCATCAGAAATAATGTCTTTTGTCCAATTGGTTCAAGATGGATGTGCATTTTTTAATGGCAACAAAAAAAGCTGCCCATTGCTTTTGTTTTGTTTAAAGATGAGTTACCCTTCATTGCCCTTTATTCATGTCCCCACATTTGATTCACTTTGCCGTTAAATTGCAGTTGGGTGCCCGTGGTCATGTTTTCCATCAGCAATAATAAACCGTAAAAAAAAATGTTTTAAAGGCACTACGGTATAACCTTCTATAACCAGTATTCTCTTCCAATATAATAGGGAGCTAACAGTAGAAAAGATGTCGGCATCTTCAGATAATGCATTAGAGCTTGCAAGGTGATTGTATTGATACGATTAGGAATGCAAATAATTAGCCTGACATTAAAACAATCTTATTTTTATCTTTTTTCTGTTTCTATTGAAAATGTTTAGGAATAGAGTGAAAACCAACAAAGTGCCTTGCTGATCATTCTTGTATAAGTAACTCAGCATAGTAAAAAAGAAAAACATTAAAAGATACTTTAAAAAAAAGTAAAGGAACAAAAAAATATTAGAACTGTGATTAAGATGTATACTTATGGGATTCCCAAATCACAACACAAGTGTAATTCCATACAAATACACACATGCAACATCAGTGCTCTGAGTCAAAGGTAGTTGCAGTAGTAGTCTGTATTAAGAAAAGCAGGGTTTCAGTTACAAGCCAGGGTTGCGTAGCTCTCAATTCGCATTTATTTTGATCCCTGCACAATAATAACACAGAAAGCGCTTCATCCATGGATTATGCACCAGGTACAAATAGTGCAGACTCTGAAGCAATATATGGTATTGCAATTCTATTTATCTGTATAGCTGAAACGCCCATATAAATCTAAAACAGGTATTGCAATTCCCTTTTGAGTCATCTGATGTTTTCACAAGCCTGCCAACAAGTGCTGTTGCTCTTAAACCAAAGTGCCCTTGTTCCAATAACGGACAAAACTAAACACATATGCAACCACAAAGACACATTAATAATGTTTAACGATGTATATTATAAAACTCCTTGTACATAATTCTGACATACATTCTGCATAATTATGTGCTGAATGTGCTTTCCAGTTTTTAATTTAAAAGGATTACAATATTCAAGACACTACCAACATACAATTTGTATTTGCAAAGTTTGTGTACACATTTCCAACATATGTTTTGCATAATTGTGCTTTGAGGCACTTTGCAAGTTTTTTTATTTTAAAACACTGCATTAGCCATGACCATTTTAGCATAGAATTTGTTCACACAAACATGATTAGCTTAACAAAATTCAACTGTCTAAGAGTTTGGGCAGAGGGAAAAGTCACTAGCCCTGGGCCTATCCCATGAGCCATGTGGTTTCAGAGGCGAAGAGAGAGATGTCTTACCATCCTCTTGGGCAATACCCATGCCCATCCCCTCAGAGAGCGTCAAACAGCAAATTGCTGTATATCGACAGCCCAGAAGCTTTTCTGTTAGCAGTGCATGCAACAAAACATTATGTGCAAACAAAACAATGTGGCAATCCCACAGCAATCAAGTCCAAGTGGTGAATTACGTCCCGGATCCGTTTTAAAAGGTAAAGTCCAACTATTATTTTGTTTAACTTTCCAGTGCAGTGGAAGGAAGGTTCTGGCACGCTGTGCTTCCAGTGTCGACCATCAAGTACTACAAGTGAATGATTCAGTATCGCTCTAGCAAACCCTTTACACATCCAGTCCTTGAGAAAGTACTTCTGCAATCCTTGCACTAATCCCTGACCTATCACTCAGAGGAACAATGCATTGCCAGAGAGACAGAAAACCAGAGGAGAATGGTTTTGTATCAGCATGCCAAACCAGAGACAAACAGTTGTAACAGACCAAAAAGAGAGTGATTCTGTATCCCAGAATCAGTCGGGAGATGCAAAGCCAGAAGACTGGTTCTGTATCCTTTTATGCCAATCCAGTAAACCAAAATCTAGAAAAAAGTTGTTATACATCAACAACCCAGTCTTCCATGCTGTCCAATTCCTCAGGGCTAAAGGTTCTGAATTTCTGTGAATCACTGAGTAAGAGAGGGTTAAGTCTCAATATATACATGCACCATTGCCCATATATATATACACATATACAATCCCTGCAGCAAATATATATGTCCCCACGCTAATCCCTTAAACCATTCCACACTACAGGTGGATGTCCTTGAATCCCTGAGACAAACTAAACAATCATACAGTACAGGCGAGGGGCTCTTAATGTCTGTGCCAACCTGCGAAAAAAGAAAAATTCCAAGTTTTACATTTTAACCATTCTCAGTTGTGGGAAGTCCTGTAGGGCAAAGGCACTATTATCCCTGTATTATTACACTGATGCATGGAGTCCTTAATTCTCTAGGCAATGTATCACCCTAATTGCCTGATTTATGCACAGGCGACCCATTAGATCTGATCAGCAAAAACATGGATGTGGCAAAGTAAAATGCAGGGTGAAAGGATCTACATTCCAGTGCCATCCCACTGATTTAGTGGTAAAGATGAAGTCCTACACCTGCGCAAACCTCTGAATTCACGCACTGATGATGATAGCAATCTCCATGTCTGCAAATAGCATCATTACGTCCTAGAGACGAAAAACTACATACCGCTTTGCAAACTCAGAGGCATCAATTCTTATGGGTGTAATGCCATACAGGCATACAGTCTTGGAGGTTAATAGGTCTGTCTTCTGGTTTGTGTGTCTAGATGTGAATGATTGGTCCCTGATCCTGGTGGAGAAAGGCTGTGTATCAGTCAGTCTGCCCATAACTGGTAACATCCACCCTATATGTTCATACCTAGGTGTGCATGTGCAATAAATACCCTTAGCTATGCTTTCCTATTTGTGCCACCCCAATGATTCAAACACTGCTATCAATGAAACTGTGTCCTTGTGCCAATAACCCCAGCTATCAAGACACTATAAGGGACAGAACAATAATGTATTATTATTCGCCTTGAGGGGACAGGCTTCTGTATGCATCTTCCAAAGGTTCTGAATCATTCATTCCAGAAGGAGACAAGCATCCAGTTGTTTTGCTAGGCGACAGATTGTGCATTGGTAAAGTTGACAGACCATCTCTGTGCAGTAGGCAGACATTACACCCTAAACGTGAGTGGCTATTAATGTCTGTGCCACGCCTGTGAGCAAGTAAGTCCTGAACAACAAATGCTTGGTGTTCGTGTGCCCATCCTCAGTCATTCCATCCAAGCATTGTGAAGCTTTCTAACTGTGTCTCTTTGTGGGTGCAGCTTAAAAGTACCCTCATTCTTTATTTTACTAAACAGCTCCCAATTCAATTGGAAACTGCCTTTAAAATTAAACTGCATTAAAAAGAGCGCAATGCTTTTGAAACCCATGTATATGGTCTTTACTAACTAGCTGCAGCACAGTGCTTTCCCTCCCTTGAAGTTCATAGGATGTTCCCTGGCTGATGCCCTCTTATACTGTGGCCAGTGCAACACCTCATTCTTGATCGCCCTTGCAGATACGCAGGTAGATTTCAACATGGCATTGGACATTGCGAGTATAGCCCAAAACCACGGCACCATAAGGTATGAGTAATAAGCTTGCAAGCCTGGAAAGATTAGGTCGTGTGAAGGCAGTCTATAGAAAGAGGGCAGGGAACGAGTAAGCAGTGCATGGAAGGTGGTGCCAGACCAGGAAGTATACATGAACGCTTTATAAAAAAAAGGGGAGAAGGCAGCTCCTTCTCTATACCACAGATAACCTCCATGTAATAGATTCAGGGGCCAGTCTGGGAGAGGTTTGCTTTCACAGGTCTCCGCCCGTTCTTACTCGTCCCTCATTTGTATGTCCTTTTGCGACTGTCGGTGCTCCCACGTGGCAGGAATCAAAAGTTTGCAACTGCATTGGGAACAACAGGTAGTACCCAATGGTAGAGCCAACAATAACGCCCAAGAAGATCCAGCTGTTGTAGGTCATAACGCAGAGCATCAAGGCGTATCCCAGTGCCACCTGCACCATGTGTAGCAGAGACACCGCACCATGCAGCAGCACCCACCTGTGTGAAGGCAAGGATCAGTTAGTAGAGTGTGTGGATAGAAAACGCATGGTGCAAGTGGAAGAGTGCACACTCAACCCTCCAACCTCTGTGCAAAGCAGGAACGTGCACTAAGACTCTCCCCACATTAACACAAGCAAAACAGTTAAATGCTTTCCCCAAAAATCACCGTTGTGCCTCCCACCTTTCACCTTTTCCCTCTCCCTCTGCCATCCACCAGCGACTGCCCTCTCCCCCTCCAAATAAAAAACCAAAGCACATGACAAATTCCACAATTTATCAGGTCAAACTTGTAAATGTTAATGGGTTTCATTTCGTACAAATTACATCGATCGATACTTCGGTCTGCCAATACAAACTTACGTACTATTTGAATGTCATTTGTATGAATTTTTGAGCTCAAAAGGATACTTTAATTGATTTCCGCTTAAACCAAGACGAGTGGCTGCAACCAACGTAAGGTTTTTACGTTCTGTCCAGTTAAAGGGTAACAGCCATTTAAAATATACATAGAAACGCCAGTGGTGCCACTTTGGAATAACCACTCTTCTTCCTTTATGGATATTTGAATACAACTGGTAAATCAATAGCAGTTTTTTATTATCTCTAGTTAGAACATCATTGCTGGCTGGGCTACAGCAAACCCCCCCCCATCATTCCCAGCTTACACAAGTCATTTACTTTATTAGCAAACCTAGCATACGACACTTTAGACGTAAGCTGAAATATGACTCCCAAGAATGCCCAGTGGACTCTAGTTACAACTATCGTTGCAATGAGCATCCAACTGACCATAGCATTAGGCATTTACATTGCAGGCCTACAACCCCCGACAATGACTAACCTAACGTCCCTACCTTGCCTCTTTGCTGCAAGAAATAATAGACTGAGCTAAACTACCTTGCCTCAATGAACCTCAAATAAGTCACTTATCCAATCTTGGCCACTATCCTAATAAAAACCTATCCAAGGATAAACTGCCACATAATCTAAACAAGATGAATACAGCCAAAATACAGAAACCTCTACCCAATATGCCTTTAAAGACTAAACCCGGCTCTCCCAAACCTATGATCCCTTAGGAACTTAATACCTTCACAAAAATCAATACTGCCCTAATAAATGCTAGATCACTAGTGGCACATGCATAGGAAATAGCTGACCTGATCACCATGAATAATCTAGACATACGAGCAGTCACAGAGTCTTAGTTACATGCAGCCGCCGGTCCAGCCCTTGCACTAGCAGTCCCTGAAAATGTCCAAATTCTCAGAGTAGACAGACCTGACGCTAGAGGAGGCGGCATTGCCCTGATCGCCAAATCGGACCGAGCAATTAGACTATCTCCTTCTCAGTCATTTACATCTTGTGAACTTCTAAATTCCAAAGTACCGATCTCTAACACTAGCACCCCAACAATCTATCTAGTATACAGACCTCCCGGACCCATTGGCTCCTTTGAGGAGGATATCTTGAGCAGTCTCTCAAATAATACCAAAGAATACTCACAAGTATTACTGCTAGGTGACTTTAACATTGGATTCCACGAAACATCAGACAAAAATGCTCAAGTAATCCAACATGCTCTCAGAACAGGGTCTTACCCAAAGGGTGACCCAGCCGATCCACACCAAAGGCAGGACGCTTGACTGGGTGGCTGACATGAACTGTGATCTTTCTATAAACTCTATAACATCCCAACTATGGACTGACCACCTTCTGCTAGCCTTCACGATTGCAATCAACAAGCGTGCATCAACTGGCAAAGACACAGTTCCCCCCCAACCTACTAGGAACAAAAAACACATCACAGCGGATAGGTTACTACCTCATATCCTCCCATCCCTGAACTCACTCCCGAAGGCTTCTGATCCTAACTTACTAGTTGACGCTTACAACTGTACAATGTCTAATACCTTAGACTTTATTGCTCCCATCAAACTGCGTAAAAGTAAACAACGAGCGCATTTGAATGCCTGGTTTACACCACATCGAAAAGCCCTAAGACTAGAAAAAAGGAAACTAGAAGCGCCATGTCGTCTTATCCCCTCAGCTGAAAACAAGACTACATTGATCATCTTCTCTGACAATTATAAAAAATAAATAATCCGCACGAAAAAGGACCTATACAATGACAGGATTTCTAAAGCAAGATCTAATACCAAGAAGCTATTCACTATTCTACGTGAAATGGAAGCACCTATTCCCCCGGCAGACAACAATGTAAAAGACAAACTCTGGTGTACTAACATACAGAACGGTCTAGCTAACGGAATAGTACTCCTCCAAAACAAGATTGCCAACATGAAATCAACCTTACCGAACCAGGAAACGCCAGTCTCAATCCCAAATGAACTAACTAATCTACCAGACCAATTAAACTTCTCCAAAGTTTCCACACTCGAAGTTGAGAGCATTATTTCCTCTCTGAAACCTTCTAGGTGCCAGGGAGACAACTGCCCAGCTCAGTTGATTAAGGATGCAGCCAGAGACCTTGCGCCTTTCATTTCCAAGATTAGCAATGCCTCCTTCTCAACTAACATTGTTCGAAGCAATTAAAAAAAATTAAAAAAAAAGTCCTGGCTCTTTCCTTTCTTAAAAAAGCAAACAATGGACCCTTCCATTCCGACTAATTATAGGCCAATTACCACGGTGCCTTTTTTACTTAAAATACTCTACAAAGTAGCGTATCTTCAAATACAGCAGTACCCTCAAACCAACCATCTACTAGGCGTCCGCCAATCAGGTTTCAGGCCACAACATGGCACTGAAACGGCACTAATTGACTTAAAAACACAAATAGAGGGACTCAAGGATAAAGGAAAAACTGCCTTGCTACTCCTCCTTGACCTGTCAGCTGCCTTTGACTTGGTGAACCATGAGATTTTGTGCAAACACCTTGCATCAACAGCTCACTTTTCTAAGGACGCAATAGCCTTGGCCCAATCCTAAAATCACAGGACCATGAGAGTCTTCTCCCCTCCAGCCTCAGCCGACCCTATACCTATAACCTGTGGCGTACCACAAGGCTCTTGTGTCTCGCCTACCATGTACAACATATTCATAAAGCCACTCATTGACAAATTGGATAATCTGGGTGTCACCTACACTAATTATGCAGATGATACCCAGATCCTCATACCCCTTTTGGGCAATTACCTCGAGGACACAGCCCTATTACCTCAAGGACACGGCTCTTGTGAACAAAATGTACCTCTCATTCAGGCATGGATGGCAACCCATGGCCTCTGCCTGAACGACGACAAAACGGAGGTCCTGATTCTTGGAACCACTGCCAACCTAAAAAAACAACACTGACTACTCTACCTTTGAAATTGATGGAAACTCTATCAAGGTTGTAAAAGAAGTAAAAACTCTAGGTTTTTATCTTGACTCTACCCCAAACCTGACTAAACAAGTAAACAATATGGTATCGGCAACAGCCTACACATGCAAATTAATCAGGGCTTGCAGGCCGTACCTATCAAATTCTAGCTGCATTACTATAGCAAATGCCCTTATACTCATGAAATTGGATTATTACGACACCCTCTACATGGGAGCTATCACGTACACCTTAAATTAAATCCAAACCCTACAGAATAATGCTCTCAGAACGGCACTAAATATTCCTAACAGAGAGCACATATCTGAGATAAGAAGACAAAATCATTGGCTGACAATTAACAACAGAATCCTGCTCAAAACAGCCTCTTTGACCTTCAAATGCCTTAACAGTGCCGCCCCACCATACCTTACTGAACGCATAGTCAGGAAAACATTGAGTCGCCCCAGTAGGACTGCCAACTCCTTCTGCCTTATTATACCGAGATTTAACTTAGCAAAATCTGGCGGTAGTAGTTTCCCAGTTAAGGCTGCACAAACTTGGAACTCACTCCCTCTTGCACTGAGAGTGGAACAAAGTTACTTCAGCTTCAGATGTAATATTGTGAAGTGGCTGAGAACTAAGGATATTTAATTCACAGTAGCTTTCCTCTTCTGCATATTGTAAACTTGCTCAGATATTAACTTTACCACTTGTATATATCTAGCAACATACATCAGCCTCGCTTTTGTGGATTCTGATTAGGAGGGCTCGGCATGTCGCTTCAGTTGGTGCTCACGTTTTCAGCAAGATAAACCCTTCTCTGAAACCTTTGACACTTTCGGAGGAAGGGCTAATAGCTTGTGACTAAGACCCTTGGTATTCCAAGAAGAAGAGCCTAGCAGGGGCGGGATGCAGTTCTGTAGCAGAAGATATGCATTAGTTACGCAACCACACAAGCAATTTCCCCAAACTGTGTGATAACTGTTAAGCCACAGGAATAAGTTTGCAAGAAATCCTTTGCACGAACGAAGACACATGAGACAGGGTGTGCAACCAGCTGCGAATGACTATGCAGATTTTTGTCTTGACTATGTGCCAGCTATTGAATGCAATGTTAACCAAAATGTATATAAGATGTTATGAACTTTGAATGCTTAGCTCACTCCTGCGCAGTCTTTTGAGTGTGCAGGGATTCATGCCCATTCGCGAATGCTTAAATTGAATAAATGGATGACTTGACTTATTTGGTCTGAGTCTTATTTGTGGGGTCCCTTACACCAGGTTGGGCTGAGAAAAAGGTGTATCCTCACTTTCTATGAGAACACTATTGTATTTATGTATATTTTCCTTCATACTGTATGTATCATTTTCACCATTTTCTTCTTGTGTACCAACCACGGTAGTCTGTATTTGTAAGATAAGCTTAAAGTTTTCTTGTACCTCTTGCGCCCAGTTACCTCTGGGCTCGGTGCGCCATACAAATAAATAAAACAAACATACAAAACAAACAAACATAATGCCCAGTTATTCAATAACTCATGCCCATTTAGCAGATAATTGCCAATATGCCCAGTTGACATATCATGGAAGATGGCTACTATAGTCACTTAGCAGATCATTTCTGTTTTATAGCATGACTAGTTCGTTTCAATCTATTTTCTATTTTCTCCTGGGCCCCACATCATGTTCACTTAACCGATCATTGCCCAGATTTGACTACCCACTTCTAACACATTCTATCTTTTGTTTCCGTTAGCCAGCAGAGGACACAGCAGTAAAGATGGCCAGCATGAAGTGTCTGCTATTGGCTTACAAGCTGGCTGGGTGGGATTTAACTGCCTGGCCCAGGCCATTACAGCGATCCAGATAGCATACAGGTCTGGCAGGAGCATCAGACAAGCTTTGTCTGTGTGTGTGCTGTAAAAAAGTTCAGAATGCTTAGTTAATCTGCAGCAATGATCCAAATGCACTGGCCTGAGCAGCGACCCGCTGTGTGCTTATAATTCTAGTACATTAACTATTTATGGCACGTTTGGAATGACCAGCACATCTGGTCACCAAAAGGTACTATAGCAGGTGCAATGATCCACTATCTTCCATCTGATTGCAGCCCCAGCCCAGTGACCAAATATGGATTGTATTAGAGCGAGTTCAATAACAACATTGCCTATACGGATGTTGGAGATCCTATGCTACACATGGCATACGTTACTTACCATAATCGTATTTCTGATGCTTGGATCTGCTTAGATTCACATGCTTTTCATAGGCCGACATCTAGTGGTAGGCACAAAGAATTGTACATGTTGGTTTCGAAGTTGGAAAAGGGGCATCAACTGGGCGTGTTGGAAATATTATCGCTAGTGTGACATCTACTGTACCTATGATCCCTCACGCGTCAATGTCCCTCAGATTGTTTTGTTTCTGACAAGAGGGAGTATGAATTTGAATTTCTTGTGTATGCGTGGAGAATAGGTAAGTTGTGATGAGGCGTGAAGCATCTATGATTTGCCCCAAAACCTTCAAGTGGGGAGAAAGGGTGGGCACATGATAAACATCAGAAGTAGGATTATGGTAAGTAATGTATGCCTTCTGAGGGTTTTGGATCTGCTTAGATTCACATCACATGTTTTGCATGGATTAGCAAGCAGTACTTGGACTAGGTGGTCAGTAATTTGAAGGTAGAGTGTCAGATGTTTCAGCACTACCTGGCCCACCGGTTTGTCACCTTTAGAATGAGTATCTAAACAGTAGTGTTGAGTGAAGGTATGAACAGAACTCCAAGTGTCAGATTTGCAAATGGCATCTAAGCTAGAGTAGCCCCACTGTGCCCAGAATTGAATGTGCTCTGGGCTTTAAGGGCAGTGTTCTTTTGACAGGAGAATAAAGTTGGATGCATCCGACAATCCCTTTAGAGATAGCCGATTTAGAGATAGGAACCCCCAATCTCCCTGCGTCCAGAGATACAAACGAACTGTATGCTTTTCTGAGTGGTTTAGTCTTTCGAAGGTAATACATGGCAGCCCTTCTCACATTTAAGGTATGAAGATTTGTTTCTGCTGCATTTTTAGGGTTTTGGAAAAACTCAGGAAGTTCTATGAATTGATTAACATTGCGAAGTGGCTGCTAAGTGTAGCAGTCGGCAGTCTGCGGCTTGCGGGGTGAGGTGAGGAGGGATATTCTTTCCCGATCTTATTGCCTATTTCTTGAGAACCTTGCAGACCACAGACTAAGGACGAAGCGAATTGCGATTGTGGTTGGAGCGAACTGGAACAAAAACGTGGAGGTACATTTTGCTAAACGCTGCACAGCCTCAATGGCACATAACTGACTGTATCCTGACTGTATCCAGGGTCTGCCATACCGTACCAAGGAGATTTTACTGTGACTGATAGCCCTCACTGACAACCCTTGCTATTCTTTGCTTTATGCTGCGAGGAGGAGCCTTGTGCCCCAAGCCCTGAAGCCATGAAGCAGGGTGTGCGGCGTCCCTTCCTGGAAGAGGAACTCACCCACCGAGGGTAACTACTGCGAAGAGCCGCCAAACCTAGGTCTGCGAGCGATGCTCTCCCGTGGTTGGCACAGTGGTGTGGGCTGCTGTGGGCTTTCTTCGCCAATTGTGGAGCATGGATTGGGCGAGCCCGGCGAACTTGGCTCATTATGGAAAAATATTTTCTTATAAAACCTTTGATTTTTCAGGGAGCGGGGACACAGACTATGGCAGCCCTGTGAGCCATTCGGGCATTCCTCCGACAAATAATTTTACTGCCGTTCATTTGGCATCATCATAATTTAACTATTTTTTACAATTTTTTAACTGTGTTTAACTGTTTTCTGAACTCTGTATGTATTTGATGTGTTTTTTAGGTTTTTTTAATTGGATTTATATGGACTGAACAGGCATTCCTAGATATATTAGATATTTGTATAATGACTGTTGATTTGGTTGTTCCTGCCGATAGTGACTTTTAGCAAATTTTTAGCAACATGTTATAGTGCCAAGGCTGTGGTGAACTAACAATACCCTAGGAGCTACAGAGTCCGAGAGCCCTAGAGTTACTGAGCACAGGGGGGTGGTGACTATGGTGCAACGCAAAGAAACCTCATGGCTAGCCAGGGCTAAAGAAACATAGGAAAGTCAAAGAGAAGGAAAAATCTCCACCGCTGGAGAACTTAATGGTACTGTTAGAGGGAGCACCTGAGGTGTTGCAGGTCTCTAGGGGGGCACTGGATTCTTCGCTATAAAAAGTGACAGGGCGATTGGATGAGCAGATCAGGGTGGCCAAGCTGGCCATTACTGCTGCTTGGAGGCATGCCACCCTGAGCAAGTCCCTAACACCGAGCACTCCAGAGACAGCCAGACCAGTAATCCGCCCGAAAGATGGTCCGTGCCAATCGGGCGATCCTAACCCGGTGTCTGGCTTGGCTGTTGCCCCAGTTCTAGTCTCACTGCCCCCTCTAGCGGGTGACATCAGCCAGGTCGACCCTGATAGTGCACCTCACGAGTGCATTGATCTCTCTCCCTTGCCGACAGTTGGATTCCAGCCTTTTCCCAAAGGGTCGGGCGTTGAGACACTAACTAGCAAATTATTGTTACCATGGATGAATTTTATGACGAATTTTAAAACCGGTATCATGAACACAGTTGATTTTAGATGATCTGGTAAGGTCCTTAAAAAAAGGATGTGGAGGCATTAAGCATCCTGAATAGACAATGTCAGAACTGTGATTTATCTGGGAAGGAGGCTGGCCCAGGTGCCACAAGTATACCAACTGTGCAGTCTGCTAATACGGGGGAAAGGGGGGATGGAGAACGCTAAGACTCAAGACCTAGTCATCCCAGTAGAACTACATCTAATCACTACCCCCGCCAACATGCGCTCCCCTCAATGCCAGAGCGACCCCCTTTACCATCCCATCGATTGAGACCTATAGGCACTCCCCGTAGGGAGCAGGAGCCAACGAGGGGGGGGGGGGGGGGCAACATTGCCGGCACAGGACAAGGTGGACCTGAGATGGTACCACCTCCAGTTGCCCCCAGAGGCCTTACCACTGGTGGGAGTGATAATCAATGTTCCCATACCAGAAGCTGGGTGTAACGAGGACAGTGGGGCACGGATTAATAAATCAACCCAGTGGGTCAATTCAAATATTCGGTGTAGCCCTATTGATCCCCGCCTGATACTAATGGCTCGCAGAGTGCCATGGGTGGGCTTCACGGCCAAATCGAAAGCTGCGTATTGTGTGGTGGCGACTTTTAAACATGCACAGGTGACTAAGTAAATGGTCGAGTATAACCTAGGTACCCCCAGCCATAATTGCAGGGCTTGGTTGGTTCCGTTAAATTATTTTTATCCCCATGGTAGGGAGGAGGAATGTGTTGCACCGGGGGGCATGGGTTTTGTTCTCACAAAAGAGCACCTTGGTTCACAACAAATTGCCAACCACGTAGCTCAGCACCAACATGGCCCGAGTTACATGGTAAGGGGTCCCACTGGTCATGAGGGTAGTGCATCTGACTCCATGCTTGCCCGGAACCAATTTTGCTTGCCTGATGGACATGGACAATACTGAATAATGCCAGCCGCCATGGGCGGGCCTCAGACAGTCCTTGGGGGTGGCCCATAGCATTGCTCTGGGCTCTCCCAATGTGGGAGCCGTGAGGGAGGCCGAGCATATGTCATTACTGTCATGGAATGTGGCTGTATTAAAACTAGGCTGGCCTGTTTGGAGAGACAGTCTACACTTGGAGATATAGCTGTCCTGTTCCAAGAGACGTAGTCCTAGGATGAGATTAATGTGGCTGGTTTTGTCTCATATCTGGTGCCGGCAGAGAGAAATAACCGAGGGAGAAATTATTGTGGTCTATGTATTTTGGTTACATCGTACTTGGAGAGTGAGCAGGTGGTCCTGAAGACCCTGGTGCCATATATATATTGATGGTCAAGATCCTTAGACCGGGCCAGGTAGATCTATTAGTGGTAAATTTTTAGAATAGCCCCAACAAACTGCATGGCAAGAATGGTTTGGGTGTGCTGGCTTCAGTTCTGGAGGAGCTCTCCCCTGGGTGGTCTAGGGGTAATGTGTGTGTCTGGTGTTGGGGGGTGATTTCAATGCAAAACTGGGGGATAGGCAAGGTAACATTGTATGATGACACAGAAGACGTGGTGGCAGGGATACCCTCACCCATTAAGTTGGACTCTAGGCTTTGTAATGAGGGGCTGCGCCTATGACATTATCTATACGATTGGGGACTGAGTGTTGTGAATGGGCGACTTGGTGCAGATATCCCAGGTAGGGTCACTTTTTCCTCCACAATGGGAAGCTCCATGAGCGATTATTTTTGTATATCAGTTGAGTACTGGACCATCTAAAGGGGTTTGGTGTGGTGGATAACATCTGCAGTGACCATTTCCCCATCAAGCTCGATTTCCACTCGGCACCAAGGGCTGTTATGTCGAGCCAGGTGTATCCCCTGGAGGTGTCTTTGGATGCCTCCCGGTATAGGCTCAAATGGAGGGAGGATAGCAAGGAGGATTTATTAAGAAAGGCAGTCCAATCAGGCCCACTTGAACTGGAGAATCGGCTGTCAGGGAATCTGGTTAAGGTTATTATCTCAGGGGAGTTTGGATCCTTGATGACCAAGCTTTCCCTGTTGTTCATCACCCCAGGCAAACGAAAAGGACAAGTAAGGGGGTAGGGGGGCTGGGTTTTGATTCAGAGTGTACAAGAGCTAGGGCAAATCTCTCCACTGTGGGCTGTGCAGGGGTCTCAAAGAAAGCTATTATTGGCACTAGGTCCCATTACAAGAAGGTTTTGGCTACTAGAAAAGGGGCAATCGAGTAAGAAGCATGGGAGACCTGGGTGGGCGCCTCTAGTAACAATGACACCAAATTCTTCTGGGAGATCGCCCAGCAGGACCCTTTTACAAATATAAGCTGGATACTCCGATTAGCAATGTACCTGACAAGGCCTGGTTGGAGCATTTATCTTCCTTATACAGTGCTAGGAGCGGGGGTAGAGCACTGTGGGTAAGCGATAGGGGGTAGTTTGGGGTGTCTGGCTGGGGAGGGCACTGAGGCAAGTATTGTTTTTTTTCGGTGGATGAGATTAAGCGGGCCATAGGCAGCCAAAGCTGTAACCGAGCCCGGACAATGTCCCAGCAGACTTATTTATCAGGGCCTGGACCTCTGGGGCCGGTGTTGTCCCAGGGGTTGAATGCAATAAGTGCGGGTGGTGCCATACCACCCTCATGGTCCACAGCTATAATACAGCCAATTTTAAAAAAAGGATCCCAGGCCTCCCCTATTTTGTACAGACCTATATTACTCCTGGATTCTCTTTTTAAGATATTATGATGTGCCATTTTAGCCCGTCTAGAGGACTGCGTTTCGAGCAGTGGGCTACTGTTCCTGGTCCAGCTGGGATTTCGGCAGGGGCTCACCCTCTATCTGGTGACTGCACACTCACTATCTGAAGGAGAAGCCGATCTGAGCACGGCATTTGATAAGCTAAATCATGCAGAGCTGTGTGACATGCTCAGGTCCATGAACTGCGCTCCGGCCCTAGTAAACCAGTTCAGACCGCGGAGAACCATTTCTTTTAGAAACTGCTGTGCTTGCCAGTTTCGGCACCAAATTTCAGAGTACACGTGAAATTGGGCTGTAAGCCGATTGGGGATGTAGTTTCCTTTCAGCCAATATTGCACTGGCTCAGGCTATTGGGCAATGGGAGAGCTATTCTGACCCACAAATTGATTATCTCTCCGACTGAAAAGGATTCGAGAGGCAAAGTCCCATGGCTGTCTCATGTTAAGAAACAGCTGATGGCGATTAATATCACGCATCTGTACCCACCTTGTAGTATGCTTTCTCGTAGCAAGATAAAACTATGGACTGCCTGCTTTTATGAGTCCGAGTATGAATAGAGAAAGCGTGGAATTGTCGAAACCTAAGAACCGAGGGCTAGTGACAATCATATCCCCGGGTGTTCAGAGAAATCTGTTGCGGGCAGAGTTCCCGATGGATCGTGTACTCATAACTAGGGTACGGTTTAACTGTATCCCTCTATGGGCAGTGGGCAGTTGTGGCTGACCAGTCTTGCCCTATGTGTGTGGTGCCCTATGAAGACTTGGTCCATCTGATACTTTTTTGTCCTGCCCATGTGAGACCTTTATTGCAGGAATTGGGTTTTGTACAATATCGGCCGGCCCTAATATACTTGCTGTGGGCGGACTCACCACGCGTGGGCTGGTCCTTGCTCTCATATCTGAAATTGGCACTTTATCTGTGGAAAATAATGCTAAGTAGAGCTCTATGAAATGAAATTACACACAACTATCAATGATCGGGGCTTTGAGTTCCTTAGTTGCCATTTTATTGATATTTTATGTTGTATTTTACTGTGTCACAATTGAAATGTATTTTTGTATTTTGCACTGTTTTTATGGAATGTTCTGTGCATATCCGAAATAAACATATGATGAGGATTAACATGGAACTTTGTATTTATTTTTATTTTTTTACATTTATAGAGCGCGCTGCAGCCCGCAGGCATCGAGACGCTAAACATGAAAGTGTACGCAAGTGGATACATAGAGAACATGAGGTACTTAGTTGCAGAATCAGAACATAGTTACATGTGCCGTTGGCATGCAGGCTGAAGTCAAACAGGAGGGTCAGACAAACAGCCTGGTTTTGATGGCTTTGCGGAAGGCCAGGTGAGAGTCAATCGCCCCGAGATGCGTAGGAAGGGTATTCCAGTGTGAGGCTGCTAAAGCTGGGAAGCTGGTGCCGCCCACACGAACTCTGCAGGTTTTAGGGATTGAAATCAGGTTGGTGTAGGCAGATCTGGAAGGCCTAGAGGAGGTCGGTAGGGATATTCTTTGGGCGAGGTAAGGGGGAGCAAGGTCATGGATACATTTGTGGGTGAGGTAGAGGATTTTAAAGATGATTGTCTGCTTAATGGGCAGCCAGTGGGCTTTCCTTCTAAGCTCAGAGATGTGATCCTTCTTGGATAAACCTGTGGCGGCCCTAAGGGTGGAGTTTTGGGCGAGTTGAAGTTTGGCAATATTTTTATTGGAGGTCCCACCAAGGAGAGCATTGCAATAATCCAACCTGGATCCTATCAAAGCCCTGGCAATGGTGAGTCCATTCTGAGATGATAGGAAGGGTCTTGCTGCATTGATCAGTTTAGATTAGTATGCCGGGGACAATGCTATGGCATTGACTTGCCTGTCCATGGCGAGATTGGAGTCGAGATAGATTCCAAGAGTCTTGACTGTTTGGGCCACAGTAATAGGTATGTTGTCGATAGTGAAGGAGCAAAATCTTTTATCTAGGTTACCCAGAGTGGTCGGTGATCCAATAGGTAAGAGCTCGGTCTTGTCACTATTAAGACATAACCAGTTTTCTGCCATCCAGGCTTGGATGGTGGAGTAAATGGAGTTGAGGGTGTTCTTGTCCAAGTCGTAATCACCTGTGAGCGGGATGAGCACTTGGGTGTCATCAGCATAATTGGTGTATGAGATGCACAGGGTGTCGAGGAGATTGAAAAGAGGCCTTGTGAACAGGTTGTAGAGGGTGGGCGCTATGCAGGCGCTATGTGGCACGAAGGCAAAGGCCAGAGGACAAGGCCTTTGCCACTCTCTGCAGATCCGCTGCGAGAGAAATACCCAGGAGCCCCGAACAGGCTGGAGCCTGCAGCAGCCACCAGAGTGAAAAGCCCTGCACCCGCCGCCATCATGACCAACGCAGCCTCCGCCGCAATACACATAAGGAAGGAGCCGTGTCTCATCACCACGTCAACCAGTGCAAAAACAGCCGGAGCCGAGTCAGCTGATTCACGCTCCGTGGCCCGCAGCCCCTCCTCTCCCGCTTTAAAGGGAGAGGAGGTCCGCTGCCAGGCAAAGCCGCATGACGGCAAAGGCCAGAGGACAAGGCCTTTGCCACTCTCTGCAGCTCTACGCTGCTCGATGGAGCACACTGGCACCGTCAACAAGGTACGCCTTCCAGCTGCCTCCCATCCTTCTCACAATCCCGCTATTCACTGTGCCCGCAATGCACGCCTTTGATCACGCACTCAACTAGCCCCGCCCACCTACATACCTAGTACAAACACTCGTAACAAGCGTCTTGGGAGCAGGTCTTGGACTACTATCTCCTCGGCCAGCCCCACCATCTGCTCGACTGGATCTACATACAATGACCCTAACCCAGAACGGCGAACCCAGCAGCCTACATCAGGCTCTCCATCATCTCGCTCCAAGGCATATATGCTTATACTGGAGGATGAGTCCCACGCCTCCAAAATAACAACCACACCTCTTGCGACTATGCCTGTGCCTGCTGCCCCAACTGCAATGTTTATGCCTAGTGCCGCCACTGTAATGATGATGCCTAGTGCCCCCACTGCAATGATGATGCCTAGTGTCCCCACTGCAATGACGATGCCTGTGCCTGCTGCCCCAACTGCAATGTTTATGTCTAGTGCCCCCACTGCAACGATGATGCCTAGTGCCCCCACTGCAACGATGATGCCTAGTGTCCCCACTGCAACGACGATGCCTGTGCCTGCTGCCCTAACTGCAAGGTTTACGCCTAGTGCCCCCACTGTATCTATTATGCCTGTGCCTGCTGCCCCCACTGCAATGATGATGCCTAGTGCCCTCACTGTAATGATGATGCCTAGTGCCCCCACTGCAATGATGATGCCTAGTGCCCCCACTGCAATGATGATGCCTATGCCTGGTGCCCCCACTGTATCTATTATGCCTGTGCCTGCTGCCCCCACTGCAATGATGATGCCTAGTGCCCCCACTGCAATGACTATGCCTATGCCTGGTGCCCCCACTGTATCTATTATGCTTGTGCCTGCTGCCCCCACTGCAATGATGGTGTCTAGTGCCCCCACTGCAATGATGGTGTCTAGTGCCCCCACTGCAATGATGATGCCTAGTGACCCCACTGCAATGACTACGCCTATGCCTGGTGCCCCCACTGTATTTATTATGTCTGCGCCTGTTGCCCCCACTGCCTTACAGGCCTGGCCACCACCCTTAAGTGTGCCTTAATTAATGCCCACTCAGTCCCTGCACACGTCTTGGACATCCATGACCTAATCCTGAATAACCACATTGACCTCCTTATTATGGAATCCTGGTTGAATGATACCTCAGGCCCTGCCCTCTCTCTGGCCATCCCGGACGGATACACCATCTACAGGCAAGACCGACCCCTCCTCAGGGGCGGGGGAGTAGCCCTCATCGCCAAAGAAAATCTCGCTATTAGGAGGATTGAAGGTGAACTCTGCCACAGCTGCGACTACCTTCCTCTTAAAATTAATCTCTCACCTAACCTAACCTTGACCCTCCACATTGTCCATCAACCCCCGGGCCCGATCACTGAATTCCAGGAATCCCTCATCCAAGCACTCTCAACAAATCTTAAGAAAAAATCCAAAGTCCTACTCACAGGTGACCTTAACTTAGGGCTCAATGATCCTAACGACGTTCACGCTGCCGCTCTGAATAAAGCCCTCGCCACACTGAAGTTCTCGCAAACCATCCCTGGCCCCCCCCACACTAAAGGACGCTCCCTAGATTGGGTCTCCCACCACAACTGCCCAGTACTAATTACTAATTACTGAAAATTCTCCCATCCATGGATGTGTGCGTGGTACCACCTTGTTCTTGTGAATAATGACAAAAGGAACTTGCACTGAAAGTGCTTGTGACTCACTAACTCTCCTTATAGATGTGATAGTGACAAGGAAAGAAGCTCTATAAGTTAGATGTTTAAGACTGGCTTTGTGCATGGGGGCCCCCCATGAGCCTTGTTAGAACAATATAAAAGTCTCAGCCAGGAGTTGGATTTAAAACTGATGGGTAGAATTGTTAACCACTCACCATGAATGCATTCACCACAGGCACCTTCTACCACAAAACATTACTCTGCAATGTGGTGTAGCCTGGGAGAGCCGCTAGGTGCACTCATGGGTTATTAAAGACTAAACCTGAGTCTAAGACATACAGTAAATAGTTCACTACATGGGAAGGTGAACAGTCAATTGGGTTGATGGCACGTGATTTATAACATAAGACAAAGAGTTTCCCTTTGTTAAAATAGCAGTGTCTTGCATTAGGTGTGCATGATTCCTTTAAGATGTCCATTCACCTTTGGTTTAGGTTTAAATTACTAAACTGTATGACCGCAGGAGCCAGGCTGCTAATTTCATCGTCTGAGGGCATGGGTGGAGTGTTGTCTCTTGGTTCTGTGACCACATGTTTTATGGGCAAGGTAGTTTCATTGGAGGACAAAGACATCTTCAGTACATGTGAAAACCATGTTTGCTGCGCCCACCTAGGACCCATCAGGATGAATGTTACTTGTTCCTGGTGTACCTTGTGGACTACCCTGTTGAAAAGTGGAGTTGGGGGTGGGGGGCGGTGCGTATGCAAGTCTCCCTGACCACTTCATTAACAGAGCATTCCGATCTTGGCTGTGAAAACCTGGAAGCGTAGTTGTGGCTTTTTCTCTTGTGTAGCAAAGTTTAAGCATGGAAACCCCCATTTTGAGAAGACGTTGTGTAGGGCTTTTGCATTCAATTGCCATTCATATTCTGACAGGAGTTCTGCACTTCTGTTTAGTATGTCTGAAAGAGAATTGTGGTCCTCTGGAACCGATAGGGATATTTTGTATCGGAGTGGTCGTGTGCTTCGGAATAGCTTTCGAAAGTCTCTGATCCTTTCATTTTCAATTAACAAACAGATGGGAATACTTTGTAGTGGGATAGTCGCGTGTGACGAACAACACATTTTCGAAGGTCTCCGAACAATGAACGGTGGAATTAAAGCAAAACAAATACTGAGCTACAGATAAAGTGAAAATGGATCATAAGCAAGAGGCTAATTATTGACTACCAAACTGAATGTAAAACCCTGGTACTAAACAGAACTAAAACGTTTGGAACCCAGAAGGAGGGAGAAAACTTTAAACCTAAGCAAACCATTATATGTTGAGGTGGTAAAAGACTATTACAAGCAAACCAATTCATAGTGAAGAATTAAAGGACTATTACTAGCAACATTATATATATTAAAGAGTTAAGGACTACTACAAGCAAACCATTTTATGCTGAAGTGCAAACAGGAATTAATTTGAAACAAGCAACAGTATGCTGAAATCCTAACTAACAATGTCATTTCCAACATGTATACAAGCTGAAACATTATCTGAACAAATATTTAAAACAACATTAACTGAATTGGGGAAACAAGGATCTTTTGTGTGTTTTTTTTGTTTGAACTGCGACACTTGAAACTAGGGGAAGGGAACCCCTGAGTTCTAACCAGGATAATTTTCATTTAAAGGTTGTTTGAACTGTGTGACTAGGTAGTTGGGGGCTGTGGGGGGGGGGGGGACGCAGAGACCCGAATATTGCATCCTACATGTAAGAAAGGGAACTTTGAGGCTTATTTTTGTGGAACTGTTCCATACTTTGGGAAGGGAGCTGAAAGGGAGCAGTGAGCCGGAACAAGCTCAGAACTTTATGTTAAACACCGTTTTCTTTTGGTTGCTGAAATTTCTACACATTGTATAGATTAAGCGTGAAGCATAGGTTTTGGGCGCAGACAGATCCCCGAGTTGAACTCTTTGACTCAGACTTTCCTTCGTTTTATTTAGGTAGGGAAATTCCACCTCGGCAAAGGACAAGTTAGACCTTTTTCCATCCTGACATTTAAGTTAATAAAGTTATTTGTTTTGAATCGGTGGTCTGTGTCCTTCATGATGCCTTTTACACTGGGCACCAGACTTGACTTTTCCTCGTCGATGAAAAAGCCTAATTGAAACAGCAGATTGACTGTTGAATATTTTGTTGACATAACTGAGGTGTGTCTCCTGTTATTAGCCTGTAGTCTAGGTAAGGGTACACTGGAATGTACTGTCTCTGTAGGTGTGAAGCCACCATTGCAAGCACTTTTGTAAACACTTCTGGAGTTGAGGCGATGCCGAATGGTAGCACCTGGAATTGGTAGTGCTTGTCTCCCGCTTTGAATCTTAGGTACTTGCTGTGCGCTTGCAACATTGAAATATCAAAGTATGCATCTTTCATGTCTAATGTTGCCAAGTAATCAGCCTGTTTTAGTAGAGGAATTACTTCCTGCAGCAGTGTCATGCTATATTTCTGTGGCTTGACATACGTGTTTGCAGGGCGCAGGTCTAAGACTTGGTACATTGTTAATCCTTCTTTGAAACAAGGAAGTACACTGAATAAATACCTTGATTCTCTTCCAGAGGTGGAACCAGTTCCATTGCTCCCTTTTGTAGAAGTGTTAAAACTTCTTCTAGAATCAAATAATGTTCTGACAACATTCTTCTTGATCGAGGAGGATGGTGGCGAGGTGTTTCTGGGAATTCTACTGAATAACCTTTGAGCACAGTTATTAGCACCCAGCGATCTGATGTCATCTCCTCCCATGTGTGGGTGAACAATGTTATGTGACCGCCTACCGGGATTCATGGGAGGGTACCTGGACCGGAGCATCATTCTTGACTGAGGTAGCAGAGCCTCTAGAGGCTGCAACTCTGCCCCAATCTTTACCTCTCCTAAACCCCCTTTGCTGATTTGCTTGAAAAGAGGTTGCTTGGCCTTGGGGAATTGTACCAAATAGACGAGGAGGCTCCAAAGCCAGACTGAGAGGCCCATGTGAAAAGCTGGATCCGCAAAGAACGGCATGTATTAACAAGGTACCCTGATGGATAAAGGGTTTATTAGAGATTTGCTCTAATGTTTTCATGGTCTCATGCTCTTTCTTGGTAGTTTCTAACTGGTCGTCTAATGCCTTCCCAAAGAGGACCGAATCTTTGATATGCATATTCATTAAAGGTGCGCGAGTCTCAGGTTTTAACCCTGAATCTCAAAGCACAAGTGGTATTTGAGCAGGGTGCCCTCAGCGATCACTCTACCCGAAGTGTCCGCTAAATCTAAAGTGCTCTTTAGGATATTCTGGGAAACCTGTTTCCCTTCTGTCAAGATTATGAGTAGGTAGGACCTAATCAGGTCAGGGACAGAATCCAGGCGTTTGTGTATTTCATCCCACTGAGCATTATTATAGTTCACAAGCAAAGTGGTATTGTTTGCAATGCGAGTCAAATAAGCCCCAGAGGTGGTCACTCTTTTGCCCATAGTATATAACCTCTTGCACTTTTTATTGGGAGGTGCTTAAGCACTGGACAGTGGCACATCTGCTATCTTCCTAGTGATGGTAACAACTAGTGAATCTGGCTTTACATGACCTTCAAAGAGGGTCTGAAGGAGGTGGCTTAAAAATTGTCTCTGCCCTGGGGTTGACTGCACAAGTAAGTGAAGGTGTAGTAAGAGATGGGGCAATTCTCTTTTTGTTATAGACTGCACAAGTGGAATAGCCTAGCTGATGGCTTTTCTCTCATTTAAGATATCATCTACGAAATCAGAGTCTTTCACTGTTTTCTGAGTCTGAATATTAAAATGATTGGCAGCCCTTTTAAGCAAGTCATTGAAGAAAAGTTGGTCATCAATGGGGGAAATGTGACCACCCTCAGGTGTAACAACTTCAGGGGGGTCTATAATAGTTAAGTCTGGGTCTTCCGGTTCATAGTTATCAGTCTCATCTGGATCATCATACCACACATCTTGATCTCCCTCCCTTGATCCTAGTAAGAGTCATGAGAGGCTTGTGTGTCAGGAAGAGATAGAGTGATGACTACAACAGTAGTTGTGGGAGAAGGCCAACGCCTTGGGGGATTTAGCTAGGAGCTGTCCCATTTCTAGAGGCTGTCCCATTTCTAAATCAAAGGTTTTCTGCCTAATTGGGTAGTGTTCCATGAATGATACAAAAGAGGAAACCCTGTACATAGTGTCCTCAAAACGTTCCCTTGACCAGGTTCCTGTCTTGGGTGTTACAGGCAGAGGGAACACAATAGCCTCAGTATCTTCTCTTGGCCTCTTCTTCTGCAGAGATTGAGATAAAGGGCGGTACCGCCATATATTCTGGATAATTTGCACGGCGCACAATGCCCCTCGGGGTGGTCTCGGGGAAGCAGTGGTTGAACACTCAATGGGTGTCCTGCCACAGGTACTTACTGTTACAATTTGGACAGAATTTAAAAGGAGTTCTCTCCATGACTAATTTTAGTCAAGAAGACAGCTCGACATGGGCAGTGTACAGAAGAAGTGGCCTGGTGTAGGCCTAAGCTTGTCGCTGAATCGGAGGACTCGTCCAATTCAGCAGTCGGAAGGTCTTCAGGATGTTCGTCGAAATGTGAATTGAACAGCCACCATCAAAAGAGGACTAAAGTTATAATTAATCATTCTAAAACGTAGTAGCACTACAGACTCCACCTAACACGTCCAACCACGATGGAGGAAAAAAGCAATCTGAGGGACCTCAACACGTGAGGGATCATGGGTACAGTAGATGTCAAACTAGGGATAATATTACAAAACCGTCCAGTCGATGTCCCTTTTCGAACTTCGAAAACAACATGTGCAATACTCCACACCTACCACTAAATGTCAGCCTATGCAAAGCATGTGATTCTAAGCAGATTCAAAAGCCTCAGAAATATAGGAAATATGTATAATAGCATATGCCTTTAAGCACATAACCAGTGGAGTAACTTTGCTGAAAATGTTGAGGGGGACATCTCATCTGAAGAAAAGGTGCCCCAGCCAAATGAATGGGGACAAAATGGTGTGCCATGAAAGTTGGGGGGACAAACATCCATGTCCCTCCTAAAATTACGCCCATGCACATAACAGCACAAGTCACTTTAGTTACTGTGATATCTGTAGAGAAGACTGAACGCCTACTAATATTTAGACATGTCTAAATGTGTAACTTTGTTGCGACTTTAAGAGCCTGGAACTTATAAGCAGTGCACCCCTTCAACAAGGCTGCCTTTAAAAAGCCTTGTTTGGGAGATGGAATGCGCATCTGCAGACGCAGGGGGGTGGACTCTGTTTTTGTATTTTAAAATGTACTAAATATGTTAACTTTTAAATCACCATAGGGTGGCAGGAGTGTGGATCCTTTCCGAACTTATGTCATGGACTGAACATTGGCACCAGAGTTAGCACTGGAACAAAACATTATAAGTAATCATTGCACCCAGCACTCAAGCAAATCCTTTGGTCGTACTTGTGATAAGCCCAGCATACCTTTGGTCATAGTGCTGGCTCTACAACCAGCAATTCAGACCTGCCATAAAAGACATTCCAGACTCCAAACCTCTGACACCCGGGTATACTCATTAGCGCAGTCCTGTTATTCACCCAGTTTCGATACGTTGAATATTCACCAGGTGCCTCAGGACGTCTCCTCATTAGTAGTGTACCCAAAGGGAATGAGTACTGAGAAGTCCCCCAAAGAGACATACATCCCACTGAGATGTCATCAAAGACGCATCGGATGAATGGTCAAAGTTGCTAACTGGGGACCTCCACTAACCTCCAACTTTTACACACTATACGAAAACCAACTAAGCGCTTTAGAGAGCAATTTAACGTGCCTCCCAACAGATATCAAACAACAAAACTTTACACCTCTACAACTAACTTACATGCCACAGCCCGAAGAAATGCATACTACCAATATGGGTTTATGAGGCTCTCCACTTGGACGAGAATGCCTATATGCTCTCAAACTCAAAATTGCACAGAATTGTGAGAAACATCTCCCGCAAAGCCCATATCTCTGAATTCAGAAAATAACTAATGGCTACATGTGGCTGCCAGAGTGCAGTTCAAGTTGATTACCTTGACACAAATGACTTTATGGTATGGCTCCCCTCTAGCAAAGCATAGTGAAATACGGATCAAGGAGAGCACTGCGCTCTAGTAACACTAACCTTCTCTCTTGTCCCAGTGTTCGACACGTGAATGGAAATGGCAGGTCTTGTCCAGTCCAGAGGGTTTATGGCTGGAATTCCTTGCCTATGTATTCACATCAGGAAAGGAATCGGTTCCCCTTTCGGAAACGCCTGAAAATAACTCAGTTGCCCCTGCTGCTGATGAGCATCTCTTCTCTTCTGTGTCCTGTCTTTCCCGTTTTGTCTTGTGTGTTTGTGAGCGCCCTGATGACTGCGGTCTCCGGCACGACACAAATAAATAAATCAACACAGAGCTAGGAAGAGACCTGCACATAGAGTTCAGGATCCATTCAGTCTGCAAATATCAACACAACAGAAAAGCTATTTTGCATTTTCCCCTGTCCCCACTAATTTAACCCACCCACCACTCTTTCAGATCCACCAGAGTGACTACAAAACATGCAAATTGCAAGAGAGCTCAATATTAATCTCATGACCATAAGATATTTACATGTTAACTTGCTATTTCATGATATGTCAAAACCAGCAAGATAACTCAGCAAGTTAAGTGCCCCACCCCAGACATCCGAGTTTATCTCACAAGACAGGTTTGACTCTCTGCACAGCAGATACGTTATCCTTTAAAAGGTGAATGGACTGCATAGCATTACATTGGCTACTAATAAATCCTATTATAGTGCTTATAAGTAGGAAGAGTCATATTAAAATGTGATACTGGTATTATCATCATTATCATAGTGCCTCTCAGTAGTTTCCCAGTACTGCAGTCCCAGTATGCTCTCAGTAAGGCAGTCAAAGTAATAGTTTGCAATTCCAGTTTACATGACATTCTCACTAAGCATCCAGTTTGAGCAAGTCTACAATTTGGCATTCCAAGTATGCCAAACAAGGCATACTTATTTGGCATACTTGGCCTTGTTGTTGGCCTGTGTCTATCTCACGGCTACTCCAGCTGATCCACTTCCTTCACCTCTTATACTTAAGGTGTATCCTTCCTTGGTTTCCTATCTTACCCCTCTCTTTAATATTTCTCTTCTTTCTTTGACTTTTCCCTTCTCATTTAAGCACGCTTCTATTCTTCCCATTTTAAAGAAGCCTTCTTTAGACCATTCTTTTCCCCTTGCATTTCCGACCTATCTCTCTTCTAATCTCTCCAAGCATCTTCAGTGCTTTGTTTATTTTCAAGTTTCTTCCTTTGTGACTGACAACTCTATTCTTCCACACTTTCAGTCTGGATTCCTCCCGCTTCATTATATGTAAACTGTTCTTCTTTCTGTTTGCAACTCGCTACTTTCCGCTTGCTCCTCTAAGCACCCTTCTCTTTTGGTTTGATTGGCCTATCTACTGCTTTCGACACAGCAGATCACAACTTACTTCTGGCTGCTCTTTCCTCCTTTGGCTTTTCTGGTTCTGTTTTATCCTGGTTTCGCCCTCATCTATCTGACCGTACACATTCGGTCTCTTGGGCTGGCACTTCTTCTGACACATTACCTCTTTTACACTGTGTTCCCGAAAGCTCTGTTCTAGGACCCTTTTTCTTTTCTCTCTAAATTTCCCCCCTTGCCTCTATTTCCTCATTTGGCATATCTCATCATTTCTATGCCGATGACACTCAGCTTTTTCTGTCCTTTTCTTCTTTTCTGTCTTCCATCCAAGACAATCTTAGTCCTCGTCTCTTAGCCATCAAATCTTGGATGTCTGACCACTTTTTGGTACTACATTCTGCTAAGACTGAAGTTCTCTTTTATCCTGCTAATACTATTCCTTCTCCTTTTGTGTCTATTTCTTTTCCTCCCACACTTCCAATCTCCAGCACTGCCTGCAATCTTGGCCTCTATTTTGATTCCGATGTATCTTTTTCTCATCATATTTACTTAATTTCATGCTCCCATCATTTTCACCTTTTCAAGATTTGCCAGTCTACACCTTCTCTTAAATTTGAAGCTACTAAACTCTTGATTTCTTCATTGATCTTTTCATGATTATTTTACTGTTCTTCTACACTTTTTGGACCTCCAGCCTCACGTTTAGCCCCGCTCAAATCTGTTTTTAATTTGTCTTTTCGTTTATTATGTTTACCTAGGCCTCATGATTCTATTTATTTACTTGGATGGCTTTCCTTTCACTCCCGTCGAAAATATAACTTTTCCTCCATGGTGTTCAAATCCCTTTATGGTTTTACACCCACTTATCTTTCATCTTTAGTATCTTTATACCTTCCTTCACGTTCATTGCCTTCTCATTTTCTGTTATCTGTCCCCCGTCCCCCATGCGCCCAATCTCGATTTCATTCTTTTTCTTTGCTTGTCAACATCTACTGGAACGGTCTCCCTCTCTCTCTTCGTTCCACTACTTCTTACTTAATGCTTCGCAAAGCCCTCAAGAACCATCTTTTGCACTCTTAATGTTAATTCTTATATAGCTTCCATTTCCAATGTTTGTTAACAGTAAGTGATAGTGCACAGCGCTTTGGGGTAAGGCGCTTTATAAATTAAAAATAAAATACAGAACACAAAGTACCACAATGAGGACACAAGTATGAACATCACGCATAAAAAAAATATGAAGGGTTCCTGCCAGAAACTCACTTCTGAGCAACTGCCAAAAGATCTCCTTTTAAATTACCATTTGTTCGGGGGATTGCACTCTGTGGTGCCAGAGTTGATGGAAGTGCGGTCTGGCTCCAGCAGCAGTTCTCTGCTGGGGACTGGGTTGGCCATGGCCAGGCTGATCCGATGTTGGGTCTTCATTTTGATGAGCTTGATGATTTCATACAAGATGGCCATGAGCACGATCAGCAGCACCGACAGCGCCATTCCTGTAGAAAGGAAAGGGTTAAGCGGGTCTTTTCTAACAGATGATGTGCTGGGCAGATCACGGCGCCCCATGGCAGCACCCATTGGAGCATTATTTCTGTATTTAAAGTCTGTACACGCAACCAAAGCCGATCATGCACCTCTTCCAAAGAATGTGGTCTTCTGCTTGGATCACGCACACAGGAAGTCCAACCTTAAAAAGTTTAGAGCTGGTAAGATCCAGGCATGACTTCATTAAATATAGCTTTTTAATTGGATGATCTACAATACTTGGATGATCTCTCTTTTCATCCTCCACACATTTCACGAGGCAAATTACCAAAAATAAAGTCCTGGGGTCAGGACTCGGGAATCGCTTGTCCAAATTATCAACAGGACATGGTGCTAGATGTGCATACAGTTGCATGTAAGAGCGCACAGTCAGTAGAGGTTTGGGTGAGTTGATCTGGGTGAAGGAAAACAGTGCTAAGGGTGAGAAGAGATTCATGGGGGTACTGTGATGTCCCATTTTAACTGCTAGAAATAATGAAACAAAAGTAAGACAACACAAGTTTTAAATGCAGATTCTTTATATATAGATGGAGAGAGAAACAAAAAGGAGAGACAAAGATAGCGGTTCGTAGTCATATGTCAGAATAAAACCTGTTGATAAAACAACACTATCTCCAATTACCCATGCTTTTCCTTACTATAAAGCTTGCACATTGTGTCCAGCCTTAGCTCTGTTTTCCCAGTAATGTTGTAACCCTCTTTTGGTCCCAGATCTTTTTACATTCATTCATTTATGTTTTTTTGTCTCCAGTGCCTGTCAGGCTTCTGTCTCATGAACTGGCCATCTTTTCAAGTGCAGTTTCATCTTTACACATTATTTTGTGCTATACCCTACAGCGTGATTTTACAAAAACAAAACAACAACAAAAAAAAAGGTGACATCAGGAGCCCCACCAAAAAAAGAAAGGCCACAACCCCCCAGAAAAATAGGTGAGGCAGAGCAGCAAGGCTAGCGTGGGAGCAGACAGGGCACAAGTTGTATGGGGTGCACCGAGTTGTTCTTAAGGCCCCCAGTGCAGGGAGAGGGAGCTTCTCTTCTGGTCTTTTTTTGCTTCAATGTAGCATATACCATCTTAAGTGGAGTGCTGCAGGGGCACAGTGCCCCATTTCCGGTTAAGTAACAATTGTTTACTGTTGATGTGCACACAACAGGCTGGTGGAAGTGAACCTATTTTTATTTTATTTTGCAGTGCACTACCTTGAAAGCATTAGGAGTACAATATTTGCAAAATGGCTGCTCCTAATGGTACAAGTCCTGTGCTTTTTGACATCTTGTTTTTTTGCCGTGTGCCTGCCCTTTCAGATTGGAAATTGACTTTTCGTCATACACTTTGGTGGGGTCCAACCATTGGCTCCCGGACACTGCTGTGCGAGTCTGAACTGGCTGGAACTATGTTTTGGGGTTGTCCGGACCCAAACCAAATTCCCACAAGGGGATGTCTGTTACTGGGCTGATGTTGAGGAGATGGTTATCCATGACTGGACAGCCTCTCCCAGTCTGCATTGTGCAGATTCTTACCATTGTAGGGCTGGGTCACTCCCAACCTGGATTTGGGACAGAAAGTCTGGAGCAATTCTGATTTTGCCTGCTGGGCCAAAGAGCCTGAAAACACAACGAAAAAACACCAGAGGACTGCAACTGCAGGCAAGCATTGACAAAGCCATTCACTGCATAAGGTTTGGACCATCTTGTACCGGTTATGTGAGACCATCAACAGGAGGCTTCCTTCTTTAGCCCGATGGGCCTAACCAGTCTGTAGTCACATCGGCCCTGCTCGCAGAGGACCTTGACAGCATTGCAGGATCATCCACAGTGCTTGAACCATCCTCAGAGTGGACACCACTCCAACCTGGACCTTGTTGCCTCAAGGCAAGAATATTGTGGAACTCGAGCCTGGTCAATTGCTGGTGCCCAGAGCATGCAGGTGCAACAAAGCATCTCCCTGGGGACCTTGCAATGATGTGAGAATTCAAGTAGTTATCCTTCATCATTGTCCGTCCTATCGAGCTGGTGGGTCAGATTTTGCAGCCTACTCTTCGATCACCTTACAATGGTATTGAAGAGTAGGCTGGTTGTACCGGTCATTTCATTTTGGATTCACCATTGGTGCAGCCTGTTTTAATGCATAGTAGCCCAATTTATCAGTATGGTAGCCATTGGGGTACAAATGCATTTTTATAAGCCCTATTTTGTTCCCCGTCATCCCTTTGAATGGGCCACAAGGCAATTGCTGTTGTACAAGAGTAGTTTAATCTGGCCTAGGCTGGTTTCCTGCCCCCAGGCAGCCCCTGTACACAGTCAGTGTGGATAAACCTGAGTGTTTAGCGTTTTCTAAGGCCTGGTGTGTGATTGGAAGGCTGACTTATACTAGCGCTTGAGTGAATGTTTTGAGACAGGCATGGCATCAAGAGAGAGACAGACTCAAATGTAAGAGCTTGAAAACCTTTATTTAAGAATCTTGTTGGGTTGGTGTAATGCCTAACTGGCCCCAATTCTAAGGGGATTGTTCCTTCAACTGATGTTTCTAAGGGCCGTTGGTGTCTGTAAGTCCAAAGCCAAAATCTGTATGTGTCACAACCTACGCTCTTAAAAAGGTGGTCGGGATCTTCTTAAAGGAAAAATATTGACTCAAAAGAAAAATGTAAACCAGGACTGGTTTCAGGAAATCTTACCCTCAAGTGCAGTTCTGCCAGTTTCAAAATAGTTCAACCTATAAAGGTTGCCCTAAGAACCTTCCACATAAGGCACTTGTAGTAAGTCAATTAAGTTCCAAATGTGTCATGGGAATCTTGGGGTTCCCATCCCCAAGCTTCAATCCTTCCAGTTCCACACAACAGGATGCAATTCCTTTCAGGCCTCTTAGGGTTCCCTTCCTCAAGGCTTATGCCTCAAACACAAAAAACAAGCTCTGCTAGGCCTCTCAGGGTTCTCTTCCTCAAGCTTAAGCCTCTCCTGCCAAGGTTCAAAATTGTCTATGTGGGCCTCTCGTGGTTCCCTTCGCCAGGCTTAGGCCCCTCTGGTTTCACAACAAAATGTTCACACAGTTCCTTAAAGTGCCAAGGACGGGTATGCTCGTCCCTTTTGCATAGCCTGGCACTTAAGGAATGGTAGTGTCAGAGAACTTCGAAAACACGCGACCACTGACTTTTGACCCCTCTCCTCACCCTTTGTAACCTTTTTGTCTGGCACCTTTTCCCTCTGGTACCATTACACGTTATTCTTGTTTTCCCTTCTTTCTTTCTGCTGTAATGTGCACTCCTGCACCTTCTTTTGTTTCTGCTGTGCTTCCTGCACACTGTCTATTTTTTGGGCCGCTCGCACCCTTCCTTTTCTTTTGGGTCGCTCGCGCTCCCTCTTTCTTTCCTTCTCTTTCCTCACGCTTAGTTTCTTTCCTTTTGCTTTCTGATCTTCGAGCCACTTTCAGCTTCCAAACCATTACTCCCACTCCAGCCACACACATGCGCTTGGGTTCCTCTATCTCAATGAGACTCACCCATACAGTGCAGCGCTGGCAAGTGGCTCCGTAAGATTTTCGGGTCGATTTCAGGGTCTTACCCACCTGCCCCTAAGACAGCCCTGGCACCGGCACACATCCCAGGGAAACGTGCACTGGCCTGGACATGGCCAATTATTAGCGTACCACCTTACTCTGGCTCCACAGAGACAAGGCTCCCTTGTCACGCTGTAGCCCTTCAACCCTGCATAGTCAGCGTCCCAGCGTCTCGTTCTCCTCCAGATTTCACATCCTTCTTGTGCTGCAGCCTCCGTTCCAAACAGCAATCCCAGCTCGGTCTCTACTTCTGGCAGAACCATACCTTTATAGTGTAGGGGAGAGTCAAGTGGAGTCAGGTGTGCACAGTTGTAGTAAAGTGCCTGACTAGGGATAGCCTAATGGTGGTATGTAGCAGGCGTCTCTTTGCATCTCTATGTTGTTCCTATGGGTAATTTTCAATGCTTTTGGTCGCCTCTTCCTCGTCCCAGTACATGTTGGAAATGGGGAGGGGGAGATGGAATGGGATTGGAAATATCTGAAACCTTAACCTTGATCAACAATGACCACACTAGTGATACCATAAAAAAATGCATGACCTTAAGGAATGCCTCATTAACGTTAGATCTCGGATAGCCCACACATCTGAAATTGCCGACATTACCTGCAACCAACTTGACTTCCTAGCAGTTACTGAAACATGGCCACATAAAGCAGCCGGCCCAGCCCTAATGCTAGCTATACCTACTAACCTCACAATCTTTAGAAAAGACAGAGAAACTTCCAAAGGAGGTGGCACAGCATTCATCTGCAGAGCAGATCTCACCATCAAAGAAATAGTTCCTATGATTATGCCATCAGCGGAACTACTCATTAAAAATAGGAATCTCTGCTTCACGCGCTATTACTGTGCACCTAATCTATAGACCTCCTGGCCCACTAGGAACCTTTGAAGAAGACATAATTGCCCTTCTGAATACCAACGCCAAACCTGGGACACAAATTATCCTACTTGGTGACTTCAACTTAGGCCTCAATGACCCTAAAGACACTAATGCCTCTATCCTAGCAAATACGATTATGGAAGCCGGCCTTACCATCCGGAACATTGGCCCTACTCACTCCAAAGGCCGCACCTTGGACTGGGTGGCAGATATCAACTGCACCTCCTACATTACTGCCACTGAACCATACATATTGACTGATCATTACTTGATCTTGCTTACCATTACGGACTTACCTCAAACCAAGGCAACCAAACTATCAGCACCATCAGCCCTCACTCGTAAAAAAAAAACATAACAGTCACGAATCTCCTTCCTTTGATTCAGCCTATCACCAACCATTCCGACCTGCTCACCAACCCCAATGACTTGGTTGACCTGTATAATAACACTATCAACTCAGCCATAGATGCAATTGCGCCTCTGAAAGGCAGCAAAACTAAACCTCTTGCCCATCTCAATGCGCGGTTTAACCCAAGCCTAAAAGCCCTGCGCAAAGAAAAAAGACAAGCAGAAGCCTGTTGGAAAAAAATCCATCTTCCCAAAATAAAAATCTTCTTACTTCCCTCACCGATAAATAGAAGCAGCAAATTATACATTAAAAAAAAGAAACCTTCAATGACAGAATTAAAAAAGCAAACTCAAACACTAGGGACATTTTCTCTATTCTCAGAGAATTAGAATCCCCCCCCCATCGCTCCTGTAGACTCATGCACCAAAGATAAAGCTTGGTGCACAAACATTCAAAAGGCCTTATGCAATAAAATGACCACGCTACAAGACAAAATAGCTGCCAAAACATCCTCCCTGCATAAGATTGCGCTCTCCACTCAAGAAGCCATTTTACAAGAGCTCCCCATCAACCAAACTAAACCATACAACCAATTCAACTTCAGGTCTATCTCCATTGCGGAAGCTTAAAATATCTTCACATTACTTAAACCTTCTCGATGCCTTGGTGACACCTGCCCAGCATCCATTATCAAAGAAGCTGCACAAGAACTAGCTCCTTTCGTCACCTCCTTTATCAACTCATCCTTTAAATTATGCTCTGTGCCTACCAACCTTAAAGTTGCCTGGATACTACCCCTTTAAAAAAAAAAAAAGTAACCTAGACCCTAATGTCCCAACGAATTACAGACCTATAACGACAGTTCCGTTTCTCCTTCAAATCTTAGATAAAGCGTCCTATATACAGATTCAATCCTACCTGGAGATTAATAACTTACTAGGCACCAGACAATCTGGATTCAGACCAAGACACAGAACTGAGACAGCCCTCCTCGATCTCGATTACCAACTAGATGAGCGTAAAGATAGAGGAGAAACCTCCATCCTCTTACTCCTAGATCTGTCAGCCACTTTTGATTTGGTCGACCATAAAGTACTATGCAACCATCTCAAATCGGCTGCCAACTTCTCCACAAAGGCCAAGATCTGTCAGCCACTTTTGATTTGGTCGACCATAAAGTACTATGCAACCATCTGAAATCGGCTGCCAACTTCTCCACAAAGGCCACTGCGTGGATAACTCCTTTCTGGGCAATAGAACTATAAGAGTCTTTTCGCTCTCATCAGCTGCTGACCCAGTACCCATCACTTGTGGCGTTCCTCAGGGGTCCTGTGTCTCCCCGACTTTGAACAACATTTTCACAAAGCCACTCTTCGATATTCTGGACAAACTGGGTGTCTCATATACGAATTATGCAGACGACACCCAGATCCCCATCCCAAACCATAAAAATGCTAATAAATAAAGAAAAAAATGCATGAGATGTCAACATGATGAACGTTGGAGCAAGTATTGCCACAAGCCAATGAATGTTAATGAAGGAATTAAAAGGCAAAACTTGAACAAGTCTCCATGTATGGGATATCAATATGGGGAAAGTTGGAGAAAGTGATACTGTAAGCCAAAAAAGTATAGACAGTAAATGAATACAGCTGTACTATACTGAAAGACAGTGAGAACACGGACTAAGAAAGCCCTGGTGAAAGAAGTACATCAGACAGTAAGCATTTGGGGAGAAGATACCTGGCAGGAGAGTATACCAGGGGATCTGCAGACTCCAGAAAGGGATTCCTGGCAGGGGAGTATACCAGATAATCCATTTGAAAGACATAAAGGACTCCTGGCAGCGGAGTATACCAGGAGGTTATCGATAAAAGGTTATTGCTTGAAAGTGACATTGATACTTTCATCATGCTTAAAGAACTACCTTCACTATCCTTAGGAAGTAGCTGCTTGAAAGTGATTGATGCCATCCTTGGGAAGCGGTTATTTGAAAGAGAATGTTGATACCATTAGGAAGTGATTATTTGAAAGAGAAATATTTTGCCATCTTTAAGCAATCATTTAAATAATTACTTTTCCCCATCCTTCCTTAGACATCCAGGGGAAGGGAACACTCTCTGTATCCAAAGATTTTGTTGGATGTATTTACTTGGTTTTGAACACTTTTTGCCAAACATACATCAGATACACTTTCCTTACACTTTTAGTTTCCCGTCTTTAGTGTGAGGGTCAGATGAATGTTTTGGACACAAGGATAGTGTATAGAATTTTGATGATGAGACACAGACTGATCTTTAGATTTAGTTTCCTAGGTAGGGAAACTCTCTTTAGAATAGGGACAGATGGACCTTTATCCAGGGTGCAAGAATCAATAAAAAGAGGCTGCTCAATGACCAGGTGGCATTATCCCCAAAAGGTACCACTGCAGGGATACCAGTCTATCAGCAATATTTTTGAGAAGAGAGAAACACATCCAGTATATACTGTATGAAAGCTGAAGGGAAATGGAGCAAAGAAGATATTCCAGAGAGTGGGTATAGCATCATTGGGCTCAATTCTCTTTCTCAATTCTTCTACACCAGGGGTGAACAATGTAAGTTGCAAGCTACTAGCCATCCATAAAAAAGGACTAGCTACCTCGATTCTGCACATACACGCGCAGCACACCTTTTCTTACTTGCGCAGAGTCAATTATCACTAACAAATGGCTACTGGAGAGGGCAAATTTGGAGCCCCGTCCAACACCATATCATATAATTCCCAGTCATCTAGGAGCTAGCTGTGTGATAGAAATGACCAACTGCTTAGCAGAAGTTGAGATGACTGCACCTTCTGTTAATCTGTTGGTGTCAAAAGAAGATCAAAGTAGAAATCGAAAAATACAAACCCGTTCTCCATCAAGCTACAGCCAGAGATGACCGAACCGTTGTTCAATTTTTAGGGAATTGAATAGTTAGCAACCATTGTGCACAACATTTTCCCTTTGATAGGCATATTGAAACTACAGTCCAAGCTGCTTCAAATACTTCTGTTGAATTACACAACACAGTAGACCCTCAAACAGAGGCTATAGCCCAGGTTTCATCTACAGACCAATTACACTGCAGATGATTTTGTCACCTTGAATATCCATATTTCTCTCATAATTTGAACATTCCATCAAGTCAGAATCAGATTCTAAGAATAAAATAGGATATGGCTACATTATTCAATACCAGGTTTGCCAATCATATTCTGAATAAAAACCCTTTCACCACAAATACTCCTCAACATTCTCAACATGAACCTTGGAAACGTCTCCGAAACAAGACTCTGACTGGCCAAAATGGAAAGTTAGTGCATCAACCATCCAAACTGGAGATCTGAAGTAATTCAAAATAACTTATTGCAGAATGTGGGTGCATTGTCATAGACTGTGAGACAAGCTACATAAAGAATCTATAGCATTCAATATAACCGTTGTGAGAAACCAGAAGGTGTCTCACCTAGTAGTCCCCAGGGAACTGACAATGAGGAGGCCAGGACACGGCCATCGCGTTTGGATTCAGTTCCTGGGGGTGGACAGGTGCGGGAGGATCACCCGGGTGAGGGGTATTCGGGGAGTGGGACACCAGATGGTGAGACGCGGTATCCCCTTCCTTGTAACACCTTTACCCACCAGGTAGGATACGTGGGAACTCAACCACCCTCCCCTTTTCAAACACAAACGCTGTCACACGGACAGCCCGTTATAGGAGAAAATAGACTAACAGCAGTATACTCGACGTGTCCCAACACAATGGTCAGTCGAGGTCAGGCAATTACTGACCATCACACATCCATTAAGCTTCCCCACATGGATAAAAGGCGGAGCACTAACACACACTCCGATCGAGGCAAAGCACACAAGGAAACAACAGTTTTGAGACGGCAGCTGAACGAGAGAAGAAAGACGGCTCAATGGGAGGGGATCGCAAGGAGGGAAATTTCCTTGAGCTTTCCAACAAGAAGCCGTTGCTTTCAAGAACCCTCGAGATTAGAAAGCGTAAGACCAGGAAACCAGGCTGAAGAATCCTGCATTGTGTGTTGGAGATACCCGGGGCCCTCCCACATCATTAATCAAGGCAGGGAGAAGCAGCAGCCGCCGTGGTACCGAACAAAGCAGCGTCAGTGAAATCAACACAACGGTGAGTTGGGGAGACCGATACAAGACCAGTCTGTGTTGAAGCCAAGGTTGCAAGCAGCAAAATGGTATGGCCAACCCTTGAAACGAACATTGTTAAAATGTGTGTGATGAAAGACGCAAGTAAAGTTGAACTACTGATGAGTGTGAACATTGAAAGGAAAAGATATGATACTTTTGACAGAGTGGTCCGGTAGCGTGTGTGTGCTCAATCAAAGGTCTCTCTGAGGTATGCAGCTGAGAAGTGGCAAAAGTGAAAGTTACAAATCGACGTGGTCCTGCGACAGTCCAGCAAAATCCTGCGCAGTCGGAAGCCTTCGATTTTTTGATACAGTAAAGAAAGTTTGGAAAATGAGATAACGTTGGTCAGAGCCTGGCGGAGGAGGACCCAGGTGAACAGTGAATCACCAGAAAAGTTGTGCATATGAGAATCCTGAGGAAAAATGAACTTTGAATGTTTGGCGCATCAGGCCCTATGAAGTAAGACACTTTGAATGGCAAAGAGACTTTGACACAGAAGGTCCTGATACTGGAATTTTCAACTGCATCCTCATGCTAGAAAAGCTCGAGTGTGTGCTAAGCTCGAGTGTGCCGCCTTGTCCCGTGCTGAAAACATAGGGAAGGGAAGCCAACGGCTCAAATATCTTGACATATTTCTTGAAAACTTTTCTTTTGCATATGATATGATTGTTTATTTATATTGCGCCTATACACAATGTGTTTTAAAGGGCTTCAAGGCAAGGGAGGGGAACAAGGGAAAATACAACCACATTCTTAAAGGCCATGAACAGTAAGGATGTGAAATGAACTATCGTACTCGGACCTGACGACATTGATGGTGCAAGAGCTAAGACATAGATAAGGAAGGGAGGTGGATAGTGGGAAGGAAATGGAAACAGACAGGCGACTACCGTACTAGGCCCGACAACATTTCTGGTAGAGCCAGAGAAAAACAAAAGGTGAGGGAGAGGGGTGCAGAAAGGGAGGGGAGGAACAAAACAAGCGGCTATCATACTAGGCCTGACAACATTTCAGATAGTGTTGGAGGGGTGGTGGGGAGGAAAAAAACAGTAATGGGAGGGTGGAGGAAACAGGCGAGGTTGCTATCATATTAGGTCCTGGGACAATTCTGATAGAGTAAGTGCATAGAAGAAAGTAAGGGGAGGAGATAGGAAAAGGGAGAAGGGAAAGGAGGAGAGAAAAGAGAGTAAGCAGTCAAAAAGAGTGGAGAAGCAAGAGTGGAGAGCAAATACAATTGCAGAAGTCAGTAGTAACACAATGTTGCAAGCCAGGATACAAGATGAAGATGGGAACAGCATGATTCAGGGCCACCATGAGTACAAGATGCAAAGGAAGTCCAGCATGAGATTTGAGAAAGAGTGACGCACCGTGAATGAATGAAGTCCGTAAAAGTCAAATCCAGCATTGGCCACAAGACAGTGATGGTGAAGGAAGGCACCAGGTGGGCGTGGCTTGCTAAGTGGTGAAAAAGAGTGGGAAGCAGGAAGGCACCAGGTGGGTGGGGCTTGCTAAGTGATGAAAGAGCGGGAAGCAGGAAGGCACCAGGTGGGCGGGACTTGCTAAGTGGTGAAAAAGAGCGGCAGGAAGGAAGGCACCAGGTGGGCGGGGCTTAGGCCAGGTGACCTAGATCCACTTGCACCTGCTCCCCATCTGCAAAGGAAAAGAGGCTGGAGGGCTCCTTAGGTAGGAAAAAAGAGCAGCAAGCAGGAAGGCATCAGTTGGGAAGGGCTTGCTAAGTGGTGAAAAAGAGCGGCAAGCAGGAAGGCACCAGATGGGCGGGGCTTGCTAAGTGGTGAAAAAGAGCGGCAGGCAGGAAGGTATCAGGTGGGCGGGGCTTAGGCCAGGTGACCTAGATCCACTTGCACCATGCTCCCCATCTGCCCCCATGACATTGTTTCCCACAATGTTTGTATTTAGAAGTAAGGATTGGCAATAGGTTTATTAGTATAGGCCCTATTATTTTGACGAGACACCACTAGGACTGCGTTATTATTGTTAGATGGTCGTAGATTGCTCCCATCTTTAGATTTATGATTATATAGGCGTTTTTCAAACCCAATTGAAGATCAATAAACATAACACCCTTGAACTGTGGTCACTTGCGTCTGTCTTACTGCTGGATACCATACCTTCCTTACACAGTGTAGTGTACTCTCTTGGGGTGCCTATTTGGGATGAACTGTACCGATTCCCCAGTCATTTTCCTTCCTTGAGTGAAGCCGGACTACTCTGCCATAGCTACCCAGAAAAGTGTGTGTTATCTTTCTGATGGAAACCCATCTTCTGATTGGGATATATGGTTTCCCCAGAGGGCTACTAAAACATCTCCCTAACATGGAGTTTGCCACATTTTCCATTGACGGACGGTGTTTACCCCTTTTCTAGTAACTTACAATTGAACTGGTTACACTGGAACTCTGGTTACTGTGCTGATTAGAAAGGACAATACTTCTCTTCATCAGATGGGTTTGGGCGATGCACTGTGCTTGAAATATAGGGTGGTAGTGGGATGCGTTTTCCCTCCCACTTTGGTTTAAATGGTATTGCTGTCGTTTTGCATTGTAGAATTTCACTGTGTGCGTACTAATATGGGGAGCAGATCCTTGACTAACTTACCAACTGCGTTATGTATACATGTAGAATATCTTCTACATATGTGTGGACTCCCAATTACTTGCCAACTTTATTGAATGTTAACTGTACTTGCCACCAAACCGCTAATTGCCTCAGTCTAAGGCTCCAAGTCTTAATACTGAGTTTATGTCACCCAGAGTGTTTGAATGAGTCCAAGTGGGGAAAGGCTCTTGCAAATTCACTAGATCAGCTTTCCAGACCTCCACACCAGTGTTGGGTCTGAGAAATTCTTCTAACAGCTGTTTTTCGAAAATTATTCACATTTTTTCCATGAACACAATTATTCACACTCTTATTTTATTTTCTTGGTCATCCTATGCTTTGAGGAACTCAGCAAATGCGAAATAGATCTCATTTCTTTCATCTGTGTAGCATGTTCAAAAGCTGCCACACATTGATTTTGGGCCTATGGTTATTCATTTAGGACCACTCCCTTTTCCCATATTGGGAGACAGCAGTGTAGATTAGCTTTTCTAACAGCATGAGAGGTGAAAATGAGGAGCATTTTCGGGCTCAACACAAAATGCCCTATGGCAATTGCTTTTGTTGAATCTAATTGGAGTAAGTTGAAGATTTTTTTTTAAGCGCTACCCCTGCAGATTTTGAATTTCTCCAAATTGTGCTTTTAGGACATTATTCATCAACTGCATGTTCACTGACAGAGTATGACCACTTTTTAAATCTCAAATGTTAACCTATGTAGATTTCTGTGCTATTTCCAAAATATCATAAAAAGTTCTATTTCAGCACTGTAAGGAACTCGTGGTGGCAACAGTAAAGAGACACAAGTGATCACAGTTCAAGGGTGTTTATTAAACTGTATATGCAGGTTTGAAAAACGCCTAATCTAATCGTAAATCTAAGTTGGGAGCAAACTACAACCATCAAAACATAATAAGGCAGTCCAAGTGGCGTCTTGTCAAATAAAAGGGCCTATACTAAGAAAAACCTATTGCCAATCCATATGCTAAATATAAACAAAGATTTTGGGATAGGATTCACAGGAAAAAAAGAAGTGTTCACAAATAACAAATCAGGATGTGTTAGCTGGGATTCTCCCTTCTCAACGTTTTGAGCACGGGACAAGGTGGGATTCCAGAGAACAGCTCTCAGCTATCAAGGCCTTCGGTGGTTAAGTCTCTTTTCTTTTTTTAACCAATTGTATTTATTCATCAAGGGCTTATCCAGTTTACAACATATGAAAACATTGATGCATATCACAGTTACTCAAAATGTACAACAGTGTTTGAACTTTGACAAGATCTGCATCACTTCAGATGCCCCCAAAGGTTTTCAATATAATCTCAACACTACCCCTCACCCAACCCCTAGCCCCACTCCCGTTTCCCCAACTTGTTTGGTTCCAGAGACTGACTTTCTTTTCCTGAGGTTCCCATCGAACTGGGTGCAAAGGTTTGTACTTCTCCGAGTGTCAACGAACATGAATGTTTAAGAATTTGTGGTATGTGGAAGTAGGCTTCTCTGTCTTTTACGAAGTCTTGGAAGGGGCTCCATATCGCCAGGAATTTCAAGTATTTCCCTGCTTTTAGGGCACAGATTTTTCCATTGCCATGACCCCCCAGATCTTGACCCACCACCAAGCGGATGTCGGTCCTGATTTATCCTTCCATCTTTGTGCCAACGTCATTCTCACGACCAGCAGCAAATGTGTAATTAAAGTAGCTTTACTACCTGATGCAGCGTATATACCTTCTGACTTTGCACCCAGTAAGACTGTTTTGTGTGACATTGGTAACTCTGCTCCAGTTATCTCCTTAATGTGCCCCAGGATTTCTTTCCAGTACCATTACCGCTTTCGGACATGTCCACCACATGTGATACAGGTCCCCCCTGCACCCCACATTGTCTCCAGCATTCAGGGGGATATTTCACATTGATTTTGTCTAGGCGATAGGGGGAGATATACCACCTATAGCATATTTTGTACGCCGATTCCTTGATCACTGTACATTTGGACGAACCGTGTGCTGTCGCCCATATCTGACCCCAATCCTCTTCCATGATCGTTTCCCCTATATCTTTTGCCCAACTCTCCTTATACGGAAGTTTGTCTTCTGTTTGTGCATTGTTCAGCAATCTATATAGTCTAGCTATCCCTCTCGCCGTCGAGCCCTCATGCATAGTTAATTCTAGCCCTGTGGGGGTCCTAGTACCTGCCCTCTTTACTGATGGGTGGGAGATCCAGTGTCTGATTTGTGTGTATTTGTATCTTTCTTCCCCCCCCCACCCCCGATACCAAATTTCTGTTTACAGTCTTCGAAGAGCAGGGGGGTCCCCTCCTGGTACATGTCTTTCAGGGGCAATGCCTCTGCTCCCGTCCAACCCTCCCAGAATTTTTACTGTAGGCCCAGCGTAAAGTCTGCATTATGTGCAAGGGGAGAGAACGGGCCCAACCCTCGCCAGGTGTTTTTCATACCCAGGGATTAGTCCTAACTACGTAGCGACATTCTGGTAGCCTCCAACAGTCTGCCGCGCTGTGGGCCTGTAGAGCTTTCAAGGGGATAGCCGTGAATGCTTGCTCTATCCCACACCACCCTTCTAGTTTGTTTTGTCCCGCCCATTTCAACATTGGCGCTAAGTGGGCCGCTAATACATATCTTCAAATGTCCGGGACTCCCAGACCCCCGAGCAGAGGGGGTCTGGGAGTCCATCTCTTGTCCATCTCTCGTGTCATGATTCATCTTTGTATCCTGGGTTTCTTATTTTGCCAGATAAAGGTAAATATTGCTTTTTGTAGTTCTTTAATTAAACGGGATGGTATGTCTGTGGGCAGCGAGCCTACCACGTAGAGTAGGTGGGGGAGAAGGGTCATTTTCACTGCTGCGATTATCGCAAACCAAGACAATTTTTGGGCATCCCACTTTTGCATATCCTCCCTCAGTAGTTTCCAGAAGGGTTTAATGTTTGCATCAAGTAGGTTACCCAATTCCTTCGTTAAATATAGGTTTAAGGGGTAGGTTTTCGCCAGGACAGAGATCTCCTCGCTTTCTTCTGTTATGTTTATTGCTTAAGATTTTGAGTAGTTTATGGAGAACCCTGATATGCTGGCAAACTCTTGTAGTTTAGACATGACCCTAGGCAGTGTGTTTTTGGGGTCTTTCATGAAGAGCATTATGTCGTCCGCATACAATGCAATTGTATGTGTTGCCTCACCACACATCACCCCTCTAATCTCCGGGTCCCTTCTAATCTGTACTGCGAAAGGCTCCATTGCGAAGATCAGAGGTGAGAGGGGCCAGCCCTGCCGTGTACCTCTCCTTATATTAATCTGATCCGAACCGTGTCCGTTTATCCTGAAGCTCATGGAAGGGATTTGGAAATTTGCCAATACCATCTTGCTAAATTTGGGACTGCACCTAGACTTCTCAGTACCAGTTTTAAATAACCCCAATCCAGGCTGTCAAAGGCCCGTCTGGCGTCTAAAGCGACCAGGGAGAATCTTTGTTTCGTTCTAGTTCCCATGTCAATGGCGCGTCTCACGTTGTCTATTGAGTGTCTACCCATGATGAATCCCGCCTGGTCCGTGTATATAATTTTTGGGAGGACTTTCATCAACCTGGTCACCAGTATCGTACCGTACATTTTTGCGTCCGTGTTTAAGAGCGCTATGGGGCGGTAACTGGCACATTCCAAGGGGTCTTTACCTGGTTTTAAAATTAGTATCGTCATGGATTTCCCCATATTGGTCGTAACTTACCCCTTTTCCCTGATGTCATTGAGGAGACGTGCGAGTGGGGCCAGAAGCTGTGTGCGGAATGTTTTGTAGTAGCCGTTTCCCAGACCATCCGGGCCCGGTGTTTTATTTGCTGGTAGCACTGAGATTGCATTGCTAACCTCTTGGGACGTAATCGGTCCTCTGAGTGTGTTTCTGTCTTGTTCTGAGATTTGGGGTAGAAGCGTTGCCAGCAAGTAGGATCTCTGGGTTACCGGTTCAAGGTTTTCACAATGTACCGGTCCTCATGGAACCGTATCATTATTTCCAGTTTCTCTTTCTCTGCACTGCTTGCTTCCCCCTGCATATTTTTGAGTTGCGCTATGTAATTACGTGCTCTTTGTTTCTTTAGTTTTGCTACTAGGAATCTGTTCGCCTTCCCACCATGTATGGAATATGATTGTTTGGTGTTCAATAGTGTCAATGCTACCCAGTCTGTGGTATGGCTTCCTAGCTGAGCTCTGATCTTTCTTAATTCACGTAATGACTTATGTCATTGCTGGGTCTTATGTTGTCTCTCAGCATCCTTTAAATCCCTTTCAAGCTTTCGTGTGATGAGGGCCCTCTCCCTGTTGTATGCTGCCGCCTGTGAAATAAATCCTCCCTGCATCCCCGACTGTCCTCCAATCCATTTCGCCATTATTGTTATCTTTAAAGTAATTGTTTATGGTATCCTCCATGTGACCCTGAATGCAATATCCCTTAATATCAATTTGTTTAATCTCCAGTGTGGTTGTTGTCCACCTCCCCCGTCACCTACCTCAATCCCAACCATCAATGGTCCAAGTGCTATTTCACCCCCATTTCACTTTCCTCACTTGAGGAATCAAGGATGCTGAAACCAGGATCATGTCTATCCTGGAGTATCCCTTATGTACTGCTGAGAAATGCGTATATTCCCAGTTTTCATCCTGGAAGAACCCCACGTTTCAATCACCCCTATGTCTCTAAAGACTTTCCCCAGAGATTGTCTGTTTTTCTGATCAGCTGCTGTGGGTGGGAGTGTTTTACCTAGTGTCGGGTCCATCACACAATTAAAATCCCGGCCTATGATTAGTTGGCCCTTGCACCAGCACCCCAAATTCTGCAGTTTTCCAGAAATGTATGTATCCTGTTTCTCGTTGGGAACGTATAGTGACACTATCGTGTAGATTTGACCCCTGACTGTGCCCTTGATCCCCAGGTACCTCCCGTCCGTGTCTCTAATCAGATGTAGTTTCTTGAACCCTAGGTCTCGGCTGATCAGTATAGCTACTCCTTGTACTCTTACGCCACCAGAGGCAAAAACTGATGGGGGAAGCCTTGTATGCCATCCTCCTTTCATCTGTTGGGAGAAGGTGAGTTTCTTGCAAAAGCCCTATTGCAGTTTGCAATGTTGTCAACCTCCCCAGAATTGCACACCTTTTCAAAGGTGAATTCAACACTTGCACATTAAGGGACACTACCCGTCGCCTCAGCCATTTGGGTGTGATCAGGGCCCACTGCCCTCCCGCTTCGCTGTTTCTTATTTAGGCCTCCCACCTTCACCAGATCATTTCTCCCCCTCTCCCCTTGAACTCTGGGCCAAAACCTAAATCTACTTACATTTCCCTTACCCGCCCCCCGCCCATATCCCCCCCAATCTCCTCCCCCATCCCTCACCACTACCTCCCTCTTCCCATGTGGCCAGGGTCCCTAAGAGTACCCCCTGGTATCCAACCCAGGTAATGGGCAACACCCTCTCCAATGTTTTCTGATAGCCAGGATATACACATACTCTGATTTAGATTCCAATTTGTATCGTCCTCCTACCTCTGCACAGGTTTGCAAATGTTGCAGACTTCCCTTCACTGTCTAGCCTTCATAGTTGCCTATCGTTATGATTGCCCCATTTCAATTCCATCCCTGCTCGGATCAGTCTTGACTATTGTAGGGACCGGTCAGCTTTGCTTCTCTTCCAGTTCTCCTCTTTCTTTCCGTCGCCCATTCCCACGGGTTATCTGCACTTTTGGAGGTGTTCTTTTGCAGTCTGGGTTCCGTCCGGTTCTGGTCCTCTTCTATTTGTAGCAAGGATAGTCCCTCTTCACAAGTGCTAACCCTCCTTAGCTTTCCTTCCCCAATTAAAAGTTAGTCCGAATGGGTAGGCCCATTTATAGGATACTTGTTTTTCTTGCAGGACACTCGTGACCGGCCGCATTAGCCTTCTTTTGTGGAGTGTCAAGAGCACCAGATCTTTAAACAGTTGAATACGACAACCATTTATCGACAGGTCAGTGTGTGCCCTTGCAGCTTTCAGGATGCCCTCCTTCAGGCTATATGATGAGAGGGCATAAATATGTCCCTAGGTCTTGTTCCTGGTTCAGTTTTATAAGGGCCTACACAATGTATTCTGTCAAACCCAATCTTTTCGGGTTAGGTGCCGTTCAGCATGCTGCCAAAATATTGTTGCATGGTGTCTTAAGTGCCCGTCCCTCACAGATTCAGCCAGGCCTTTGCCCCAGATGTTGGACCTACGTGATCTATTTACGAGGTCCTGTGCTTGTAGTTCCGGGTTGTTTATTGCTCGGGCCACCTGGTCCAACAAGATACTGCATTGTTTTGCATCTTCTGCCATGCTTGATAGTCAATTTTTAACCGCATCCACCCTTTCCCCAGTTCATTCATCTCCTTTCTGACCTTTTGCAGGGTGGATTTCAGTTCATCCTTCATTTGCCCCATTTAATCTTGAAACGTATTAGTTAGCCTGGTTTCCATGCCTTTCAGACAATTCAGCAGTTCTTCCTTATGCGGGGCCATTGTGGTCAGAGAGCTGTTGCAGTCAGCCGCCTTTAGATCCTGTGGTGGCATGCGAGTTGAGGTTTCTGGCTGCTGCCTCTGGCTCCAGCACCTCTCCAGCTGTCACTCTTGGCGCTTATTTGTACCTTTGGGTCTCGATGCGGCCCTTCTCGATGATGCCCTTCTCAACTTAGCCGCTGGCATCAGGGTCTCCTTGGATGGGACTGGTGGAGGGCTCCCTAATGTGACTCTCTCGGGGTATGATGACTTGCGGCAAACTGTGCTGGTGAAGATTTGGCGATTGTCCCACCGTCACTGGCTCCTCTTACATTTCCATTATGCCTATTTCCTCCTTTACCTCCAGCAGCTTCTTTTCTACGGACTTTTGCGCCCTGGGTATCTTTCCCTTGTATTGCTCGGGCTTGTAGGGCTCAGGAATCCTTGATATCTGGGCCTTGCACTGGTTCCTTCCATCCCGCAGGCCGTAGTGGTTGGTAGTTAGGGCTCTGATACTCTGATTAACTGTGCTGATACTTGTACCTACCCCTTATGTTCAGGGCTCATAGGGAAATGAGTGCCGTTTTGTCTTCCTGTCTCTGAGGGCGGATAGTTGTGTTTGCTGGGGGCCTTATAGTGTCCTTCGACCCAATTTCAGTTTCGTGTAGAGCTATTCTGGAGAAGTGAAGGGTTTCAGACGCATTTGACACATAAATAAGACTCGGTCAAGCTCACTGTTGCTCCTGTGTGCAAGTGCTTCCCCCAAGGATGATAGTTTTACTGCCACCTTTGGTCTCAGGGCCCCTGGTGTCTTGCATTTGGGCTTCCACTTTACCCTGCAATCGGGTTCTGCCAAGACTTCTGCCCACTTTGGGTTGCGTGGTATTGTGCCTTAACTGTGGGAGTTTGCTCCAGAGTGTCCTTACATTCTCCTTATCTCTCCGGGGCTCTGCGCTGGAGGACAGGCGAGGGCTGGTTGGGACCCCCTCCCTACAGCTTCTACAATCAGAGGGGGCGGGGGAGTCTCCCCTCCCTTGCTTGTTACTTATTGCGGATGTACCGCGTCTCTCCTGGGGGGAGATGGTGCGAGCTTGATGTATTGGCGCGGGACTTCAGACGTTGGTGCGGGGCTAAGCAGTCCGCTTCTCCCTCAGGTGTGATCTGTGGTGTGTTGGCTCCGCTGGGGTGGAATGCCTCTAGGTTCACGTGGTTTTGCCGCCTCCGACTACCTTTATTATTACCCCGTTTAGGTTCTTTGCGAGTATGCCTGGGGACCCTTATGGGTTGGCCTCCTGGATGTTTCACCGTTCACTGGGACGAAACGTCCATTCCCACTCTTCTCCCACCCCTTGGCGCTGAGTATTGCTGTATTCACGTTTGTTCCGGCGTGTCCGTGCAGCCATGTTACGGCACCAGAGTTTACTTTGGGCAGGGGTGACGTTTGGTTTTAAGGTATTGCATTGGGCTTTTAAGGTGCTGCTGGGGCCCGTAGAGGAGCTCACTCTGGGCCGCTTCTGTGAGGGTTTGGGGGTGCAAGCTATTGCCTCCCCACTTTAGACTTGCAATGGGGCCTTAGCGTGGTGGCTACGTAGGGAGTTAGCCTGTTCAATCCTTACCTTCCGGGGTCGCTGGTCTAAGGCACTGTTGCGTGTTTTGGAAGTCGGGAGCAACCCAATCCGGTCCACTTCAACTGCCCGTGGGTACTTCGATTTGGGCTGCTCCGCTCACGCTCTGCGGGTAATTGCCCTCCAGCTATCATTGGGCCGCAGGTCGGGCTCCTGTCAGCTCTGGATTCATAGGTCCTGAGTGACCGTTACAGCTTGGTCTGCCCGTCGTATTTTGGTGCGGCTCTGCAGGTCCGGATTTGGTTGTGGGATCCGCTTAGGAGGGTTCTAGTCGTAGCGTGTCTATCCCGTTGCAGATGCCCCCGTCGTTAGTGGATGAGAGCCGCCGGTACTCTCTCCCACTTTTGAATGATGCTGCGCACCAGGTTCTGCCCGTGGCTTTCGGCCGCTCTGCGTATTACCTTTGCTCGCAAGACTTTGGAGGATGCTGCAGCAGAGGCTCGGTTGGTTTTCTTGATGCCCTAGACAAATTTGCTTTAAGGAGGGTATATTTTTCACGTGACTTTGCTTGGGTTCGCTTCTGGCAACTGCTTCTTTCACCTTTCAATTTCCCGCCTGTGCGAAGGACTGGAGATGTGCGTCCTCACAGAGTGGCGGCCATCTTGGAATCGTTAAGTCTCTTTTCTACAAAAAAAGTCTCTCATCTCCAAGGATCTGATGTGCTCCAAAATAATAAACAAAAGTTACTTTCTGCTTGCACGTTGGGTGGTGCCTTTTGATCCCTGCATCCCCCCTCTTCTGGGCTCAGGCCCTTCTCGAATGTTAGCCTCTGTCCGTCGGGTTAACTATGGCTTTCAACACAATCTCATCTGTGATATTCGCTAATCTTAATGTCTTTTTAAACAGTTCACTGTGGACATCCCTCTGCCGGGTTCACTCTTGTCAACTCACTATTCATCAGGACTTTTGGCTTTGCCCCCTCTTCATCGGCATCCCTCTGTTGGGTTTACATTTGCTAACTTTGCCAATCACACAAGTCCTTGAACAGTTCTTACGATGCAGGATTCACTTCCCTTATCTTCACGATTATCTGCCGGTCAAAGACTTTCAATGCACAGAGGATTTTACTAGACTACTGTATGACCCCTTTCTCGCGCCGTTCCCAAGGCCTTCTGGTAACGGTATTTTCAACAGAAGAGTAATCGCCCAGAGTTTCTCAAGTGAACACCCATGTGGTGCCTGACTCCTCTGTAGCTGGTTCTCCCCTCTCGTATTAACAGTTCTTTGTACTTTCTTCAATTAGCCGCTTGCTACTTTTGTTCAACACAGTTCGGTTTCTTATCGGCTCGCCCCTCGACTCACCGGCTGTGATGAGCCGCTTGGCTTTGCTTGTCTCTGGAGTCAAGGTCAGTACCACGATGGCAAGAGTCTCTCCCCGGCTTGGTTAATTGCGGAGGAGGTCCCCGTGTACCATTGACATCTGCTGCAACACACGCTTGGTATTGTTTCAGTCTTACAATTCCTTACGTGGAGGTTTCATGGGCCTGGCTCAGAAAGGGCAAGGTCGCTTCTCTCCTTGTCACCCTCTCGGTTCGCGCATTTCTTCTCCTCTTGAACTGCCCCTCTTGAACTGCTGTGCCAGGTTTGTTCTCTCGCCGTGCGGTCTACCTTGCTTGTATTGTGCTTCACCTTTTATCCTTGTGGGGAAGGGAAAGGGCCGTCGGCGTGTGGGATTCTGGTCAATTGCCTGATTTTGTCTGACCCTTGTGGTGGGACATGTCAGGTAAACGGCTCTGGTGTCATGTTATGTTATGTTAAAGCACAGAATGCAGGAAGCAGAAAGGAAAACAGATGAATTAATACACTGGAAAAAGTAGATTTTTCAGCTGGCCTTGAAAGGCAAGTTGGTCCTGAACCTGACGCACAGAGAGGGGAAGGAGATTCCACAAGCTTAGCAGCACAAGACCGAGAACGAGCAACCACCGAAACGGGCACGTCGAATACGGGGAACAGAAATACAGCAGGAAGTGAACGCAGAGAACGTGAGGGGTTTTAATGTGGAAATTTGGCTTGAAGATAGAGAGGTCCCTTCTTATAATACGCACAGTGGACAATGCAAAAAGACTTAAAATCCACCGTGGCAGCAATGGGTAACCAGTGCAGAATATTCAGGGCAGCAGAGGCCGAGGAGAGCCGAGGGGCCCCCAGAGCCAGACGAGCCGCATAATTCTGTATAAACTGGAGACGATGGAATAGATATTTAGGTTGAGCCAAATACAGGGAATTACAGTAATTCAAGGAACCAGAAATGAGAGGAGAAACAACCATAGAATGAAGGGAGACCTGGAGAAAAAGGAAGAACTTTACGAAGAACACAGAGTTTGAACTGGACAGCCTGGCAAACTGGACTCACGTGAGGAAGAAGTGAAAGGGTGGAGGAGAGTTCGACCCCCAGATTTTTCACGACGATGGAGGGAGTTGGTAAAGGACCCAGTTCAGGAGGCCAGAAAGCCGCAGACCAGAGGGAGGAATCCAGCCGGGGACCGACCAGAAGCACCTCAGTTTTATCCCCATTGAGAAAGAGCCAGTTGCAAACCATCTAGGAGTGGATTGCGGACAGGCAGGACCGGCAGCGAGAAGCAGTATCAGCTGCAAGATCCAGCTGCATCAGGATCTCGGTATCATCCGCGTAGGAATAACAGCGGAAGCCAACGGACTGAATTAGCAGAATAAGTGGGCGGATATAGACATTAAAGAGAAGAGGAGAGTGTGCCGAGCCTCGAGGGACTCTGCAAAGAAGAGGAAGCGCAGAAGAGGTGAAGGGGGACTGAGACAGAGTGATGCATGGGAAAAGAAACAAACCACTGCAGAACAGAATCAGAGATGCCTAATAGAGAAGCCTCTGAACAAGGATGGCATGGTCAATGGTGTTGCACGCCGCTGAGAGGTCCAGGAGGAGGAGGGCACCCACCCTTCCCTGTGTTTGTCCATCGTCTTTTGTGGTGTGCGAAAGTGTTAGTGTCGGAAATGGGGTTAGAAGGGGGATACCGCTTCTCATCCATCGGTGTCCCACTTCCACTCCCCAAGGACCCCCCCCCCAATCACTGGTCTACCCCCAGGAACTGGATAGCCATCGCAATAGCCGTGTCCTGGCCACCTGGATGACAGATCCCCAGGGACCAGTCAGTGAGACACCTTCAGGTTTCTCACAGCACTTTGGAACATCCTAGGGTGATGAGGGTATCCGCATTTTGGCATTTCGTAACAGACACTTCAAAAGTAGGGGATTGAATGCTTCAGCTGTTACTGGTAAGTATAGGGTTAATTGTCAGCATCTGTGTTCTCATTGAAGCAGGAATAGAAATGGAAGATGAAACTAAATTAGATCATATTTCAACGGGCTCGTATGCACCAATTTACAGTTGCTGTTGTAAAGTCAAAGTTAAATCATGTGCAGGCTTTATGTTAATGAAATTATTTATTGACAAAGTTACTTTTCATTCTGATTTAAGGTTCCTAATAAAAAAGGAAATGTAGTGTTGGCAGAGTATCATCATAGCATTTTAATGAATTTTCCACGTAATACCCGTACTCTGGGAAGGGCATTCACAATTCAGAGTACTCTATTGCACAGAAGATCCATCCAGTAAGTCCCACTAATGCATTTTACTTTCTCCACTTGTAGCCTCTTCTTAATTCCCTCTTAGATCACCCATTGTCACTCAACATAAGTGGGAATGGGACAGCTCATTCTGAACTTTACGTTGTGGCAAGCCAGAAGAAGGACTCGGATTAAAGGACATGGTTTACATGTAATTGTATTTAAATAAAAAGAAAACGCCTCACTCATCCTACTGCTAAAAGGTTGTTCTCTACCTAACAAAAACTAAACTAAGGTGCTCATCAACAGTACAAAATGAAATTGTCCTCGTTCCAAATCTATTCACTAAACTGGTCCTACCACCGAAAAAAATGTAAATGAAAATCAGTTGAGTGCCTTGCACACTGGGTTTTTCACCATGATCTCTCACCGGCATCAATTATAAGTTAATACCAGTTCCCCTCAATTAAAAAGTTATTGGCGGTCTATAAAGGATCCTCAAAAGTTTCCCAAAGTTTGAAAAAAAAGTCATGTCCCTGAAAAAACAAAAATGTCAACATTTCTTTAAGTAGAGGGATATTTCCATGATCCCTCTCCACCACCTTGGATGATCCTTCCTCATTTTGATCAACTGTTGGGTGCCTCTGTGCTCCCCTCGTATCTGCTCTTCACTTCGCTTATAAGTCTCCTGTGGCTACTTTGGGTTAATCTGTCCGTCCCAATCTCCCGCTTAACTCTCTGGAGTATTGGTGAACCATTTTTCACGTGGCTCTCCTAGCTCTTGTGTGTCCCTGGGATCCTTCGTGAGTTTTGTACTACTCGGATTTCTCAGGCTCCCGCAACCCCTTTTCTAATCTTGTGTTCTCTCTTCTCGGGTGCCTGTGACCCTTGGATCGGGTTAGAGTAGTGCTTCCCTGTCCCCCAATCGATATTCCCTCTTCTCTCCTTGTTCTGACCTGGGCAACCTGTGTACCTGCTGTGTTGCAGGGTCTACTTCAGTAAGGCTCTGCCTCATCAGGGGTGGTGGCGTTCTCTACAGTGAGCCGCTCTTCCACACTGGACACTAACGTTTTTCTCATTGCGTTTGTCTCTGCGTTCTCTCGTTGGTTGGCTCTCGGGTTGAGAGTGGAGGACAGAGTCCTCCCTTTGTTCCAGAACTCTGTCTCTTTGCGGGCTCCGGCCCACCACGTTTGGTGCATGGTCGCACCCTTCAGGTACGTTTTGCCTCTCAGATCCTGACCACTGTTCTGTTCAACAGACAGCATCTTCTGTGGACGTTCGCTTCCTTCCAGGCTACAGCCGGCTCTGCTGCTTTCCGTGTCTCCTCCCCTTGCCAACCTTCTCATGGAGGCTTGCCTGAGCGTTGGGTTTCTCCTCTTCCATTCACAAGTTGTTGTCCCCTGATCCTCAATCCGAGATTCAAAAGGCGGGGATTGCTCTGCCAGACTGTCAAGCCTGTGGTAAATTCAGCATTACCTTGAGCCAAACACAGAGGTAATCTCAGTGTTACGTGTTACCGTAAGTCCAATATATAGATGTGATGTCAATCTTTCTTATTCCTATGTAGGTAGATAATACTTTAGGTATAGGGAGTGCCCCATTGCAATTGGAGTCCTTGTTTCCTGAAGTCGAGTCACTCCCAGTTAGGTCCTGCTTTCCTAAACCCCTAGGGAGGGTTTTTCTGAGATGGCACACCTCCCAAGCCTCAAAGGGGTTGGTTCACCCTCGGGAAGACGGAACCAAGTCTCCAGATTCATCACGTAACCCCTCCCATTAAGAGGGTGTCCCCGCCCTTCAGGGGTAAGAGGGAAATGGCTGAGGAAATCCACATTTGCGTGTTCTTTTACTTTCCGATGTTCCACAGAAATACAAAAAGGTTGCAGGTCCCAAAACCTCCTCATAACCCAGGCATTCGAACCTTTCCTGAGACTCAGCCAGATTAGTGGTGAATGTTCAGTCATCAGTCGGAACTTCTTCCCCGTCAAATAGTAGCAAAGATTCTCTCCTGCCCACTTGATGGCTAGGGCTTCCAACTCGACGGTGGCATAGGCCTATTCACTAGGAAACAACTTCATTTCTGATACATGTTCCAATTCGTCATATTCCTGGGAAGGTAAAGTCCACAAGCCTACTTTGGAGGTGTCTGTTTGTAATATAGATTCTTGGCCTACTTTGGAGGTGTCCGTTTGTAATATAGATTCTTGGTTGAAGTCAGGCCTCGGCAACACAGGCTCCTGACAGAGTATTTGTTTAAGGGCTTCAAAGCTTCTCGGATCTACCTTTCCCCCAGAAAGGTTTTGTGTTTGGGAATTCTTCAACTTATCAGTGAGACTGGCGGCCAGGGTGGAATAGTTCAGGGTAAACCGCCTTTAATAGCCGGTCAGTCCCATAAAGGCTTGGAGATCTCGTTTTGTCTTGGGGATTGGTGTTAACTGAATAGCCTTCACCGTCTCAGTTTAGGGTTGACTTAACCCATTCCACACTATGTATCATAGATATTTCATCTCTGATTGAGCTAGGTAACACTTTTTGGGGTTAGCACAAAGGCCTGGTTTCCGCAAGGAGCAAGTGATCTCGTAGAGATGGCGCATTTGTTCTGGCCAGATGTTGCTATTGTGAAGGCATCATTAACTAAGACACGTTTTAAATGTCTGGCTTGAATAACACCTAACTTGCCCTATGCTAACGTGGGATTTCCGTACCTAAAGAAAACTAAGAATAGTCTATATCAGTAAATTCAATTTAAAAGTCTGTTTGTGTCCAAACCTATGCTTGTCCTCACAACCAAATATCTATAATGTGTAGGGATGTTGGCATCAAAAGAACTAGTGGTCAAAACAAAGTTCTGAGCTTTTTCCAGCTTGTGGCTTAAGTTCAGCTTCCCTTCTCTCAGTTCAGAACAACTCTAAAAAGTCCTTGAGGTTCCCTTCACCAATAATTCTACACGGTTCACAATGTTCCTGGGGTCCTTTCCCAAAAAGAGGTCAGTACTTCCCAGTTTCGTTTCAAAACAATAAGTTCAAGTCTCTTGACTTTTAAAATAATTCCAACTCAACTCCTTAACCATTCAGGATGTTCAATACTTCACAAAGGTTCACTTTTCTCCATCTGTATTTCTAATGCGTAAGTAACAGTAGCAGAATGCAAGCTTCTTCCCATTTAGTTTCCTTGACTCTTTTCAAATAGGGGTTACTCGGTCTAGGCGCAGTTGTCTGACCACACAGTCCACCCATGACATGCCAAGCAACCGATAACCCTTGACTCTTTGTTATGCTTCTGTATTCTTCATATGCATCAATCAACACTGATTTCAGATTCTCTTTGGCATTCTTTTGGTTTTGCAACACCATGCATTTCACATAACTCAATCAATGGTGTTCACCTTTTATACCACCTTGTTTTCGTTTTGCTCATAAGCGTTGCTCACTCGCTATGCTCTCGTGCTGTATTCAGATAGGCACATTACATCTATCAGTTAGTTCGGTATTCAACAATGCTTGCAGCATTCACAAAAAGTAATAAAAATACTCCCTTCTCCAGCCTTCAATAATACTTGTAATGCTGTCAAAGCACGTTTAACCTTTTCCCAGCTTTAACTGGTATTCAGTAATGCTTGTAACACTCTTAGAATCACTTATGCCAATTTGCAGCTTGTTCGGCATTCAACAACAATGGATTGAATCTTCCATATAAATTGTAATGATTCTTAGCTTGTTCAGTATTCCAATATGTCTCTTTTCAGGCCCGGAGTACACCGGTATGAGTGTTCACTTTCTTTACACTCACTGGTCTGGCATCGATACTCCGGGCCTCTGTTCAGCTTCTCCGCTTCTTTCAGCTCCTCCTGTACCTCACGTGCACTCCTGCAAGAAGCACTCGCCATCCTCGGGTTTAGCGGAACGTCGTTATAACTAAAAGGGCACGGAGAGTATAGTGAACAGGGTGAAGCCCTAACAGGCTAATATTGTAACACAATGAAGAGGGCACAATGAAGAGGGCATCACACAACTGTATAATATTGATGAGGCAATATGGGAATCCCATTAGGGACAAATCAACCAGCAAGGCCCTGCGCGAGAATAAGTGACCAGGGAGATGCAGGGTCAGACTTGGAAGACAATAGGACATAGGGAAAATCTCTATCTATCCCTGTCCTAGCCCTCTAAATAGGGAAAACAAACTTTCCTTAGGAAGTGTTGCTGTGCTGCTTACAAAAACGAGGACAGAAAAAGAAGTCAAAGAGAATTTATTTTTTAAAAATAATAACATCAAGGTTGTTAGACTCCTGCATGTCCCTGGTTACTATGTGGCCTCATAGAAGAAAATGAAGGCAGTTAGACATGTAAAAGTAAAGTTCACACCTCGGACTGAGAGCACATATAGAAGACGATGACCAGTCCGAACTGTCTATTATAGGTACATATTACTTTTACTATCCCATAGACAGCACTAGACTTCCCAGGGTAACTTTACAAGTTAAAAATCTTTCAGTTTCTTTTAAAGGAAAGCTCGGCACGATATTGTAGTGCTGTTGTGATGTAAGTTTATCAATACAGCAGATAATCCCTAATGGGAATGCGTCGGTTTTTTGAAGAAGAAGAATCATGTGACAACCTCTGTCTCCATCATGATGGAGAACTAAATATCCTCTACCTTATCATGAACAACCTTTTATATATGTCTTTTTCTATGTTTGTTTTCTGTAGCCTCACGCCCTGTTCTATTATTTAAAACCTGTCTGGACAGGACCATGTGGTCTACATGTTAATCTTGATTTTATCTGTCTTCTTCGAGAACCAGTACTCGGCCCAAACCTATTCACTAAACTGGCCCTACCACTCAGAATAATGTACAAGAAAATAGGTTGAGTGCCCTGAGGTTTTCAGCAGGATCTCCCGGGCATGCCAGGAATCCCTGGATCCAATAGTTATCAGTTAATAACAGTTCCCTCAAAGAAACAGTTCTTGGCCATCTATAAAGGTTCCTCAAAGGTTTTCTCGTGTTTAAACAAAAAATGACTCAATCTGCCCACATTTCTTCAGGTGGAGGGATATTTCATCTTCACTTTGATCAACTGTTGGGTGCCTCTGTGTTCCCCTCGTATTTGCTCTTCACTTTGCTTATTAGGCCCCTGTGGCTCCTTTCGGTTCCTCTGTCCCAATGTCTCACTTAACTCTCTTGGGTATCAGGGACCCGTCTTTCCATCTGCCTCTTAGTTCTTGTGAGACCCTGTGACCCTTCTGGAGGTTTGTACTGTAACGGTGCAGAAGTAGGAGACAGGCACGAAGGTGATTACTATAAACGTTGATTCTTATGAAAAGAAAAGGGGAAAAAACCTATCCCTCTCCAAGACTAAGATGGGGTTTCCCGCCTCAAATAATAACTAAGGAGAATGTCAGAGTGTCCAAAAACGTAAATGTCCTCCATTGCATCAAACCCTACTTCTGTCTCCAAGGAAAATGTCTCTGCTGGGTCCAGAATGATGACTCCCTCCTTCTAGATAGAGGGTCTTTTGAACAGTTCCAGGCAGAAGGATTTCCTTCCCCTGGTTTTCTTCAATGTCCAAATATCCAAGAGGGGATGACTTCCTCCCCCTGATTCCTCTGCTCTGTTCATTATGTGAGGGTCACAGACCCATCATGGCTATTCTGGCTCCCTCTGTGTGCTATGTCAAAGAAGAGGTATGATGCTTCTCTTACTTCTTTCCTTTTGATATATAGTTCTTCTGGCTCGTTTCCTACCAGGTACTGTGACTAGGAGGAGCGCTGTTGATGCCTATGGGCGCAGGTCCCAGACTCGAATTTTGTGCTTCAGTGCACAGTCTACTTGGTATCTTCTGCCAGGTACAGTAGCTATGAGGAATATGGTTAATGCATTCCCAAACTGTAAAAGGTATTGGCTTGGGTTCACCGACCTTTGAGCTTTCTTGTGTTTGCCAACTTCCACGCAACTGGCTTGTTGCTGCTTAGACTCCCGCGTACCTTTTTCTCTGGTTTACGGTGGTCCTGGAGAATTCGGGATGCTGGTGCTCTGCCTAGTGGTTTTGCTGCCATTTTACGCTTCCCTTCAGTCTGTGGCAGCTCCGCAGGGGCAGCGTCTCTTTGGCTTCCCAGGCTCCTCATGTTCCTGGAGTGCCAGGAGCTTCCCCTTCTGCTTCTCTCGAGTGGTTCTTCCACACCAAACCGCGTCTAGGCTGTGTTGCTCTTCTTGCAGCGTTCCGGTCTGACTTCTCTCTCCACCTACACTGTTGGACTTCGCAGTTCTTCCAGGGAGGGCTCGTAACAGCGAGTCCACCTTCCCTTTTTGCAGCATTCATAGTAACAAATTGTCCACATTGACTAGACTGCTCTTGCTGGTTCTGAGGGGTGCTCTTTAGCAGTCTGCGCGTCTTCTTCATCTCGGTACCAACACAGTTATCAGTCACTGGGTTCCTGATGTTCTTCCTCGTCCCAGTTGTCAGATAGTATTCACATGGGTAGTCCCTACGCCTCCTTGTCTCTGTGTAAGGTATTAATGGAGAATAGTCTAGCTTGTGACCCTGCACAGGGTAAGAAGGTGAGGGAGGTTGGAAAGGGGTAGCTGTATACCTCATCTCCCTGCTAAGACGTCCCCCGTCCCAAAAGTGGTTTGCCGCCCCATGTTATCCTCCCATGGTGCTCCCCTCCTAGGGGGATTGTGGGAGTGTGGCATATTGCCTTGTCCCCATGGGAAGGGGTCCCCCTTTTGGGAGAAGGGAGTACATCCAAGAACTCGTCACACTATTGCTCCGGTTTTGCAGGCTCCTGCAACCATTTTTCTTATTTTATGTTCTCGCTGTTGCAGAGTTTGCTCCAGTGAGGGTCTGTCTCATCAGTGGTGGTGGCGCTCTCCACGGCTTGCCACTCTTCCACTAACAGTTTTCTCGTTACGCTCATCTCAGCGTATTCTCGCTGGTTGGCTTTCGGGTTGAGAGCAGAGGACCCAGTCCCTGGACATTTTATCTGTTCGCAATCTCCGGGCCCACCACATCCGGTACATGGTCGTGCCTCCAGGTACGGTTAGTTTTGCGCGGCCACTGCCTCTCTGGCCCATCCGCATGCACTGCTTTGCTGGGTGGCCAATCTCTTCTCCACACGTTCTCATGTCAGAGGCTCACCTCAGCGTTTGGTTTCTCCTCTTCCATTCAAAGGTTGTTGGCCCTTTATCCTCGCTCCAAGATGAAAAAGGGGCGGGTTGCTCACCTCAACTGTCGAGCCTGGGGAACGTTAGCATTACCTTGAGCCAAACACAGGGGTAATGTCAGTGTTACCTTCAGTCTGATATCTTTTTTTTTAAACATTATAACCAGTTTCATATTACATCCAACACCCGTCAAGCATTTTCAGCAATAATAAAGAACAAGTCATGAACCAGTAGCACCAACAGTCATCCTGTATCCCCCTTCCCTCAGCCCTGAAAGGTTCCCACGAACTCCCATGGATCAGTGGCCTACACTAATAAGTTATATATACACTCAACCAGTATCAGCAGCCGTCAACAAGAACGCTCGTATCCGGTCCCACACATCCCCAGGTCTAGACCTCCCAGGCAACATATTTACACTAATAAGTTATATATACACTCAACCAGTATCAGCAGCCGTCAACAAGAATGCACGTATCCGGTCCCACACATCCCCAGGTCTAGACCTGCCTGGCAACATATTACAATAATCATGTTCCAGATCGCAACTCAATGCCTCGTATACACTATTCCACTGAAGGCGCGACCAAGCTAGTCCTCAGCCTCAAGATGCATCTTTTAGCTAAGATCATACAAATTGACAGCAGCTTCCTCCCACCCTTAGAGCGCTACAGATGGACAAACAACAAAGAATCTTCAAAGACACTTCATGGTACACCATGCACCCAGTCAGTTCCACTACCTGCCTCCAAAAGGACGACAATCATTCACATGATGTGAATGAATCCAGCATTGTCACTATCGCATCGACAGCACCAACCGTTATTGGTGTTGTGATTTCCTCTGAACCAACGGTAACAAATAGGCACGATGGAGGATTTTTAATTGTATCAATTTCAGTCTAGCGCTAATCGCCACTCTCTTGGTGTATGGCACATATAATGCCACCGAGTATCCTCCAGGTCGAACCCCAAATCTTTTGCCCACTGCGATCTACACACGTGCGCCTGAGCAGATCCCTGTACCATACAATAAATAGTTAACAGAACCCTGCTGGCATTCGACAAATGAACCAAATACTTTAGCATAGCACATGACTGTGGTTTGGCTGGGAATCCTGGAAACCAAGCCCGAAATACCTCTTGAATCCTAAAATACTGCAACGCCAACCCCAATCTTCCCTCATCTTAGCCTCAATCTGCTACTATGTTAAAAAAGTCCCTTCTACATAAAGATCAAACATGCTATTGATTCCCAATCCCGACCGCTTCTTTTTGATGACGCCATCACAACTCGGGCGATACACTGAATATCCCAGACAGTCAGCTCCGGGGTATACAGACTCAATTCCTTCAATCGCAAACACAGTCGATGCCATGCAAGAACCGTACATGGGACCGGTTCAAAAGGACATTTATCAGGTGCCCACAGACACCAAGGTGCCCTGTAAAGAGTGAGGGTGTGTCGACCGCCTCTCTACATGCACATGTGGAAACAGCTGCAAACCCGGCATCCAATACAAAGCAAACAAAACCTGAGCGGCCAAATAGTACATTTGCATGTCAGGTACAATAAACCCCCCTTTGCTGCCATGTGCATGAAAGCGACTCCCATCTTATTCTAGGAGATGAAGGGCTCTACACCACCCTAATCATCAACCACTGCATTTCCTTAAAATCTCGAGAGCCGCACCACACCGGGATATTAAGGAACAAATAACAATTTAGGAAGGATCACCATTTTGATGATGGCTACCTTACCATGAGTGAAATAGGAAGCACGGGCCACCGCTTGATTTAGCGTCTCCATGTATACTCTATGGTTGTCCTTCAAAAGCTGCAGTCAATTTCTGCTTAACACCACACCCAAATACAACACTAGTCTGCTCCCAACGGAATCCACCTGAGCCAGGAAAATGCCTTTTCGCCTCGCTCAAAGGGAATAAAATAGATTGGACCAATTCACTTGCAACCGAGATGATATAGCAAAAGCTTCAGTCTCTTTCGAGAGAGACCTCTGATTCATCTCAGTGTCTTAAATATATAAAATAACATCATCCGCATAAAGAGATGACAGCTTCCAGACCGCACTCCAGACCGCACCCGCCGCACCCTCAGGGCTAGCCCTCTGCGCCAGTGTAATGATCTCAGACGAACCGCAAATGGCTCCATAGCTATCGGAGCTCAAAAGATAGAGCGCATGCCAAATAACCCAATCCGTGCAGTCACTCCCGAATACAGGACCTTTCTGCATTTTATGCAAGGACCAACCCTCGCAAGACCTCAAAAAGATAGTTCCATGCAACAGAGTCAAATGCCTTTTCCATATCTAATAGTGCCCCAACCACTTGCACGGATGGATCAACTTGAGCCAATACACCAAACAATCTCTGCAAATTCAATAAACCCAGACTGGTCCAGGTGCACCACTGAAGGTAGGATTGTGGAAAATATTTGTGTCTAGGTTAGTCAGGGAGATCTAAGAGCCGCATTCCAGTGGGTCCTTTTGCGGGTTTAAAATCAAGGTGATAATACCCTCACTCATCGTTGGAGGCAATTCACGACCCGTAACGCCTCATGTCACACCCGATTGTGAAATCTCGCCACATTCAGGCCGAATTCCTTATAAAATGTTGATGTAATACCATCGGAACCTCAGGTCTTAGAGGTCAGTAACGCTTTGATCTCCTTCAGGATCTCATTGACAGTAATGGGGGCCCCAGCAATTCCATGGATGCCTCGTCAAGACATGCCAACTGTGCTCTTCAACAAAAGATTGCATAATTACTGGGTCCACCCACACTCTAGTCGCGGACAAGACGACATAAAACCCCCCAAATTCCTCCAGGATGGCCTCCGGCTCTGACACCAACGTCCCATCCCACCTCCTGAGCATCGGAATATCAGTTTGGCCCCTCCCACCACCACACCAACCGGGCCAAGTAACTTCCTGGTCTACCCTCCTCCCGCAGGAACCACAAATCTCTATCTGCCGCAGCTCTAAATTGGTCACGCTCTTCCCTTATCGCGGTCAGGTCAGTACCATCTGAGTGGTCCGGACCATCCAATTGCAACACTTTCAAATCAGCCTCAAGACTCGCCAGTCTGCCTCGGATTGCTTTAATAACACCATTTTCAGCCTAACTACATCGCCCCCGCAAAACCACTTTGAAAGGGTACCAATGGAAGCCACTGACTCCTCATTAGTCGCAAAGAAAGAGGAAATAACGTCCTGGGCCTCATTCGACACACCACGTCCATCAACGTCTGCCCCTTAAAGCGCCAATGCAGTCTAAGAACCACCAAATCAGGCAACCAAAATGGTCAAACCGGGGAATGATCAGACAGTGTCCTCAGGAGCATTGTGCAGCTATTAGTGTTATGACTCACTCCTGCCCCAACATGATGTAATCTATAGGCAACCTCATGTCATGAATAGAAGGAATAGAAGCTCTCATTAGGGTGAACCATCCTCCAAAGGTCGAGCAAACCCAGATCTAACAAACCCCTTGTATGGCTCTAGTAGCCTGTGACAACAACCTCACCCTGGGAGTTGATCTGTCTATCTCTTAATGTAGTACCGTATTAAAATCAACCGCCACAATCAGCTCCGTGTGCAAAAATGGCAGACACCTAACCCAGTTGGAGTCGTGGAACCCGGGGTCATCAATAGTCGGGCCATACAAGTTAACAAACATGTCTAGCTGCCTCGCCAGCGTCCCAGAGACAATCAAAAAACGCCCTTCAAGATCACTTTCCGACCGCAGCAGTCGAAACCCCAATGACTTATGAATAACTATTAGTACCCCATGGGAACATGAAGAATAGGAAGCATAAAAACAAGAATAACCCCACGATTTGGCAAACGCCTCATTCATCTTCCCCACCAACTGAGTCTCTTGGAGCATAAGGTTTTTAGCTCGGTGCCGCTCTCCGTAAGCCAAGATCCTGTGCATTTTAGCATGGTTATTAAGACCATGCACATTCCAACTGAGTAGAGTGCACGACTCATGTCTCAGCACTCCAGCTGCCATCCTTGCCATACCCACCTCCTGTACCGCATGACTTGTAGACACCATCAGACATGCCACACAGGGCGTAGAGCAATGTGAACCTTTCTTTTTTTTTAACAAGCATCCCCTCCAACTCCAAAAGCCCCAACCAACCACTCCCAGCCGGTACCCAGTACAATCCCCCCACCCACACTGCCCAACATGCAATAAGACCACAGACCCCCAAACTCCCTAACTACACAAACCTGGGCACCTACCCGGGGATGTCAGACTCGGCGACCTCATCCGCCCAACTAGCAAGAGTTACCCTCTGGAGGAGGAGGTCAACTATCTTTTAGGATAAGTAGTAACTGACCTGTTTATTACATGACCATCAAGAAACCCCAACAGTGATCAATATACACCAGGAAACTAGCACCCTATACACTTGCGCCCCCAGCATTAATACCTTTACCAGCAGTGAGCAGAATGCAGAGGCGTAACAAGTCTGCAGCTCATTGCACCCAGTTCCCGCTCCATCAGCCCTTAGGTCTCCAGGAAGGCGAGTACTTCAGCCGGCTCTGAGAAAAAGTGAGTCTTGTTATCACAGATGACTCAACTTGACTCGTACAACATTCCCTACTGTAGGCCCTGCTCCCTGAGCAAGCGTTTGGCTGCCAAGAAGGACAATCGGGCCCTCTGGACCGAAGGGGTAAAGTCTGGATATACCGACACACTGGATTCTTTATATTTTAAGTCGCCCATTTCACGTGCTCTGCAGAGGATAACATCTCGGACCCGATAGATAGGCAAGTACCCGTGCAATAACAGAGCACAGGTTCTGCCTGTGCCTGGGCTTCTGTGCAAGCACGCAATGCACTCTCTCAACTATGAGCTGGGAGGAGAGCGGGGATCCCAAAGACCTCCTTCATAAAATATTCCATAAGCAATTCCATGTTCTGCATCGGAATAGATTCTGGGATACCCACAACCTTTTCACCTCCCGCTGCAGTGTACGGATAGCATGGGTCACCTCGGTCCTCGTATCTTCCAGTACCCCCACCCTGTGTTTAGTCTCCCAGAGGCAGCCACTCTCTTTTGCAATACACTCCTGCATGTGGTCCATTTTGTATTCCATACCGTCTAGCTTGGTCTTGACGGAAGCAAAACCGCTCTTCATATCCACCAGTATCAGACTGAGCTCTGATGCCAGGCCCGCGGACACCGGAGAGGCAGTCGGGGGGGGCCCTCCCCCACCTTCTCCACTTCCTCCGGACCCACAGTGCGGGATGCCACCATAGAGCGCTTGCACAGCACCAAGCCTTCCTTCTGGGTAAACTGCAGGCGCCCCTGCCTCTTATGTCCTTTAGCCATCCAGTAAGCACACACCTTCACTAATTAGGGGCCCCTGCCACCTCCAAGCAACTAGATAGTGATCCCCAAGCTACAAAGCCCCCTCAAAAATCCACCAGCTCGCCTCCAGCTTCAGTCCAGGAATCAGAGGGCTTCAAAAGGGCACACCCAACCTCCCACTGCAGACAAATAACGTCCCCAATAAAGCTGGGAAATATTGGGAAGGGGGGGGGGGACAATCGCCCCAGGCACCCCAAGCGGTTTTGGATAAGGCAGATCCCTGGCAGTGTAATGTAGGGGCTCAGGGGGATGTCGATAGGGGTTTCAGTGTGGGAAGGTCAGTGCATGCTTTTGGTTTAGAATACGCTGGGAATCAAACGCCATCTTGGACAAATAGAAACCATATTGAAAGAGAGGCCTAACACTGCACTGCAGCCAGGGTGGTAGGCCCACGCCACGAACGTGGAATTGTATGTGCATGAGGTCATAGGTTTTAACATGGGCAGCAGTGAGAAAGGCCAGAGCTGCAGAGATTCATAAACCTTCCACTGTCTCATACTGCCAGCATTTGCAGCCTATGAGGAACAAACCCTGCAAGGTCATGAGGGGGCTCAGAGCGCCCTGTGAAAAGCAATCCCACGAGAGCACGAGCCTCTGACCTCCACCAGCCCCAGCTCTGATATGATCTATGATGATATGATATGGCATTTGTAACGCGCCTATACACAAGTGTTTCTCTTAGTGTCTCTAAGTTATAACCTGGGCATTCGTCCATTAGCTATGCCATTTGCATCCAACATTTCTCATCCTGTAAGCCCCTTTCCTTACCCTCCAGTAAGGTGCTGCATGAGACATTTCCTTTGGTTTGGCATAAGGCCGCAGATTTATTTTTACATATACATAACCACTGCAAACAGGTAATAAAATAGTTCCAAAAGTGTGGTGACTGCTCCTCCTCCTGCTTCCCCCATTTACCTCCATGTCGATTGCAGGCACAACTCCCCCAAGGCCTTCGAGTCTGAGAACCGCCTGCCCCTGCAGGTCTTTGCGGACTGGGGGAGCGCCGTTTGTTGGGGGGGAAGTTGAGCCCCAATTGCTACCGCCAGACACCCCCGCCGTTTAGGCTCCCAGGAGGCGCTGTCTAGAATGAGCGAAGCCCCTTCCGGTTTAGCAATGGCTCATTCGGAGTCTTTGTCTTATCATAGGTTGCCACAACCCGCCACGCCAAAGGTGGGTTACCGCCCACCGTGGCTCCCCCTTTCCTTGCTTATAACTCCAGTAATTTTGTGCAGATATTCCAGAAAAACAAGTCCATTCCTTGTTCTGACAAATGAACTCTGTCCTTCAAGTAATACTCCGTATTTTTAAGATTGATCAAACCATGTCTGATATGCTGAAAGCCTCTCCCTCTGCAAAACTTAGCCATAGCCCAATTCAGCTTCCTCCTTGAATTCTCCACAGCCGCCTGACTCTCAGCGCTCCTCCATTCGTACCTCGAGATGATTTCCGACCACACAATTGCAGTTTCTCCCATTACCGCCGATAGCTCCTGTAAGGAAGACATCATTTCCTTGAGCAAGATCCCCCTCCCCAGACCAGCCAAGTCATTGCCCCCGAGGTGCACCACCGACACATCGGGCCTCCGATGTTCCTTCAGGAGTCTGCACCTGTGCCCCTGTAGCTGTGCCCATTTCATACCCGGCACTCCGTGCCACTGCACCCGGTCTTCCCTGGCGGTCAACACATCCTGCTTGGCTGTCCAGCTTGCCCTGGCCCTTGACACAAACGAATGATCCACCACCCAGGCGGACCGTCGCCTTCCCTTCTTCGATGCTACTGCGAAGAGATAGGAGGGAAGAACCGCTAGTCTTACATTTTTTCAGGCCTGACATACCTCTTAAAACAACCTGACCTCCAGCCCCTAATCTGCTTGATTGCCTCTGCTCCCAGGCCCATCCCTGCCGCCGACGTGGCTGCCCCTATCCTCAAGGAATGCGTCCCATAAACCCCTCCGCTGCCATTGTCATGTCCAACACCTTTTTAAACTGAAACAGGCTTAACACTGACCCATTGTTATGTACTAGAAAAGGGGGCCTCCCCCCCCGTGTGAATCCTCCAACTCAAATACCTGCTTACGCATCCTACTGGACAAACCGGACTGTCCCGGGTACCCCCTTACACATGCTTCTGCCTTTCCCTGTCTGATCGGTCTTGGATCTTCTCAGAAATATGTATAACCGCTCTCCTTCAACCCCTATGTCAAAGCTCCTAAGGAAACTTAAACCTTTACCCTTCTTGTTGGCTGGCACCAGCTCGCTTACCCTTAAGGCCCCAAAAAATGCCAGTGGGAAGGCTGCTGCGAACAATGCTTTTTCATAATCATCTCGACACGCCACCACCAAGCTCCTGATCAATTCGTGCAACCTCCCCACATCTATGGGCAGCCTCTCGTCGGGTTTAACTGTCACCTGTTTAGGCCAGCCCCTCATTGCTATAACAATGTAATGCTCTTTGGTGGGATCGGGTCTGCCCCCCAACTTATAGAAATGCGCAACCGCTGCCAGGTGATAGACCACCCAAGATCTGGGCCTTCCTTGTTGCCAACACCATCCCACAAAGGCCCGCACTGGCCATTCCTTCTCGCTCTCGGGCAAGGTGTTGTTTTGGAAGGCCATGAATCGATCCCAGCACCCTCTATATCATCGCATTGTGCCTGGTGCGAGTGCCGTGTCAATCAGCGAGCTCAGATCTCCCCAACCAATCCCCACCATTGTGTCTGGAAGGGTGTCATCCTTGTGCTTGCCTCTGGATGATTTTCCCGAAACTTTCCCCACTGTAAACGAGAAAGAGAATCAGCGGCCACATTCTTATCCCCGGGTATATGTTGTACCCTGACTTCTGCATTCAGCTGCAGCAAGCACTTTGTGGGCTCCCCGAGTAGCCCCAACGCCCTGCCGTTCTTGCAGGCATCGCAAGCCCTGCCATCATTCACCCGCCAATCCCGAGCAACTTGCACCATAACTTTAGGGAACCCCCTCAGCAAGAACCTACCCGAACCCCTGTAACAGCTGAACACTACCGTGCCATACCCATATCCAGCGTATAATCTTTCCTCAGGGCACTGGCCCGCTGCCCAATTACTTCTCCGACCTTTGAAACCTTCCCTTTCGTATTCAGGGTGCCCCTGTTATGCGCGTGTCATCCCATACTGAATGCCTTGATTCACCCGCATCATCCTTTTCACCCCTGCCACACAACCCAGCCGAATGCACCTACCACTGTGGCTATCTCCGCTTCCCAATCCCCGTTACGGCCAGTAATTCCGTGTATAAAACGGGAAGACCTTCCATAATCCCACCTCAGTGCCCTAGGTGCAGCTCTTCACTCAAATACCCTGGCCCTCTTAACACGGGTGGAGCCCTACCATTCTATCATTCTCGCTTCCACACCACTTCTGTAATAAACCTCCAGTGGTTAGGGCCGGTGGGCAATGACCAAAATTTGGTGGACGATATGCCAGCCCCGTTAACTGCTTGTCCCCTTCTGGCCTCTTTCGCTACCCATTCCTTTCCATGGCCTCTCGGTTGAATTTGCACGCCACTGCGTGCATTACTTACTGTTCCAGGGAGCCTTCCCCTGCCCCAATCCCGGGTGGCCATATTTTCCAACCCATCTACTAGCTCTTTCCCCAATCACCAATAAGTCGACCTAGTTTACCAAGACACCCCGCAGCTTCCCACTATGCCGTGAATGATGCAATCACTGTCATAGTGTTTTGTGCAGATCAGCACCCACACGCGCAGCATCATGTGCCTATAGAAGAAACGCACCCAGCACCATTGTGCCTACCCATCATATAACGCACATGCAGCAAACAATATACTGACACAAAATGGGGAGCGGCATTAGGCACGCGCAGCAGCGTGCAAGCAAGGTTATTTTGCCCCATATCGCCCCGCGTGTTTTTCAATTGAAATGGGGGGACAGCTCAAGTCAAGTATATTGGGTGGGAAATACCATAGTGGGAATGGGGGGGTAACACTTTCATGGGACGGGCGATGAAGATTAGTGAGCGGATGCTCCATTGCAGCTCAAGCCTGCAGCAGATGTGGCGGTTGCCCGAAGCTGGGTCAGCCTGGCGCATTACATTGGTCTACCAATTTAAAAATTGTCCCGTCGTTGCAACGTCAATTATTTCCCTTTCGGACCGACTGTTCAAATAATTCCCAGGGTGGAGTTTGACGGTTACATGTGTTGTAAATTGTGCAATTTAAAGACTACCGTACAGTAAAACTGGTCCAAACTACTAGATGCACAGTGAAGTAACACACCATAGGTGCTCAATTGCAGTGTCCCGTTCTTGGCGGGCATAACCGTGCATGCAATAACCAAGTTGGCCACTACTACTACCGCCAGCGCAACCGCAATGGAAGCATACACGCCTGCCTCTAATGAACACCTTAGTATTTGTGTCTGAAATATGATATGTTATTTATAACGCGCTTAATACCCAGTGGTTTCTGAGCGCGAGCCGAACCTGGGGTGCTTTGAATCGTCGTGCTTCTAAGGCAAGCACGTTTTCCCTTGAGCTATCCTCCACCTGTTCATAAAGTTTGAATGCAGTTTTAAAACCTGTGTCTGACAACTCTCGCAGTGCTATGCTAACAGAGAACACCTGTTTGTTCGCATGCTACGGACACCCCCGCTCCCCACTTCAACATTCCCACAAATGTGTGACCTGGTTGTGCATACGATCAGTACCCCAAGCTCGACCAACAAGGTGCAATATGTAACACCGCAAGTTCTGTGCGAAATTGGACAACTTTTTCCAACAATTTTTCCTTAGTAAGAATGCTCCTACTTGACTCCACCACGGTTGCACTAATGCAGCTTCACCTGACTGAGATTTAGGAATGAACACCCTGCTGAAACCCCAACATGCTGCTTCTGCGTCACAGCCTTGTAAAAGCTACGCGTCCATTTTGTTAGCTCTCCTGAATCACACGTCCTCAATCGCTGCTGGCATTTTGGCCTCCCCGGCGCCGTAGCTCTACCTCAATTTTATTTAATGACGTGCTTCACAGCTCGCCTTTATCTGTCGCACATGAATATTTGAGGCCATTTATTACTCTAACTTTTTGAGGTGCTTTTGATTGGAAGGATCCCTGTGTGGCTTCTCGCTCCCTGTTTCCTTATTTCCTCTTCCTTTGTTCACTGCATGGGGTTACACTGGCGCCCTAGACCTCACCCAGAGGAAACAGACACCACGGGATGACGTGAACCCAGCACAGAGACGTCATGACCCAAAACCAAGCCCGGGTACTATTTAGGTTTGCTGTGTGCCCTCAAAAAACCCAATCGGGTCCATAGTCATATGACCCAAATAGTGGAGATGCCATAACATAACAATGGTTACCTCGAGTTAGCAGTAACCCCTATAAGCAACGCTAAGAGAGATAACTATTCATACAGTCTCCAATAGCTTTAAGGCTGAAGCCGCTCCTTTTAATCACGTATTTTTTTTTTTTTTAAATTATTATTGCATCACTAGAACTGGCACGCGTATGTCTGCGTGTGGAAGTATGAGTGCATAACCCGATAATCTCGCCTCTGTTAACCCTCATGTGCTATGATATTGACAGTGCGCCCCATCTGCATTCGCTAACCCTTAACCGCAACGGTCATGTAATCCGACCGCGGTATTACTTTAACGTGGCTAATGCGCCAATCCCCTCGTCAGACCACCGAGCCGAGGTATCAACCAAACACCCCCGCCCGCCTCAGTATCACACGTGTGGTGCTTCTAACACTACCACCTAGATATTTTCCTAGAGATTTTCCCAGCATTAAACGTGGGCCAGCTATCATTTGCGCCCCGGGGCCCCTAGTAAACCTCATTAAAATCGGTTTGGCTCAATGGCGCCCCTCTTGCAGCAGAACTAGCTACACAGTGTTATATGCTCCTACCATGCTCCGACGCACGCCTTTGTTGCTGTTAGTCCCTTACCCGACGCCGCCTTGTTGCTGTACGAAATTCCGCCTTTGGTGAAACAGTCATTCCAGCACTGGAACCCTCTTCTGCTGGAACAGAAACACGAACTGCCTCACGAACCAGCAACATGACCAAAACGAAATACTCCTTGCAGCTAGGTCTCCAGGCGAAGTTCCACGCAAGGTCCCCACGGCCTCGAAGTCCACGGGAAACAAAGTCCTCTGCTGAAACGAAATCCTCCAATTTAGGCCCACTGTTTATATCCCCAAAGCCCCTCCTCCTTCTTTTGTTGCCCTTCGCGGGCTTTCCAGGGCTCTTGGCGCCCTTTCCTTTGTTTCCTTTGCCGGCCTCTCCCCAGCCCCTGTGAGGAGGGGGGGGCGAGAGAGCGGAAGGAGAGAGGCCCCTGCCCCGGTTATCGGGGTGCCTCCTCCATTCACTGCGCTCCCCGTTCGTCACCTTCATAGCACCCAAATGCCCCCCATCCCTAGACACCTGCATTCTAAGATACCAACCCAGTCCCAGGCCACCGACCATAAAGGTGTTAGACCCCCCCAGTCAATCAGAAACGATCAGAAAGCAGGACCAAGCTGCCTTCACCATTAGGTCACGTGATTTGTGCTGCAAGGTGCAGGGAGGGGCAAATCTACAAACCTAAAATAAGGGTGCAGAGCCTTGGAAGGGTACCGACGTGTCTGGAATTGAGCTGCGGTTTGCGACTTACAGTGAACTTGACGTATCCCTCTTAGCCCATGTCTGCAGTACCAGGTACACATTAGAGAATGCATTGTTTTTCTTTGCACAATGAGCAATTCACTGTAGCTTCGAGCGTGATGACGTGCGAGAAGGAGCCCATGTCTAAAAAGATGGGCAGAAGGGGCTGTGACCAATGGCCTGGCATCCCCTTTGTAGCAGGTAGCCCATGTATAGGGTTGCACCAACCAGCCATTCAAATGTGTAACTTATGTAACTACGTCATCTGATGACGCTGTGTGCCTTTTTAATGTGTTGCTCGTGCTGAATTTGTCAGAACGTTCCGTGACAACGGAGTTCTTTGCTGGCATCTTCATTTTGTGGCAATAAACCTTGTTCTCCTTACAAGTAGTGTGCTGGCCCTTTTTCCTAGAGGGTCGCATTCTTTCTCGTGTTAACTTTGAGGGGCTTCTCTACAGAAACACAAGCAGGAGTCTAACAGAAAAGCTGGTGAGAGATCCTCACACGCACCCAGTTCCCCACCCAGCATCCAACGCCTGGATCTGAACATGCCCATTTTGCAGATCCACTAGATAACAGCACTGCTGCCTAAGGGCCTCAGCTCCACACTGATCCATACGTTGTCTTCCCTTCAAGAGAATTGGGCCCAGAATTACCTTCACGTCCCTCTTCCTTGTCCCAGAGCTTATGTATGATATGATAGGTTATTTATAATGCTCTTAATACCCAGAGGTTTGTAAGCATGGACCCGGGGATCAAACCCGTGTTGCTCTGTGTCATCTTGCTTCCAAGGCGGGCACGTTGCCCCCTAAGCTATCCTCTCGAGACTCCTACACGGCTGCATGACAAGTAAGCAACCCCTTAATTTACAGTACCTTTGGTTAGAAGAAAGTGGTTCCAGCTGGCTTCTGTTCCGGTGCAGATCTGCAGATCCTGGTGTTCCTGGGCCTCAATCGTGCAGAAAAGAGGGAGGATGTCTGGGGGCTCCTGCACTATGAATGGAAGGTCAGCAGCAGCAATGGGCAAACTTCAGATCAGTGGCAATTTGCGGTTTCGGCTCCTGGCTTCTTTTGCAAATAGCACCACCGCGGTTCTCGCATACCACCCTGGACTTTCCTCGCATCTGGGGTCCATCACCTCTGTTGAGGTGGCTCAGGCCTGGTCAGTCCTGCTTCCTGGGAGTCCGGAGGATCTTCCTGGAGCTTGTGTTAAACTTAAAGACACTCACTAGATTCCGGTGTTCCTCTCCCTGGCACTCGGTTCCTGCAGCAGCAATGGAAGTTTAGCCAGCACTGAGAGGATGTTCAGATGAGCTTGTCTTGGGGTTGATTGGTCCCACCAACCCAAGGGGAGGAGTCCTCCTTTGCAGGTCTTCTCTAGTCGGGGCAAATTCGGAGCATCAGCACAGCAGCAGGGCTTTACCGGGCACACCAACGGTCCAGGAGGCTCCTTGCCTCATAGGTAAGCACTGGGATGAGGAAGAGTAGGACTAGGAGTAATGATGATTACAGGTAGCTAAGTCAGGCATTACCTCCATGTACCTCTACCTCATCCCAGTACTTGTGTATGAGGCAGAGTGCCTCATACACAAGTACTGCCTCATACACAAGTACAGGGACGAGGAGGAATAGGGCTAGGAGTAATGCCAATTACCATTAAATAATCAAGGCATTAAACACAAGTAGTGGAATAACAACATTGGGTTGACTGGGCTTCAGCACTACCCAAGCCCCCCTGAAATTTTGGGCTATGTTGACTCAACCTGGCTGACCTTCAGAGCAGCTGCCGGACAGAACAGGACACAGATGTTAAACGGCACCTGCTTTTCACTGTTAACAAGGGCTCAGCAATTACTAACTTAAAGCATTTCACTGTTAGTATTCAAAAAGAAAATGTAAAAACAAAAAAAAGGATTTTTTTTTCTTTTTTTTAACAAAGTGGGGCCCCCTCCAAGCCATGTGCTAGAGGGGCCCCCCGCACCGCAGGGGTTGCATGGGCCCCCGTTAGGCCACTGTCAACTCCCTCTGGCGAAAATCAGTGGCTATTAACCCCTGGCTTTCTTTCTCTCCATTATAATGTAGGTACCCCACAGGTGCCTCAGACTGTTTTCCACTGTAAGCAAGCGGTCCCCCAACAATAATGTTGAGATAGGCCCCCATACCTCTTCAGCCATGCCTGATGATAAGTGTTATCACATGTCTAGACTGGCCTACATTGAGCATCCAGTTTGGACATTTTTCGCAATGTGACATTGCATTTTTAAAGCTAAAGCAAAAAGGAGTGTTTTATTAGGTGGGGATACTAGAGCTGGGCGATCCCGGCAGACCAAACCTATTCAGGCAAGATATTCTTACAAATGAAGCCCACGCAGTGGCGCAACAGCTTTATGTAGAGCAAAATTAAATCCCATCGGCATGGGCCTGGCTCCGAAACCTGACAATCTCCCCAGAGCCTCACCACCAACCTCCGCAAGAACCTCACTCCAGTGCTACATCACACAAACTCCTCAGCACCTAACCCCAGTGCCCCACCAACCAATACCACCCTAGCATATATAGGATTGTAAATATCTGCATGTGCCACACTTAGATGGGATTGTCAACATGCTAGCATGTCCCACACTTGGATAGAATTGTGAACCCTGTTTCCTTGCTGGCTTCGACACCCGTGGCCCAAATCTGTAGGTTGCCCACATGAACAAATTGTGCTGTGGCGAAAGGCTTGGGGTTACAAGCGGGTTACCCTTTTCCTTTTGTGCCCCCAGTAGGTGCACCCACACATGTGAGGTACCTTTTTCGTCGGGACACCTGGGGGAACGCGAGAAGGTATGACATCTGTTGTTGGCGATGTGTTTCGGTGAGTGGACACAGGGAAATGTCTCTGAAATTTGCTGGAAATGAAGACAAATCACAGACATTTCGCTCTGGCCACCCACCGAAACACACCGCCAACACCAAATGGCCTACCTTTTTTTTGGATCCGCGGGCAGCAATGCTGTCACACAGGGTATTGTTGGAAAGGGGAGCATCTCCCCTTTCCAACGATACCCACCTCGATCTCCAGCTTGAAGTACAGCCGGAGATCGAGGGGGAGAAAGGTGAAGACTCACCTTATATTTTCACTGCAGCAGCCCGAAATGGCTGCTGCGGTGAAAATTACTTTCAGTTTCACGCCGACGTGCATTACGCATGCCGACGTGAAACTGAAGGTAATCCAGCCCCCTGGCAGTGAGGGGGACCCTCCCCCTCACATAGCCCGGGGGTTGGATTACTGTTTTGTGTGATCCCTGCATTATGTTGCCAACATTTAAATGCAGTAGAAATGTGTGCCTACTGTACTGGATTGTTTTTACAGAGATACAAGTTGGAAAAAATAAAAAATAAATCTTACAATGTATACTTGCTTGTAAAATAATCCAAAACAAATGCAGTAAAAATGTGTAGTGTTGCTGGATTGGTTTTATTGAGAAACAAGTAAAAAAAAATAAAAGAAAATCCACCACTTTAATAGCAAGCAATCCTTGCTTCAAAACATCCCAAATAAATCCTGTAAAAATGCTGCCTGCCAATTCGTGTTAGTGGATTGTTTTTACTTAGAAACAAGTCAGTAAAACTCCTAAATAAATCCTGCAGAAATGCCTGCCTGCCAATCAGTGTTAGTGGATTGTTTTTACTGAGAAACAAGTCAGTAAAACTCCAAAATAAATCCTGTAGAAATGCCTTCCTGCCAATTAGTGTTACTGGATTGTTTTTACTGAGAAACAAGTCAGTAAAACTCCAAAATAAATCCTGTTGAAATGCCTTCCTGCCAATTAGTGTTAGTGGATTGTTTTTACTGAGAAACAAGTCAGTAAAACTCCAAAATAAATCCTATTGAAATGCCTTCCTGCCAATTAGTGTTAGTGGATTGTTTTTACTAAGAAACAAGTCAGTAAAAATCCAAAATAAATCCTCCAACCCAAGACAAATAAATCCTTGCTTGAATAAATCCCCAAAAAATCCAAAATAACTCCCAAAAAAATCTCCAGCTTGAAAACAATCCAGAAGCAATCCCAAAACAATCCAAAAAGTGGATTTCTTTTTTACTAGGGTGGAGCGTTAACTCCTCGCGCCGGCTACTGGCAATGAGATGAGCCCGCTCACTCCATTAAACCGTCACTAGCTGTGTGCATGCTACAAAAGGAGCCGCTCACTGCCAGCCTGCTTCTTTCACTCTGGGCTTCGGCAATGCAGCCGCACCAGCGGCCACTCCGAGGCTCGGTCACCGGCCCTGCGCCGAGCCCCAATGCTGCTCCCTCGGCTCTGGTCTCATTACGGCTGACCATACAGTGAGCAGTCAAACCTTTGCGACCCTCTATACCACTGACCAGTGTCACACAGCCCCCACAGGAGACCGCCCTCGGTCAGCGCCTTCACATGGCATAGCGCAGTACGCTCTCCTCACCACTTTACTGGGAATGTAGCGGCCGCCACAGATCACATTAAAAAAAGGGCGTCGCTGCTCAAGCAGGAGCAGACACTATTGAAATCGGCTTGTTACACCGGGTGTTGCTCAGTGACGGCCTCCTCCTCCCGTCGTTCACAGGGATCAGCAGGCAGAAGCCAACCTTGTACTAATTGCAGGATCTCCTCCAACCTTATAGAGTAAAACCCCAGATCAACCCATTATACCTCCACTAGAGAAACAAAACTCCCACTTAGGAAATAACTATTTTCCCAATCATTAGTGGCTTCACTCTCAGCAAGATGCAATTTTTACAAACACTAGCTGGGATACAATCTACACCCCTTCCTAACTAACCCAATCTTAATTAAAACAATAACGGCTCTTTGCCTCACATATTTGTCAAATGTCTGCATATAACAATATCTTCTAAACTCTAGCCTCTTCTGTACTCTCCTAATCTACTCCCCTGTCATGCACAAATACATACATTGATCCAGTGCTTTAAGTGGGCCGGGGCCTGCTGGCCCCGGCAGTCTCCAAAATGTGAGGCAGAGCCAGGGCCCTGCTGGGGGCCCCCTGGTCCCACCAAGCCACGACACCAGTGGCTTATCCCCTGCCACAGCCGCGATGGGAGATGAGCCGACCAGCCGCCCATGATTAAGCCAGGCAAGTGGCAAACAGAGTCAGGCAACAGCTGTAACGGACAGAATTGCCAGCCAGTCACAGAGTCGCGCAAACTGTTTGAGCGACGCTGTGACTGGCTGACACTTCTGCCAGTCACAGCTGCCTGCTGCCGAAGTGTTTCACTTTTGTGAACTCTCCAACTTCCTCTGGCGACCCCTCACAAGGATTATTGGATTGTTTTTATTTCCAAAAAACGATCCAATAAGTAGTTTTAATTGCTTTGCATTGTTTCTACCGTTTGTGCTCTGCTTCCACTCCGATAGCCAGCACCCCCAGGCCTTTTGCATTTACATGTGCTGCAAGCCTGCCTGTGTGTTTGCATCTTAGAGCAGGTAGTGGCGAAACTATGAGGGCACTGCCACACCACTGCAGAAGATCTTGAATACTGCCATTTGTGCGGTTTGACACTGCTTGCCCTCATACTACACTTGGCCACCCACACAAATCTCACACCCTGTTTAATTTACCCTTAACCATTTTCAATTTTTTTTTTCCTTTTTTAAATTCCTGGACCGGCAACTAAGTATTGTTTAATAAGATGGAATCCGTAGAGGTAACAGTAGTGAAGACCTATGTGGATCTTTCATCTTCTTGCGTGCATTTTCAGTGCCTGTGAGGGCGTGCCTTTAGAAGCAAGTGAGCAGACAACGCACAGCTTTTTTTTTTTACATATTCAAATTTTTAATCAATAAATCGCACACAATCACTTTCAGTTCGTGACTGGATTTTCGGTTTCGGCTTTGTCCGATAGATACTGCTTGTATCTGGCCCATATGTTACTGGGTCTGGAAGAGGGTAGTACCGAGTCTATATATAGCTCCTCTGTGTCATTCATCCATAACATATATCTGTCCCTGTCTGCCTTGGTTGGTGGGGCAGCGTTCTTCCACTTCATTAGTATCGCTCTCTTGGCTATTAACAGGCTCAGGTTCAAAAGTTATCGTCATGTCGGATTCATCTTCCCCACCGCGCCCAACAGACACAGTCTAGGTGCCCACTCCACGGGCTGGTCTGCCATTTCACCCAGAGCTGTACATACTCTGCCCAGTAGTCTTTCAGCTTTATGCATGCCCAGAGCATATGGTAAATAGCTGCATCTTCGGTTTGGCATCTCGGGCATGTTCCAGTAACAGTGGGGTAGATGCATTTTAGTTTCACTGGAGTGTAGTGTGTCCTGTGCACTATTTTATAATGAATTAGTTTGTATCTAGAGTTACATGAGATGTTTTTGGTCAAGGTGCATATCTGGGTCCATTCGTGGTCTTCTATTTGCTGCCCCAGATCCTGTTCCCACTTGCTTTTGGCTGTGTCGGTCACAATTGGGCGTGTCTTAACTATGATTTTGTATAGGGCAGAGGCTGTGATTTTCTGTGTCCTACCTGTAAATATACATCCAAGCCCCAAGTTTATCTCCGGTTCTTCTGGGAAGGTGGGGCACACACTTTTTATAGTTGCTTTTATGCTCATATATTGTAGCCTGTGCGAGTTTGTATTTCCCACTGTGTCCTTAAGATCTTCCCATGTCACGAAGCGTTTGTCCGGGAATAACTGCCCCCATTGAACAATACCTCTATTACTCCAGTGTGTGGCCACCTCTTCGTCTAGAGTGAATGGTGTATGGGGGTCTCCCCAGATTGGCATGTTCGGGTGGTATAATCTGTCTGTATCAAATATGTCGGTAATTTTGGCCCAAGCTGGGATTGTTACCTGCATAGGTTCTATTGAGTTGTGGTGTTTAGGGCATGATCTTGTCAGTTTATGCAGCGCCATGATTGATTCTCGTGTACGCCGCTCATGAGGTGGATTCCCCTGGTCGAGTAAGTCCAAGGCCCAGTGGGCGGCATAGTGCGCCTGCGCTGCCAGGTAGTAGAGCTCTAGATCAGGTGCCATCAACCCACCCCGTGGATATGTGTCCGTTAATGCCCTCCAATTTAGCCTAGGATGTCCTCCCCAAACAAATGTGGTGCAAGCACTTTTCATTTTAGTGAATAGTGCACGACCTGGCCAGACCGGCACTCTATTAAATAGGAAGAATAGTTTTGGTGGTATTATTTTGATAAGGGCTATTCTACCCATCATTGATATGGGTAGGGTGCTCCAACGTTTCATTTTTGCACACAAGGTATCAGCTAATGTGTTCTAGTTTAAGGCTCGAGACAGTTGGGCTGTCCTAGCCACACATACTCCAAGATATAGTATTTGAATTGGGCTCTAGATGAGACTGTGTAAGTCCTGGGGTTCTACTGTATTTTTTGTGAATGGGTATATCTCCGATTTGCTGGGATTGAGCCTTAGACCGGAGTAGTCGCCGAACTTCTTAACTTCTGCCAGTATTTTGCCCAATGTACGATCTGGGTTCCGCAGATACAAAAGAATATCATCCACGTATAGTGTTATTAACTGTAGTTTACCCTCAAGCCACAGTCCGTGTGAGCTGTAGCGAGCCCTGAAAATGTCTGCTAGGGGCTCTATCACTAGAACGAATAGTAGCGGTGCCAACACTGGGTGCCCCCCAGTAGGTCAAGCATATCAGTTAAAGTGCCATTCACTCTGATCTTGGCGTAGGGGCGTGCATATAATATTTGGATCCATTTAATGATATTGGGTCCGAATCCATAATTTCGTATTACCCCAAACAAAAAGGGCCAGTAGACTGGATCAAATGCTTTTTGCATATCGAGGGAAACCGCTGCTCCTTGAGTTTCGGGGGTATAGTCGCTACAATTTTGTGGCACCGCCTTATGTTCGTTGCTGTGGGCCTACCTACAATGAACCCAACCTGGGCCTCGTGGACCATGTAGGGCATCAATGGAGTTAAAAGAATTGCCAATATATTTGCGAAGATCTTCGCGTCCGTGTTTATTGGGGACAGCGGCCTGTACGAGCCGCATTCTTCTGGGGGTTTTCCTGGCTTAAGCAATAGCGTGATTACTGCCTCCCTAGTGGTTTCAGGCAGCTCCCCTTTGTTTAAAGCTTCCACCCACACTGCATGTATTCTGGGGACCAACAGCTGACGGAACTCTTTATAAAATTCCGCCACGAGACCGTCTGTACCTGGAGCTTTCCCATTAGGGAGTGTTTTAATTGCCTCTGCTATCTCAGCCTCAGTGATTGGTCTTTCTAGAGATTCTCTAGTGGGGCCAGCTAACAATGTTGTTGGTATTTGGGAGAGGTATTGACCTAGTTCCTCGTCGTTGGTAGTACACTGAGGGGAGTACAACTTTTTATAGAATTCATAGAATGTTTCCTTCACCTTACTATTCTCCGTTGTGACTGTAGCATCTGTTAATTTTATGCATGGTATAGTTGACAAGCCCCATTCACCCCGCACCATTCTGGGCAACAGTCTCCCTGGACGTTCACTCTGCCCATATCGACGTGCTGCCGCCGGTCTATCAAAGTAACGGATCTCACGATCCGCCGCTTCCTTATATTCATCTAGCTTAATTTTAATCTCAGACCTTAGCTGTGATGATGGGGAATGTGTGTATTGAGATTGTAAAGAGGCTATTTGTGCCTCTAGGCGTGTCAAACTACCACGGATACCCTTGAGGACTCTGCATTCACCGGATATTGAATTACCTCTTATACAGACCTTAAATGCCTGCCACAATATTGCCTGACTGGACACAGAGTCCTCATTGATGTCAAAATAATCTTGTATCTGCTGGGCCATTGTCGTTCTGTAAATCAAATCTTGTAGGGCCACTGGTTTAAATTTCCAAGGTGGCCTGTTCACTGTACTGTCAGGGATTCGTAATGTTAGCTGTATTGGTGAGTGATCAGAATATGTTCTGGGATAGATATGGGTGCCAGTGACCCAGCTCAATGCCTCGCTGGCCACCAACCATAGGTCTATTCTCGAGTGCATGGCGTGGACCGTGGAGTAATATGTGTATTCTCTTTTTGAAGGATTCAGAGCCCTCCATGCACCTTTTAGGTTTAGGCCAGTCATGTGTAGGAGTATCTGCTTTGCTGCCTTGGTGAGTGTTCTGGGTTGTGTCGATGTACGATCTAAGTGCACATCTAGGATGGTGTTGAAATCTCCACCGCATACCAAGTAGGCCGTGGGGTAGCTCGCTAGTTTTTCAAATAATGCAGAAAAGAAATCGGGGTCATCAATATTTGGACCGTATATGTTAAGTAGGACCAGCTCCCTTGTCAAATAGTGTGCCATGGAGCAACACATATCTTCCCCCGGGGTCACATTCGTGAGTAAGGTAGGTAAAAGGCAGAGTTTTGTGTATAAGAATCGCCACCCCCCTTGCCCTTTTGGAGTATGTTGTGTAATATTGATGCGATCCACAGCTAGGGACAAGGTGTCGATCCTGCTGAGGTCCTACGTGTGTTTCTTGAAGGTAGATTATTTTAGGGGTCTGCCTGTTTATATAGGCTAGTATCTTCCTTTTCTTGATTTGGGATCCTAGACCACGAACATTCCAAACAAAGTGGATGAAATCATATAGATCGCATTCTATTATTGTTGTGTACTTGCCAACAGTGGTGCTTAGTACCTGTGTGCTTTTTGTTTTGAAACCTTTCTTTACGTAACAGAACCCCAACAATCTCAACCTGTCCCCTCCCCCCACCCTCATAGTTTCCCGAACTTCAACTATGTCCATTGATCCCCTCCCCCCCTCATTAACTTCATGTGCACCTGCTACAGGGGAGACTGTAGCGACATCCTGTGCCAACTCCGGATATAGTCATGTACAGTGTGTCCAGTTACTTATGCTGTTACTAAAACTCGTGTCAACACATGTGGGTTTAAGCTCATCAACATGATATGCAAGGTGGCTTGTATTCACCCCCTGTGGGGCCCACCTGGTGGGGGCCTACATTTTTCCAAGTCCATTATTCAACCTGAACGTGCCTGCCGTTTGTGCTTTCAGGGATTTAAGAGTCTTGTTCACTTCTGGGCTGCCCGCCCTGTGCTGGGAATATGTGTTACGAAGTTCGCTGCCTCTTCAGGGAACGTAAAGAAGTATGTTTTGTTCTGATGTTGTATTTTTAGCCTCGCCGGGTATAGCATAGCGTACTGGACATGTCTTTCACGCAGCCGTTTCTTAACCCCGGTGAAGAGGAGTCTTTCTTGTTGCACCCCCAGTGTGAAGTCCGGGAAGATATGTATGGTGTTGGCTTCCCATCTTAGTTCTTGCTTTTCTCTGGCAGTTCTCAGTATTAGGTCTCCGTCCCTGTAGTTTATCATTCGGGCTATGATTGGTCTAAGGTATGCACCAGGTTTTGCCTTTTGGGGCAAGCGACCCATGTGCTCGCTCCACAATGAACATTGCCAACCATCCGGGATCTCCCAGGAGATTGCGCAAAAGGTCTTCCACTGCCTTTTCCATTGACCCCTTCAGTGCCTCTTCCGGCACTACGAATATGCGGTTGTTGTTCCGCCGGGATCTAGCCTCTAAATCCTTGCATTTGGTTTTCATTGTCCCCAGCTCTATTGCCATTGTGGACACTGTGGTCTTTAAGGCCTCTAATGCATCTTCTGTGCCCGAGATTCTCGTCCCCGCCTCCGTGATGCGCGATGTAGTTTTATCTAGTTGCGTTTTAATGAAGGCGACATTTGCCGTTATCCCATCTAGTTTTTCATTGAGGGCGGAGAAACGCTGTTGCATGGCCTGAAAGACTGCCTGGGGGACCATCATTGGTAGTGGGGCAGCTGGTTGTTCCTGTGGGGGTACCTCCGTAGACATCAAGAGTTCTGGTTTCTTCCTTGTTGTTGTCGTATATTTTTCTATGGCTCCTTTCCCTTCCTTGGGACTGAATATCTTGGGCATCGTTTTTTCTGAGAATAATTTGCCCGCATCGGGCCCAGCAGTCTTCCTCTGTGTGGTTTCTGCACCTGGTGGGCGTATAGTGGTGTTTTATACAGATCTCACAGAGGCATTTGAACCATAGCCTCCGGTGGTTATGCATGCCTTCCCGTGTCTGCTCAGTTTATTCTTTAGTTCTGCTATCTGTTGCCCCCCTCCTGTTGCCAGCCTTGTGTCTTTTCCTGTGATTACTGAGGGCACTTAAAGTTCCAAGGGGTTAGCTTGATGTTTACGAGGAGTGGGCTTGTTCTTGCAAATTCGAGGGGGGGGAATAGGTTTGTTATGCTTGGGGTAGTGCTTCTGCATGCCTTTTTTGCTCCTGGGAAGGCTTCCCAGCCTGCACAGCTGTGATGAGGTTTGTATCTACAGCTAGTGGTAGGTATCGATGTGCATCCGAGTCATATTTTTTTTTTTTTTTTTTTAGACTTATAGGGTCGCTGCTCCCGTGCTCCACTTGCTGTTTAACTTGGAGGCTATACTCTACAGGCACCTCAATTGTTTATATACAGGTTTCTTTACTCCAGTGAGGAGGGTCCCATTGACTTCATTTGCATCCCCTGTTTATTTCTGGCGACACCCACAATCTGTTGGTTCTGTTACCTCTGGGGGTTGTACGTTAGGGGGTGTTTGTAGTCGTGATGCCTCTGTGGTTCCCTCCCGCAGGGCTAGGCTATAATTCCGTGATGTGTTTTTCTGAGGCAGCGCTGTGCACCTGGGGAGCCGCCACCAGGCGGCAGTTCAGGGCAAAGGCCCAGGCCCAGCGGAATTAGGCCCGCAAGCCGACAGTGTGGCGGGTCGTCCCATGAGCCCGCGCCCCGCTCCTATTATATTTTTATTTTATTTTTCCCACCGGGGGGGGGGGGCGGGGAGTGTCCCTCCGCTCCCCACCGGCTCTCTTGTGTCTTCAACTGCTTGGGGCTCCCAAGCTTCCTCCGCTTCACCCCCCTGGGCCCCACCGACCGCCCAAGTCTGCGGTCCGAGCGCCCAAGGGGCGGGTAGCCGCTCATGGTGGCCCCGATGTTGTGTGCTTTTCCTCTCCTACCTGAGCGGCACCGGGCCCAGCGATCCTCAGGCATCGTCCCTTCCAGTCACAGCGGGCCAGCAGCTGGAGTCAGCGGTTGCTCGACGGCTATCGGAGTGCCCACAACTTCGCAAGCTCAGCTGGGCTCAGTGCCCGTCCCCGGCACTCACGTTGTTCCAGGGCTGGACTCCTCCCACCACCCCACGGCGCTCTTCGGGGCTACTTCCCTCTGTGCGTAGGAGCGTTTCCTCGCCACATCTTCAGTGTTTCTCAGCCGATCAAACCCAAACTTCACATGCGTGTTCTGCTGGTATTACTGCACGTTCCCTTCTGATTTCAGTCAAATCCAAGTCTGTTGGGCGGGTAGAACGGGATTGCGGCCCAGGAGGTCACCGGAGCTCACACGAGAGCATCCATTTCTTCTTGTGCGCAACAGCGCCCCCTCAAACGCACAGCTTTTATCAGCCATGGGAGTGTTGGCTATTTGGATGATTTAGTCGACACCCGGTGAAGCAAATGTTAGAGTAATAAAACATTGTTATGTATGTTATGTTGATTTATACCGCACACTGCTACCACGCAGGGGCAGTCTTGTGAAATATGCATGGACAAGCACATTCGACAGCCATGTTAGTAATGGTCTGAGACTCATTAGGCATTAAGATCTCACATCCTCACATAAAAATAACAAATCTGCCAAGTTTCGTCTGCCTGTCCAATGGCGAAACCCAATGTGCTATACCACTACCCATAGATGGGCTACGGGGAGTGGAGTGGGCTGGGAGGAGTGAATGTACAAAACTTCAGCTCCCAATCAGAGACACCATCCATGCCTTCAGGGATTTTAAGGACTTTGGTGGCAAAAGGTGACCTGAAGCATTTAGGGCTTTGGTTGCTTGCATGGAAACGTTGCACGGCTAGTAATGCGGATTGCAAAATGGGCTTCAGCGCCATTAATTTATTCGCTTCGCCAAGCCGAGCATCCCTCCATGTGGCCACCATTTCCCCATGTTTATGGCTGAAACTTAACGGCCCTCCAGTAAAAGCCTTTAAGCCATTGTCCTTAGTGAAAAGCTGGCAGGCAAAAGGGAGACGAACAGCTGAGGAAAGGCACTGTGAGCAACCTCATGCAAAAAGGACTCCCTTGAAGATTATTGTGTGGGGTTCTGGGAAATTGTCAATTAATTGTTTACAAATTTAAATGCACCTGCTAATGTACCTCAACACCTATCCTTTTGTCAACGGCCCAGTTAAGGGTCCAATAAATAAATAATGACCTTCAGCTTTGATTTGTTATACTTTAAGGCATGTAGCAAGCAGTCTGTTACACAATATGCACTTAGTGATGTAGGCCAGACCAGTTTTACATGTTCGTCTTTAGACCACGCCAATCAATGATTAGGTAACGCCCTCAAATGAGGGCCCTCCCCTCAATTTCTTACCCCACTTAAAGCACTGCATCGATCCCCATCTTTCAACAGGAATAAATGACAAACCTAGCTGAATGTCTATCGATTTATGATTACATGCCCTCTCATATACTCTGGTGCTATCATTGCTACCGTAGTTTTTAGGATTGGTCTGACTTCAGACAATAGAACTATTCCCCTAAATTGCATATGGTGTACTTTAACTGCTCAGGCTTTAGACAGCAGAGCTATGCCGATATCAAACAATACGTTTTGCTTATACTTGTGACAAGTCTGCTCATCTTTCACACGGCCAATAACCACACTATTTGAGGATTTTGGAGGTTGAATGCTGTCAGAATCTAAAACCACCAGTCACAAAATAAGAGTTTTAAGGTACCCTTTGAAAGAAATGTCAGAAAGTGGAAGAGGGAATTAGTCAGAGATACAATGATTACTCCATCTATGAATTTAAATGCATGTCATTTATGCACCACCATGACAATTCACCACTATACCATACCTTCCCCCAAAGGGTTGACTCTTCAATTCATTTCTACAGTCAATCTTCTCTACCCCTCAGGAGGAAAGTAAACTCTCAGACCTTAAGGCAATCCTGCATTACCAGGACATTACAATCCTTCCCTATAGAGATCGTCCACCTTAAAGTTAAGGTTGAATCATACTGCGGTCACAGCTTAGGAACATAGCATTATTTGAGTCAAGTTCATAGTCTTGCCTCTTCCACTCCCCTCTTTATTACCCCACGCATTCATCTTTATGCATCCAACTCTTGACTCTGACACATCTCTTGGCTAGCTTGGCATACTCAGGTCTCCTCCTTACACAGAGAGTGTCTTACAAACTAAATTGGTGAAAGCCTCCACACAACTGGGGCACGCTTCAGTACCTCAAGACCATAACGCAACCACACACCAATCATATTTAATGTAAGATATCGTCTGGTTTAGATACTACCATCAAAGTTAAGCCTTGCTTGTGAAATGGGCTGCACTGCTGACATTTTCTCCCACCCGTATTTTACAGAAACATGCACCCCGCCACCACAACCATGTACACTCATCACCTCATGCGTTTTTCTCCCAATAATGTGTTCATCCTCTGGTCAATCCCCCTTTCCTATGACCTCTCCCCTTACCCAGCTTTTATTATCACAGACCAAGATCCCAGAACACCCTGGCAGGGTCACAATGCACCACCTCTAAGGCAATGTCAGGTGTCATAAGACCACTACAGTGTTGATGGGCACAGTATAAATAAGGAATAACATAAAAGTTGCGGGTACATGCTGGGGGATGGCATCCTCCCACTTTTTTCCGGCATCTCCCAGGTGAATTTTGAGGCATTCAAAAAATATATAGTTTGCTGGCCATTTGAACTATTAGTTTAGTGTGTTCAATCTACTACAAACAGTGCTGAGAGTAGGATTCAAACGCGGTTCAAGGACTCAAGACCAGGCACTTCACAGTTCTCGGTCATTGCCGGCAATTTTTTGCTACAAAAAAATCCTCAAATGTTTTTTTGGGGGTGGGGTGTGGTTATCCCCACCAAAACCCACCTTCCCAGCTATTTACAACCTAGTCCCCAATGCCCCTAAGTCCTTATAACCCTTTACCTCCCCTATCTTTCATTGGGTCCTGCGGCAAAAATAAAAATCGGCAGCAAAAAAAAAAAAAAAAAAAAACGGGTGATGAATGAATGTCGTACCCACTTAACCATTTTAACCATTAGATCACATGAAAGTGTGTAAAACGTCTCCTCAATATTTCTTTCTGCAGAGAAAGTTTTGATACAGATGTTTAGGTTTAATAAGTGTGCACCTTTTCTACTTTGCCAGAAACGTCATTGAAAAATCTCTTTTCTCTAGCTACCTTTTCACGTGTTCACGAGTATGCTTCTAAAAGGCAAATATGTATTTGTCGTGTGTACTTTCTTTAGTCAGAAAAGACAATTTGAATGAAATGTGCATGTTTCACCTTAACATACGCAGTGGGAGGAGGTCATGGGAAGTGAAATATGTTAAGAGTCCCCCAATTTGATTCAAGTAGTTGTGCTCTGGAAGAGAGGGACCAGCTGAGTCAACAGAGACAAGAATGAGGCGGTAAAATGACCAGGACCCATCATTATTCCTAACATAAGTCCTGCGCTTTCAGCCTCATAACATGTTCTCTTGCACCCCTTTCTCAGGTTAAACCTTCTTTGCTGGGTGATAGGCCAGTAAGTCTTCTTCCAGTACCAGAGATTGGAGGTCCTAAAGGAAAACCACCACCACTGCTTGCTGCACCACTTTCTAAAAGACCTGGTCTTTTGGGATTCTCATCCCATCAACCAGCAAAACGGCCTTTCCTTGGTGAAAAATCAGAACTTCTGCCAACACTGGGTGAGTTGAATAGTAGGTAACCAGTTATATATGTGGCAATATATGCTACTAAAATGTAGGAAATCTCTACATGCATATTTATATATACTGTGAAAACAGTGTACATGTTGGTTTAGTAGTGTGTATCAGGGAAGCATGAGCCCAGCCTGCACCCCCCTCAAGTTGTAGATCAGTCCAGTTGTCAGTCACTGCCATGGCAGTCATCTCTGCACCTGAACAAATTGCGCTGCATGATTTTTATAATCTTTTAAACTAGGCCTCTCTGCTAGTAATGAAAGTCACCTAATTCTAATGACTTTTCACATTCAGTGTAATGTTCTTATTTTCAGAGTATGGTCATCCCAAAGATTTGTCAACACCACAGCGCTTCGAAGCATAACAATGGCAGTAGGCGCTATACAAATATCAAATAACATATATTGGTTCGATAACGTTTGAGAAAATCAATGATGGCATGTTGTCATTCAGAACCCTTTAGTGGTAAAACTCTAAAACCCCCTTTTGTCAAACATTCCAGACAAAATAATATTTAGCCTTCATGTCTACATAGTTACCCTAAAACTCCTGTTTATGATGGTTGTTATTTAAACAAAGATGTCCAGCAATACAACTTAAAACGGTTTAAAATTCCTTTGGAATTCAAGTCCCAGAAAGCCTCAAGTACTGAGACTAAGAAGAGGTGTAAGGAGTCAATGTGGAATGAAAGGAACATCAAGTTCAACGTGCAGTCTAGTTGTCAGGTTCACAATCCGCTGTGCAGGGACATTTAAACCTGAAGATCAGCAGCAAACAGAGGAGTAGAAAGCTGCAGAGAAAGCGATGCAGCAAGCGGCCCCAAAGTAGGAAGCAGACACACGGAGGCAAGCAGTGCTAGAAGAGTTAACTGCTTACAGGCAACTGCCCGAGGGCGTACCCTACTGGAGGAGCCAGAGTCCGGTAAACGCACAGCGAGTGCCCTGGAAGAAAGACAGCCGCCGCAAGATCGAACAAGATGCAGTCCTGTGGGATTGCCTTGGTTCTGTCGGCGAGTAGGTGGAAAGCCGATGTGGGAACCGAACGAGTCTGACTGACAGGGCAAGCCTGCCTACCAGTAAACTTCACTGCGGCTGCACGTTACACCGGTGAGTCAACCCAGAGAAGTTGGGGGCCCCAGGATGTGCCAACAAGCTTATGAACATTTTGGTAATTATTTTGAATACCGAACAAGTACAATGGAAGGGCAAAAGTGGTACAAATCTCCTTCTATGGGATTTCAATTTGGGGAAACATGGAACACGCATTGCCATAAGCCAAGAGACACTATTGAAAAAGTTGACAGACAGAACTTGAACAAACCCCCATATATGGGTTGTCAATACGGGGAAAGTTGGAACAAGTAATATCTTAAGTCAATGAAGTATGAACAGTGTAGGAGTGCAAATGCGTTATACTTGAAAGAAAGTAAACATTGTAGAAAGAACTGGTGAAAGTTTTCAAGTCGAGGAGGGCAGATTCAGTACTGTGCCCTGGGCAGAAGCAAGATTGACGAATCTGTTGGATTTTGTTATCCTCCAGGAACTGTTGGACTTGCAGGTAGGCTGCACAGTCCAAGATTTTTAGTAGGATGGGGATGGTGGTGATTGGCCTGTAGTTTGATGGGATGGCTGGGTCGATAGAAATTTTTTTCAGGAGAGGGAGGACCCAAGCTTCTTTGAGGCTAGCTGGAACGGTACTTTTGGCAAAGGATGCCTTTATGAAGGCTGTGATGAAAGGGGCTAGCATGTCGGCACAGTCTTTGATTAGAGATGCAGGGCATATATCGCCTTTGCATTTTGAAGGTTTCAAACTGCTGATCAGTTTTAGTCCTTCACTTTCAGAGAGGTCTCTGAAGAAGAATTGATTAGTGGAGGGAGTTGTGGGGGCAGAATGCAGCTGTTGCTTAGGGCTGTGGGGTCATTATTGGGTTTTGCCTGTTGCGCAATGATTTTCAAGTTCAAGGTGTCAACTTTTGCCAAGTAGTGCTGCTTGGATGTCTGAACACCAAGTGACATCTTTAGAGATGGTCGTGGGTGATGGGGCGGGCGATTCTAGTTCTCTGAAAATAGTAAAGATTTATTTTCCACTGGAGTTGGCATTGTTGATTCTAGAGTTGAAGGAATTTGATTTATTGATATTTTATTTCTATCGCGCTCGTACACAAGTGTTTCAGAGCGAGACAAGGCAAGGGAGGGGAACAGACGAGAACAAAACAGCGATCTTACTAGGCCCAGTGACATTAAGTGCATGGGAGGGCTGCGATTGTGGCGGATTTGTACTGTTTGGATAGTTTGGTGAACTCACTTTTCAGAGTGTTGGAGGGATCCCTCAGCCGAGCTAGCTGGGCTGTTTCTGGTTCCGTAGTACCAGAAGGTAGGAGGATAGCTCTGCGGGTTGAGCGCTCGCTGCTGCGATCTGAGCGTGATCTGCAGGTCGCAGGTTTGAATTCCAGCAAGGCCAATTCAGCCTTTCATCCTTCCGAGGTCGATAAATGAGTACCAACTTCGGTTGGCTGATATTGTATGTAAATATGTGCTCTGTAAAGCGCTTTGGATTAAGGCGCTGTATAAATAACGCACCATTATCATTATCATTAAACCAGGAGTTGGAATGTCTGTCTGTTTTGGATTTGTGTGGAACGAGGGGGGCTATGGTGTTCATACCTTTGGATAGGGTTGCAGAGTAAGTATCCACTAAGGTGTCGGGGGAATCAAATGGGGGCTGTAGGCCAGCGGTGTTGAGCAGGGGTAGGATGTGGTCTCTAGTGAGCTTCCGTGAGCTTTGTGTTGTAGTTGGGTCTAAGGGGTTGAGTGTAGATTTGGGTTTAGAGGGCTGTGGGATGGAGAATCAGATGATATGGTGGTCTGACCAAGGACAGGGTGTGATGGCAGTGGTAGAGACCTCACAGTTATGGTCCGCAATCCAGTCTAGAGTGCATCCTTTCCTGTGGATGGGATTGGTGGTGCGCTGGCAGAAGACTAAGGTGTCTAGGGCAAATGCCCTAGCGATGTTGCTTGTCAGTCGTTGGGGTCGTGTTCGCCCAAGTTAAGGTCTCCTAACAGGATGATATTTGAGGAGGCTTTTAAGTTTTCCTGGAGAACATGAAGCAGGTTTGACTCAAAGTTGTAGAGGGGGCTGGGTGGGCAGTGGCTGAGGTGAAATGTGAGTATGCATATGGGTGATGGGGAGAGTTTGAGTGAGAGCAAGTTGTGTTGCCATCTCTAGTTGAGTTGCAGTTTGAGGGGGAAGGGATTCTCTTGCTATCAGGGCGACACCACCTCCTCTGGTGGAGGTTCTATAGTTCTGGAAGATAGTGTACCTTGAGGGTATGGGTAGAGATGGGGCAGGGCTGCAGGTATCTTGAAACCAGGTTTGGGAGATGGCTAAGGCATCTAGGTTGTGTGCGATAATCAGGTTGTTCATGTCTAGCGCATGTTGAGGTAAAGAACGAGCGTTGATGAGGGCGCAGGTCAGGAGGGCCAGGGTGGCTATGGTTGGGGCGAGTGGCTTTGAGTCAGTCTTTCTTTTAATAAAATTGACTAATGTTGAAAACAAGACAACTTGTGTCCACCTCTCATTTCTGACCCCTCACAGTGGGGTGAACTTTGAGATTATTTGGATTTTGATCATTCCGACTAGGAAATCCAAAATTAATTTCCTGACTTCCTATCCTCAAAACCACCCACCCCCTCTCCTTTCCAATCAAATTACCCAAGCACCAGGCAGTGCACACAATTCTGAGACAGATAACAGGGACTAAACTACAAACACAATAAAAAGGTAATTACTTGCTTTTTTAGCATTCCCCTCTGCCACTGCTGCAGGGAATGGTAAATTGGTTTCCTGATGCTTTGTCTGGGCCTTGGCCCTTTTATCACCCATGGCTCTCACCTTGAGAATCTCCACCCGTGCCCACTTCCTGCTCCTCGGCACCAGGTCTAGCCTCCTCTCCGCTCCCCTCCCCTCCCCTCCAACCTTGCCTCCTACATCCTCCTACCCGCTCCATTCTTGGATTGGTTAATCCGCATGAGTCAGCTGACCTGGATAACCAGCCTGGACGAGAGGAACTCCCCTTAGTCGTGACCCTAAAGGCTTACTCCCGTTACCTCGACCTTATAAAGAGCTCCCCCAAGGCAGCCTTGCCCAGGCAGTTGGCTAAGGCCTCAGGCAAAAGGCATCTTCCTGGCACCTTCCATCACCAGTTTGTCTGTTTGCACCAGCCCCTGCCCCATCTGCTGCAACAATTAGGTAGGAATCGACATCTTTAGTTCTTTAGTACTGCTGTAGGCTTGCATTTGAATCTAGCTGCTGTTTTGTACCACTACCCTGCAACTTTTTCCACAGGAATAGTGTTGTAGTCTTGTATTTGGATCAAGCTGCTGTTTTGTGCCACTACCATGCATCTTTTTCAATAGGGGCAGTGTTGTAGGTTTGCATTTTGTTTCAGCAGGATAAGGCACGGATCTCTCAAAATCACATTCCTGCCCTATTCCACCTCAATGCACCACCTACACAGTACTGCCCATAACAGATTCAACTGCACTCTCATCCAGTTATTGCAGACCTCCCATTTCATTGCGGTGGCTCTCAGCACTGATCCCACACTCTTAGACCTCCCTTGCTTGGGGCCAATGCTGAAGTTTCCCCCGTCATGCCCATCAGCTTCAAAGTCAGAGGTGCGCTCTGGCGCACCAGAAACTCCTCCACTCGGTCATCCAAACCCAACTCCTACATACCAACTCTCCCTCCTCTATCTGCCTCCCCAAGAGAACACATCCTCTCCAGAACAACCTCACACCTCATCCACTCAAGCCTCCCACCAGAGTTTCCCATGCCCCATGCACTTTGCCCTGCCCTCAAAGAGACCCCTCTGCCTCCCACCCTCCCTACCTCCACCCCCTCTCAAATTCCCCTGTCTCATCAACACCCCCTTGACCCTTTCTTTACATCCCTAAAATCTGACCGTGCAATCCTAGCCACCCCTCCAAACCTCACACACTAGTCATGCCCCCAGAATCTCCTAAAAAAAACTACCTGGATGCAGTCCTTGCTGCAATCCTCACCCGATCTCTTCCAGACCCATGACATTCCCCCTCACATACACCCTTATGTCGACCCCTAAGCCACCCAACCCAGTGAAATCTCTCTTCAACCTACCAAACGCACATTGCACTCACAACAGACACCACTCCCCCTGCTCCTCTACACACACACACACACACACACACACACACACACACACACACACACACACACACACACACACACACACACACTTCAGCACTCCTCAGAATGGAGACCATAGGCCCACCCCTACAAACCTCTCACCTAATAACTTTCCGGTCACTACACCCTCATGCAGCAATCTCGACCATAAACCCTCCTTCCCGAGATGCCCTCCACCCCCACCCACTTCCCTCTATGGAACAAGGTCAAAGTAACCCAGGACTTGACGGATTCCTGGCTTGCTTCTCTACCTTTCCTTCCACTCAAGTTGGGTCAGCTCTCCATGAGCCATCTTGGCCAATGGCTCTAAAAAGATCTCAGCCTACTCACCCACATCTCACCCATCTCCAACAGACAGGGCCTCTCCCCCAGATGGTTCACCTCAGCTCTCAAATCCCTCAGAACCCAACCCAAAACCCATCCTTGAACGCAAATGGCGAGCAGATCCATCGCCGCAGAATAGAACATCTTACGCCCAGCAGCTCAAAGCCTACAGAGCAGAAATACGCAAGGCCAAAAAATCCTTTCACTGGAATAGAATCACCAACGCCCCAAACACTTATCGGGATCCCCACAAGATTATCCCCCAAATGCAGGACCCCTCCTTGGCACCTCCTCCTCCCCATCCCACACCCAAGCACTACGACTCTCTCTCTCTCACCACTTCCACACCAAAGCCCTGGAAAGTCACCTCAACAATGGCATTAAAATAGCAAAATGGCATTACTCAAGCCCCACCACTCTGCATCCACGTACGGGCTCTCACACCTGCCCTACACCTGTGCGCTCTTCTCTTCTTCCCCCTCCCATCTCCCACCCAGAGTTTCTAAAGCTAGCAGCTAACAGCCATCCCTCACAGATCCCTGACGCCCTTCTCTTCTCAAAAAAATCTTATCCTCAAAATATGCCGGCAACATTGCAAGATCCATTATTAACTCATCTTGCACCTTCCCAGCCAAATTCAAGACCTCGTACATCAAACAACAGCTCAAAAAAGCTTCCCTCAACACCTTTCTACCAACCAACTACAGACCTATCTCAAACTATTCATAGCTAAGCTGATCGACCGAACAGTCTAAACCCAGTGATGCCCTTCTACAGAATCCAACCTCCTCCTCGACCGTGCACAATCGGCTTCAGACCCCTACGAAAAACTGAATTATGCCTAGTATTCATCTGGGATGATCGCAAAAGAACCACAGAAGGTTGTGCTGCACTAATCAATCTCCACCACTCAGTCTCCTTCTCCCTCCCTAAATCGACCAGAACTCTCTGGTACGTATAGCACTTTGTCTCAATGTAATACATCCATATACTGCATACATCTGCAATAATGCACTACTCAACCTCATAACACACATCACCTCGGCCACCAGAATGCAGCTGAATCCGACGAGAACAATTCAGTTCACCTGGGCACATAATCAGTCTCCTGGACATGCATACTCTACCGACAGCCTATCGCAGCACCCATCCACTAGTCAGATCCTCATGGGTCACTAGCAGGGGACTTTGCCACCTCTACCTATCTTAGAACTGGCTAAAATGCACAAACGCATTCTAAAATTCTCTTTTCAATTCTCATACCTCAGACTTTGGTCATCCAAGGGCGCTCACGCACAGCGCTTTGACATTAGGCACTATACAAATGCCATAACATATGACGGAGTGCTGTTGCTCTTTAAAAAGCGATTCCTTCAGTTTGGGTGCATCATTTAAAACAATTATTCTCTCTGTAATACCTCTTTTCTCTCATTCATTCTTGAGTTTTCAGACAGTGGTTTTAACGTTGCAATATTTTTCTATGTAGTGCCTGGGAGCTGTCTATAACGTTCTGAAGAGTTGGTCTCTGGTGGCAAACACAATACTGCAGATGGGACTGCACTGTGTGTATAGAGGCATCACTATGTGTTATGCTGACTGCAACTCGGAAGCCTCCAGTAACAGTGGCTTATTGGGAGACACAAAGACCAGAATAATAAGCTTCCTAGCATTTCAAAGCAGATTCCTCCTGCTTCTAAGTGCTGTAATAATTGGTGTTCGTACCCAATTTAATGGTACTCGAAAAGATGAAGGGCTTAGTCAGCCAACATAAGACTTGCAGATATTAGTTGACCCTTAAGTGCACCCTATAAGTCAAAGCTATTGCAGTGGAGATCAGAAGGAAATCACAAGTGAGGAGGTACACAGCTTGTGGGTGTTATTTGGTTATTTTCCCACCCACTGACTACTAATGCCTCCATAATCCGTACGGCCAATCCCACCCAGAACCGGCCACCCTCCTGGGATCTCTTTAAAGTACCTCTATTAGGCAGTAACATAAATATTGATCTGTCTGTTTTTTCTAAGCAGTCTTCCGAACGTTAATGACTTAATCACATCTGCAAATGCTGCTGCAACACACATCTCTGTTTTTGCCCTGAAGTCCTGTTAAACAGGCATTGACAAAACCAACAGTTTTGGTTTGTGTATAGGTATTACGTAGGAATGAGCCATGCGCTGCAATAATATGTTCTTGTAATCACACCATTTTCCAACTGTTGCCACTGCACTGTTAAGAAAGTACCTTGAAAATGCCTATCGCATGCCAATATAAAAGACCAAACTGCTGGCTTTGCCTATTCTTGTTTTGTATACTGTCCACCTGATCAAGATCAGAATTAAATAATATACATTCAACACTTGGCTACACCACCAAACTGTATTTGTTTAAATTCAACACAATTAGGTTTACCCCATTTTCCCAACCTGAAGACATGGTTAATCACCAACCTGCTCCCTTCCCTTATTTGATGAGCATTTAGAGAGGTATTTGATGTAAAGATGGATGAATGGCCGGGGATGAATTACAAGACCTGCTCAGCTGATTCACTGATCTCAACGGCATGACTTTATGCCTACCTGTAATACTTGCATGTGTCAAATGTAGAGCAAAGAAAGCATAATCCCATCGGTTCCACCCAATACAAACTAAGCTAGTTGTATTAGACTGCTGCCACACATTGCTTAGAAGGGGGTGGGAGGGAGAGGGGGGAAATCACTTTATGGTTATGGGGTCAAATAGTCTTTATTCAACTGGAACTGTGGGTTTGCTATTATCACAATAGCAAGGGAGTATTTGTACGTTTGAGTGAAGGAATGGTGGGGTGGTTCTTATGCCAACCACAAGCACCAATACATTAACAATTTCCATTGTACCAGATTCAGGACGTCATCCAAATAATAGCCTATGAATTTCATAAAATCTTAATTTATGGACAGGTTTAAATTCCTATGTTGCTCCATCATAAGGGCTGGCATGGATTCACATACGGTCTACAAATGTGCCATGTACCATGAAGTCAATGGCGTCTCAAAAATGTCCACACTCATTGGCACTTTTGATTGGATGTTCCAAAGGAAATAAAACCTATCCATATAAAAATTGAACAAGTGCTACTTTATTTTAACTTGTGAAACGTGATTGTTGGCTACGATGGGTCATCTTGCTTCCAGATCATGACCTGGGAGTTAACTCTTCATTGCAGGTATGAAAAGTGCTTCTTGTAGGCGATATTATTTTTCCGCAGCTCATCCATTTCTTAGAACACCTTGCAACACACATCTGCAAATTTTGTTACACGGTCTGTGGGCAGAAAGACTGGCCAAAGGAATGCTTCCAGTTTATCCAGTATCTGCTCAGGATTTCTTTCTTGTGTTTCTTTTTTCTAGTGCTCCTGGTAAGTGCCAAAAGAGTGTCTTCAGTCTCTGGAGCGAATGCTTTGCAGTACGACATGTTGCCTTTCTCTAAGTATCTACCCGAACAGATCCAGATAAGGTATACAAGGCAGGTAATTAACACTTCTGCAAGGAGCCCCATGGGGGGGATTATTGAAATAATGTATTTTAAGTAGACATTAAGTAAGACTCAGGGGGAGTTTGGATACATTCTTGTAGCAAGAATGAAAACCTACGTGTCCTGTGCTAATACACAGAGTATTGCATCTCCTCTTCTATGGCATTGAAGGCATGAGGAGTTATCGTTAGGTCTGCCTCTTCTTGTGTACTACTAATACACTTCAAAGAACAATGCAAACGCAGCCACTTTAGTATGCCACACCACTACTTGGTCTTTTTGGTCATTTGTGCACGCTGAAGCATTTTTAGTAGTTCATTGATCTTTATTGTTAAAGAGTGGAAGCAACTTCTTCATAGTAACGTTGGCTAGGTTTGTGCGGCCTATGATTGTGAAGCCATTTGGCAAAATTCTATTGAGCTGGTTTTTGCTTGCCATACTCATGATGTAGATTTCTTGGTATGCGTCAAACTATTTCATTCTACTACCAGAACTTTGTCTGATTTTTTTAGTGAATACTTCGGTAAAATCTGTAAGAAACTCCTGGTGGCAACAGTAAAGATAGACACAAGTGATCACAGTTCAAGGGTGTTTATTATACTGTAAAAGTAGGGTGGAAAAACACCTAACCTAAATCGAAGATGGGAGAAAGGGTCGACATCAAATGAAAATAACCAGACCTTGTGGCGTTGTGTGAAAATAAAAGGGTCTATGCCATGAAAAACCTATTGCAAATTCCTTACAACTAATTATATAAAGAGTGGGGGATAAGGGTTCAATAAAGAAAGAAGTGTTCACAAATAATAAGTCAGGACGTGATTGCCAGGGGTCTCCCTTCCCCACGTTTTCAGCACGGTACAAGGCAGAACCTTTGAGCACAACACACGCTTAAGCCTTCCTAGCACGAGCTAACAGTTCTGTATCAGCCATCAGGTTCTTCGATGGTCAAGTCTCTTTGTAATGCAAAGTCTCTTGCCTTCGAGGCCTGATACTCTCACAAACAAACACAAACTTCTGTTCTACAAACACTTTGGGTGATGGCTTCACCCCTGGGCGCAGACCCCTCAGAAGTTGTATTCAACAAATTAACAAGACAGTTCCTTTCTCAGTGAACTTTGGGTGCTATTCCACCCCTGGATCTCCCCCGCCGGGATCGGATCCCAGTTGACAAGGGGGGCACGTTCCTCCCACTTGTCTTGCAATGCTTCTTGCTTTCACAAATCTTACTGTCTTTTTAAACAATGCAGTGCAAGTTTCCTTGGGCTTGGTTAACCTGGTCAACACACTGTTCATAGGAACTTCGGGCCTCGCCCCTTTTCGTTCGCGTCCCTCCGCCGGGTTCACTCTTGCCAATCTTCAATGAGTTTTATACAGTTCATCGGGCTGGTTGTCGGTTTCCCTTCTTCACAATCTGTCAGTCAAAGACTTTCGACGGAGCAGAGGATTTTACAAGAACCCTGTATGACCACTTTGACCTCTATTCGCCTCTTCACAAGGCCTTCTGGTTATGGAAGTCTCTACCTTAGGGTAATCGCCGAGAGCTTTCTGCGTGAGCAACCACGTGGTGCCGGACACCTCTGTTGCAGGCTTCCCCCCCCACTTTCTCAATAGTTCCTTTGTTTACTCAAAGTTCAATTAGCCGCTTGCTACATTCGTTCAACACAGTTTGGTTTCTTTATTGTCTTTCCCCTCGACTCACGGGCTGTGAGGTATTGTACGAAATTACTGACTAAAAAAGTCTGACCCCACCAAAAGACCTAAAACACACACCACAAAAAGTTCTTACTACCAAAAGATCAAACTTTTTGTGGTATGTGTTTAGGTGGGGTCGGACTTGGGGCTGGGGCGGGGTGTCCCCCGCAACCCCTGCTCACCACAGTGAGCGGGGTACAGCCCCCCGCCAAATGAAAAAAAAAAAAAAAACCTGGGGGCTGCGGGGGTGTCCCCTGCAATACCCCGCTGACTATGCTATACAGTATACTGAGCAGGGTGTTGCGGGGAAAAACCCCCACAGAACACCTGAGGAAAAAAGAAAAAAAAAGAAAAATGGGGCTGCGGTGGTGTCCCCCGCAACACCCCGCTCACTATACTTTACAGTGAGCAGGGGTTGCGAGGGAAACACCTGCAACAGCCCGTAAAAAAAGAAAAAAAGACAAGCAACCCTGCGGCACAGATTCCTGACCACAGAAGTGAAAGGGAACCGCATCTTCAAAGGTAAGTAGGGTGGCGGTGTGTTGGGGGTGTGGGTTTGTAAGGTTTTTTGTATGTTTGCATGGGAAATGTATGAACCTTTTGTGGTTCATACATTTCTCATACAAACTTTTCCATTGCTGACTTTTCTATGACGGAAAATTCACGCAGATCCGGCTGTGATGAATTGCTTTGCTTTCTTGTCTGTAGAGTCAAGGCCTGTACCTTTGTGCCACGAGTCTCTCCCCGGCTGAGTTAGCTCTCACGTCGTGCGGTCTGCCTTGCTCGTAGTGTGCTGTCGGGCTCCACCTTTTATCCCTCTGGGGAAAAGAAAAGGGCAGTCATGTGTGTGTGATTCTGGTCAATTGCCTGACTTTGCCTAAGCCTTGTATTGGTACATGTCAGGGAAACGGCTCTGGTGTTAGTCCACTGTCTTTCGTGGTGTGCGAAAGGGTTTGTGTTGGAAAAGGGGGGGGGGCAATGTTTTAGAATATCCTACGTGGTAGGATGGGGACAAGGTGTTCAAAGAAGGGGGATACCACATCTCACCAGTCGGTGTCCCACTTCCCCCATCCAGGTTATCCTCCCGCACTGTTCCACCCCCAGGAACTGGATCCAAAACCAAGGTTGTGTCCTGGCCACCTGGATGACAGAGCCCTGGGGACTAGATAGGGAGACACCTTCCGGTTTCTCACAGATCTTTGCACGCGTGAATCTCCTGCGACTTATCCAAAGCTTTTACATCTGCCATGCTATCGACAACTGCAACAGAGATGATCCTTTCAATTGGGATTTTAGTAATCGTTGTTGGAGTGTTTTTTTGCGGTTTATGCTGCTGCTTTGCATTGTTAGTGATCAAGGTCCTTTCCTACCATCAAAGATGCATACTTCCCTCTTCATTAAACAATGAATGTGTCAGAGTAGAGAATCCATAGAGCCTGAATGTCTCACATATCCACTGTGACGATTTGAGGGAATTTGTCCCTTCTCCACAAAGGGGATCCCCCCCTGTGAGGCTAGGACAAGGACTTGCGTTCCTGTGAGGAATTCCCAGAAGGCCTCCAAGTGATGGCTTCTATGGACTTATACAATATACCAAAATGTAGTGAAACTCTTTAAGATAAGGTGGACTTCTATTATGAAAGACAAGAAGTGGAAGATATCGCTTTAAAGCCAAGCAACCAGCGCACAAGAGCGGAAGAAAAACCAAGGACAACGGTGGCCAGTGGGCGATGAGAGGGCGGAATACCAACATTCATGACTGGACAGAGTTGGGCTCGCATTCCAAAAGTATAAATCGATCCGATCCCCATCCCTACAACTGGAGACATTGCAAGAAAGCTGGATCCACAGCCTTACCTGTTGAAGCATTGATTCCCGCAGAACGCCGACCCTGAGCCGAGTGGTTACCATCATGCAGCCGGCAGTTCTGACTCTGGCAAAAGTGTATGGGAGACGGGGTATGGACGACGGTGTTCCAAGGCCGCAGCGTGACAGCCTATGGTGGCCCTGGGAAACCAACATCATGGAAAGGGGACGGGACTAAGTCAAGTGGTTGCCCAGGCAGTAACAACGAAGCCGATTGGCCGAACCCACAAGTCGGCGCTATAAAGTCCTGACAGACTGTTACTAAGTGTCTTTCCGTCGCTGATCATAGTAGGCCAAGCGATGGGTATCCTCGCTCCTTGGAACATGCTTCTCCTGCAAAGAGTTCCATCCAGACCAACTTGAGAAGGAGGCGAATACCTTATCCAAAAAGGGAACCAACAGACCTGAACTTTAAGGACTGACTAAGTTTTGTTGCTATACTTCCTTTTCAAATCCCTGTTACCTGAATAAAGGACTTACTTTAGTTTACCCTACTTCAGTCTCCAGCCTCTGTGTCACAGAGACTCATCACTTTGGAGAAAAAGGAAGGCCCACCCACAACTCTCTAAGTTAAGAAAGAGAGCACAGAAAAGAAATTTGCCGAGAACAAAACCTGTGAAGCCAGGAAGCCCAAACTCATACATGAAACTGCACCTTGGGAATTGGGAAATTATAACTGGAACTTGAGCTACAATACAAGAAATGAGAACAGTTAAACAGAGATTCAGGAACCCTGCAATGGGGAGAAAGGGAACCTAAAAAGACTTAAGCTAACCAGGAAGAATAAGGACAAGGGAAATACTGGTCCCCTAAAAGAACTGCCAAACTTGATATAGTGGATGACAAGACACTATTTGACCAGGAACAACACGTAGAAGGGCATTATCAATCTCCTAAAATAACTGCAGCATTTGCTATAGAGGATGACAATAGACTGTTGGCTTATGGTTTACTGAAAGGAGTAAGAGAAGCAAGAAGAAACTTGTGACATAAGCACCAGGAGAAGGGAGTCATTCTCCTGACCTTAATCTATATATCTATTTTTTCTTTTTTTGTGACTGTGCGTTTGTATGTTCGAGGTTGGCTCCAGCCCATTGTGGGCTGAAATTCTGGCTTGAGGTCGGCATACCAGTCTGGGGTGTACTGGCGATAGTAAGATTTGACTACCCACACCCATTCGCCCTGCACAGGGTCGGGGTCTGTCCCTGTGCTTTCGGTATAGGTGATTTTGGGAGATTGGAAATTTTGTGATTGTTGGCTCCAGTCCCAGTTGGTGGGCTGAAATTCTTGCTCGAGGTCGGCATACCAGTCTGGGGCGTACTGGCAATGGTGAAATCTGACCAACCCCACCCATTCGCCCTGCACAGGGCGGGGTCCGGCCCTGTGCTATCACTATAGGCGATTTTGGGAGATTGCTGGTTTCGCAATTTTTCATAAATAGGACATTACGACACAAGGTCAGCATACCAGTCTGGGGTGTACTGCGATACTGAAATTTGACCAACCCACCCATTCGCCCTGCACAGGGCTGGAGCGGGGTCCAGCCCTGTGCCATCAGGATGGGTGATTTCAGGAGATTGCCGATTTTGCCATTTTTCAAAAACAGGAAGTTATGACACAATAAAACATACACAAGGCTAGAGCAGACCCCACGTGCATGTCCGCTACAGACCAGTGTAACGCCGGGTATCCAATACAACACGATCCCCTTCAAAAGCCCCACACAACACATAATAGAGTTAAAACCATTATACACACCATTAGAATGCTTGCACTCAAAAAAAATGGTTGTTGCACTAAATATTTCATTCTTTTTGGCCATTGTAGGTCAACAAAATGTACTACAGCAAATGTAACCTCTTCATGACATTTGCTTCCGCATAACCGTTCTGCTCTCCTCCAGTTCCTAATACCATATTAATTGGTACGATGTCCGCCATGACATTTGGGAGGTGAGCCCGCTCTGCAATACCCTACCTAGGGGTAGAGGCAAGCGGGACTTCACTGGGAAAGACTCCCCCTTTAGGGACAAGGACTGCCACTCTCAGGAGGAACTCCCTATAGGACCCTTCAAGATAACACCAGTATATCTTCCTGAAGACAAAACATCTGAAGAACAAGTTAAAATGGGTTACTGCCAACCTAAAATAGAAAACCCCCTCTTAAAATCCCATTCTTATCCAAGATGGCCGCTGGAGAGGGAGGTTGCACTCTCACGAGCTCCTGGCTGGGCCTAAGAAAGGTTAACAATATAGGATGAGAACAGCAGCGCAACAGGGATATTGAGCGTGTATCCCGAGGATGTCGAAGACTGGCGACAGCAAAGTGGATGACGAGCAAGCAGGAGTAGCAAATCGAGGCTTGCCATCAGGCGGAGATCCCACACTTGTTCCGGATAACCGCAGCATGAAGCTGTGAAAAGAAGGATGAGTCTGACGGAGGAGAAGCTGAGGAAGAATTAAGCCATGGGCAGTGGAGCGGAAGAGGAGCCCCAGCAGAAGTAGAGGCAGGCGAAAAGCCTTTTTCCCCAGCGGTAGGAGAGCGATAAGGAGGAGGAGCCCTGACAGCTGGAAGAAGCCCCGCTGTAAGAGCGCGCCAGGGAGGAAGATTCCCGACACTGGGGTCATCCGCGGTACAGCGAGACATTGAAGGCCGGCAGCTGGAAGGCGCTACTGAGACGCAGCGCCACAAGGACATTGCAGAAGGGCAGCAAGGTCCCTCTAGCGAGACAGGGAGCCTGAGGGATAGGCTCTGCATCTCATAACAGCAAGTGTGATTTGCGGCCGCACAGCAGGTGAGATCCGTGGAAGCTACCGGAAGGCAGGAAGGACTGACAAGGGGTCTTCCACATAGCACGGCAAGATCGTTCCTCACACAACGAATATCACAGAAGTTAACGCATATTAAGACCGTACAACAGGAGACAAGGGGGCAGCACAGAGAAGGGCCAATAAAGTCGGAGACCCCAGAAATCCCACATATAAGCGGCCCCACGAACCAGTGGCACTTGGCACAGAATCACCCTCCCAAACAAACTAATCATTACAGCACAAGCTGGTTGGCATATAAGAAGGGAAAGGGGACTAGGGAAACAGGAGGCCAGCAGGGCCCCGCAGCAATAGAGAACAAAGGTCAGAAACCGCAGTACCCGGAGGAGGAGGCGGCGAATCGGGCCAGCAGGGTAATAAGATACAGTGTTCCGCTCACATGGTCTCTGCAGAGGCGTTGGTGCACGGTTGCAGCCCTCCAGGGGGTGAGGTCGCTCAGGTCCGACTTCGCACCTCTGCGCTTATGTGGCGACTGGTGGTAATAGGTGATGCTGTTCGGGACTGCTCCTGAGTGGAGAATACGGGGCGCGAGTATGCCAGCTTGTGCACCTGATCCTCTTCCAGACCCCTTCACCCAAACCGTGGTACCCGTGTGATGCGCTGTCCCTGGAAAGCTCACCTGTTGATTAGTTTTGGCGAGCACTCCGTTCTGCTGCTTCTGACAGGGGCGCTTGTATGATCTGGACCGAGTTCCTTCACTGGTCCCTTGCACTTCGTAGTCCAGTCCTGCTGCGACTAAGCCACTATACTTCAGGTAAGTGTTCCTGTTTGCCTTCGTCTTTCCTCGTCTTTTTTTGTTGTATTGTAAAGTTGTTGTCTTGTATTGCTGTCGGTTCCACTTTTGTTGTTTGCTCTTTTGCTTTCTTCCCTTGCAGGTGATGTTGCCCGCCCGGCAGAAGCTGCAGAGCTCGAGGCAACAGCCGGAGGGAATGAGGAACGAAGCTGCAGCAGTACCGTAGCTGGTAAATTGTTGACTAGGGGGCGCGCAGGGATGAAATGCGGCGCGGCCCTACGACGGATGTTCTAACCTTGTCTTTCTCCTTGTTCACAGGGTCAGAGTTCGTGGATGTGAAGTGCGGTGCTGCGGCGTCGGGATCAAGATCACTGGATGTCAGGAGATGAGTCTGCTGATTAAGCAATGAAGCACCGGTTTCCTGGAGGTGAGTATGCAGGAGAACGCCTGGTTTCCAAAAGTAAGTAAACTGGTCCAAGCGGCGGTGAGCGTCACGTTGCACGCGAGTGTACAGTAACACGAAGCACCGGCCTTAAGGATGGAGCAGCTTATATAGCTGAGCTTCTGAAGCCATGTCCCCCAGGTTCAGCTTGCCTGCCACACCCGATGAGTCAGCACATGAGGATGTTCTCTGGAATAAAGGTTTTCAGCTCCTGGAAAGTTCTTGTAAAATAAAGGCACTCCTGCACTGAAATAAAGAGTTCCTGCTCACATCTCTATTTGAGCCTGGCACCTTTGTCCAGCCGGTGCCCCTGTGTTTATAGGTCCCAAAAGGGACAAAAGTAAGTCAAGTGACCCATTGCCCCCATCACTAGATGGTGTGGTTTGTGTGTTCTGGGGCTTGTGGCCATGACATACAGAAGGACGGATAGCATAGACACTGGGGTTATATAACACGTGGAAGAGGCCAAACAGGGAGGCTATACTACGCCGAAGTAAAGGCTCTCCGGTAAGAAAGGAGATACGCAGGAGAGCGGGCCCACACACAGATGCCAGGATCAAAGGGGAAGCAGACACCGGGGCCGCACAACACGAAGAAAAGTGCCAAGAGGGGACAGCTGGAAAGGTGCTGGCAACGGTCTCCTACAGAAACGGCACACAGGGGATTCTAGCTCAGCACAAAAGGACGAAGACGGCTCACAGGCAACTGGAGAAATGGCTCTACGCATAGAGGAACTGCAAAAATGCCTGCAGGGCATGGAGGAGAGGCTCACAGCATCCTTCAAGAAGCAAATAGGGAGCTTGAAAGAAGAACTGAAGAGCTCACTGAAAGAAATTAGAGATGATATAAATGCCTTGGGGAACAGGGTGGACTCAGCGGAACAAGGCCTATCGGAAGTTGAAAAGGAAGTGTAATAGAACTCTGAATTATTGGAAATTCAGACAGAAGACTTAGAACATCGTTTAAGGCGTGCTAACATAAGAATCAAGGGACTGGCAGAGGCAACTCCCGATGCAGACTTGAAAACTACGATCAACAGTGCTTTGCCACCATGTTGATGGACAGTACACCAGAGAAGATTCAGGTTGACTGCATACATAAAGTAGGTCCAAAGAGGAGCGGAGAGAGAAACAGACCGAGGGATTTGTTAGCTGCATTAGCGTCCTATGATGAGAAGGAGAGAATCCTTAGGGCGGCAAGAGGACAGGACATGATTACAGGTAACAGCTCACACGTAACCTTATTCCAAGATCTGGCTGCTACAACTCTTCAGAAAAGAAGAGCAATGTGGCCGGTGACAAGAAAACTGCTGGAAAAAAGGCCCTTATAAAATGGGCCTTCCCTTTTCGGTCTGGTGTTCACCTGGGAAGGTAGACAGCAATGAGTCATCACATGCAACGAAGGCATAGCCATTCTAGGTCTAGAAGCAGAAGATACCGACCCTGGGGAGCGATCACAGGGAGCGCAACAGCAGAGATACAAGCCTTAGGAATGGACCACGGTACATAGAAAGAGAGGAGATAAGTCAAAGGGACCCGACCCAGGAAATAAAGGGAAGAAGAAATTACATAATCCTATGACTGTAAGCTATAAAGGGGATGCCTGGGATGATTGCCCGAACTGAAAAGAAGGATGCGTACAAAGGGCGCCTTTAAGATCAGTAGCTGTGGTGCATAGGCATCGAACAGGCCTAGGCGGGAGGGAGTGGGGCACCACTTGGAATCTTAGAAGGTTAGGTCAACCTTAGTGGCCCGGGAGAAACATGGGTCGGTTCCCACTTGCTGGGATGTGTCCTAGGATACCGAGACAGACCCGGTGAGGGGTGGTGGGGGTGGTGGGGGGGGTGGGAGGGGTTGGAAGGACGGGAGATGGAGGCAGGCAGGGGGGGGCCTGCAAAAAAAATAAACTTTGAGCACATATGGAAGGGAAGGGGCACAATGGAGGAATACTAGGCAGGGGAGAAGTAGGATAAAGGAATAAGGACAAGGTCGCTGCAGATTTTCTCACATAACGTACGGGGCCTAAATACTCTGATAAAAAGGAAGAAGGTAGTTATACAGATAAAAAGGAGTAACAGATATAATCCTACTACAGGAGACGCACATCAGGAAAGGAGATGGGCACAAATCGCAAATACAGCAGTACACGCAACTATACCAGGCAAATTCCCGTAATAGGATAGCAGGCGTATTGGTGGACTAAAGAAATACATTAGGAGCAAAAATAATGAAAACCTTAGCAGACCCGAAAGGGAGGTATATATTTTTGCAGATGCTGTTGGAAAAATGGGTTATGACAATAGGAACACTACATGCCCCCAACATAGGACAGGACATCTTCCTATATCAGACGCTGGGGAAATTGGAAATGTTTGCAGAAGGGGAAATTATCCTCACTGGAGACTTTAACATAGCCTGGGACACGGAGAAAGACAGGAGTGGCCAGGGCATTAATAAGGGATCACATGCATCGGTGGTGGCGCAGGAGCGCTTGGACGGAATGGCGATGAGAGCCCACTGGAGGCCCAAAAAAGGGGCAGGATCAGGGGGTGTACATGCTTCTCACATGTTCATCAAACTTATTCTAGAATAGACAGTGCATAGGGCACCCCGAAACATTAGGAGCATTAACAGATATAGAAGTAAACCAGATTTCCCTATCAGATCATGCACCGATTAAGATCCATCTTAGGGGGTTAAAGCCAAGCAACCCCCTGTGAACATGGAGACTGCCCAAAGAACTCGTAAGGGACGAAGTCCTACGGGAAACGATGAGGGATAACATTGTAGAGTATTTCGCACTGAATTATACGCACAGGGTCTTTCTGAGTATAGTATGGGATGCCTTTAAGGTAGTGATGCAGGGGGAGCTGATCTCTTTCAAAGCCCAAAGACGTAAAGAGAAAGACAAATTAGAAAAAGAGCTAGAGGCGGTTTTGGGACAGGCCCAAATGGAGTTAGCTGGGCGAAAGAACAGGGAGAACTATAACAAAGTGAAGGAAGCACAGAGGCAACTGCGCGTAATGAGGACCACAAAGGCAGAGAGAGCTCCGTTAAGCCTTAAGAAGCGTTACTATGTAGGTGCCAATAAGGCAGACAAAATGCTGGCCAGGCTCCTGAAGCAACAGAGAGGCCAGCGTCACATAGGGGGAATAAAACAGGTAGACGGATCATTAGTTACGGACTGGGATGGGATAGTTCAGTCCTTTACAACCTATTCTTAGCAGTTGTACTCCTCCGGGTGCCTGAGACTCATAAAATACAGGCGTTTCTAGAAGGGACAAAGCTTACTAAGATAACAGAAGAGGAGAGGGACTGTCTGGAAAAGGAAATAACTGTAGAAGAGGTTGAAAGAGCGATAAAGAACCTCCCGAATAATAAGTCACCGGGACCAGATGGCTATACTGGGGTTTTCTATAAAGCGTTCTGTAACGAGCTAAAAAGCTTCCTCACACAACTATACAATACATTCCGAAACGGAGAGAAGGCGTGACGCCCTCTATGACAGAGCCGAAGGTGGTGCCGTTTGAAAAGCCAAATAAGTACCCCACAAGTTGCGGGTTGTACAGGCCAATAGCATTACTGAATATAGATGCTAAACTATATTCCGGCCTAAAAATATGCGAATGGTGGGAGCAAATTATAGAAACCCTGTGAAAAGGCTGGCGGTCAACGCTCACATTTCAGTGGCTATAAGTATAGAACGAGGGATGTCGAGGGATGTCCTCTGTCCTCTGTCTCCGCACCTATATGCTATCCATTTAGAACCCCTGCTGGCTAGACAGAACCAGGATATTCAAGGGGTCCCATTCGAAGTGGAAATGCATAAAACAGCAGCTTATGCCGACGATATGCTGCTAACACTAGTGGAACCTGTGACGTCAATCCCATCCTCGGTGGAAATTCTTAAAGAACAAGAGAGTTTGTCGGGATTGAAAATAAATATGGGAAAATCAGAAATACTGGCAGTGGGACTCCCTAAAGAAATGACTATACAAATACTGGGATGCTCCCCTTTCCGCTCTGCCGGGGTAAGCTTAACATAAAAAAAAATTGACTAATAAAGTCTCTGCGCTGTACAAAGCTAATTTCCAGGACTTCATTAAAAAAACACAAATATCGTGTTTTCAAGTTGGCCGCAATGCTCTGAACACCACGGCCACCGAGCTCTGGCCCCCGAAACACACCTCCGTGTGATGTATTACACCGCAGCCCACCCCAGGCAACATATTACAGTGGTGGGGGACCCCCAGCAGCGGAGGAACAGGGTCTGAGCTGTCTGAACCTTTCCCCGTGGCACTTGGAGGAGCAGGCACTGCACATCGCTGGCTCGTGACTGCGAGGCGGTCTGGCGGGAACTGGCGGCTTGCGACTGCTTCGCGCCTGGAACCTGGGACGCGGTGGCGCCGAGGCGGGTGGCGCCCATCGGCCCGCAGACTGCTGAACAAGCGAGGTGATCGCACCTCGGGAGAGTCGGTGAGACGTGGCTTGGCGGGGTTCCTCCTCAACCCCGCGGCTGCCCGGGAAGCTAAGCGGCAGTCGGACCTGATCAGAGGGCCCGGGAGGCGGGCCCGCGGCGATCTGCCCATCCTGGCCAGAGACCCACCAGCAGGCACGGGAGGGGGCGCTTGGTGGAAGCCTCGGAGGAGAGAGGCAAGGACCGCGGGGAGCCGCCCCTCCCGTGTCAACCTCAGCGGTAATGACTACCGGGACTTGGGCCGGCCTGCAGAGGGGGAGCTGGGGAGGCTGTCAGGGCCCCCCTTGAGACCAGCACCACAGGTACACTCGCCACCTTGTCAGAGGGGTGAGGGTAAGAGTGGAGGCCCTCCACCCCGGGCAGACTTAATATTTCTGAGCACAGAACTCCGCACACTGGGATCTGCCTGCTCCCCCCCACTTGCCTCTCCGCCGCAGATCAGCAACCCTCGCTGGCCGCCTTCTTTCAGCTTCTCGGGGCCCCTCCTACCCTCTGAGGGTGAACTGGTTCGCTCAGAGGACTATGTGGCCTGGAATCTCTAGAGGTGGCACGGTGGTCCCCTTCCTGCTCCCTAGCACCTTGGGCACCCCATTTAACTCCAGTTTGGCAGCGCAATCTGCGGACCTCCATTCACCCCGGCCGCAGCTGGGCCTAGGAGGTCGTGGTGGGGCGCTAGGGTCAAACAAACCATCGGACCATTGGCCCCTTTGAACTTTGAAAGGCAGTCAGTTATATTCATCTGGCCCTCTGGGGATCCCAGTACCCCAGTTCCTGATCAAGTCACCCTGCACATTCGACCAGTACCCCAGTTCCTGATCAAGTCACCCTGCACATTCGACAGCATGTCCAAGAATAAGACCAAGGACCCCCAGGCCCCTCAGTGGCCGCAGGAGAATGCTCTCACCAAGCTCTGGGCCAAGGAGACGGAGGATTCTCAACTAGCATCCCCTAAAGAGTGGCCTGCAGGGGACCCTCCGGCGGACGCAAGTGCGCTGGAACAACCAGTCACCCAGGCAGCGCTGAAACTTCTGCTGGCTGATATAGTGGACAAGATCACCACTGCGGGGCAAAAGCAAATGAACGCCCTCAAGGAGGATTTGGCGGAGGGCCTCCATGAGATCAAAAGGGACATTAATAAGATAGAGGAAAGGGTCGACACAAACGAGAGGGCGATCCAGGATATCGCCGAAGATGCAAGGAAAACCGAGATCCTCCTGGATACACTGGCGACCGCCACTCACAATCTGGAGCTCCAGGTCGCGGACCTGGAAAACGGGTCTAGGCGCTCGAACATCCGAATAAAGGCCCTTCCAGAGACCATCTTGGATCAAGATCTCCCCCAAGCAGTGAAGGGTATCTTTGCGAACATCCTGGAGGAGCTGGGGGCCAGACAATACGGTTTTCGACAGGATACATAGAGTGGGCCCCAAACGTGCAGACCCAGGTGCCAGGCCCCGGGACGTTCTGGTAGCTATGCATAGCTTCACTATGAAGGAGTGAACTCTAGCAGCTGCGCGGAAGGCTAGACGAATCACTTATAATGGCACGGAGATCGCGCTATAACCGGATCTGAGATTTCCCATCTTAGAGCACAAGGGGTGCGGTACAGATGGCTTCACCCCTTTGGTTTGGCCTTCGTATGGTGAGGAACTCCTCAGAAGATCACCACATATGACCAGGGTCTCGCCCTGTTGGGGCTTGAAGACAAGGCCCCATAGCCATCGCCCCCGCCGTCATCCCAAAAAGCTGTCCGGAGGGAATGGTAATGGTCCAGGGCCCGCTCCAAGAAGTCGAAGAAAAATGTTAACCAACTGCTCCCGCAGAGCCAGGAATCGAGGAGTAGTCAGGGCTCGCAGACCTGATGTCACAGTATGTGCTAATGCTGGGGGGCCAGAAATATGAAGCCTGGGCGGGCACGACAGCAGAGAAAGTTCATCTGCCTAGGCCGGTTTCATGCGCCTAATTTAGCGGGGGTCTTGGGAGCTAGGGGGGGCTGGGGTTTCACATCTTGGAATGGGATTGGGATATCCCGCGTTGGAACTGTTGAGGAGCATTCAATGGGACGACTCTCGAGGTTGTAATTCGAGGGGGGCTGAGGTCAGTCGTCCCATACTGCTACAGAGAAGGGGGGCGTCTGGGAGAGTCCTGGGTTCAAAATGCATACAGGGTCTCTGCAGAGCACTGTAAATTGGAAGCCCATCTGTTGAATCCCATCTGCTCTATTGAGCACAGGGGGGGACATCCTTTTTCTGTATATGGAACTGCTATCTCTACTCAGCGAATGTTGAGGATCCTCTCTCTCAACGTCAAAGGCCTAAATTCGCCGATTAAGCGTAAGAAAGTGGAGTGCTTCATCAGGCGAGAAAGGCCAGACATTGTCACCCTCCAAGAAACCCATATCAGAACGGCTGGAAGAAGCTTTAAAGGGGGATAATGGCCAAAATGGGTCCAAATCAGTCTCAGGCCACCAAAAGGGAGTATAGAGCAGTGCGTGGCCAACTAGACCTGATCCAGACTTGGGCAGCGGAGCAGGGTTTGCTGTATTTCCGGCAGAAATATTACATCAAAGCCAACAAGGCTGACCGACTGCTCTCGAGAATGCTCCCAAAGAAGCAGGCAGGCAAGATAATCACCAAGATCAAGGTGGGGGCCGGGAGCGTCACCACCAATACTGATGACATTGTGAGGGAATTCTCTTGTTTCTACTCCGCCCTGTATTCGTCTGAAGCCCCGGTGCAGGCGGATCCACTGAGGTACCTAGATAAGGTGCATTTACCCTCCATAACACAGGAAGAGAGCAAAGCTTTGGAAAGTGATATCTCAGAGGATGAGGTAAGGGGGGGGCATAGGAGACCTGCCCACTCTAAAGGCGCCGGGCCCGGATGACTACATCGCAGAATTTTATAAGCGCCATAAGGAAGTACTTACGCCTATACTAACCAAGCTATTCAATCAAATGGGTAGGGACAGTGCACTCGCGCGATCTATGGAAGAGGCGAAAGTTGTTCTCATTCAATAAAAGGGTAAGGACCAAACTGAATGTGCCTCATATCGTCCCATAGCCTTAATTAATGTCGACTCCAAAATCCATGCTAAGATTTTAGCCAAGAGGCTAGACCATCTAATGCCGAAGCTGGTTCACCCAGACCAATCGGGATTTGTTACGGCCCGACAAACCAGCGATAACATCAGGAGGCTGGCCCATCTGGTGGAGAAGGTTCATAAACGAGGAATCCCTGCTCTTCTCATGGCAATAGACGCAGAGAAAGCATTTGATTGGGTGGAGTGGGGACTCCTCTTCGCAGCCATGCTGCAGATGGGCTTCGGGCCCAAATTCATGGACAGGATCAGAGCTAATTACAGAAGCCAGAGCCTCAGACTGGTGGTGAACGGCCAACTGTCAGAGTCGATATGGGTCGAAAGGGGTACCAACCAGTGATGCCCGCTCTCCCCAATTTTGTACACGCTCCATCTGGAACCGTTCCTCGAGGTGGTACATACCAACCAGCTAATAACAGGTATCCCCTTCACAGGAGAATCGCATTAAATCGCAGCCTTCACCGACGATGTAATGCTCTCTCTTACCTGCCCATCTTCGGCCATACCGGCACTTGAGGTGGAATTGGCACATTTTGTGAGTGTGGCGGGTCTGGGAGTCAATCCCTCCAAAATCGAAATCCTAAATCTCACTATATCGACCCCAGCATTAGGCGACTTGAAGGCCACCTCTCCCTATAGATGGGTAGAGCACTCCATTACCTCCTGGGAATAAAATTGACCTCAACACTGGAACGTCTCTACCATAAGCTAATCGACTGGGGGCCACTAGCGATCTCATGGTTAGGGCGTATAAACACCCTAAAAATGACAGTCCTTCCAAAGTTCTTATATAATTTCGCCGTCTTGCCAGTGCATGTTCCCCCATCCTTTTTCAGGTCTCTGAACAAAATCGCTAGCAACTTTGTGTGGGCTAACAAACCCCCAAGGATAGCGCTCAAGGTGATGCAAACCCCTACTGACCGGGGGGCTTGGGGTTACCCGACTTTAGGGTGCATTATAGGGCAGCACAGTTGAGGGTACTCCGGGATTGGCAGAAGGACGACCGGGGTAAAGTAAGGAGGGATATGGTTAGGGCAGTATTGGGGGAGGACCTCGAAGGGGTCCTGTGGAAGCCGAAGCAGGATAGGCCGAATAGGATGTACTGCAGTGCGATCCTGACCCAGTTGGCCCGTACCTGAGACGAGGGGGTGCAACAGGCCCATCTAAGGACGCATCCATCCCCCTATACACCTCTTTTTACTAATCCGCAGATGTAGAGTGGTATGGGACATTTATGGGGGGGGGGGGGGTCAGGTCAAGCCCTTTGAACAGTGTAAACTAGACGTCACTTTGGGAGAGGGGGAACGATTCCGTTATTGCCAACTAAGGCACTGGCTTAGTCACCCCTCGGTAAGGCAAGCGCCTACCTGACAACTCACCCCCTTTGAAAAGTTCCTCAGTAGGGAACCGGGAGATAAGCATTTTATCGCAGACTTATATAGGCTTATGAAGGCCGGGGAGGTTCCTCCAGCGCATGCTTATATGAAGGCCTGGGAGTCCGCTACAGGTACTACCCTAGGGGTCGAATAGTGTGGGGTTGGTTGTGGAGACAGATACCCAGGCTGACTAGGTCCCTCCAAATAAGGGAGATGTGGCTGAAGCTCCTTACCCAGTGGCACTTGATTCCTACTAAGCTTCATAGCATCTACCCCGGGGCTTCCCCCCCCCCCTATGCCGGAGAGAATGCGGTGCAGAGGGCTCTTGGGAGCATATATGGTGGGAGTGCCCGTCGATCGTGAACTTCTGGGCCGGGATTCGAGAAGCGATTAATCAGGTATTGGGGCTGAAGCTTGGGGATAACATGGGCTTGGCAATGCTGGGGCTGGAGGGTCCTTAGAAGCGTTTAAGAGCAAGGCGGGCCATAAGCTCTATGTGATTATGATGATGGCCACAGAAATGGTACTAGCCCGCAGGTGGAAAACAAAGGACCCTCCCCACGATCACGAATGGGTGGCCAAACTTTGGAACTTGCTGGCCCTTGAGTGGCTTACTTACTCGAACCAAGGTCAACATCACAGATTTAGGGCTGACTGGGCAGTCATGTTAGAATACCTGTTGGATGGTCCACGGCAGCGTTGGTGTCCTCGGAGCATGAGACTCTTGGGCATAGTAGTGGAAGCACCTGGAGAAGCGGACTTATGAGGGTCTTTATCTATTTGAGTTAGCTCTCTCCATGAGGACACGCTGGGAAGGGGTGGGGGGTGGAAGCCACTCTGCAGAGCAAACGCTGGAACATTAGACTACTCTCAGACCCGGGGTTGAAGGGGGGTGGGGGAGGGGGTGTTGGGGCTCTTTGTTACATGTGTGTTTAATATGAAAATGGCAATAAAACCTAAAGTAAAAAAACCTTTTTTTAAAAACCACGAATAGACTATGCAAAGTGGACCCCGATGCAGATATCCTGACTTGGGTGCATTAATACTGTGAAGATGAGGACTCTCCCGAGGGTACTATATGGGTTTCATACTCTGCCGATAGCGATCCCGAGCGACTTCTTTAAGGCAATGAATACACTACGTTCCAGATTTGTCTGACAGAACTAACGCCCAAGAGTAGGGTTAGACCTTCTAATGACCCCCAAGACAAAGGTGGAATAGGGCTCTCAAACCTGCACCGATATTACAAAGCAGCCAAATTGAGAGTGGTGTGTGAATGGTTCGCAGACAGTAACGACAAAATATGGGCACATATGTATAGTGCAGTAGCAGGAGGTTCACTAGCGGGCTTACTCTGGCTCCATGGGAAAGACAGGCCCCAGAGTGCCAAGCAGAGTAACAACATGTGATATATGGGATAGGTGGATTAAAAGGGGACATTTATCAACCATTCCGTCGCCTTTTACCCCCATGTTCGACAACCCAATTTCACCCCCGGTACCGTGAAGGGTTAATTTACACAGTGGAAAGAAAGGGGATGTGTAGAAACTGCAGATACGGTGTGGGAGGAGGAAATGATGTCATTCGAGGACTGTAAATTACATGTAGGCGTGATAGAAGGGAACAGATTTCAATACACTCAGCTGAGGCATTGGTTACGACAGAAGGAGATTCGTCGAGCAGCAATAAGGTTGTTAACTAAATTTGAGACATAGGTCACCTCCCACACGGGGTACAAACACTTAGTGGTGGCCATATATAGGATACTGCAAGAATGTTTAGACCAAAAGACTTGGCCGTATCAAATGGGATGGGAGGTTCCGACTGGGCTTTGGAAAGAACTATGGAGGAATATCCCGAAACTGACCAGGTCCCTACAGTTATGGGTGGCCTGGTATAAAATGATGCTACAGTGACATTGCACCTCTAGTAAACTGCACATAATATATGGCTCAGCGTCTGAAGGGTGCTGGAGGGGGTGTAAGTGAGAAGGGTATTGGAGACATATTTGGTGGTGATGTCCTAAGATTAAAGGTTTTTGGGAGGAAGTTATGAAATTCCTGCAGGAAATAGTACCGGAGATCCTACCTCTTTCATTGGCAGAGAGCCTAGTTGGATCGGTAGAACACAATCTCGATGCCACAGAAAGGAGCATTGGTAACTTTATTAATAGCGTTCTGGATGGTAATTGCAAAAGACTGGAAACTGTTCGGGAGAATTCTCTTATAAGGCTAACTTCCCAAACCTAGTGAGTCCCCCAGCAGCTTTGCTGGATTTTTGGGGTTTGTTTTTTTCTCCTTCTAAGAGTGAGACTCTTTTCCTCCCACTCTTAGGCATGAGGTATGTCTTTGACTTTTTGTGTACTTATGGGCTATGGGTTTTTTTACTCCATAGGGTATCATCTGTTTTTGTGTATGTGTTACACAACACCCTCAGTGCAGCAACACAGGGGTGTCATAGTGACCCGCAAACAGACTCCATACCCTGGGACTGACTACTGTCTCCCAGGGCATGTAAAGTCACCATTGACTTTACTAGTCCAAAATTGTGACCAGAACCAGTACAAACCATCATATTGTGGAAGTACAGGAATGGGTTAATTCGATTTCCCATGGGTCTGTTTCCAAGGGGGCACTGTTCAGTCCCCCCTTGTCGAGTTTCTTGCTGGTGGCAGTGGTTACCACGCAAAATATTCCACTGGAATATTTCCTATGGGATTTTCCCATTGATTTTAAACGCACCACTTTTTGGTGCAATGTTAAAGATACCGCCAGTTTATTTAATATAAAATCACTGGTAGGGTCTTTTTGCCACAACTCTTTTCTAAAATGGCGTTTGTGTCCGTCTCTGTAACTCCAACCAAGGTCGGGCCCTTTGTTCCACTTTTCGGCGAGCTTCTCCACAGAAGCCCTCCAACTGGTGCCACTCTGTCTGGGTTCCACAGGATGTGTGGGTGGGGGAATGGGCACCCTGGACTGCGTTGCCTTGGCAACTCAAGTCGCACTCTGTTCTGATTGGCCCAGTGGTGAGCCGCCCGGCTAACCATTTAGCATGTATGAGTGACAGCAAGGTTGTTGAATGGGGGTTTTTCTGCATAAAAGCAGGGCTTTCGGGACTGGAACTTCAGAAGTAGCCACAGGACCTAAGAAATCCGAAGAGGGGAGAAGAACAAGTTACTTACCAACTGTAACGTTCTTTCGACTGGATGTTCCTCCCACGTATTCCTCATCTTATGATAATTCGTTATCTCCAGCTTCGCTGCTTCGGAAAAAAAAATTCTCGGCAGAGGGCACTGTGCTCGAGGCCGTGGCGTTGATTGTCCCTCGACGGTCTCTGTACCGTGTCGATTTCACTGATGGTATAAGTAGCTCGAGCCGCGCCCGTTGCTCCAGTTCTGTTTTTTCGATGAAAACACATAGGAGGAACACCCAGGCGTGCCCCATGACTGATGCACACTTCGTGAGAGGAAAGTTTAAGAAAACGTAAACTGTACTGGGGGTAGGATGGGAGGGTCGATGAGGAATACGTGGGAGGAACATCCAGTCGAAAGAACGTTACAGTTGGTAAGTAACTTGTTCTTCGAATGGATTGTGTCCTCCCACGTATTCCTCATCTTATGGTAAACTCCCATAGCAGTAGTAATTTTGGAGGTGGGAGTATTAGTTTTCGGTTTTCATGGACAGAATGCAGAACTGCCTTGGCAAATAAACCCTCATTTGAGGAGGCAGTATCCAAACACTAATGTTTTACAAAAGTGTGTATTGTTTTCCAAGTAGCAGCTGAACAAATATCTGCTGCCGGGACTCCCCTCTTTAGAGCCGTAGAAGTAGCCATACCCCTTGTAGAATGGGCACGAAGCCCATCTGGTGGGTCTTTTGCTGCTACCCTGTAGCATTCAGTTATGGCTAAGATGATCCAGCGGGATATGGTCCGTTTTGTTACAGATAATCCTAGTTTATGACCAGTATAACCCACAAATGGTTGGTCATCTTGCCTCAATTTAGCCATTCTTGAGATATAGAAAGTAAGAGCCCTCTTGGGATCTAGTCTGTGCAATCTCTCCTCTTCCTTTCCCAAATGAGGAGGAGGATAAAAAGTTGGTACTATTATCTTTTGCGACAAATGGAAGTCTGAAACTACCTTTGGTAAAAAGGAAGGTTTAACTTTAAGGACTACTTTATCCTTAGAAAAAGTAGTAAATGGTGGTTTGCATGAGAGAGCCTGAAGTTCGCTAACCCTGCGGGCTGATGCCAAGGCCACAAGAAGTACAGTTTTTAATGTTAAGAGCCTCAATGGGCAGGAGTGCATAGGCTCAAAAGGTATACAAGTCAAGAATTTTAGTACTAGATTTAAATCCCAAGTTGGGACATGAAAAGGTACTGGGGGGTATACATTAGTAAGCCCCTTTAAGAATTTGAATGATCAATGGAATTTTGAAATATGAAACCTCTTCTGAGGTGTGCTTGAAAATAGACAGCGCAGCAAGGTATCCTTTAATTGTCCCTATCTGGAGCCCCAGATTGGCTCGATGCAGTAGGAAAGAAAGCACCATTGGGGTGCCACATTGAAAAGGGTCCACATTCTTATCTTTGCACCAGTTACTGAACTTGTTCCAGCGACATCGGTATAAAGATTTGGTTGCTGGCCTTCTGGCCGAAAGCAAGATCTCCATTACGTCATCCGGAAGATCCTAATCCTTGTATCTCAACCTCTCAGAAACCATGCGTGAAGGTTGAGTGTCTTGACCTCTGGATGGAGAACCCGACCTTCCTCTTGCGAGAGAAGATCCTCTCTTTGCGGAAGACGTGTTGGAGGGCAGATGGACATGTCTAGAAGGTCCGGGTACCACGTCCTCCTGGCCCAATCCGGGGCAATTAGGATCATGGTTTTCCTGAACTTTCTCAACCTCCTGATTACTTGAGGAATCACGGGGACTGGGGGAAACGCGTACAGCAGTGGAAACTTCCACTCCACTACGAATGCGTCTCCCAGAGCTACTCTTTGAGCAAATTCGCTTGAGCAGTACTGCTCGCACTTCCGATTGATCACAGTGGCGAACAGATCCACTTGAGGTGTTCCTCAAAGGGCGAAGATCTCTTGAAGGACTTCCTGAGCTAGCTCCCATTCGTGGGAGACTGCGCTCTGCCTGCTCAGAGCGTCTGCCGCCGTGTTTTGCTCTTCGGCGAGGTGAATTGCCGATAGAGAGATTCCTTCTCGTATTGCCCAGAACCAGAGCTGCATTGCCTCTCTGCACAGTGGTAGTGACCCTACTCCTCCTCTCTTGTTGAGGTAGTACATGGCCACTGTGTTGTCTGTCATTATCAGAACATTCTTTCCCTGCACAGATGGCAGAAAGGCCTTCAGCGCTAGTCTGATTGCCCTCAGCTCCAATAGGTTGATGTGTAGTTTGGACTCCGATGGAGACCAACGACCGCTGATTGTCAGATCGTTGGTGTGTGCTCCCCACCCCGTGAGTGAGGCGTCCGTCACTACGGTTATCTCCGGCCATGGTTGCCAAAAGGATTCTCCCTCGAGAATGTTGTCATTGCAAGCCCACCATAGTAGATCCCGAGCAACTGCGCTCGTGACTTGCAGAAGATCCGACATATTCCCTGAGAACTGGGACCACTGAGTTCTGAGTGCCCATTGAAGGCATCTCATTCTCAGTCTGGCCTCTGGTACTAGGAAAATGCAGGATGCCATGAGGCCTAGCAACCTCAGAAAATCCAAGGCCGGTAGACATTGGGCATTCTGGAACTTTGTTACCATCTGCAGAATGTGGAGAGCTCTCACCTCGGGAGGCGAGGCTTTTCCCGAGTAAGTGTCCAAGACTGCTCCGATAAACTGGAGTTTCTGGGTTGGGATCATGTGGGACTTCTTGAAATTGAGGGAGAAGCCCAGTTTGTTAAGGAAGTGGCAGGTGATCAAAAGAGGTTCCTGAGTCTGTTCTGGAGAACATGCTCTGATCAACCAATCGTCCAGGTAGGGGTAGATGTGAATCCCCCCCTCTCCTGAGACTCGCTGCCACAACCGCCATTAGTTTGGTGAAAACCCTCGGGCGGAGGTCAACCCGGATGGCAGAACTCGAAACTGATAATGAGAATTGCCAATCGCGAACCTCAGGTACTTTCTGTGCCCTGGATGGATTGGCACATGAAAGTAAGCATCCTGAAGGTCCAATGATACCAACCAGTCTTGGAGTTGTAGAGCCTGAAGGATCTGAGAAAGGGTACCCATCTTGAACTTGTCCTTCCTGAGGAACTTGTTCAAGTTTCTTAAGTCCAAGATGGGTCTCAATCCTCCGTCCTTTTTTGGGATGAGAAAGTATGGGGATTACCAACCCCTGTTCCTCTCCGCTACAGGTACCTGTTCTAAGGCACCTTTCTCTAGCAGGGTTAAAATTTCCTGCAACAGGAGCGGGTCTGGAGTTTTTACGGAGTTGGCTCCCGGTGGATGATTCTGAGGCCTTTTTTGGAAGGGGAGACAGTAACCTTGAGCTACTGTTTCCAGTGCCCAAACATCTGAGGTAATGCCTCGCCATTCCTTCAGATGTTGAGATCCTGCCTCCCACTGGTGTCTTGTGGAGCAAGGTCTCAGAGAGATTTGGAGGCGGCTGCAGGAGTGGCTGAGGGCAAAGATGCCGCTCCTGAGGCTGATTTCGCACCTCTTCCTCGTCCACCACGAGGGACATTTTTTCTGCCTCTTTGAGAAGCCTGTCCTCTTCCTCTACCAAATGAGGAGTAGTAGCGAAAAGAACGACCTCTCCAGGAAGATGATCCTGAATAGGTTTTCTGAGGCTGGCGCCTGGAGGGATTAAGAGATTTAATGCAGACCGCTTTCGAGGTCTGGAGTTTTTCTAGGCTTTCGTCAACCTTACTGCCAAATAGCCTCGAACCATCAAAGGGCATGTTAAGGAGTCTGGATTGCACATCCTGTGCAAACCCTGACTTCCTCAACCACGCAAATCTGCGCAACACAGTGCTTGTAGCCATGGATCTGCTGATACTATCAGCAGTATCCAGTCCAGACTGGAGACATTCCCACATTGCCTCCTTTCCGTCTTTGACTATTCAGGAAGCCTTCCCGTTCCTCACCTTCCGGAATATGCTCAGCCGCCACCGAAATACAGTCCCACAGGGTATGGGTAAACCTGGCCTGGGTACAGGTGACATTTGTCGATTTCAGGGCCATGCTACCTGAAGTGAAAACTTTACGGGCCCAGGCATCTACTTTCTTGTCCGCTCTATCCGAAGGGATAGTGGGGTATGCAGTTTGTTTTGCTGTGGATGCAGCCTGAATAACCAGACTTTCTGGAGTCGGATGCCTGTTTAAATATTCAGGATCCGTACCAACTGGTCTGTATTTCTTTGGGAAATTACTATTTGTAGCAGCAATGCTATCAGGATTTTCCCAATTTTTTTCTACTGTTCTCTGAAGAGCCCTATGAAAGGGGAGAACTGGGTCTTTTTGGGGACCTTTGACAATTATATCTGTCATGTCGTCCTGTTCAAACACGGGTGAAGTGTTACCCCAACCCATGTATTCTACTACCATGTTCATAAGACCTCTGTACCCAGAGTCTGCATGTTCTGCAGGGTCAGGTTTGGCAAATTCTAACTCTGGGGAGGTGTCAATTCCACTAGCATAGTGTAGAGTATCACTGATTGATACTCTACACTACTCTACATTGATCAGGAATCATTCTAGATTCCTGATCAATGAGTTCCTCAGGAACTTGTCTTGTGCCATATGAAACTCCAAAGGGAGTGACTTCGTCTTCCTCCGAGCCAGATTCCTCATAAATTGAGGACATAGCTTTAAAAAAAAATCTGTTCGGGGCAACGGAGTAAATCTCCTTTCTTCCTCAACAATTTCCTTCGAAGGAATTGAAAAATCCTTCGAGGTTGTCGACGGGAACTTCGAAGACTTCGAAGAAGACTTCGATACAGGTGTCGAAGACGCTCTTGGCTTCGATGCCGAAGCAGTCGACGGCGATGGCGTCGATGAAGCCGTCGAAGCCTTCGATGACTTGAGCTTTTTATGAGGCACCGGAGATGTGCTCGACTCTCGAGGAGCCTTCGACTCACGAGGAGCCTTCGACGACTTGGCGTCGACTCGAGTATCTTCGATACTACTGGCTTTTACCAAGGTAGTTCTCAACTTCTCTTTGTCGTCCAATGGAGCGACCTTAGAGGAATGGCTCTTCCGAGGTTCTTTCGAGGGGGTCGGGGCCGCATTCTCGAAAACCTCCATCATCTTTTTACGGAATTCCTCCCATTTTCTGGGGGAATCCGATTTTGTCAGACATCGAATTTCTTTGGTCGACTCAGAAGATGATGACGATGAGGGAGATCTATGTCTCCTCTTCATTTTTTTTGACGAGGAAGAAGAGTGTCTCGATCTACTCCTAGATCGAGATCTCTTGGAGTGCCTATGTCGATCCGATTCTTTCGAATCGGTCGCTTTATGTTTTTTGACACAGCCTTCTTAGAGGCTTCCCTCCCCACCGACAGTTTACCTCTCCTCTCACGAAGGGCCTTCTCGGTCATGGACTGGCAGGAACCACAGTCGTTGGTTCGGTGACTAGAACCGAGACACCAGAGACAAACTCGGTGAGGATCCGTGATCGACATTTTCGATCCACAATCGATACACTTCTTGAACCCAGTCTTGGGTGTCGAAGGAGTCGAAGATGATGACATTTTCACGAAGAAAATCTCGGAGCGCGCCGTTCACGATAGCAAAGCGATCGGAAAAACGGAACTGGAGCAACGTGCGCGGCTCGAGCTACTTATACCATCAGTGACGTCGACACGGTACGGAGACCGTCGAGGGACAATCGACGCCACGACCTCAGCACAGCGCCCTCTGCCGAGAATTTTTTTTCCGAAGCAGCGAAGCTGGAGATAACGAATTATCATAAGATGAGGAATACGTGGGAGGACACAATCCATTTGAAGCTGAGCCATCTGCAACGACGACACCACCGGTGGAGCCCTGCTGCAACAACCTCACCACTTTCCCGACGACAAGAGAAGATCTTCTGCTGAAAGAGTCTTCTTCCTCTGAGCTGGTGGGATCAACCAGTTCACCATTTTCGCCTTCCAGGACGTCTCTTGGTCGAATCGCCCGTGCCAAGCACCCCGGTGGCCGGATAGCCAAGCTTCGCCACTGTGACCGTGAATAAAAGGAACGCACCTTTTAACCGACGAACTGCACGGTTGGTCTCTTCCCTGGGCAGTGCAACGACTCAAAGTTTCCTCCTCGACGAGATCCTTTCTTCCCCTGGTCGAAACCACGAACTGCACCCTCTGCCAGGAACAACTGCCACCGCTGGAGCTTCCTCAACTTTAAAAGGTACTGTGTTCCCACCTGGCCTCCCTTTCTACGGTTTGCTAAAGTTGACCCTTAAATCGTTTGCTTTCCAACTGGGTTGGCCTCAGACCTTCTAACGTTACCTTCATAATCAACCCAACCTCTTTTGAACATTTTTTACAAAGACTTGAAATGCATTTCTCAACTGTGTGATCTTGGGCACATTTCACCTTGCTCCATTTATTTAAAGTGGGCCTGGCCTATGAACTTTGGCTCTACAGTAGACTCTGCCTTCTTTAACTTGTTTTGGTCTTTTAAAAGTGTTGGGACTCATTTTATTTTCATGACCTGCCTTTTTCTCTCCCTTTTACTTAATTGTGTCATCCAAGTTACGCGCTCACCCCTGTTTTGACAAAAAGTGGTGTTTTGACTTAGACTTGTGTAATAATTTTTAAGGGAGGTGTGTATACTTTTCTGACTGTCTTTGAACTTGTTTTGATTTATAGTGCTAGTGTATTTCTTAAAGTGTGTGTTAAATAAATAATTATATACTTTTGATACAAAGCTCTGGTCTGCGTTTGCTTGCTCTACTGTGTTTTTAGCCCTATTGTGTATCCTCTGTATACTGCCCTACTCTTCTTGAGAGATGTCTGACTGCTCAGCCACAGCTACCAGGTAAATCTGGGTGGTGCAGACTGCTACCAATTGGGTTTACTGCTTACTCCTGTAGTCTTAATCTTCATGCAGTGGTCCCCAAGGGAACTGCACAGGATTCTGCCTAACAGAAACAAATTAAAAAAACACCTACGATGGCGTGTTGGCTCAGTAAACTTAGGGACATAGTAGCGATGGAGTGGATCACGTTTAAGATCCAAGGGGATGCGGACAGATCTTAGATGGAATGGGGAGAAACTATTTGATTTCTGAAAAGTGACTTTGTAGAACAATGGTGTCCATAGAATGTGCGGGTGTTGGATATTATGTGACTGGCGGAACACCCGAGGTGCTCCATTGACAACAAAGCTTTATACTCCCAAAGGTGTACAGTGTACAGTTCGGTTATGCAGTCCCTCACGGGTATGGGGACAGTTCGGGGGTAAAAGGGTGCAGGGGGAGGCAGAAGAGTCATTCATAAAAGAGGAATCTAATAATAAATCAAACTTTATTATTAGAATGTCCATTTAGAGTCTGTGTCCTTCTTCTGACCTACCACATACTTTGCATTGCACCATTTTATTTCTTCTGCAGTTGTATTTTCAAAGTGTTCTAGAAGCTGTTTGCAATCACCGTTTTCACACTCATTTTGAATTCTTACAGAATCAAGAAACTTTTCAGTTGATTTTGAGGTTCAATCTAGAGCTTCCTTTTGTTGACACAGACAATCACAGAAAGTCTATACCACTTTAACACTTGCATTTGGTGGACGGTGATTGGTCTATCTAGATTACATCTTCTTTAACTTCATTGTTTTCATTCTATTTTATCCGTTTCAGGTACAACCCTTTGACTGAAGAACTGAAAGTATAACCCTAGTGCTCCAATTGTATATCTGTACTATGAATATGCACATTTGCGCGACACTATTGACTTCAGAATATATCTTTCAAAATGAGATTAGAAATTTAAATCCATTGATAAGAAGCAAAGATATTGAAGATTGATTGTTCTTTGTTTGCAGCCATCTTGATAAGGTTATCAATACAATGTCACGTACCACAAGTGACACTATGGAAATTATTCATTTAAAAACCACTTCCACCCATTTCTCTCTAAAACAGACACTTTGCATGTTTTTTTTCTGCATGCACTCCTGTACAGTGCCTACCCAGTTATATTGACAAGCGAGACCAGGAATTCTGCCTATTCAAGCCAGAACTACATTCTGTACACTCAGAAAAGGACGGGTCCTTGGGCAGACAAGAAGGATTTTTTCTGCCTTCATTGAGACGTATATGTACCGGACGAGCTCTAGAATTTAAGTGTGAAGTGCAGCTCAGGTTTGAGGTACATTGCAAGAGCTGCAAGAGGTTGCACAGCTAAAGTGGAATAGGGATCAGATCCTGGAAAGTAAGGTGCATTTTCATGAAGTGGATGAGGATTTTGTCAACACATTTCACAAAAGGTGGCCAGAAGCCGGCCCTGACTTCTGCATCGTGTTCAAAGAGGTCAATAGGTACCTGCAGAGGTTGAAGGAACCACTGGCTCCCTGGGTATACTTTGAATACGGCACTGATATGACCCTTATCCTAGGCATCCCAATGAGTAAAGGTCGCTTTACAACACATCTCATCAGAGGGGAGCTTACAGTGATCAGAGAGGTGAGGAGGGGGTGGAGGTGGGATTAGACATTAAAAAAGGTCCAGGTTTGCAATTGCATTAAACTCTTAATTTAGCATTGAGGTGTAAAAGCAGGTATGTGAATAGTCCAGTCCTGAAATGGAAGCATAGGTGATGGCTTTAGAGGGTCTAGCACATAAGTAGTGAACAAACTGGCAAAAACGTGGCAGTGTAATTTGGGAGGGGGGGGCGCATTTACCAACCAGGGAGATGTGAGTAGTGCAGTAAACTGGCATACATGAGCGGACTCCTGGCCCTTTCAAATACTGCTTCCAACCTGAAGCTAATCAAACAAGGAGCGTTTACCTGCTGGGCTACTGACATTCCAGAAATCGAAAAGCAGTGTCACTCTGTTGGAGAAGAAGAAATGCATCTGAAAAAAACAAAAAGTACAGAGAGGGCATAAGTGAAACGTTAACAAGTATTCTCACGCTCCTGTCTACTCCTACTCAATGGCCGTAGAAGCCCACCTCTCACATCCACAGCAAAAAAGGGCTACTAATAACACTGATCTATCGGTAACGTGTAAGAAAACCGTGGCTGAGATCCACCCCTATACTCCTGTCCACAAAGCCAAACGTACACACAGAAAGAGCATGGAAGATTTACAGGATTATGGTTAAACAGACAGACAATCTGACGACGGATCCCTTGAACACAAAGACATGCACATTCCAGACTGCTGCAACGCTGGAAGCACCAAACAAGCAATGAACAGTAAAGACTGAGAAAAATGTTAGTATGTGTGCATAGAATTTTCTCACATGCCTTCCTCCTCATCTGTACCCCCATCTCTTCCGTTCTACATCCATCCTCTCTCCTACACGACTCATACTCCTAATTTGTTAAACCCTGTTGCATCTTTAATTCAGGTAAATTAAGACTCAAATGTTACCAAGCTCAAAAAAGTAATCTTGTAACAAAGATGCAGCAGAAAAAAGTCAACCAGGCCCATCAAATCTACACGCACACCCAACAACAGTATTGTAGCGCAAGCAGTCCACAAGTCTCCAGTTTTCTGCCAACCAAGTATAATTAGCAAAGGTTGTCATTACCATATGCACTCAAGTCTCCAGCAAGCTCCCTCACTAAATTCCCATCTCCGAAACAGCTGCAAATTAGAGCCCAGTGGTGGCTGGAAGGTTTCCAAGCATGGATATGCTGGTGTAATAGGGCTAAACAACCCTGGCCAGCCTTATTCCATCACGCTTAGGCAATCTTCCCAATCCAAAACCCTTACATTACCAGCCAAATTATAGAAATGAATTAATCACATTGCCACCCCACTGCCACGTCTCCCTGCCCCTGAATGAGATCCCATGTAATCCATGCACGGACGAATTAGGTAGAAATAGCCCATAGCATAAGAACAGGGATAGGAATTTTGCTAGACCCCACTCTCTCCTGCACACCCCTTGGCTAGGATGACAGTTGAACAATAAGCAACTTGCTTCTTAAAATCTTGTATGAAATTCCACAAGATCACCCGGCTAACCCTCAGTGGTAGAAGCACCTCCTCCAGAGGTAGGGCTTGAGGAAGCACCTGTTGCTAAAATGCCTATGTCAAGCCTAAAAATGTGCACTTACCACTGGCTAGTCATGTGGGGAGCGAGAAATGGTTTGCCATGTCAATGTGCAGAATTGAGGAGGGAAGTAACTTTTCTAGCTTGCAACTTGAAATGTGTACCAAATACCATTCCCAGATATACTGGTTTGTTCAGATGAGAAGCTGGCAGTTGTGAAAGAGTCATCTGCTATCGGCACAGACTAGGCTTCGCTTTATAACAATCCACACACTGGTCTTGCAGCACATTAGCCAACAACAAAGGGGTATGTGAAATAGCAAGACACAAAAAGAGGATCACAGAAGAGGGAGTGGGATCATCCTGGCCACAGCTGTATAGTAATGTTTGATGGAACCTGTGTGTGGCAAAGCAGCTCACAGGGCACTACCTGACAAAGATGCTCTCTTCAAATCGTGCCTCCTGAAAGAGAGGTTCCAGGGCCTAACTGGGAAACCAAACAAGGAGATCAGCATCTGCTTCACATTACACTTGCATTATGAAGAACAAACAAAAAAACACCTGTCAAGGGTCAGGAATGAAACTTTAATTATCCTCACCGCGCCTCATTCACACAATATTCAATATTAGCTTCCTGTAACATATATTGTTTGCCTACAATGTTGAACGTATGTAACTAATGTCTATGGACTCCAAAGGATGCTCCAATATAACTAAGGTCATCACATGTAACAACACCTCGATGCCCAAGGGCTATTTGCACGCTACATACATTTAAATAAATAAAAAATAAAGTCTGGGTTCGGAAAAACACCTCTGTCCCTGATACAAGAGGTATCTTCCCTACCAAAACAAAACCTATGGGTCGGTCCTTTGTCAGAAATGTCCAAAACAATATATCCTGTGTCCAACGTACTATTCTGACCCTCACATTCAAAAATCAACTCTAAAGTGAAAGTGAAATGTCATTGGCTTTGAAAAATATACAAGTGTTCAAAAGAAGAAATATTTAACTCCAACACAAGAGTTCCAAGTAAATATAGCTCACAGCTCCAGTGGGTAATTCACCTTCGCCCGGATTTCTCTTCACTTAATAGCAGTTCTTCGAGTTCCTTTACAACTATAGAATGAATATAAAAGTACTGCTTGACCTATTCTCCTGCCATGCTTCCTCTTACTCCAGGATATGTTATAGTCACACTCTCGGTTATCTTTTGCTATCTTTCTGTCAGGATTCTCTCATATTATATCATCCAATTTGACCTTGCCTGGAAAGTCCTCTTGCCACGGCTTGCTTTTTACATAAACACCTCTTGCTTGCAAAGGCCTGGTGTACTCTCCTGCCAGGGCTTTGTTTATCTGTAACCCACTTGTTTTCAAACTTGTTCTTACATTTTCCAAAAACCTATGTTTTGAAATGCCTGGTATACTCTCCTGCCAGGACTTCATATACTCGCACTGAGCACACTTACAACTTTGTACAACTTTGACAGTCTTTTGTTATGACACTTTTCAATTGCTTTTAAAGTTGTCTGGCACCTTTTGTTCCGTCTCATTCAGCTCATTTGCTTATTTTCCCTTTATGCATCATTGTTTGTTTGGTTTCTTTATCTTTACATTATATGGCACCTTTCTTTCAGTTTCATTCATTACATTCACTCCGGTTTCCTTTTGGCACCATTGTTTGCATGCCCCGGTGTCCCCTCTTCCCTCGGGCGGACTCACTGGGTTAATGCAACGAAATAGCTTCCCCTGCGGGGAACCACCTGCGGGCGATAAAGTGTCCTCTCTAGGGCTTGCCACCTCTGCCATATGCTTCCCATTCTGCTTGCGTGTCTCGCTCGCATGCTGTACGTCTTCCCGGACTCCAGTAGCACAGAGGCTGCTCTCCAGTAAAGCTGCGTGTCGGGAGTCAATTTTCTTCACTCCGGCGTTCCCGCAGTTTACCGGGCTGAGCAGTCTTTCTTCTACAGTTCCTGTCTTGAGACGGATGGCTCCACAGACTTTGCTTCTGGCTGGCAGTCCCTCGGTCAGCACAGAGTGGATCAAACTCTTCCTTGCAGGTCTCTCTACTCAGCCGATATATCTCTGTTTAAATGTACCTCCTGCAGTCAGGTGCTCGGAACAACTAGAACGCAGCGCGTTTTCCTGGCCCTTTCGTAATCCTCATTACTCGGCTCATCTTCCACGTGGCAATGGTTTCAGCATTAGAAAAAGGAAACGTCTAGCAGAGTTGGAAGAAATGACTTTTAATGGCGAGTTGGATGATTTATGTGCAGGGGTTGAGGTAATGTTTCCAACGATTTCAGAAGGGAAGTTTGGCAAGCTATTCACAGAGTGAGGAAAAAGCATTTCCAATCATTTCAGATGGCAAGTCAGGTTTTAGATAACTTAATGGAGATAGACATCGGGCCAGGGGAGTAATCCTCATCACCCCCTGCCTCTTCCTTGTTTCGTTCCAGGGGCTCGCTGAGTGTTCCTACTGGGAATTCGATGAACAGACACTCAATCTTTCCACCGAGATGAGAAATGAGTAACAACATGCCATTAAGGCATGGGGAACTGGGGTAAGCACCAGTTAAAAGGGACAGGAGGATATGTGATTTCCTCCATTAATGTCATTGGGGTTCCCTGAGAGCTACCTCCATCCGGGTGGTGCTCACTCATATAGCTGCCCCCAGTGTCAGGATCATGTTGCGGCTGCCGTCCCCTGGCCACATGAGGACAGGGGGTTTTGCCAGGGAAGGAAGTGATGACATCCTTGAATTCATCACACACACGTCCATTTTATTCCCAGATGAGGTGCCCATTGTCCAGAGAAAAAATATGAATTTTGGGTGTGGCTACCGGTCCTCAAACATTACATGCAGCATAACATCACACCAAGTGCAGAGAATAACACAACCATTCCAATGGGAAAAGCACACATTAAGGAGACATTATAGCAGAGCTCCTGGACCACCCTTGCTATTCACATTTCTAATATGCATTTTAAGATTTAAACAGACTATGTTGGGTCACAAAGAAGGGGCCAAGAGGATTTGTATTCGCAATTTCTACATTTATAAAAGAATTGCATCTGAAGTCAGCAGACGCTTGTACAATCAATGACTCGGAGAGGGGCTCTTTTCTGGCCTTCAACAAAGGAAGGACAGATGTTTAAATCGCTTTCAAAGTATGTTTTCCATTGCATGCCCCTTAGCTGTGGAATAGGGTTCTTTCGGAATTAGCGCATCCTTTGACATTTTTTAAATCCAGGTTTGAAAACGTCTTCTGAGTAGTAGTAACAGCAGGACATGCCAAGAAGGGATTTTTAAAATGAGATCTGGGAAAAGGAATGACGATTTGCGGGCCTCATTTGGGGAAATGGAGCGGGGGGGCGTATTTCTTTTTTATTGTATTCTTTAAAGCGCGGACCTAGCTTGAGAGCAGCAGAGCACTGAGTGTGGGTGGCCAGCATTTAGCTGGAAGATTTTAACAGTAATGCAGTACTGCGAGTTGAGGTCTCTGCAGCGGTAGGTACATCCGTTGGAATTATTCCTTGGTCAGGTGTTGTCAAAAAAGCCATGTTTTGAGAGATTTGCCAAACTGGAGAATGGTGGGGGCATTCTGGGCTGACACCAGGATCGAGTTCCAGAGGGTGGGTACGTGACAAGAGAAGGGTAGTTTGCGGGTCTTCTCTTTGTGGACAAGGTGCGATTCAAGCCAGTGGGTGGATTTGCTGTACAAGGTCCGTATGCCACCAGATATGTGGAACACAGCTGCCAGGTACGCTGGTGTGCTACTCCTAACTGCTTTGTAGATGATATATGCAGTCTTGAACACTATCATGACCTGGAGAGTAAGTCAATCTAGTTTGCGTAGGACGGGTGTGATTTGGTAGAATTTCCGTGCAGCCATATTAAGACATGCTGCAGCACGGTGCACTGCTTTTAGGGTAGCTAAGTGAACAGCTGGGAGCCCCATCAGGAGGGCATTTCCCTCATTGACGTGCAAGACCTCAAGGGCCTGTACTACGGTCCGGAAGTCCTGCGGCAAGATGAAGTGTATGATCTTGCTAAAGGTGGAGATTCAGAGGCAGGCTGTTTGGGCCTTCTTGGCAATGTGTTTCTGAAAGGACAGGCTTCTGTCAATGGTGAAACCGAAAAGGATCATGCTGAGTCGGAAAATTGTGGATCAAATCATTCTAGGTGCTGATCATGCAGCCATTGCTGGACACATAGTTTTTAGCGGGTGGACCAATGAGGACAAATTCATTCTTGGAAGAGTTTGAGGTAGGTAGTTAATATCTAGGACTGAATGATGGCTAAGTAATCGCGGAGACGAATGATGTCCTGTGCGCTATTCACTCATGTATAACTGAGTATCGTCCGTGTATTGGTGGATCGCAATTTTGGGCTCTTTGAGGAGAGTGCTGTTGCAAAATACATATCTGCCCTTTTATTTTAATTTGCTAAAGCATGGGAAATGAGTTTACTGTCTTATATGAGACGCTTGGCTAGGGCAATGACAGATTTAAGTGCTGAACTGAGCACACTAAATTTTGACACTGTGGTACCAGATGCACCAGGCTTCACGTTCTATGTATTATGAAATAAAATAAACAGACCACACAATAACAGACCAAAGACAGCTTTCACAAGAACGCTCTCTGGCATTTTAGCAAAACAGAATATAACAATCGTAGAGAAAACAACAGCATTGCATCTCATAAAACGTGCCAGAAATAGAAAGGCTAAATATAGCTTAGAAAAAATGCAGTTTTCATAATCTGTTAGTGCGTTTACAACCACAGAGCATTGGCATAGACTTTCTTAACTTCCCCCACCAAGACAATGAATCCTCTTTCGCGCCCAGCGAAACTGGCAGAGCACACATATTTTTATATGCAACCTTGAAATATAATTGATATTTTGCAGGGTTGCAAACTCCCACTTTCCAGGAGGTGACTATCTGAGCACAGGAAAATACATCTGTTCTCTGGTGCGTGAAGAAGAAATGGGTTTTCCCACTTTGTGCCAAATACGACCCTTCAATATTTATGATAATGTTATTTCTAATGAGCTATTTCTCTTTTGTATTGTCACCTGTGCATACCAAGAGTTCAGTGCTACTGTACCTACAGGGCCAGCAGATGTCACCTACAAAGCAGGCAGTCCCTCTACCACTGCCAGCTCCCTGCAGAACGATGAATGCAGAAGCTACGCGTGTCATAGAAAACCTTGAGGGAAGCCTGCAACATTGTGAATGTGTTTAAGACTGAAATATGCCAAGAATAAAGGAGTGGTCTGATAATAGAATATTACTTCACGAAAGGCTCCGCATCCAGGGCGAAACTGTTAGATTGAAAGTAACATAATTGGAAAGACTGAAAATACCAGAAGGCCTTAAGAGAGGCCAACCCAAGTACGAGAAAGTCAAAGTGGTCAAACTAAGGTGCAAGCAAAATCCTAGTACAATCGAAATTCTTTGATAAGTGGGAAACAAAGTAAACAATTGTAAAGTAAAGCTAAGTGAACTTTGTTGTAAAGGCAAGTGTGAACCCAACGGAGGGATGCCACGAGAGAGCCAAGGGGAGGGAATCCCACATTTTGTCAAATTGACTGAACAGTAGTGAAAAGATGAAGGTGAGCCCAACGAAGGGGGTATGACGAGGAAGCCGCGGAAGAGGAGAATCCTCCATCATGAAACCATGGGAAGGTTTTGTGACACCAAGCAAAAGACATTGATTAGAGGGATCCTGCGTTTTCTGATGAAACTGCATCCTGATGCCTATAGGCCCAAAGAGTGCTCACATTCATGCCACTGTTCCGCCTTGTCCCATGATGTAACGTGTGGAAGGGAGTACACTAGTTCAGCAGTCCTGAAATATCGAAACCCTTTTGGACATTTCAGTTTGTACTACATTCTACATATCATTGTCCCACACCGTTTTGTTATATAGAGTAAGGATTTGGCAAATGTTTTTTTTTAGTATAGGCCATTTTGTTTTGACAACACCACAAGGACAGATTTTTCTTTATTTTGATGGTTGTAGCTTGCTCCCATTTTAGATTTAGGCTTAGATTAGGCGTTTTTCTCACCCTTAAACTGTTTAATAAACACCCTTGGATTATACTCCTTGCATCTGTCGTGCTGCTGATAACCATGCCGTGCTGCTGATAACCATGCCTTCCTTACAACCCTTATTACCCCACATTAGCACTAAGCCACACACCTAGCACGACATTAGCATCATTTGTGCAGGGTGCGCATTGCCCTTATTGAACTCAGCGGAGCTGTTAAAATTAGTGCACGGTTGAAATCTGTGCACCAATTATCCCTAGAGTGCCCAGACGCTCCAGGTAAAGATTAAAAAGGATTGGTGAGCGGATGGACCTTCAAGGGGCACTGCAGCAGACCTGGAGTCGGTTAGAACACAGTCAGTTCATCTGCATGGCCGAGTGTCTGCCTGAGAGGTTGGAGGGAAACCAATTCAGAACAGCGACAGAGAATCCAATCCTGTTGGCAAGGAGAGGAGGATCCTGTGGTCGAATAGTGTTGAATGCTGCCGAGAGGAAGAGGAGGCATGAGTCACTCCTCTCCATGATTTGGAGGGAGCCATTCACCACCTGGATGGTGGCTGTCTCAATGCCACATTTGGGGCAGAACCCTAACTGTCATTTAGGAGGTGAAGTTGTTTTATTCTGGCGAGGAGTTGTGTAGCAAAACATTTTCCCAAGATTTTGCCAATAAACAGGAGGTTTGCAATAGTTGGGCAGGTTGTCTAGATCTCAGGTTGGCTTTTTTCTAAAGAGCTCATAGGAGGGTATCCTGGAATTACCCTTCTGTGCGTGCAGGAGGCATTAACGATGAGGAGTGTGTTGCGTGCCGGGACCATAAATTGTTTAGTGTTTGTTTGTTTATTTATTTAGTATGGCGGGCAAAACCCAGAGGTAACAGGGCGCAACAGAGAGCAGGAAGGTAGGATTACATAAAAACTTAGTTGCAGGATAAGGCACGCATGAAAGAGAGGCATAGCATTACATTGCGTGGAATGTGCACATATACCTGTAGTTAATAAATTGCTTACATATTTAGTGCTGTACATAGAGACAGTTCGGTTGCACTTACATATTTACATATTTAATGCTGTGCATAGCATTCAGGTTTGAGCAAAGGCATGGGCGGGTGAGATGGCAGGGTTAGTCATGGGGATCATTGGACCGCAACCAGGTGAGGGTGTTTCACCTGAAGCTGTAGTAGGATTGGTCTGTCCTAATGTTGTGTGGGAGGGCGTTCCAATGTTGGGCTGCCAAAACAGGGAAGCTACTGCTGCCGGTTTCCTTTTGTCTGAAGTTGGGTACCTGCAGGCAGTAAGAGTTAATCGTTCTGGTCGGGCGGGTGGAGGTTTTTTTCCTTTATTCTGGATGCGAGATAGGGGGGGCTGCGTTGTTTAAGCATTTGAAAGTGAGTGATGCCATTTTGAGAGAGATGCGATCAGAGATTTTGAGCCATTTGTGTTCTCTCCTTTTGTTGGAAATGTGTTCCTTGGAGGGTAGGTTAAGGGCTGTTCTGAGAGCGTTATTTTGTAGTGTCTGTAGTTTGTTGGTAATGTATTTGTTGGCTCCTAGGTACATGGCATTATAATAGTCAAGTCTGGATAGTATTAGGGCATTGGCAATGATGAGGCAGCTAGCTTGGGTGAGGAAGGCTCTACTTGCCCTGATTAGCTTGCATGTGTAGGCGGTAGAGGATGCTAGAGAGTTGACTTGTTTTTTTAGTGACATGGTTGCATCAAGGTGAAAGCCTAGCGTTTTCACGGTTTTGGCCACTGTGATGGTGTTGCCATCAATGTTGAAGGCCTTATAGTTGGAGCTGAGTTTTTTTAGATTAGTGTTGGATCCGAGGAGCAGGATTTCGGTTTTCTCATCATTCAGGCATAAGCTGTGTGTGGCCATCCATGCCTGAATGATGAGATATATTTTGTTTACCAAGGCCGTATCAGAGTCGAAGTTGCCCGAAAGGGGTATGAGGATTGGAGTGTCATCTGCATAATTAGTATATGAGACACCCAGTCTGTCCAACTTGTCAAATAGGGGCTTGGTAAAGATGTTGTAGAGGGTGGGTGAGACGCAGGAGCCCTAGGGTACCCCGCAAGTTATTTTGGTGGGGTCTACTGAGGTTAGGGTAGAGGAGACCGTCATGGTTCGATTGTCCAGGAATGAGTGGATCCAGGCTATGGCCTCTTTCGAGAAGTAGGCAGCTGAGGCCAGGTGTTCGCACAGGACTGCGTGATCCACCAGGTCGAATGCTGCCGACAGGTCGAGGCGGAGTAACATGGCGGTGTTCCCTTTGTCGTTAATCTCACTGATCTGGGTTTTAAGATCGATTAGGGCTGTCTCAGTACCGTGCTGCGGTCTGAAGCCCGATTGGCGGGTGCCTAATAGTTTGTGAGTTTCAAGATATTGCTGAATTTGCAGGTATGCTACACTGTCAATTATCTTTAGCAGGAACGGCACCGTGGTGATGGGCCTGTAATTGGTGGGAATGGCAGGGTCTAGGGTTTTCTTCTTGAGGAGAGGCAGGACCCAAGATGCTTTGAGGTTGCTTGGTATGGTGTTGGAAGAGAAGGATGCGTTGATCAGTTTGGTTATAAAGGGGGCTAGGTCCCCAGCAGCATTCTTGATTATCTGGGGAGGGCAGTTGTCGCCTTTGCAGTTAGATGGTTTAAGTGAGGCTATAACTCTTTCTGTTTCTGGGATAGATATTTTGGTGAACCTGAAGAGATTCTGGCCTGGAGGGTTGTTGGTAGTTTTGGCGTGGTTGCTGGGAGTTGCTTCATTAGTTGTGAGGGAGTCTTTTTTTGTGCAATTTTAGTTTGGAGAGTTTGGATTTTATTGGTTAGGGCATTTTGGACGCTGGTGCACCATACTTTGTCCTTAATTATGCTGTCTGGTGGGGGAATGGGGGATTCTAGTTCCCTTAGTATGGCAAATAGTTCTCTGGTGTTAGAGCTCGATTTTTCGATTCTTTCATTGAAGAGATTCGTTTTGATGGAGGCCGGGAATATATGGTCAGAGTAAGAAGTTGGTTTGAACGAGGCAATCGGTTTTAAGAGATCCGGGGTATAGAGATGAGAGAATTTGGTCCAAAGGGGCAGTGTGTATGCCGGGATGCAGGGGGCCCCAATGCTGTGATAGGTTGTTTCTATAGTCCCTAAGATTTGGCTAAACATTTCCCAAAAACTGCATTAAGATACTTTTCAATAAGCAATATAATGAGGCAATTATGCATACATAAGTAGTTGAAAGAAACGTAACATGATAATGGAGTCCTTATCGCCATAGAACACCTGGTCAACAGAATACCACTTTTCCAAGTCCTTAGGTTATCTTTTGACAAATCATTGAACCGTTAGTGTGGTCTTGGTTAATTCCTTTTGAATAGATTGCTATTGACCCCCCCCCCTCCTTGCCATGGTTGTTCTCAGGGTCTGGCTTTTTCTTCAAAATGTGGCTATTGGGACTTTTAAACACCTGAATCTCATTTCCCTGTTTGTGTGCACAGGCATACTATTTTTTGCACAACCAAGACAATTTACAGGGTCAAATTTAGCGACACCATCTCTAGATGGAACTGAAAATCTGAAGATATTTTTACTCATTCGCTTGTTCCATTCTCAGATAAACCATAGGTCTTTTAATGGTAACTTCGGAAACATACTGACTGTTCAGGGCCCAGGTATGTTTTCAAAGGGTTTGGGCTTTGCTCAGCAGCTTTCGTAAGTTTCACCCTGTCATGAAGAAGGCATGGATCAATCAACATCCAGACAAGGGTTTCAGTGTTTGTATGGGGTTGTTACAAGCAGACAAAAGAATAAACAGGCGAAGAACGCAATCAAAAACTAACGGGCAGGAAAGCTTCTCTTTTGGATTGGTCCTTTTCCCTTTGTTCCTTCCTTAGGAGTCATGCTGCAGAAAACAGGATTGCTTCTCCCTGTGAGGAATCCAAGGGCACCACCCATCGCCCCCACTCTCCTTGGGTCTTCCTCTCAGATGGCCAGGGAAGGGGCATTGCTCTTGGAACCAGACTCTGGGCGTGGATATGCGAGGGAGGATCACCTGGGTGGAGAGTCCATGGGGAGTGGAGGAAAGGTGCCTTTAGGTAAGGCATGGTATCCCCCTTTCCCTTATCGGAATACACCCTACCCTCCCTCCAACTTGTGTAGGTTATCAATCTTCCCCATTGTCATACCCTCCATCTGCCCCATATGCATATCCCTTTAAGACTGGGACGAAGAAGCGGCCACTAGGAGTGATGCACACTACCCTCTGTGCACACCACTTTGGTATATACAGATGCCGGTCAAGTACAATTGGGCAACACATGGGTTTGGAGGCGAACATGTGAACTATTGAAACACGAACAACAGCAAAGTATTTACCAAGCTAGCCCCTCTGCCACCTCCTTCCCCCTCCGCCTCTCTGGCATTCCTCCTCTTCTCTGGCCTCTATGCCACCTCTTACTGCCTCTGCCCACTCTCTGGCCCTTCTACTGCCTCCGCTGGGTTTGCCTCATCAATGCACTCCACCCCGGAAGTCTTTCAAATGTGGCCACCTGCTCCAGATAGCTAGTCTCAACTCTCGTTCTGCTGTCAAACATTCCGGTGACATCTGCCACCTCCTCGAAGACCTTAACCTGGATGTCCTCGCTCTCACCAAGACAGGTTCATGACCGGCTCGGTCACCTGTTTTGACACTCTCGTCCCGGAGGGCTACAAGATCCTCTCCGAGCACAGAACCAACCGGCCTGGAGGTGGAGTGGCCTGGATCTTTCGAGAGTGGGTTCCTGCTACTGTCATTCCGAAACAGGCCTACTGCTCCATTCAATGCCTAGTCTGCAGCCTCTCGTATCTCTCCTGGCCTCTCTCCGACTGTGGCCACCATCTACAGGCCACCTGGCCAGGTCGTCCTCTCCCTCTCAGAATGGGCTGAACTCTCCTCTTCTCTCCTCTTCTCTTCTCTTGTTGCCTCGACCTCTCAACTTCTCCTCCTAGGAGACCTCAACGTCCACCTGGATGCTTCCAATTCCTCCTCTGGGCTCTTCCACAACCTATGCGACTCTCTCTCCCTTTCCATTCTACCCCCTGGTCTGACACACTCTGCCGGACACACCTTGGATGTTCTCATCTCCTCAGACATCCCCCCTCTCTAACCCTCTCCCCACCCCTCTCTTGGACTGACCAGTTTCTGTTCTCCTCTCACCTGACATGTCTTGCTCCTCAAGTAAAGCCTACCCAAGCACTGCCAACTTCTTTATCAGTAATTTGGCCCATGAAGGTAGTGTACGCCTTTACCTCTACTGTGTCTGCTCCTCCTACTCCTGCAGCTGACTCGCACCCTGACACAGCTCTCTCTGACCTGCATCTTTCTATCTCCAACACTCTGGACATCCTTGCCCCCGGCATGAGAATCCGTCTGAAGCCTACCTCCAAGTGCAACTCTTGGTACGACTTTGATCTTGCTGCCCTGAAATGCAAGCGCGGGTGGCTGAGAGGAAGTGGAGGGCTTCGGGTGCATCCTCTGACAAAATGGTCTGCCGCCTGCTCCAAAGGCAAAACAGACTATCTGTCCTCTCCAGGAAGAGGGTCCATATCCAAGCCCACATATCTGCGGCCACTAACACGACCAAACTCTTTCAAATCTGTAAGGGGCTGGCCAACCCTACTGCAGTCTCCACCTCTACGGTCCCCTCCGAGGTCCTCTGAACAGCTCTGGCCTCTCAATTCACCACTAAAACTCAGGGCATCCTGTCCTCACTTTCCTTTTCCTCTTCCTCCATCTCTCTTAGGTCCCCTTTGGCTGCCTCTCCCTCTTCTCTTCCTTCGCTTTGACAACACCCGATTTTGTCTCTAGACAAGTCCGATCCAATAAAGTGTCATCCAAACAGGTGCTTCCCTGCTCCTCCAGAACCTTCAAGGACTACATTGCCACCCTCGCTGCAGCCTTGGACGATTTCTACAATCACTCTTTCGCCACTGGATCTTTCCCCTCTCTCCTCAAGCACTCCCTTGTGCACCTTCTCCTAAAAAAGTAATTTTCCGATCCTACTTCTCTGTCAAACTATCGCCTGATTTCTATCGCTCCTTTCCTGGGCAAATTCCTGGAAAGGCTGGCCATCTGCCAGCTTATCCTACACACTGAATCTGTTGGCTTCCTCCATGACCATCAGTCTGGATTCAGAGCAGAACAGAAACTGCTCTCCTCAACACCCGTGAAGATTTGCTCTCTAACCTCGACTCCAGCTCTCCCTCTGTCCTCATCCTCCTTTACCTTTCCTCTGCTTTCAAAAAAGGTCAGTCAATCACGCCACTCTGTGTGAACCTAGGCATCACAGATCAGGCCCTGGCGTGGCTGACCACCTTCCTCGTGGACCGTCCCTCGCAGGTCCAACTTGGGGGCTTCCCTCCCTCCATCTCTCCCCCCCCATGTGGTGTCCCCCAGGGCTCTATCCGCTCACACTGGCTCTTCAATGACTATCTGGCCCCTTTGGCCCACCAGATCTCCACCCTCCCCTTCTAACTTTCAATGTTATGCAGATGACACTAAGCTCTCTTTCAGGCTTCCCTCAGTCTCCCCTCCTCTCTCATTCCTGACTGTCTATCCACGATTCAGGATTGGTGCGCCTCCAACGATCTTGGCCTTAATGCCAGTAAGACGGAGATCCTTCTCATTGGGACCACTGCTCCAGCTTTCCCTCTCTCACTCTGGCCACCCTCCTTGGGTCCTTTACCCTCACTTTCCTGTGAGGCAAAAAATCTTGGTGTGAGCTTCAACTGCACTTTCTCCTTCTCTCCTCACATCATGCACCTTGCCAAAAAGGCCCACTTCCATCTGCACCTTCTCAGAGATATTCTACCTTTTCTCAGTTTCCCCAGAAGCTCACTTTCTCCAGAGTCCTGGTTCTCTTCAGGTTGGACTACTGCAGCAGCCTCTTTCTCAATCTGCCTATCTCTACTCTTCGCCCCCTGCAACTAATCCAGAACTTGACTGTGAGAGTTATCCTTGACCTCAAGCCGAGGGATGGTAACGCTCCAGTCCTGAAATCTCTCCACTGGCTCCTGGTGGCTACAAGGATCAAGTTCAAGACCCTCTGCATCGTCCGCAAGGCTTTCTGGGGCTGGGCCCACACTACATCACACTTCCTCTTCTGAAATACCTTCCTTCTAAAGTCCTTCGCTCAGCTACCATCATCTCTCTGAGCGCCAGAGGCTTCTCCGGGCAGAGAGTGGGGGGGTAGATCTCTCCTCTGCAGACGCCTACCTCTGGAACGGCCTCCCTTCCCTCCCCCCCCTCTCAGACTTGAGTTGGGCCACCTGAAGTTACAGAAGCAGCTCAAGACCCTCCTTTTCTCCCCTGCCTTCTCTCTCTCGCTCCCTTGCTAACTTTCCTGTCTGCTGCGCCGACTGGTTGCTTGGTTCCCTCATAGTCTCACTGTGTACCAGGCATCTACACAACCAGTCTTCCTTTGCACTGCCTACTGCACACTTAGGGGCTGTAACTGTAACCCCTAAAGCCCCCCTCCCCGCCTCCTTGCACTTAATTAATGCCACGTTGCCCTGGCTGCACTTACTCAGAGCCATGCTGCCCTGATCGCACTTCCCCCTTTCCCCTCCCTTGCACTTCCCCCACTCCTTCCCTTGCACTTCTCGTTGTTGTACTTGCGCGATCCAAATGACACAAGGCCTTGTAAGATAGTTTGCCTTGTCCTCCCTAGGTCTTCCCTCCCTTGTCTTGTTGCGCCTTGAAACACTTGTGTACAGGCGCGTTTTAAATACCATATCATATATCATATTATTGAATAACGAAATAATGAAAGAAACTTACAAGATATATGGAATGCCCCAGGAGTGAAAGTAAAGTGTTGAAAAGTTCTGAAAGCATTGGAACCAAGTAAATATTCTTTGTGGAATTGAGCGAAAATGCAAATCAACCCCAACAAATTATTGAAAGCCTGTGAGGCAAATTAAAAGTATTTGAGAAGCACTATGGGATAGTGTGAAAGTAAGGTGGTGACAAGAAGAGATACCATTAAGTAAAGTGTGTAAAAGTGACATGTTAACAGAGTTAAAAAGCTGGCAATGTAATACAAATGTGTACAAGGACTAATGATAACAGTTGCAGAAGTAAACTTATGTTGATAAGGAAGTCCAAGGAAAGTAACGGAACATTACAAAGTGCTTAGGGTTATTGGTTGCGTGACCTGTGAAGGGTGGACAACAACTGCGCCTAGACCGAATAACCACTACATGGACGAAACCAAGAAAAGTCAAGAGGCTGAAGTGGTTATGCCTAATAAATGTTCAAGAGAATAAAAGGAAGGTGGATAAAAAGAGCTGATGAAAAGCCTAAAAGGTTATAAAGTAGATTTGCTAAGAACATTGAATTGACTGAACTGTGTTGTCCTTGGGGAAGGGAACCAAGGATATGTTGTGGAACGGTGCTGAACTTGGGGAAGGGAACCCCTGAGGACATTCAGTGGAACTGTTTTGAACTTGAGAAAGGGGAAGCTGAAAACAAGCCAGGAGCTGGAAGAAGCTAAGCACATTATTTTGAACAGTGTTTCTTTGGTTGCTGTCACAAACCTCGCCCAAAACTCATTGGACAGGTGGAGTCAGGACTCGGGCCTCTGGAGCCTGGCATCCTCTTCAAAAGCCTTCATGGGGCCAGTCCTGTTGCCTATGGTGCCAGGCTCATACACCATGAAAAACAATGTCCTTGGGAACTACTTTATTGTATGGTCAGCCAACATGGAGGCCTCCATATAGCTTGGTTCCTAAGAACCAAACTATGCTGTTTAATGTTTTGGGTGTGGTAGCCTAGGGACTACTTTAACTGGACTATTTTGTTGGGGCTATTTAAACCACACCCGAGCAAGACAACATGCTTTGCGTTACTTTGCAGCTTGCAACGTGACGCTTACCGTGTCCAGCTATTCCCTCGAACCTCGGAGAAGCAGAACCTGCATGGAGACAAAAGGAACATCATTAGCAGCAGCATCTTACCTGCAGTCTTCATCTTTAAACACTCGCAGCTACTGAGAACAGCTTCCTCGAATCTGCACGCCTCCCGGACAGATTGACCTGAAAGAGGAAGATAGAGGCAACATTAAAGAAAGCAGTAGAGACATTTACAAATTACGAGCTGCTCAAAAGGCTTACCTGGCTGGTCACCTCTCGGCTGGCACCACTCCGGACATTCCACTCGCGCTGAAGAACACCGCAACCTACAAGGAAGGAAAACACAGGTTAGCAAAGGCAAGACTTTGCAGCGCTGCGCATAGCGCTTACTTACCGCGTCATAGCGCTCTTAATGCGCCATCATTTACCAGCGGGGTTCACCCAAGCCAGTTCGCCGGGCTGAAGCTCCGCATACCTAAGGGAGAAAAAAAGAGACATTTTAAACAAAGACAGGCATGCAGGATAGCAACAAAACTAAAGAACAGCAATAAGACCTACCTGAACAATATCAAACGGGCCGGCGTCAGTGAAGTAACTGGACTGCACTCACCCATGAAAGACAACGCGCCCCTGCAAAGAAGGCAGGACGGGGAGCACGCCTAATTCTACCACAAGGTGAGGAGAGGGCGCCAGAGGGACTGAAATCATACAGGGGGTGTAGGGAGGATACTTACCCCAGTCGGTCAGTGTTGAACACAGTCCTCCTGTATTTTCAGGCAGAACTTTCACCGCAGATCACATCAGGGTAAAGCTGAGAAGCATACCAGCGAGTAACCCGGCTGGGTGGCGTCCCTGTGGATACCAGGTGAGCGTAACAGAACGCAAAGCCTACCATAACAAATCCACCTGGGCGCCATGGAGACTTCAGAAATGGACCAATTGGCCCAATTACTAGGAGAGCTTCGTGCTGAGGTTCATTCTGCCCGACAAGAGACTAATGCCCTCCGGAGAGACCCAATAGTGACCAAAGAACGCACTGAAGAGATTAGCAGGCAATACTTGCAATCACAGGCAGGACAGACGCCTCTACCTGGAAGCAATCCAACGATGCAAAACCCTGCCATACCACCCACTCCGGTACAGATCACGTTACCTGGAACAGTGCCCCTGGCACCACCAGAAAGGTTCTCAGGCGACCCACGGAAGTATGCGGCATTCATCAATCAGTGCCGCTTTCATTTTCTTTGTAGGCCTGGAGCATTTCCAAACGACCAAGCTCAGGTAGCTTGTGTCTTATCATACCTGAGTGGTAGTGCAGCAGATTGGTCGGTGCCGTTGTTAACGCATGATGATCCTCTATTACATGACTTTGGGGGTTCCAGAGAGAAATGGAAAAACTTTTTGCTCGCCATACCCAGGAACAAGCAGTAGACAATGAACTCTTGTCCCTCCGACAGGGGAATCAGGACTTGTTAACGTACATTGCTACCTTCAACAGACTGGTTGCCGAAGCTAGGTGGCCAGAAAATAACGTACATTGCTACCTTCAACAGACTGGTTGCCGAAGCTAGGTGGCCAGAAAACAAAAGGACCACGTTATTCCATCGAGGCTTACGAGGCGAATTAAAGGACGTCTTAGCCCATGAGGTTGATCCACCCAGAGACTGTGCAGAATTCATAAATCTGGTCGTGCAGCTAGACCACCGGTTGCAGGACTGAAAGGCAGACCGGTCTAAGACGGACCCTCGGACCGTGTATGTTCGACCAAGGAAAAACACACCCCGTGTACCAGAAAATGCTGTAGAACCCATGCAGATTGGAATGATACGGCCTCCATTAACAAAACAAGAGTGGGACAAAAGAAGACAACAACAGCTTTGTTTGTATTGTGGGAAACCAGGACATTTCTTGAAGGACTGTCCAGTAAAACCCCCAAGAAGAACAGTCGGGGCCACAGAGAAGGATGAAGCTAAGGAATTGGAAAACTACCAAGCTCGACAAACGTAGAGGTCAGTTTGTCGAGTGAGAAGTAAGAGTTGCTGACCTCGCACTTTGCAATACCAGTAATCTTAATTAACCACCAACAGACGTCAAGAATGCATGCAGTTGAAGCATACATCGATAGCGGAGCAGTTGGAAATTATATTGATCAAGAACTGGCAGCAGAGATGGGGCTTCCTTTGTGTTCTAAGCCAACTATGGACAAGGTAACCACCGTGGATGGGACAGAAATCGCTTCCGGACCAGTAACCCAGTGCACAGCCAGGGTAACCTTGCTGTGCCAGGATGGACATCGGGAGTCTATTTTATTCGATCTCATCAAGGCACCTCAGTTCAGGCTAATACTAGGGATGCCATGGTTGGTTGCTCACAACCCTTTGATAGACTAGCGGGCACGAAAATTAACTTTCCCTGGTGACTGCTCCCGTGCCTGCTATTACCAAGAGGAGAAACCCGACGTCTGTATCCCCATGACTCCCGGAGCGACAGTATCAACCCTACGAACAACTAATACCTTGCCAAGTGAATACCATGATTTCCAGGATGTTTTCCGAAAGGACCAAGCCAATACATTGCCGCCGCACAGGCCCTATGACTGTCAGATCGACCTTGTTCCTGGTGCACAAATCCCTTGCGGCAGGATCTACGCTTTCACAGAACCAGAAAACCTTCAATTGAAATCCTATTTAGACCAGTACCTTTCAAAACAATTTATCCATCCTTCGAAGTCCCCTGCAGCCAGTCCTTTGTTCTTCGTACTGAAAAAGGAAGGAGACTTGAGAACCTGTATTGACTACCACGCATTGAACCAGATCACCGTGAAGAACCGCTACCCCTTGACACTTATCCCCGAGATGCTAGACCAAGTTAAAGATGCCCAGATTTATACCAAATTGGACCTTTGAGGAGCGTACCACCTGGTCTAAGTCAGAAAAGGAGATGAATGGAAAACCGCCTTCGTACTAAGTACGGCTTGTTTGAATATCAAGTCATGCCCTTCGGGTTATGCAACGCTCCTGCGGCATTCCAATATTTCATGAATGACGTCTTAAGGGAGTTAATTGATGTGTGCGTCTTAGTGTACATAGATGACATCTTAGTATACTCAGCCTCGGAACAAGATCATGTCAGGCACATTTGTTCAGTCCTCACCAAGCTCCGTCAACATCGCTTGTTTGCAAAGCTTGAAAAATGCTTTTTTCACGTCACCGAAGTCAAATTTTTTTTGGTTTTATCCTTACTCCAGGAGGAATCAGAATGGACGTGCACAAGGTAGATGCCATTCTGAGATGGCCTTCACCGACGTCCCTGAAAGGGGTACAAAGCATGCTGGGCTTTGCGAACTTCTACCACCGGTTCATCCCAGACTTCTCTCAGGTTGTGCACCCAATCACAGTACTATTACGAAAAAAACAATAAAAAGTTTGCTTGGACCGAAGAAGCAGAAGAAGCCTTTCAGGAACTTAAACGAAGGTTTACCTCCGCTCCAATCCTGCAACATCCTCGTCCAGACCTCCCTTCCCTTATGTCGTTGAAACTGATGCATCCAGTCTCGCAATGGGGGCTGTCCTTTCACAGAGAGACCCGGAAACCGGCCAGCTACATCCTGTGGCTTTCTGGTCGAAAAAGTTCTCACCTCCAGAGATTAATTATGCCATCACAGACAAGGAACTCTTGGCTATCAAATCCGCCTTTAAAGCCTGAAGGCACTACCTTCTGGGGGCCAGACACACCGTTACAGTCATCACAGACCACCGAAATCTGCAATATCTCAAAACAGCCAAGGCCCAGTCCTCGTGCCAATTATGATAGGCCCTTTTCTTCGCCGAATATGATTATGTAATCACATTTCGACTAGGAGTCAGAAACGGAAAGGCGGACGCCTTATCTCGCATGGGCATAGATGAAATAGTATCTACAACTCCAGACCCAGTACCTATTATACCTGAAGACAAACTCTTGGGTATCACGACAGCCTTAACACAAGCAGAAATACGAAAAGAAATCCAACGGACAATGAATCCTGATGCCTACCTCGCATGGCAAACTCAAGGAGAACAATATGCCATCAAGGATCATCTACCCTTTTTTAGGGATCGCCTATATGTACCCAAGAAGGAATTACAACAGCATATTATTTCAAAATATCACGATTCACTGATCGAAGGGCATCCTGGGATCGCCAAAACCCTAACTAAGGTGAAAGAGAACTTTTGGTGGCCTACCTGGCGTAAGGACATCATTCAGTACATTCAGTCCTGCGGCGTCTGCGCACAAAATAAATCACAGAAACAAAAACCATCTGGTCTCCTACAACCATTGGACATTCCTCCAGTTCCATGGCACACTCTTTCCCTTGAATTCATCACTGATCTACCTCCAAGCCAAACACCATCCTTGTAGTTGTGGACTTATTCTCGAAGATGGCCCATTTTATTCCTCTCAAAGGCCTTCCAGATGCAGCCACTTTTGCAAAAGTGTTCCTGGAGGGCGTAGTTAAGCTACATGGCTTCCCTTCGGTTCTGGTCTCTGATCGAGGCAGCCAGTTTGTTTCAAACTTCTGGCAAAAATGTTGTGAAATGGCGCAGATCGACATTCAGCCATCTACCAGTCACCATCCCCAAACGGACGGCCAAACCGAGAGAACCAATCAGACACTCAAGCAATATTTGCGGTGCATGCTGCACCACGAACAAAGGAATTGGAAAGACCTACTATGGATAGCCGACTATGCATATAACAATTCTTTGCATTCAAGCACGGGACAAACGCCCTTCTATACCCTTCATGGCAGACATCCACGTACCTCTGAACGAGACCTTCCAGCCAGCTTGGAAATGCCAGCGGTAAAAACACTACACACAACCATTACTCAGGCTTTCAAAAGGGCAAAGGAACACCTTATTCATGCCAAATAAAAACAAAAAAGAGATTTGCCGACCAACACCGGAAAAAGGCCCCCGATTATCAATTTAGTAGACAAAGTTTGGTTAGCCGCTAAATTCGTACCCATCAAGGGAACCCGGACCTTTCATCCAGATTCTTAGGACCCTATACCATTAAGGCAATTATCAACCCAGCAGCTGTGAAACTGGAGTTACCACCTAATCTACATATCCACCCGGTATTCCATGTGTCCCTCCTGAAACCAATGCAACCTGGCACACGGATTGGGACACCACCTAAGCCCATACTTGTTGACGGAGAATCAGAATTCAAAGTCAAAGATATCTTGGACTCTAAATACTCTACGACCAAGCATATTATCTCGTCGATTGGAAAGGATTTGGACCACAAGATAGATCCTGGGAGCCCAGTGAGAATATCCACGCACCATGTCTAATCAGGAAATTCCATCGGAACTTCCCAACCAAACCTGGGCCAGACAGAAGGAACACCATGGGGGGGCCTTAGTGGGGGGGGGGAAGAGTGCTGTCCTGACCCTCGCCCAAAACCCCCTCTGGCAAACCCATTGGCCAGGTGGCGTCAGGCTCGGGCCTCTAGAGCCTAGCATCCTCTTCAAAAGCCTTCATGGGGCCAGTCCTGGCGCCTATGGCGCCAGGCTCATACACCATGAAAAACAATGTGCTTGGGAACTACTTTATTGTATTGTCAGCCAACATGGAGGCATCCACATAGCTTGGTTCTTAAGAACCAAGCTATGCAGTCTAGTGTTTTGGGTGTGGTAGCCTAGGGACTACTTTACCTGGACTATTTTGTTGGGGCGATTTAAACCACACCCGAGCAAGACAACATGCTTTGCAATACTTTGCAGCTTGCAACGTGACGCTCACCGTGTCCAGCTATTCCCTCGAACCTCAGAGAATCAGAACCTGCAAGGAGACAAAATGAACATCATTAGCAGCAGCATCTTACCTGCAGTCTTCATCTTTAAACACTTGCAGCTACTGAGAACAGCTTCCTCGAATCGGCACGCCTCCCGGACAGAACGACCTGAAAGAGGAAGATAGAGGCAACATTAAAGAAGGTAGTAGAGACATTTACAAATTATGAACTGCTCAAAAGGCTTACCTGGCTGGTCGCCTCTCGGCTGGCACCACTCCGGACATTTCACTCGTGCTAAAGGACACCGAGACCTACAAGGAAGGAAAACACAGGTTAGCAAAGGCAAGACTTCGCAGCGCTTACTTACCGCGTCATAGCGCTCTTAATGCGCCATCATTTACCAGCGGGGTTCAACCAAGCCAGTTCACAGCACTGAAGCTCTGCATACCTAACGGAGAAAAAAAGAGACATTTTAAACAAAGAAAGGCATGCAGGATAGCAACAAAACTAAAGAACAGCAATAAGACCTACCTGAACAATATCAAACGGGCCGGCGTCAGAGAAGTAACTGGCCCGCACTCACCCATGAAAGACAATGTGCCCCTGCAAAGAAGGCAGGACGGAGAACACGCCTAATTCTACCACAAGGTGAGGAGAGGGTGCCAGAGGGACTGAAATCACATGGGGGTGGAGGGAGGATACTTACCCCAGTCGGTCAGTATTGAACACAGTCCTCCTGTATTTTCAGGCAGAACCTTCCCCGCAGATCACATCAGGGCAAAGCTGAGAAGCATACCAACGAGTAACCCGGCTGGGGGGCGTCCCTGTGGATACCAGGTGAGCATAAAAGTTGCTGACATCCCTGCACATTGTATAGCTTTAGCTGTGAGCGCAAGTATAGGTTTTGGACACAGACAGACTTTTGAGTTGGCAAGGGGTGGTGGGGGGATAGCCATGTCTTTGAAGCAAGACAACGCAGCGCAACACAGGATCGAATCCCGATCCTGTGCTTCGAAACCAATCTCTGGTATTAAGCATGTTATTAAAGAACAATTATAATTATAACTTGCTGACACAGACTATCCTTAGTTTCTTTAGGTGGGGAAATCCCACCTTAGCATAGGGAAAGTTAGGCCTTACTCCATCCTGATGTTTAAGAAATAAACCTTTGCTTAAGAAAAAGTGAATCTCTTGTCTGTGTCCTTCTTCATGATGCCTTCACATCCCGAAGTTCCAATATAACCAGAATAAGAAAGTTCCAACAAAGACAAAAATAAAGCAGTGCCCGGGTTACAAGCATCTCAAAAGCGTCTCAAATGCCTGGCTACCAGCAGTCGTCAGTGAGTGCCTGGGGGGAGGAGGGTGTGGGTGAGTCTTGTCAGCCGCATGCAGTTTGATGTGTCGAAGTTTCCCCTGCACTGCTCTCCATATTTCAGTTAGCTGCCTTCTTTGCCATTACCTTCTCATGGGATACTGTTGCAGGAGGTCGCAGACTGAAGATGTGCCAATCTTGACACCCAGTGCAAGAAGGCACGGGATAAGCAAGCGTAAGACCAAAGGCCACAAGCTGGTCTTTTGCTGGTTGGATGGGCTTTCCTTTAGCTCTGGTCTGGAGAATGGCTTGCTAATGCCCAGCTAGCCCAATCTGGATACTCTCCTCGCGCCTCCAAACCAGTCTTCTTTCTTGGCGACTCTTCTACTACAATACTGTATTGCTCCTCACTCCGGTTACCGCCTGGTTGCCTCGCCATGTGCTTGTACGGCCTCTCATTCACCACACTTGTCCACCAGGCATGCTGCGAACCTGGGGGTAGCTCCCCTCCCTATAGTAGCCTTCCCAGTCTATGCCTGCTCTCCTCCTGCACCACCAGCATCTCAACTACCTTGTCCCGATTCCCCACTACTACCACCTCTAGATGATTCCTCACTACCTCCTCCTGAGGACGATAATGATCTGATACTTTACAAACTCTTCTCATGGTTGCCTTAACACTCCTCCTGTAAATCAGGCCATCTCCTCCGCCTGCTGTCTCACCATTACCTTTCCCCTCCCCAGAATGTCTTAATCAATTTAACCACATGTTCTTTATATTTACCTTCTCCTGCTGTGTTCCCCTCCCTCCTCTTGCTCGCCAACTGTTTATTCTTGCTGTCCAACCCTCTCGTCCTACCACCACCGCCACTTCCAGTTCTCTCACCACCTCTTGATAGCTTTCTTTCCCCATCCACCGCCCCTTGTCCTGCCCCTCTTGATCTCTCTCCCCTTTCCTTCACCACTTCACTGGTTCCCGAAATTCCTCCTAATTCTCGCCTCAAAACCACCTTTTCGTCTCCACTGCCAAGCGCCTCCTCTCCTCCAGCCACCTCCAAACCAACTTCATCTCCTCCACTCCTCTCACCTCCAAGACGCTACATGACAGCGCTCTCTCTCTCTCTCCAGACTCCTAGACACTTCTGTCAAACTCTTCCTCCTATATGAGGCCATGAGCCCTGCTCCCGTGACCCCTGCACCCCACTCTTGAATCTCCCTTGGGTGTGCAGGATAATTGTTTATCCAAGAGGATTAGTAACTTTGAATTTGTGGGTGGCTCTGTACCTGCAATGTGGACTCTTCTCCTTACTTATGCACCCCCACAAACTAGGCAGACCTGGGGGTGGCACCATTTCACGTTTGCTATTTCGGGCTTGCTCTCCATCAGTTCCGCAGAGTGAAACTGTGCAATTTATGAGTCTGTGTTCGCAAGTCTCATTGCTTGTGAACAGAGCATTCTGAATCCTGGACTTGCAAATAACAGCGTAGTCAGCACTTGTCTGCCATCTCCCTTCATGGTATGCAACTCTGCAGCAGTCACTCGCAGTGCAAAGGTCTATGCAAAGGCATCCGGGTCCCTTAAAACGGCTGGTTGATTATATGATGTGACAAGTCCCTGCCACATGCCTAGGGAAGGGTGGGGAGGGGTAGGCGAGGGGGAATCCTCGCTCCACGCTCCACGCTGCTCCTAGGTCCTGCATCACTTGAAGGGTGGTGATGATACCAGGCCCCTTTCTCACCCCGATCCCTTAGCCTAAGAGCCAGGCAGGAAACTTCATCACAGTCCCCATCAGAAGAGTAGAGAACAAATTAACTTTGTACTGTTCGTTTTGATGGCCAACGTGTAGTTTTTTTAATTCTTTTTTTTAATTGTGAGTATAGTATTTTAAACGTTTTACACATTCTCACTTTAGTCCTAAAAACCTTGCCCAACTTTTAGTTGCTGTCCATTATTTCAGGATACAAACGCCACTTAAACTGCTTTCTCGTCAATACATTCATCTTCTTTTATTCCTTAAGTAATAAAGTTTTGTCTGTCTGAGCCTAATATATTCTCTTAACTGTTCTCTGTCTCTAGTTTTTTCATTAGCATGTCTAGTAAGTTTATTCATGCAGCTGTAAAGCGCACGTTTGTTCCTAGAATGAAGTGGTTCCACCAGTCTTCTCGGTCATAAGTTTTAAGTGATGTCACATAAGTTTGCAAACATTTTTTTTGTCCTTCCAAAAGTGCAGTGCATTCTAGCAAGAGATGTTTTGTCGTTTCCAAAAGATCTTGTTTTTTTACAAACTCTACATGATCCATTGTCCGTACAACGTTTACCAGTGATGTGCTTAAATGCATTTGTAGGATAGACTCCTAGTCTAATTTGGGTCATTCTTTCTCGCAGATGTTTTGCTGGAAATCTCGTCAAGTACAATGGCATTGTATCTCTTTCTCGATGTTCAAGGGCGGCATCTTTTTGTGTTTTTGCAAGTCAACCGTTGTTCTCTTGTCTTTATCCAGTCTTGTGTTTTTATTTCCTTTTTGCCTGGTCTGGATTCTCAATTCATCCTGTGAGGACTCTAGGTTGCATAATTCTTGCGTCCACTTATCTTCCCAACCTTTTAGCAGGACAGCGCTTTTCCCCCCCATGTTCATACTTTCCAAGCTATTTGTACCCTATCACCAGCTTTGGAAGAATTAATTTTCTTAGAAGTGCTATTTATTTCCATTTTGTTATTGAGTACAAGGACTGAAGCCCTAACTCAGCTCTTATGACATTGATTGGAGTGCAACGCGGTAGTTTCAGTACTGGCTTCCAGATTTGACAAGTTTTGTCCATAGTCTCCAGGGTAAATTGAGGCCTGCTTCTCCTCCATGTGTCAAGATTGGCATCACTTTTTGTACGTAGAAGGATCTCACAGGCACTAATAAAAATTAGCTGAATCTCCCATTCAGAATTGAGCCTTGTAGACTTAACCTTTTTACTTTTATACATAGCTGTTCCCAGTTTGTTTCTGCAATTGAGTGATTGAATCTGATTCCTAGGTATGGGATTTCTTTCACTTTTTCTAGGATTTCATTACCAATTCTCCAATTGAATCGTTTATCACTCATCTTGTTGGTTCCTCCAATTGTTAGTATTTTGGATTTGCCGATACTTATGTCTAGATTGTTCTTCTCAATATAAGCTTGCAGATTGTTTAGCAGGCGTAGACCAATTTGAGTCTGGTCTATTAGCATAATATCGTCTACATAGCAGATTATTGGATTCTCTACGTTATTTATCTTTGGTGGGAAGTTCCTTGCATTTTTTAAGGCATCTGGAAGGTCAGCAATATAAAGCTTGAATAGAGTGGTCGCTAATGGGCATCCCCGTTTAACTCCTTTGTTAGTTGGTATATTAGCTGTAATATGTCGTCCGGACATTTCCAGATCTTTAATTTGCCCCAGAGTTTGGGCCTGTTCATGCCATCAAAGGCCTGTCTTAAGTCAAAGGCCAGATGTAATTTCTCATTTAGTTTGATGGATAGCTTCAGTAAGGAAAGAATGAACACATTTAATTCTGTTCCTGTTTGTTTTGTAACACCTGTCTGACGGGGGTCAATGATTTGATGCGTGTCTGCCCAATCACTTCATTTTTTCTGTAAATCACTTGCAAACAGCTTCCCAATGGTATCTAGCAGGGCTAAGGGCCGGTAATTGCTGGGATCATTTTGCATCCCTGTCTTGAAAATTGGAACTGTTAGGCTCCTAGTCCACGATTCTGGTACCTGCCTATGTTTTTCAATATTTTTAAATATCATACTGATCAATCTGCTCCATTTTATAGGATCTTTTTTAAGATGAATATTTGTGATGCCATCTGGGATAGCTGCAGTGGAGTCTTTCAATTTGATTATCTTCAACCTTAGTTGATCTTAGTCTATCAAAACATTCCATGGGGTTTCTTCACCTCCCCCCACCCCCCGCAGCCTCTGGTTCCACTTCGTCCAGGCCCCCCAAATACATTAGAATAATGTTGTATCCAATCTTTCTCTGAAACACCACATGATAGGCAACTTTGTTGGTGTAGTGTTTGATTGCGGATGATTGACCACAGGTCGCTTATTCTTTTTGCGAGGACTCTTAGCATCAATTTGTACGGTTCTTGGTCTTGCAAAATCCTAAATCTGATCAGCCAGTTTTTTATAGTGTTGCTTTGCCAATTTGGATAATTTCAGTTGATTGCCAAGGCTTACATTTTGCTTAATTTGTTTTAATTGCTGTCTCAGTTGTTTCCTCTTGGCAACTACTTCTGTACTACATTGATGTTTTAGCTCTAGGAGTGCAAGTTTGAATCCAGTATTTTTCGATTCATAAACCTTCAAGAGCGGAGCGGAGCGTAGGAGGTATAGCTCTCATCACTCTGAAGTAAATTATTATACTGGTCTGTGAATCCCAATATGGCTTTTTTTCTTAGTCATAGGCGATTTCCACCTTGATTGACTTCTAGAGGGATTACGGTGTTATTTATCATTTCTTCGTTATGGTCGTCACGCCAGACCACTCCCAAGATGTTGCGATCACTAATTGTTTGCTGTAGAATTTCAAATTGATCGACCTATGCAAGTGGTTTTTTAGGATCCACATATAGTCTATTGTAGACTTCAAAGTGCCGCTAGACCAGGTCGGTTTACTAGGGATATCTCCCTCCACTTGCAGTTGAACATAAAACATGTTATTTACTTCCATCAGTTGGAGCTATTTGACAGCATCTGAGTCGCCTCTGCTCTTATTCACTAGGTTAGGCAGACCATGGTGTTTGATGCATTTTATATTCAGGTCTCCAGATAAGAGAATGTTTAAAGGAGGGTCAAGTTCCAATTGTGTCACACTCACATGTTTCTCTGCAGGAGCGATGGATGAACCTCCCTTGACCCCCCCCCCCCCCAGAGTTCTCACTTCCCCTGTTTTCACCCAATTCCTGTCAAATACAAGGTAAACACTCCGACCTGAATTCACCCGATTCTCCTGGGCCCTTCCCTTCATTTTAAGGTGTGCTCTGATGTCCCCTAAGGGCTTACCTTGATCTTTAGTAAGGTGTACACTCAATCCTGGATTCGCAGGGGCGCAGTTCGTTCATATGAATGATGCCAATGTCTGTTGGCTGAGTTCAGATGCCTCACGCTGTTATATGCCTTCACAGTGAAGCCGAGTGTTCAAGGCGCCAGTTTCTTCACTGAATAGAAATTCTTTCCCACAAGCGAACGTTGTGCTGAGAATGTTTAGTGTCCTGAATCGTCTGCATTGTCTTGTTTGCCAAGGTATCTTGTGGGTGAGTAGAGCTGCATGTAGATGTCAGCTGCTGGAAGGTAAGCGCAGCGTCTAAAATTCGAGCGCGCCTGGTAATGTTTCTCCTTTTTCTTCCCTTGCAGGAGTGGATTATGTGATATTAGCGCCTCGAGTCCGGGTTCAGCACTACCGGAGACTTGGTGGTCTGGTAAGTTTGCACGGAGACTTTGGTAACTATGTACTGCGTTATGAGAGGGAGCGCAGGACAATAGTCCCCCCGTTATTAGGGCGAGCGCAATGACTAAGGGGTCTTCGTACAACTGACCTGGTTACCAGCGTCTCGGGACGATTCGGTGAGTATGCGCAGCGTTATTGAAGTGCGTGTGCTAACGCTGTTCTTCTTTGTTCTTACAGGTGCCGATGTTCAAGCCCCTCTTGACTGGAGATAGCCGCGGCGTGGAGAAAGCATGGAGTACCTGTAAGCAGAAGCAGAATGATCCGGAGCAGCTAAGCAGAAGCGGGAGGATCCGGAGCAGGTAAGCAGAAGCAGGATGATCCGGAGCAGGTAAGCTGAAGCAGGATGATCCAGAGCACGGCAAGTGTGTTGCTGATGCAGCTTACAGTAAGCAACACAAAGCACTGGAAGACTCTTGGGTGTGGCTTATATAGCCAGCCACACCCAAACACTAGAGAGCTCATGGATTGTCATGCACTTCCTGTTTGGCAACAGGAAGTGGTAACCAGGAAGTTACTACAAACACTAGGAAGTAAGTAAAGGAGGGATCTGCTATGGGTTCTTTGTGTGCCTATGCCAGGCCTGCCAAGCCTCCACCCAGCTTGCCCCAACTACCTGCCTGATACCCATGACAGTCTTCCCCCTCAAGACCCCTCCCAATGGTGTGTATGAGGGCTTTGGTTTCTCAGGATGGTCCCGATGGAATTTTAGCACCAATCGGGGGGCATGCACGTGTGTGCTGGGTTCCCATGATCTTTCCTGGGGTCTGTACCCCTTCCAGTCAATCAAATAATACAGGGTCTTTCGTACTAGTTTGGAATCTAATATATTCTTTACTTCATATTCTGGTGCTTCTTCACCCACTTGTATGGGTGCGGGAGGTGTGGAAGTTTGTGTTCCTGGGTGTGCTGGTTTTAATAGTGACACGTGAAATACGGGATGTATACGCATATGTTGAGGTAACGCCAGTCTCATGGCTGCTGGATTAATTACCTTTTCAATCGTATACGGGCGATGTATATAGGCTGACATTTTTTGGGACCCTTTAAAGCAATGTGTCTAGTTGCCATCCAGACCGAGTCTCCCACTTGATAATCCGGGGCTTTTCATCGATGGCGATCAGCATTTCTTTTCTGTGTTTCTTTGGCTTGCTGTAGGTTCCTGCTGGCTTCTCTGTCTCCTTTCATGATACTGTCATGCAGATTCTTTACTGCAGGCATTTCAATGTTTTCTGGCGGATCGTAGACCGACGTTCTGGGGTTTAGACCATGTATAGTAAAGAAGGGTGTTGCTTGAGTTGATGAATGTGTTGAGTTGCTGTAGGCATACTCTGCCATCCATAGTATTTCTGTCCAACTTTGGCTAGTTTGGTGTAATAGACAGCGCAAATACTTTTCCATGGTCTGGTTCTTGCGTTCGGTTTGGCCGTCCGTTTGAGGATGGTGACTAGAAGACAGACAGACTTCCACTCTTGCCAGGGCACAACATTTTTTCCAAAAACGAGATACATATTGGCTGCATCTGTCAGAAACGATTACAGTAGGGAATCCATGTAACTTGACGATTTGGTCTAGAAAAACCTGTGCTAGAGTCTGAGCTGAGGGAATACCTTTTAGAGCTATGAAATGGGCCATTTTGGAGAAGAGGTTCACTACTACGAGGATGGTATTATAACCTGGGTTAGGAGGCAAGTCAGTGACGAAGTCCATTTATACTGTGTGCCAGGGCGACAGCGGAATGGCGATTGGCTGAAGGAGGCCAGCTGGTTTTTGCCTGGGTGTTTTGTATTGTGCACACACCTCACAGGTGCCTAAGTAGGTGGCAATATCCTCTCGCCAAGTTGGCCACCAATAAGATTTGCTTACTTTCTTCATGGTTTTGGCTATACCCGGATGGGCTTCCAACAGCGAGTCGTGGTAGTCTGATATGATTGCCTGTTGCAGAACGTAGAGGCGTTTTTGGTAGTATGGTAGTTTGTCTTGAATGGTGAACTGATCTCCCTTCATGTCCCAAGCCAGTAGGTCTTCTTCAGACATATTTTCTTCTATTGCTTCCTGCAGTGTGTTTAACGGAGATGGGCCGGTGCAGAGGCAGAGAATTTTATGGCTGGGTATGATCTCCACCGGGTTAGGGGCACTGTAGACTTCTCCTGTGCCAATGCGGGATAATGCATCTGCTTTCCCGTTCTTAACTCCGGGCCGGTAAGTGATCACAAGGTCGTATTCCATTAAAGATAGGGCCCAAAGGAGCTGCCTAGAAGACTGAGCTTTTGCTGAGCGTAAGTATTGCAAGTTCCGATGATCTGTTATTATTGTTATGGTGTGTTTTGCTCCTAGTAAGTAACGTCAGCATTCACACAGTGCGCTTTTGATTGCTAGGAGTTCTTTCTCAGAAATCGCATAGTTCAATTCTGCTGGGGACAATTTCCTTGACCAAAAGGCAATGGGATGAAGGCATCCGGTTTCAGGATTTTGTTGAGACAATATGGCCCCGAAGGCAATGCTTGAAGCGTCTGTTTCCACGATGTATGGTAAATCGGGCTGTGGGTGTTGCAGTATTGGGGCGGAGGTGAATTTTTCCTTGAGAGCTCGGAAAGCTTCTTCCGCCGCTGGAGTCCACTCAAACCCTCTGTGTTTGTGCAGCAAGGACGTTATTGGATGTACAATATGTGAGAGTCCTGGTATGAAGCGTCGATAAAAGTTTGAAAACCCTAGGAAACTCTGTACTCCCTTTACAGACGTGGGTGAGAACCAAGTGAGGATTGCCTCCACTTTTCTATTGTCCATCTTGATCCCCTGTGGTGTCAATACATATCCCAGAAACTCTACCTCGGTGACGTGGAAGGAGCATTTTTTCTAGCTTTGCGTACAGTTGGTTTTCACGCAGTTTGCGGAGTACAGCTCGCACATGGATTACGTGTTTTTGGGGAGTGGTGGATTAGATCAGAATGTCATCGATGTAGACTGTGCAGACATCGAGGAGTTCCCGTAAGACATCATTCATAAAATGCTGGAACGCAGCTGTGGCATTGCAAAGCCCAAAGGGCATGACCTGGTATTTATACAAGCTAAAGTGGGTATGCAATGCCATCTTCCACTCGTCCCCTTTCTTCATGCGTACCAGGTGATATACACCACGCCAAGTCTAGCTTGGTGAAAATCTTTGCTTGTTTCACCTGGTATCAGAGGTAATGTGTACTTATTTTTTATGGTGACTTGATTTAGGGCCCGGTAATCAATACATGTCCTTAAATCCCCCTCTTTCTTCGGTACGAAGAAGAGTGGGGAGGCGGCTGGTGACTTAGATGGTCTAATGAAGCCATTGGGCAGGTATTGGTCCAAGTAGGTCTTAGATGAGTGTTTTCTTCCTCGGTTAAGGCATAAATGAGGCTGCATGGTACTTGCGCCCCTGGTTGCAGATCGATCTGGCAGTCGTAAACTCGATGTGGTGGTAGTGTATCAGCTTGCTCCTTCGCGAACACATCCTGGAACTCCTGGTATTCCTCTGGTAAAGCGCCCACCAAGCCTAAACCTGCTATCTTTTCCTGTGAAGCTAGCAATAGGGTTCCTTGGATCCGTTTGTTGTCGTAGCAAGAGGCGCATTCCGTGGAAAAGAGTAAGGTTCGAGCTCGCCAATCTATCTTTGGGTTGTGCACCTCTAACCACGGTATCCCAAGAATCAGCTGGAATTGGGGTACAGCGATAAGGTCGAATCTAATACTTTCCCTGTGGCCATCCTGGTAGATTAAGGTGATGGTGGAAGTATACTGTTACTGGTCCTGAAAGGAGCTGTGTGCCATCCACAGCTGTCACGCTTTCAACAGTGTCCTTACGGTGGAATGCCAATCCCAAGGTCTTTGCAGTGTTTATGTCCAGGTAGTTCCCAATAGCCCCAATGTCTAGGAAAGCCTCGAGGGCATGCATTCGGGTGTGTTGTGAAGGGTCTACCAAAACCACAGGATTACTGAAATGTGAGCTCCGAGTAATCCGTTCTTGGCTCGACAAACCGACCTCTACATCTGCGGGGCGTTGGAGTTTTCCGCTACCGCTCATGTCTCTTCCCCTGTGTTATCTAGTACCACCATTGTCTTCCGTGGAGGTTTAACCGTGCAGTTCCGGAGGAAGTGACCAGATTGGCCGTAATATAAGCAAAGTTTTTCCTGATGCCTCTGTTCTCTCTCTGCCTTGGTGAGTGGTCCCCTGAGAACACCCAATTGCATGGGCTCCAAGTGTGTTTCTGAGGCCTATCGATGGGGCGTTTACTTTGGTCGGACATACACTGGTCTATGCTCTGATCTGGTTCAGTCCGCCTTCCGATCCTGTAACCGGTGGTCTAGTTGCATAGTTAGGTTGATGTATTCACTGCAATCTTCGGGAGGATTCACTACTTGCACCAAGACATCTTTTAATTCTGCACTCAGTCCTCGATAAAATAACGTTATTCGTTTCTCCTCTGATCAACCTGATTCGGCTATTAGGTGATTGAATGTGGCAACATATGAAATAAGATCCTGACCACCTTGTCGCAGAGAGAGTAGCTCATCATCCAGGGCCTGACCTCGAGTCCGATGGGCAAATAGTTTTTCCAGTTCACGCTGAAAACCTGGGTAATTTCTCAGTAAAGCACTAACGGGACAGACAAGTCCGCCGCGTGCCCTCCTAAATAGGAGAGGACGAAAGCTACGTTAGCTTGGTCATTCAGGAAAGTGTCTGGTTTGCATATGAAGTGTAGGCGGCATGGATTCATGAACGCTCCAAATTTCTGGGGATCCCCAGAGAAGCGTTGCAGGGGTGCTAAAGGGATGTTGCCTGGAAGCAATACTTGAACAGGTGTGGCTACAGGTGCCACGGTAGGCTGTCCCTGAGGAACTCCACTTGGTAGGGGTGCTAGACCAGTTGGTTCTGCAAGAGCTGTCTTGCCAAGTCGTCGGTTTTATCCCTGTTGACTACCAGTTTGCGCCTTAGGGCATTTGTCTCAGAGAGGGCTGCATGCACCTCAGCCCGTAGTTAACCTAACAATAGGGAAAGCTGGTCTACCTCGGAGGTTTCCATCGCTCGGGCAGAGGTATTGAGGAGGGCTTCTTGTTCTGTCACACTCACCTGCGTCTCTGCAGGAGCGATGGATGAACCTCCCTTGACCCCCCCCCCGCTTCTCCTCCATGTGTCAAGATTGGCATCACTTTTTGTACGTAGAAGGATCTCACAGGCACTAATAAAAATTAGCTGAATCTCCCATTCAGAAATGAGCCTTGTAGACTTAACCTTTTTACTTTTATACGTAGCTGTTCCCAATTTGTTTCTGCAATTGAGTGATTTAATTGCTGTCTCAGTTGTTTCCTCTTGGCAACTACTTCTGTACTAGGAGTGCAAGTTTAAATCCAGTATTTTTTGATTCATAAACCTTCAAGAGCGGAGCAGAGCGTAGGAGGTATCACTCTTATCACTCTGAAGTAAATTATTATACCTGTCTGTGAATCCCAATATGGCTTTTTTTCTTAGTCATAGGCGATTTCCACCTTGATTGGCTTCTAGAGGGATTACGGTGTTATTTATCATTTCTTCGTTATGGTCGTCACGCCAGACCACTCTCAAGATGTTGCGATCACTAATTGTTTGCTGTAGAATTTCAAATTGATCGACCTATGCAAGTGTTTTTTTAGGATCCACATATAGTCTATTGTAGACTTCAAAGTGCCGTTAGACCAGGTCGGTTTACTAGGGATATCTCCCTCCACTTAGCAGTTGAGCATAAAACATGTTATTTACTTCCATCAGTTGGACCTATTTGACAGCATCTGAGTCGCCTCTGCTCTTATTCACTAGGTTAGGCAGACCAAGGTGTTTGATGCATTTTATATTCAGGTCTCCAGATAAGAGAATGTTTAAAGGAGGGTCAAGTTCCAATTGTGTCACACTCACCTGTTTCTCTGCAGGAGCGAAAGATGAACCTCCCTTGACCCCCAAGTTATCACTTCCCCTGTTTTCACCCAGAGGGATTCCTGTCAAATACAAGGTAAACACTCAGACCTGAATTCACCCGATTCTCCTGGGCCCTTCCCTTCATTTTAAGGTGTGCTCTGATGTCCCCTAAGGGCTTACCTTGATCTTTAGTAAGGTGTACACTCAATCCTGGATTCGCAGGGGCGCGGTTCGTTCATATGAATGATGCCAAAGTCTGTTGGCTGAGTTCAGATGCCTCACGCTGTTATATGCCTTCACAGCAAAGCCGAGTGTTCAAGGCACCAGTTTCTTCACCGACTAGAAATTCTTTCCCACAAGCGAACGTTGTGCTGAGAATGTTTAGTGTCCTGAATCGTCTGCATTGTCTTGTTTGCCAAGGTATCTTGTGGGTGAGTAGCGCTGCATGTAGATGTCAGCTGCTGGTAGGTAAGCGCAGCGTCTTAAATTCGAGCGCACCTGGTAATGCCTCTCCTTTTTCTTCCCTTGCAGGAGTGGATTACGGGATATTAGCGCCTCGAGTCCGGGTTCAGCGGTACCGCAGACTTGGTGGTCTGGTAAGTTTGCACAGAGACTTCGGTAAGCATGTACTGCGTTATGAGAGGGAGCGCAGTGCAATAGTCCCAGCGTTATTAGGGTGAGCGCAATGACTAATGTCTCTTCTTTCTTTTGCAGGGGTTTGTGCGCTCGTACAACTGACCTGTTTACCAGCGTCACGGGAAGATTCGGTGAGTATCCACAGCGTTATTGAAGTGCGCGTGCTAATGCTGTTCTTCTTTGTTCTTACAGGTGAAGGTGTTGAAGTCCCCTCTTGACCGGAGATAGCCACGGCTTGGAGAAAGCATGGAGTACCTGTAAGCAGAAGCAGGATGATCCGGAGCAGGTAAGCAGAAGCAGGATAATCCGGAGCAGGTAAGCTGAAGCTGGATGATCCAGAGCACAGCAAATGTGTTGCTGATGCAGCTCACAGTAAGCAACACGAAGCACTGGAAGAATCTTGGGTGTGGCTTATATAGCCAGCCACACCCAAACACCAGAGAGCTCATGGATTGTCATCATTCATTTCCCGTTTGGCAACAGGAAGTGGTAACCAGGAAGTTACTACAAACACTAGGAAGGATCTGCTATGGGATCTTTGTGTGCCTATGCCAGGCCTGCCAAGCCCCCACCCAGCTTGCCCCAACTACCTGCCTGATGCCCATGACAAATTGCTCCTTTATTACTTGAGCGATCTTTTGCATCATTTTATCTGTACTTTTAACATGATTCCAGCAGATATTTATTACCATGGTTCTAGAGTTTGTGTCGTGGTCAAAGTGTCTTGTTTCAATTATTGCCCATTGTCCAAATGTACTCAGGATTCAATGTTTGTTAATGCTTGTTCTCTTGTTTTGTTTTATTAGCATTAGAAGGCCAAAATATGGTTTTCCGTTTTTTCTCTCACTGTGCTGTGTTCATCACTACCACATAATTTGAACAAGCTGGAAGCTCCTGTAACCAGGTCTCTTGCAGGCATATTATTGAGGCGTTCTTCAAGTTCTTATCAGGGTTATTAAAGAGGTGTTTAAACCCTCGCGTGTTCCATGAGAGAATATCGTTTTTCAGAGTTAAGTCCTCCTATTTTTTCCTAGGCCGATTTGGAAGTGATTAGTGACTTCGCAACCCATGACCAATCTTACCCTTCTGGCAATTAATCCGTTAGGGTTTTTTTTTTGGTTTGCCACAGTGCCCTTACGCTTGTAATTGTCAACTGTGATCTTTATGTTTTTTTATTTTTAGAGAAATCATAGTTATACATTTCATTTCGATGTCTTGGACCATCCACTTTATTGCTGAGTTTTTTTTTTTTTTTAATAGGGTGCTCAACTTCCCGTTGAACTCCTCTAGTTTGTATCCTAGTTTTAAAAGATTTTGCACTGCTTTCAATAGTGCGTGTTTTACTTCGAGTGAGTTGAGACGTAAAATTACTCGATCTTCTCTGTTTTCATCAGTGTAGTCAAACCACCACAATATCGTCCGTACAAACGCGCTTTAACAAGTGTACACAGTGCAACAGTTGGAGCACATTTTTCCTGTTCAAGTTTGTAGCGTTTTTTTCTTTCACAATATTTTCATGCTTCGCTTTTGATTTATCAATTAAACCGGACCGTCCTACATATGCACGTTCTTAGTGGATTTCGGTTGCATCATGCGTGCCCGCCATCCTTTTGGGGTTCCAGTTATTGTCATTTTCTTTTCTTGTTTCTTTCCTTCGGTATCCATCTTCCTCCAAACTCCGTTTTTCTTCCATTGTAAGGAAGGGAGTATCTGACTATCACTTCTACTTCATTTTCTTCGTCGTCTGATACTGAATCCACAGTTGAAGATGAGTTTGCTGTTATGTTCCTCTACATCTGGCTCTTTATCAGGAGCTCATTAGTCTCATTGTTCCTCTCACTTTCATTTTCCTCGAAATAGGAGGCGTCATCGATTAAGTCATGTGACTCGTCCAACACATCGTTAGATGTTTTGGTTTCCCTATCATCATCCGAGGAGTTCAGAATTATCGTGATTTTCCTTGTTTCTACAGACATATCTTGCCCCTTATCTTGTTGCAGACTAGGCAGACTGATGTGTTTTGGGCGTGGCAGCATTTGTAGGTTTCTTAGGAAAGCCTTTGGCCCAGTTGGTTTCCTTTTTTCGAACTGGTTTTTATATTTTTCGTTTTTTTCTCTGCAGTTTGATCATTTTCTTTCTGGCTGCTTGTTTTTGTCCACCTTGTTCTGGTTTAGTTTTATCAGTCAGTATTTTTTTCTCTGAAACCCTGAATATGTGCTCTCATCCCCTGTAGATTTGTACTTTTGTTCTTTTTTGATTTGTTTGCGTCGTTTATTTTTTAGTCGTATTGACTCCTTTTGTATTCTAATCCAGCTGAGCCATTATCTTTCCAGCATTAAGGTCTCTTGATTTTACCGGGACATGTGATTTCAGGTTTGTTGGGAAGTTTTTTTTTTTTTCCTCTTCAATCTCTAACCCATTCCGGTCTATATTTGTATTTGAGTGGACAGTTGAAGACGTTTTTTTTGGCCGGCCATTTGTTCCCATGGAATCTCCCTTTGAATGTGTTTTGGGTGACGTTATATGACTTGTGGGAAAAGGATAGCACTCAAGCTCAGGTCTATTGTAGCTTAATTCGATGTTTCTTTGAAATTCCCTTTCATTACTTTCAACCAGTTTTCTCATCCATGTAATCAAATCTAGCAGGGCATGTGTTATTTTCTTCCTCCAGGTTTCCACTGGCTAAGTCACTTGGTCTCCTTTGCCAAGTGGCCAACGTTTCTGCCTTGTAGTTTAAGCGCTCCTCTACTTTTGCCGTAAATGTTTCGAGGTATACAAGTTTTGAATGGAATAAAGTAATGCAAGCAATGTTGTGTTGTCTTTCACATTCTCATTTATGGTTTCATATAGTTTGGTGTAGGGGCTAAGGAAATTGTTAGTGCTGCCATCACGTTGTTATGTATCTGCATGCCTGCAGCTATTGACAGGTTGTTTTTCTCAGTTGTATGGTGAATGGTTTCCTCCACTTTATTTTGGCAAGTCCCGGGCCACATTTATTGGGGAGACATTTGTGTAGTCTTGTCAATGTCAGCACCAGAGGTTACTGCATTTGAAGCGCTGATCCTCTGATGGTCTTGCCTTAACACCTATCTTGGTAATGAAAGCCGACCCAATTCTTTGGTTGTGACTAGGGAATCCTGCCTTTCGTTCGGAGTTTCAAAGTCTTCAGCATAAGATGCTGATGACTTTCTTTCCCTTGTTGGTCTCTGGGTATGGTCCGATTTCCGCTTTCCTGGAGTCGCCAGCTCACCACATACACTAGTCGCCAATATCCTTTTTTCAGTATAGATGGCATTCTGGTCTACTTTTGTCAAGTGATTTCCATTTATAATTCGCACAGTGACCGCTTTGCAGGTCAAGTGGACATTCCTTATTTGACTTGTCATGTACTTTTAGATTTTGATGTTTTCCCGATATATTTAGTTGTTTGTACATTATTCGGTGATCTCTTGACTTCATCTTTTTTTATGAAGGTTTGCTGCCATTCTAGCCATCGTATCTCATCAGCTATTGATTTTTTGGGTAGGCTCAAACTTCGTTTTTTATTTTTTTGCCCACCAGTAGAGTCAACATTTAGTTCCTAGGATTTTTATTCGCAAGGTAAGAGCATAATGGTGTGTCCTGAATGTGAGAGACGGCCATACTAGAGTTCGTCAATGTCGGAATTCTATGAACATCACTCATTTGTGACATTTCATCCATCCATATCTCATCGTCGTCACCCATAAATTCAATCTCTTCTTGTGACTGCAGCTGGTTGACTGGCTGGTCTTGGTTTCCCATATGTTGGCCCTTTAACTTGTCGTGTATGTAATTTTCTTCCCGTAGTGCGCATTGGTCCACTTGGTCCAATGTATGCCCGCAGTTATCTATAGTCATTTCAACTGTCATGTCTGGCAGAGTTTGGAGAGTACTCTTTTACCTGTTGGTCAGTGTTCTCGGTACCTTGCCCGATTGTAGCTGGTAACTCCACACTGTCCCCATGTAACTGGACTTGTCTATTCAGTTTGTTCTGTTGTCTTTAAATGTTGTTCAGGTACACATTTATACTCTCCCTTTTTTTTCGTCCTCGCCAATTATGATCGTTGTCATTTTTGACATAGACGGAATGAGATTTTCATCTCTGTTTGTTTGATGTTCAAGATCTACTCTTGCGACTACATTTACCTCGAAAGCGTTCGTTTTTTGTTGCTCCTGTTGCTCTTGATTACTGTTTATAATTGAAGCTCCTTGCTTAGCTGAGCTTCGAGATGAATTTTGGTTAATTTTCAGGCTGCTGGCCTTTGTATTGAAGAAGAAGAAGTTTTCCTGTGTTTAGTCCTCGCGGTTTTATACCTGCGCAAGTCGGTGCAGCTGTTTGAGCGGCTTCCTGCTCCTGCGCGTTCTCCGGCCCTGCACGGGTCAGGCTAAGATAGGTAAGAGCCAATTTCCGTCAACTCAGCATTTGTTACATTGAGACTCTCTTGACGGGATACACAGAAATGTTCTGGTCATTTCACATTTCTTCCGTGCACGCTATCCCCAGCATCGTGTCTCACAGGCAAATCATTACAAGTGGAAATGTTCGAAGCACTTACGCAGGTATTGTGTCTGAGTTATCGTTTGGAGACCTATACATGCCTCCATATACCTAAACCGAAGAGATCAAGTGCAACACCTCTGGTACAGCTTCTTCAATGAGTGATGTAGGCAATAGCAAACTGCAACTGCAAATGCAAATGCAGCGTCGGAACGGCCAACTTGGTCTTTTTCTACTGGTCCTGTGGACTGTAAGGTGCAGCTTTGCCCTGGTATTCTGTCGATGAGCGACATCGGCCTCCATATCCCTTGGTTTCCTCCTGGAGTCAGACTGGAGAATGACTGGACTCCAACACGGACTCACACGCAGCGCTGCGTGCCTGCAGTGAGTTCTTATAGGCGGAATCAAGTTGTTAAAGGTACAGCTTTCCTTTCAATAACAAAGAAAGAAACATGGGTCCACGATCCAACCAACTGCTCCTGACTGGAGTATGACTGGACTCCAACACGGACTCACAGATTTCTCTCAGAGTCCAGAGAGCCCGAGGAATCCGTCAGTGAGGCAAAGTGCCTCTATTAGCTGGAAAACCTTCAGTGAAAGGTCAAATGCAGACTGGCATGAAAATGTGCTGCCGCAAGCCACGCTGAGTGGGCAAAAGCACTGAAGGAAGTGACCAAGAACAGGAGAGGGGAGGAGATGATGGCACAGTACATCTATACACCAAATGAAGGCCCTAGGGTAAGCAGAAAGGGAGTCAGGACACAATGAGGGAGGCGGGCAGAAGGGGGATTACAGGAGTCTATCATGCACATACAAAGTGAGATGATGTGGTAAAACTATGCAGGTGAAAGCAGAGGGTTTGCAGGAGCTCCCCTGCATTGGAGAATCAAACCAATTGCGGGGGAAAAAAAGATAGGGAGTGATGCGTTAAAAGCTCAGAAAATGTGGATTGTGGGAAAAGAACACAGAACCGTGGCAAGGCACACTGTGCTTCTCCTGAATGACTGTCCAGGAGTCCTAATGGAAAATGGGCATACTTATAGCTTATATTTTTGCAGAAGGTGTTGTTTTTTTTTTTTTATTTTTTATATTTGTTTATTTGTGTTTGACGCTCCTGACAAGTAGGAGAGTCTTTACAAAATAGAGAAAAATACAGTCCAATATATTGAGACAGACAAAACATAAGGTACCTTCGGACATCGAGCATTACAGTATGTAAACATAGAAAAGGGATAGAAAAGAAACCATCGTTCAAATAAAAGTACAGACCAGGAATTCCTATGACATAGTGCTGGACGAAGAAAAGAAAAGAAAAGGAGAGCAAAGAAAATAGAAGATAAAAGTATCTCCTCGTTAAAATGGGCATGGATCATCAATCATATACAGGTTTGCAAAAGGTAGAGAAAAGCGAATGCATGATTCAAGAATTATTCATATAGCAATCTTTTTCCAATTCTCTTACAATTACATTACATAGTTTCGTTAAAGCATATATGAGCGGTTTGTGGTTGCCTTGCATCAATCTAGCCCAAAGGAAAGGCAGGCAATCAGTAAAATTGATATCTACAAATTCCATGAATAAAATCGTTCTTTGATTCTTAAAATGGGGACAATATAAAATCAAATGTTTTAATGTTTCAGTGGTTGCAGTGCACATAGGAAATCTGCAATGAGTGCTCGACGCATACAACTTATGCCCAACCCATTTTACTACTCTTTCTTTGGTATGGAACAAATTAAATTTAAACCAGAGAAACATCTTCCGGGTAGTATTACAGGGAAAGAGCTCAATATAATTGTATCTGGGGATACGTTTGCGTGTGAACAAGTGATATTCCTTGTAAAGTTTGTATGATCTCATGCTGTCGAGAGAGGTACACCAATCGAGTTCAAACAGTTTTTTTTGGCATATCCTGGTCTGTAGTGAACGTCATCCACGGTGATGTTGGCCATCTTAAGTATAGCAGCCATTTTTGACACATATAAAGCCATAAAGGATGTGGGCTGCTGGTTGATGGTACGATTCAACTCAACATATAAGGAGTTCGCTCTAGGATGTTCAATCTTGGCGAAATTGGTTAGAAGTCGCCATTTCCATCGAGTGGAAAGAGCGACTAAACCTAACTCATGCCTCAAGATTACATTGGGTAGAGATAACGGAAGCGACATGGCACGTTTCAGGGCAGTTCCTTGCAATTGATCCAGAATTTGGCCCATCTCACCCATACATATGTCGAGAGAGTACAGAATTACACTTTCAATTTTTAGAGTTAAAAATTCGATGAGGGGAGTTAGTGAATACTTACAGTATTTCACATAAATTACCTTCAATTGTGATATCAGGGGTCTGATTTTTTTTTTTAGTAGGTCAGTCCACATTAGGGTAGAATTTTTCTCTGTTAAGTAATAGCCCAGATAAATCGTTTCAGTAATGAGAGGGATAGGAGTCTGCATGATGTGCCATTGCGACTTGCCAGTTCGCTTCCGAACACCAAATTGCATTACTGCTGTTTTGGCAGGGTTGGGGGTCAAATTGTGTGCTAATGCAAATTCCTCAAATAACCGTAATTTGAGTTGAAGGCCTGACGGAGTGGGGTCGAATAAAATAATATCATCTGCAAAGGCAAGCCATTTGAGCCGGATCAAGCCGATTTTAACAGAAAAGAGATTTTTTGCATCCCAACCTTTATCGAGATCGGAGAGGCATAAATTAAAGAGGGTAGCAGCGAGGTTACAACCTTGCTTTAGGCCTACCTCTGTACTGATAGGTTTAGTAATATGACCCTCTGAAGTGAGCTTAATTCTGTAGGAAGTGTTAGTGTGTAAGGCTTTGAGCCAATAGATAAAGACAGATGGAATGCCCATATGAATAAGTTTTGCCCATAGTAAGTCCCGAATCACTGTGTCGAAGGCGGAGGACATGTCGATGAGAGCAATGTAAACAGGATTGGAAGTAAGTTTCTTAGCTTCTGCGATGCAAAATGCCATCATCGTGGCATTAAGCGAGGTAGACATACCTTTCCTAAAGCCAGTTTGGTATTTGGAGTATAGTCCAAGTACTTCGATGTGATTCTCCAAGTCATGAAGAAGAAGGGAGGCGAATAGTTTGGTGTAGAAGGTGTTGTTTAAAAAAGGCATTTCTCTCCTACCACCCTGCAACAGGATCAGGCCAGTCAGGATTCTGAACACAGTTAAGCATTTGTCTGGTTTCACTAAATGCAGAGATACCAGATATACATAGGTTTTCTGCGGGTTTAGCATTTCCAGAGGTTCCAAGACCTGGAAGGGGTGTAGTTACAGGGGGCCCTGTAGACATTGTGAGCTATGTACTTCTCTCTGGTGGCAGATAGACACTGGGCTATTTGAAATAAAGAAAAAACATAACTTTCTAAATACTCCATGAGCATTCATTCTATCAGTGGGTGTCTGACCTCTCCAACACCAATTGATTGGTCAGGAGACCTTGGCGAAACAAAGTGCTGACAAAATAAAATGGAATTGGTGATCAAAGTAGCCCTTCCCAACTGCACCCCCTTTGTGTGCTCCCTAGTGGGCCAAAGTCTGTGGATAGTAGGCAGATGGAGGTTTGCAAAGTGTGTTGTGTTAATAGGCAATAAACAGATGTACTGCAGGAGAGACATTTAAAAGGAGACTGGTTTGGCGCTCAACTGCTTTTTGGTGGAGCTCAGACAATGGTTCATAGCAAAATACCAAATTTTCTTAACTTCTAAACAATCAAAGGAATAGGTCAGGAGGTGGCAGACCTCCATCAAACTGATTTAGCTGGTATTTTAAGAAATAAACATGAAGCTGGTTATGATAAGGGCCACTTTGCTATTGCCTACCACACTCATTGAAGAAGCTGGACCAGAGGTATTGCACTTGATCTCTTCAGTTTATGGAGGCATGTTTAGGTCTCCAACTAATAACTCAGACACAATCAATACATGCTTAAGATTCAGCAGTAATGCTGGTCTCTCATTTGGTGACTGAGGACCATGCAAAACCATACACATTCTTCTACATTATTCTAGGTCAGAGTGAAAAGTTTGCACTCGCCACTAGCTATTGGCTAGTGATATTTGACTCTTGGCGAGTAAGAAATGATGTGCTGCAGAGATGCTTTATGGGAAGGCAAAAGGGCCTGTTGCACTTGGCACTCGCCTTGGAGGTAGGCCCACAAGGCTGCCTGAGTTAAAGAAGTCAATTCCCATTGTTCACCAACCTTAAATGGCACACGTCAGGATATTTCATGGTGTGCTGCTAAGGATCTAAATCGTTTTCCAGACTTTGTTGACAGGTACATTCTACTCTGATCAATTCATCCTGTAATGCTTTCTGTGTTTTCTGTGGTGAACCTAGTTTGTCAGCGCCTTACAGCACAACTCCTGTAGCCGTCTCATCTTTCTGTGGGGATTATATTGATCATGTGCAACCTTACAGTAGCCAGCGTTTGGGTTGGCATCTATGAACAGTAATCCATTGGGATTAGGTTCATGCTCAAATGATGCTGAAAAAGCTTTATTTTGAAAGATTTGTGAAGCTGGAGAATTGTGGGAGCATGCAGAGTCGATATACAAGATTTTCTCACTCTGGCAACCACGCTCTACCTACTAAACCACTCACTTGCAAGATACTGCACCATAAACCAGCTACAGTCAGACAAAGAATAGCAACCAACATGCCAACGTTTCTTAAAAAGACAGAACACCATGGAAAAGATACAGATGGGAAACATACATTGGACTCAACAGCCCTAGTTCCACATCAGTGCTGGGAGTATGACAGCCAGACCAAAGCAGACCCACACTCTATGACCAAACGGTCAGAGTGTGGGTCTGTCAGCCTCTCCTTTAATGACATCTTTCCTAACAAAATGCAGCACTGACAATCAGCTACTCAAGCTAGGAGGACAAGTGCATTCCGATAAGGAAGCTTCTTAGTCACTTTGAGAAGGAGTCGTAATCATTGAATGTCTTTCTGCACACCACTATGGGGGGGAGAGGCACAGTAATGTCTACAACAATACCAAAGCAACACCTCAGCAGCATGCAAGCAAGATTTGATATTGCTGGGAGCTAATTAGTGTCTGCTTCTAAACTAGTAGAGCCTGGAAGGCCTGATTGGCGTAAAACCAACAGCTACCAGGAGCTACTTTTGGTGCCACATGTCAACTGGTGCTTTGCTAACATACATATGTGAAATTAAATTTGAGTATTTGAGAATGTTGTTAAAGAAGAATTAGTACACATTTAAACATAATGGGGAAAAGGTTAAGTTTGCCTCTCCTGTGAAGTTGTATTTGCGCTGTGCTGTGTACTTGCTTCTGGTTCCCCAGCAGTACTCCTGCCTACTGGGTGATGTCCGAACCCAGGAGCTGGTTTTAGCTCATGCTCATCTAAACTTAATTTTGATCCCTTTATGATATGGCATTTATAACGCGCCTATACACAAGTGTTTATCATTCAGGGATCACCAATTAGAGCCCACTCAACCACAAAGAAAGCATTACCAGGCCCTGTTGACTGCTCATCAATGCTAGCACCATATCCAAACAGCACTGATTTATACAACCTAATTTTCAATACTGTGACCAGGCTGACTGACTGCTATACAACAATGCTACATTAGCCCATCAGACCATCTACAAAAGTAACTTCAGCAACCGCAAGGCAAGGGTGCGAAAACTAGGAATCGGCCTCATACACAAGTACTCCATCGAGACAAAAAAGTATCACCAAACACCATCTTCGATTGAGATGCCCTCTTAATGCATGGCAAGGTGACCCACAAGGCCACACATTTTCTCGATCTAGCGCACGCCCCCCTACAAAAATGTATTTTAAGACATTACAGACATGGTTAATGTTAAAGGATATTTGTACCACACACCATCTCCACCGGAGTGGTCCCCTGGCGGCTCTGAAAAAGGGAAAGGGGGGGGATGAGTTAGTGAGAATAAGATGGAGAAGTGCAAGAGAGCAGTGATGTGCTGTTGGCGGCCTCAGCCCGGTGTGTCCGTTGACTGGGCTTGGGGTGTATGGTCGGTAGTCGTTGTGTTCTGTTGTGTGAGTCTATGTGTGGTTTGTTTTGTTGTTGCAGTGTAGTGAAGTTTGTGCGGATTGTTGTGGTGTAGGCTTGTGGTTGAGTTTGGTTAGAGTTTGAGAGGTGTATGCAGAGGGGTGAAATTGTTAGTGGATTGGTTAATTGGCATTGCTGTCTGGAAGGGAGGCGCTGAATTTCTGTATTCTCTCCAGGTGGGGTGCAGAAGTATCTCTGCGTCTCTGTCCTGATCTGGGCCATCCAATTCTCACTGTGAGAATTGGATGGCCTTTCACACATGGCATCCACTCACAATCAATAACCTTAACCCAGTTCGGCCTTCGGCACCTATGTGACACCTGTCTGTATGTGGGGCAGGCAGGCGTTTGTGCGTCCCTTCAAATCTGGCCCAGAGAGCATTCCCAATCCAGTTGGTGCGCGGCATTGACTAGCCAAGGCTACTCCATCCATATGTGACGGGTGATTGGTATTCATCATCTTATTCAGTAGTATATGCAGGCTATCGCTCCCAGCCCCTTCAAAACGTGGCACATGCCAACGCTTGCAATTACATCCAGGGGCGGCACATGCCTTCATTCACAACTCCATACGGTCAATGCCCGTGGCAATGTCCACAACTTAGTTCAAGTGTGGCAAGTGCTAACATTCACGCAACTCTCTATAAGTAGTCCTGGTAGCAATTATGGGGCGGGTGAGGTTGTTGGCTGGAGTTGGCTTGGGGTGCCGATTTCTGTCCTCATGGGTGTCGCTTGTGTCCTATTCGACTTTGCATCATCTGTCTTGTTGTATTAAGAGTTTCTCTGGTCGGTTCTGGGTGTTGTCAGTGTCATCCTAAATTTAGTCATCCGTTTCTTTGTGTTTCCCGTTCGGTTGTTTTGTTTTTTCAGTTTGAGTCTGTGGTGTTGAAGAGCCAGGTTTTTAGTAATTTTCTGAATTGTAGGTGGTCTTTGGTGTTTCTGATTTCTTTCTGGATGTTGTTCTAGGTTTTTGCAGCTAAGTGAGAGAAGGAGGAGCACCCAAGTTTTCTCTTAAAATATGGTTTTCGTTCCAGGTGGATTTCGTTGCTTAGTCTGAGGAGTCTCGTTGGGTTGCAGATTGTTATTTATTTTTTTAGGAATTCAGCTCCCTGCTCTGTCCGCTGATTGCCCTATGCACATTGTTTTGAAGGTGATGTGATGTTTGACTGGGAGCCAATGCAATGTTTTTAGTGCTGGAGTGATGTGGTCTCTTCTGGATAGTTTGAGGAGCAGTCTGGCTTCTGTATTCTGGATCCGTTCTAGTTTCTTCAGCAGGTATTCTGGTATCCCGAGATAGAGGCTGTTTGCATGGTCGATTCTTGACATGATGAGGGTGACGATTGCGAGTGTTTTGTGGGTGAAGGAGAGGAAAGGTAGGATTCTTCTTGCCGTGTGGAGGAGGAAGAAGCATTTCTTGATGATTACATTTATTTGTGGTTCTAAGGTTAGGGTGTTGTCCATCAGGATTCCCAGATTTCTTACTACTTTAGATGGTGTTGGAGCGGTTCCCATTTCCATTGGCCATGGAATGTAGGTGTTGTTCTCTTGGTTTTTGGATATAATCATGATTTCTGTCTTTCCTGGGTTGATTTTCAAGTTGTAGGCATTCATCCAGTTAAAGACTTCTTTTAGGCATTCGATTAGGGTTGAGTGATCAGTTTGAGTGTCTTCGATTTTGTAGATGAGTGTCATCTGCGTATTTGTAGCATGTAATGTATTTTTTGAAGATTCAGATTACTGGAGTCTGGTAGATGTTGAAGTACAGTGGTGAAAGTGAGGACCCTTGTGGTACTCCACAGTCGTTAACTTGTGGGGTGGATTTGAAGGGTTTTATCCATACGGTTTCTGTTCTGTCTGCTAGGAATGATTTAATCCACAGTAGTGCCATGTCAGTTATGCCTATGTTTTCTAGTTTTTGGTTCGGGTGTCATGGCTAACTGTGTTGAAGGCTGCAGAGAGGTCAAGCAGAATCAGGGCTGAGGTTGTGTTTGAGTCTGTGTTTTTCTACAGTTCTTGGGTTAATTGTGTAGGTGGGTTTCAAGGAGTTTTGCTGGTTAGGGAATGTTTGAAATCGGCCTGTAATTGGAAAGGTCTTCTACGTCGCATATTGTTTATTTTTAAAAACGGTTTGATATATTCAAATTTGAAGGCTCTTGTACAGTTCCTGAGAGATTTAGGAGGTTTCTGTAATATTCTGATGGCGTTCCCTGTGCGAGGATTGATTTGTAGATGTCAGGCGGGCAGGGATTCATGGGTGATCCTGCTTTCTTGCTGCGTTTTACCAACAAGACGATTGCCTCTGTTGATATTTCAGGAAGGTTTTGGAGTTTGTGCTGTGGCTCTGCGTTAGGTCCGGTTGGTTGAATGTTGTGGTTGGTCTGTTATGTATGATTTGTCGGATGTTGTCGATTTTGTTCTTGAAGTGGTCTGCCAGGTCGTTGCAAAGTTTCTCTGAGGGGGTTGGGTTGTTGTCGCAGCCTAGTGGGTTTCTCATTTTTTAATGATGTTGAACATTTATTTTTGTGTGTTGGTGGCATTGGTGATTCTACCGTCATAATGCCTTCTCGTCGCCTTTTGTATTTCCTTCTTGTATGCACAGATGTGTTACTGGAACAGTATTTTTTGTCTGGGTTGTATTATTTCTCCATTCCAGTTCCATCTTCTCGTTGTCCTTTTTCATGGTGCTTAGTAGTAGGGTGAACCATTTTGGCATTGCTCTTTTTTTTTGATGGGGTGAATGGTTTTTCCGGGGCGATCTTATCAATTGTATCAGCAATCCATTTGTGCATTTCAAAAAAAGGTAGCTGGCGCTCCTCTCCAGAAAGAACATGGCATGATAACCTGTTCTGAGATGAGAGTTTGCAGCACACGCTTTTTGCTCACTGTACCTATCACAGATGGGAAATATCCATTTGCATATCAGTCTTTGTCCCAACCACATGGGTAGTCCAGCACCGAAATGCTATGGCAATTCCTCTCTGAACAAGAGTACCAACAGCAACCCCATACACGTTTCAGCCTTGTTGGGCCTCATCAGTGAGGTGAAGCTGCGCCTCTCCGAGCACAGTGAGCAGGGAGTCCACGTCTGGTTGCCCCCAGGTAATTTAGGGTGACCAACCCCAAGTTCCTTGCAAATATTTCAAAAAAAAGGTAGCTGGCGCTCCTCTCCAGAAAGAACATGGCATGATAACCTCTTCTGAGATGAGAATTTGCAGCACACGCTTTTTGCTCACTGTACCTTTCACAGATGGGAAATAACCATTTGCATATCAGTCTTTTTCCCAACCACATGGGCATTTGTCTAGGTCAGCCAGCTTGCGTTCTATAGTGGAGGGTGTGGTCATCTCCAGTTGTTCGAATAGGTTGCTTGCTTTGACACTTTTCCAGTTTGGTGGTTGTGAGTTTGGGGGGGGGGGTTGGATGCAGACTTGAGTTGGTAGTCTGATCACAAATGGGATGATGAGATGGTCGCTCCACAGTATTTGTATCAGTGGTGCCGTGGTGATAGGTTTTTCCTTGGCGAAGATTGCATCGAGGGTGTGTCCTGCCGAGTGTGTTGCCCCTTTGACCAGCTGTCGTAGTTTTATGGTTGCGAGTTGTCGAATCAGTGAGTTTTGGGAGTTGGCGTGACTTTCTTCAAACCAGATGTTGGAAGTCCCGCAGGATGATTAGATGTTCGTGCTTGATGGCTATGTTGGTGATGGTTTCTATGAAGTTATCAATGAAGGTTGCATCGTATGTCGGTGGTCTGTACACCTGGATGAATGTGATGTTGGTTTTTGGGTTTGCTGATAGGTGTATAACCATGGTTTCACAGTTGATGATGTTCAGAGGTTTGTCTGTTTTTATTTTCAGGTGTCCATTGAATGCTATTGCGATGCCTCCTTTTTTATTTATTTCTGTTTACTTGAAGGCATTTGAAGTTGGTTGGGAGGTCGCTTTGGAGTGTGATTTTGTAGTTGTCATCCAGCCAAGTTTCTGGGATGAACAGGATGTCAATGCCATTGTCATCGAGTAGGTCAAAGATCTCTGTTAAGTGTTTTGACATGGATCTTGCGTTTATTAGATTGCAGTGGAGTTTCGAGGTCTAGTTTGGTTTGGCCTTTATTGTTGGGGTCCTCTTCTGATCGGTTTTGCAATTTCCTTTCTGGTCGATCTCTAGTTGGGGTGTTGGTACAGGTGCTTCTGTGTCATCGAAAAGTTCTTCTAACTTCTGTCTTGCATTTTTGTTTTCATCAGGTTCTTCTTCCAAGAATTGTGGGTGTCAAGTGGAAGTTCTTCTTGTTTTGGCGCTTTCTAGTGTGGTCCATCCTTCTTCTGCGTGGTTGTGTTTGGTTGTCTGCTGTTGCTGATTCTAAGCTGGGTTGGGTGGTTCGTTCTGGAGACCGGTTGTTTGCGAGGTATGAAGTTAAGTGGAGGGATTTGTCTATTCTCTCAGCGTTGGTTCGGTTTTCGTTCCAGTCTGTGGGCTGAAGACACCCAAATTGTACCAAACATACACAGGCCTCGGCAGAACACCAACTGGACTTCAAAGCCTTTTGCCAATTGAGTTGGATGGCTGCAAACTGAAATGATGATCTGTTGCACCATAAAACATTCCTTAGACAGAGGAGATGGGAGCCTGCCCTCAACTGATTAAGAGTAAAAAAAGAAATATCAATCATGAATAATTCCATCATCTGGGAACACAAGTTAAAGCAATGGTCAGAAGCTGCTTTTTCAACCTAGGATTCAATTGATGCTTCATTCTATGCAAGACATTCATCAGTCATGCACTAGTTCTCTCAAGGCTGGAATATGCCAACAGCATTTACCTAGACCTTGCAGACTACTTGAGAAACACACTACCAAGAGTACAAAATTCAGCAGCCAGATTCTGCTGAAACTGGAAATATAGGAAGCTATTGCTCTGGATACTTTGCATGCTCCCCTTTAAACACAGCCAGAGCATAATGGGCATTTGGGCACAGCCTCACAAGTTATGCAGAGTTGGTCACTGGTCTGTAACGCAAAGTACTGCATTTCAGGAGTGCTGTGCAGGACAGAATAACTGCCTGTTGGTAGCAGGAACAGAGGCCCTACAAACCTTCATTTGGGGCACTGCCCCACAAGGAGGGCTGCAAGGCCTCTGTTGCTGTAGCCAGCAAAGAGAGCAAGGCCCAAAGAAACCCATGTCTGCATCTTTTTGGACACTTCCCATTTATTGCTACGTGGCTGTACTGGAGGCAGGACATAGGGAGAAGTGCCAATCCACTTCCCTTGCTGCTTCCGGTTCCTGCTTAATGATCCCATCCACAAAGTTTAGATGGGGCTACAGAGGAAGGTCATGGACTTAGTGGCAAAAGAATACCAAAAGACGTGAGGTGCTCCAAAGACTTCACTTGTAGGCATAGAGATGAGTTGAGAATCTAAGAACACAAAATTATGATCTCATCTGCCATATTAATACTAACATGTATGTCAGTAAACACAATTCCACATTGGTGGCAAAGGAAAGCAAGTGTTTGTGAGCATGCACAAGGGTGTTGCAAGAATGTCCATATCTGTTGATCAACGTGTGTATATGTGCGCAGGCAATATGCGATGGTAACCCTTTGGATACTGGCTACAGGACAACTTGATACAGGGCAATACTGGCATATATTGTCAGAGCCAGTGTGAACATTTCCTCTTAGAGTGACAACATTGGCATTATTTGGCACAGACAACACAAGTGTTTTCTTATAGTGGCAATTAGGCCTCTAGATAAGGGTCGTACTGGGCCTTTTTAAGCACGCAAGTCGTGTAAATACGACAGCTTTATTATTTTCCTGCGTACATTTACACACACGTTTAGAGCCAAGGGCAGTGCAAAGGTTAGGTTTCTTCACAGAAACCAGAAGGCTTCTTTTGATTTTTATCTACATGGATGTAATTGCAAGCCATGGAGAAAATCCTCTGAAACAGAATGTATTTCTCTGAAGCCTTTCAAAAAAAGAAACTGCTCACTGTGATAAAAGGAATGGTTTCTTTCCATTCAGCTTCTACTGTGTTGTGTGCAAATGCTCCCGGAGCAAAGAGAAGCACTGTACATATTTATTTTCCAAGCATTTTAGGATTATATAATTAATGCGATGAAAAGTTGCAACTGAGAATTCATATTTTACAACAAATTATGCTTTTTTTTGCAGCAAAAGCAAACCAGTATTGCACAATTGTTTGTGTGCATAATCGTGAGGAGGCAGATCATTTTACACTTACAATTTAATTTACACTCAAATTATAAAAAGTGTGTAAAATGATGAGTATGCATGGTCTACTTTACACCCATTCAACCTTGCAGAACTATAAATGGTCAGTGGCAGCAGAGTCTTTGCTCAAGGGTGAGTGATTGTCATTACACCAATCACAGGTGTTATAGCCTCCCAAATCTTCAAGACTACAATGAAAACATCCAAACCCTGACTGTGTAGTAAGTGCAAGCGCTGTTCAAAAACAAACAAATGAAAGTTACATTTGTAATTGAAATAGAAACTCAGCAAAACCTGTCCCAGTGATAATCCAGATGGGCACTTAACTTTAAGTAGCACTTAATACATGGTTCGTTCAACATCTAGGCACTGTGATCATTATACCTCAGTCAATACTGAGTTTACCGACCTGTGAAGGATGTTAGCCAATAAGATAGCTCAGCCGATTTAGCGCTTGTTGCTGCGATCTGTGTGCGATCTGTACGTTGCAGGTTAGAATTCGGCAAGGCCAACTCAGTCTTTCATCCTTTCGAGGTCGATAAAAATAAATAAAATTAAAAAAAAAAAAAAAGGAGTACCAACTTTGGTTTGGTGATAAATATGTTCCGTGTACAGCGCTTTGACAAAAGCGCTGTATAAATAACTATTTGACCATGAGATTAGATATAGAATTCAGCATGGAGTCCTTTCCTCTCTCTCTCTCTCTACACTGTAGTTTCATAACATTGGCATACCATTCGGTAGCAATAGCTCCAGGAAATGAGGATGTTCGTTAAACATCAAAATACAATTCATGTTTGCTTTACTATGCAATTGATTAGGTTTTTCTGTTTTCAACATTTACATATATACAAGAGAGATTAAACGGCCAGACCTTGGAGAAATAATGAAAGGTGTATTCTGTCAGCAGAAAGCTACCGCATGGTTATGATTTCCATACAGTTTTTGCACACATCAGTAGGATGTCACATACATTTTACTCTCTTGCAAAGGAGAAAATTAATTTTTACTCTCTTGAAATCACATTTACTCTCAAAGTTTAAAAATGGGAAGTAAAATACTCCCATATCAAAATCCTATCTGGAGCACTGGTGGCAATAGTTGCATATATTGGCACAGCCCTCATGAAAACCTCTTCTTACATGGGTGGCTATATTGGCATAAATTGTAGGCACAAGCACCATAAACATGGGCTTGGCACTGCTGGCGTATATTTGGGACAGAGGCATCCTGTGTTTGAACCTTTTTAAGTATAATGGAGAGGTTATTAGTTATGTTTTTTGCCCGTCTCGGGTCCACATCTACATGTGACATATTGGAACAGAAGTTAGTTGAGGAATCTGTTTTTCCCACAAGATCTGCATTGCCTCATTATTCAGGGTTAGTAAAAGATAACTTACTGTCTTGCACTTTCAAATTTAAATAATTATGTATTTTGAGATCAATACATTTTTCCTTTACTTTCATCACCTCCTATGTTTCAATATTGTCATACTCCACCACCAACAGTGTTTTCTGTCAGTGGGGACGATCCTGCAGTAATTGAAGAATTGAAACATGTCGGCTTGGGCTGGATTTGGGACAGTGTATTGTGGCAAGGTAAAAGACACACAATATTGTGCTTGACCCTATCGGAATATTATCAATAGTGTGTTCTATAGTCACACAACTGTGGGATTTGTACACATTGTCTATGTGGTGCATTTATAAACCGGTGTGTAATTAAAACATTGTTGTCTTTTGTCAGTTCCTTTTTGGAAGCAAATTCTTAAAATCAGTAAAATGAAATTCCGATATGAAATTACAAGATCAATCTCTTAACACATACATTCTGATCCGTTTTTTGTTGTTGTTGAGTAAACTCTTAAAATACATAATTTTCACCAATTATTGAGAACCACCCCTGAACGTCCCTCGATTTGTTTGGGCTCCCAGTTATGCCTGTTTGTTCATCAATGGAAAATATTTACAGCCATGCAGTAAAATAAATAGGAAGGAGGGTACGAGCCACCACTAATCAAAAACAGAAACCAATTCAAAACACCCTGCATCGCTCAAAGAGCCTTTCACAAAAGGGGGCAAGGATCCACTGAGAAGACGTTTGCGCAGCATGTGGAGGCAGGCAGGACACTTGAGTGCGGGAAGACAGCTTTAGTAACAGTCCCACACAAACAGGAAATTAAGGGGTTGTAGGTGCCTATTGGAGGTGGGGACTTCCTTTGTAGTCAGAGCCACCAACGTATGCAACTCCAAACAATGGACGATTATGGGTCCTTCTGGAAATTGCTAAAAACAGGGCTCTTCACTAGGCCACAGGAAGAACCCACATACACAGGCCTGATATGTTCCATCTTTAGGTTTGAACTAGCTGGCGTGGAACAGACTCTCCCACACACCCTTCACAATAAGACACTGAAGAAGCCTGGGGATCCCTCACTGAAACCCTGCCTAAAGTCGCCTCCCGGGTGGCATGGGGAAGGCAGATGCTTCCTGATCTGAACCCTGGGGGTGGTGTGCTGCGAGAAGATCACCTGGGTGGAGACAGGGCCCAGGGCAGTGAGGAGAATCTGTGGGATGAGTCACTGTTCTTTACTCTAGAAGGAAGATTCTTACCACTGTGCCAAAGGGGGTTGTGGCTTATTGTCATTTTAAATGTCCGTCAACCTACTATTAAATCTAAGGTTGTGAATACCAAGGTTGTAACATCAAAGTACACTATACCAAAAGTAAGATACTTTTTGGTATTTAAAAATAAATGCCCTCCTGTATTCGAAGGGTGCACTACAAAGGATTGTGGAAATGTATTCTCTAAACCATCTTCCCCTATAAAAGTTAAAACCCACAGCCCCTCTGTTAAAAATGTAAAGGGAATTACATATACCCGTATAAGTAATAAAGAAGTAGAACATCCTAACTTAAACTACATGTCCCACAATCCTAGATGGAATGAGAAGAGGAAGAGGCATGTAGATGTAGTAGTCAGGCAATTAAGCCTAATAGCCATGGCTGGAGTTAGGCAATTAACACTAATGGTTCACACCTGAAGCCAATTGTCAAACCTGGGAGGCATAAAAGGCCCCAGCAGGAAAGCAGAGGGAGAAAGAGCTGGAGCAGGAGTGGAAGGCTGGCAGTAGTAGTAGCAGAGGAGAAGCACAACACTGGCAATTCACAAGGAAGTGGGATACAGAGAAGGGACACCGGAACGTGGAGACAGCAGATTCCACCTGCAAGTTCTGAGAGGGTCCTGTGTTCCCAAAACCTGTATTTCAGAGGCTGCACATAGGAAGACGTGATAACAGTGATGTCTTCCCCATGTGAGCCAAGTTGCTGTGATTCCAGAGCTAACAGCGTGCAGGACCCCAATCCCAAAAGCAGAAGGCAACCCGGGGGTTTCAGGAGTGGAAGAAACTCCCAATTAAGGTGGTTGGACCGGAGACACCCGTGCTGGAGGAGAAGGGTGTGGGCCCCAAGTGAGCCTGAAGTAGTAGCAGAAGTCAACAAGTCAGGGAAGCAGAGCAACCCGCAACCACAGTGTCCCTGAAGCCGGTGAGTGAAGCACAGCATTCAGATTCACTCAACAATCCTTGCTGGTAACTGTAACCACCTCCAAAGAGGCTCGCGTATATTTAAAAATGACTAGAAGTTGTTAATCATTCTTGAGCAGACTTAACAATGGAAATGTAGCCTTCACACTTATTCTGAAAACTGAAGTGTTCGCGTGAGAAGTAAAAGCTTTTACATCCATTGTTGAACTCTTTCGCATTACCGGAGTAGTCACGTGTCTTTAATAGTGCAGAAGGAACCCTTACTGAATTCATTCCGAAAGACATAACTTCTTACAAAAGTTATAAGAGTTATAAGTGAAAACTGCATCAAAGGAAGGTCACGTGTGACCATATGCATTTCCCTGAGTGAAGTCAGAAGTTGCCTCATTTATACTATACAGGAATACAATTAGATCCAATACTTTAGGTTTACAAATCTATCTTAAAGAGTGGTCCGGTGTACCGAATGTTTTCACTTTGAAGACTGAACCTCTTATTATCTAGAATTGACATTCATTTTTTCAAGAAGTTACTATACTGAAGAGGAGAACAAGCATTACCCAAGCCAAGAGGCGAAACCCTTATATTGTGAGACAAGCCTTGTTAAAACCCATCCACCTAATATGTGAAGTTGTTAACACTCCAGTGGCCTCGGAAATGTGTGGCATCAAAACCTGAAGCTGGAAGAGTGCCACTACAGCTTCTGAGTAATTACTTGAACAGAAAATGTGCGAAAAAGCTGCAGAAGGGGAGCTGGGTGCTTGTACAGAAGTTAAGCTATAATGTTAAAAGACTGGTGAAGCTGAAAGGAAGCAAGTCTTGTGGGCAGACACTGGTTGACTTTGTGGCAGTCAGACAGATGTAAGAGGCAAAGAGGCCGCCACCTTTTTGGAAGAGTGCCTTGCCTACCTTAGGAGGTCTAAGTGTCACACTTGGCCTTATAATTAAGAAGTCTAAAGCAGTGGTAGAAGTACTTGAACTGTGGTGGTATAAAGTTGTCTGCGGATGTCACATTGGAGTGGTTTGAAGTAGTGGCATACTGTGGGACGAAGGTGACTGTTCTCATAGTAACAACAGTAGAAGAGTGGTTGTTAAAAGGAAGCAGCAACCCAAAGAGAAACATCCCGACAAATATACCAAATGTACTACAGAAGTTCTAACCCATTGTAAAGGTGTAGCTGGAGAAGTCATATAATTATTCCTTTTGAACTGTGGCAGGGAATCATGAAGAGAAGATAACCAAGATTACCATTGGTGCCATTTCCTTTGCTGGAATTGGAAGGGGGATCTTTTCAACCAAACCAGATACTTGTTACCAGTGGATTTTGGTTTGATGAACTTTTAGTATGACTTGGAACTGACTGGTTCAAGACTTATTTTCCTTTGAACATTTGAAGCCGACTTTAAAACCTGGGAGAAGGATTTTACACAGGACAGGTGAAGGTCATCCAAATATTGTTCAGTTGCTGTTTATTATCTTATGTTGCTGTGTCACTTTCTTTGAATGTCTGTTTAGAGTGAGGGCCGGTTTACCCATGCTAGAGATCGTTCCCTTAACAGGGAATTCTTCGGTAGAGTAGGACAAACGAGGCTTTATTTACAAACCTTTACTTTAATAAAATGTCTTACTTTGACAAAACTACAAGCAGTTGTCCGCCTTGCCATACTGACCCCTCACAACATCCCTCAACCTCAACACCTCAAATTCTATTACTGCTAAGCGACACTACCAATACCCAGGAACATGCAGTCTACCGATTAGCCTCATTTAACCTTAGTCCAGGAACATATCACCACCACAAACTGACCAGACTCGCTCATTTGCATGCCACATCAGGCCTGGGACAGCTAAAGCTTTCACCTGGCTTCAAGGGAAAATCCCACCTTCTATAACCATGAAGCCGCTGGACTTTTTTATAGCCAAGTTTCTCTCGGTAGGAAATGCCACTCAGACTGGGACCCATCTTCGGCGATGGCACCCATCACTATGTACTCAACATCCTTCTTTCGATATTACATTATATATGCTGCACTGCAGAATGCCTGCTAGAACACAGCACCCCTTTCTCACACCAACACCGTCTGAATCAAACAACTCTTACATTAATCCACCACAATCCCCCAGCAAGCAATTTCCTATCTTCGCCCTAAGGAAAGACCTCAGTAGTGGGCCAAGCAGAATACTTATACCGATTGCTTCCCTCTGAATGCAAATACCCAAAGGGCCCCTCGCCACAACTCACCTGGAAACCTACTGACACACAGAGAGCGGGCTGTTTTGATCGTACTCATCGGCATGTACAGTTCACATATTTCCTGTCTCCTTCAATTACAGAACTTGGTGCGTTAAGGTCAATAAATAGGGATGCTTCATCCCACATCGTTTGTCATTTATTTGACTTTTTATATAGTGAACTCTGGTTGTTCCCACCCCAATGTTAACCCCCCAGGCACGCTCTGAGTGTGGGTGAAATGTAAATGTAAATCATTAGCTGTCATAACATTAGTTTGTTATCTTGTCCAAAACTATACCATTAGCTCCTATTATATTCAACCCGGTTCTTCTCTGGTTCTCACTCCCAAATCTCATAGCCTTTCCTCTTTCTTCTCTACAGTGCCGACTCCTGCGGCTCTTACGAGAAGGCGGCTAAGTGGCCTGCGGCATCAAAGCCCTCAGGGTTGTTCACCTGCTGATTTAACTGCCTTGCTGCATCCGGTTACCATCCTCCTCCTCTCCAAGCAAGTCAAGAACTGCCTCAATAGACAAGCATTGGCAAAGCCTTTTGGCTTGTGTATAAGTATTAGGCATTTGCCAGACACTGCTATTATACGTCCAGGTACTTGCCGATTTTGCAACTGCTGCCACTGATTGCCAGTTAATACCACTACGGTAGTGCCTTGCACAAGCATTTCTTATCCCTATACAAAAGCCAAAACTGTTGGCATCACCAATGCTTGTTCCCAAGTTGCCGGCATCTCGGGGTCAGGCAAGGACTTGGTACACTGGTTTTCTACTTTGAAGGAGGCTTGGCTTGTGTTAGAGGATGCCACAATGGTGACGGGTTAGTGTTACCATTTATGTGTAATTTTCCCTCCAGTTGTGAACCACACCAACATTTTGCTGTTGTATGACAAGCCTAGCCTGACTCTTGCCAGTGGAGCACAGCCTTCTGCTGCACTCCGCTGGGCTTTCGCTCACTTTTTTATGTGGAAACTGACATGCCCTTAAAGACAGTCAGTACTGGGAGACTTTGTTTCCCTTAGTCCTTTCCAATGTTGCAATTTCTTTGCAGCATGTTACAAGTGCACAAAGTACCTTACAGTACAGTGCGCTTTGGTCTACCTTTCGTTTCCAAAGACCCTAGACTCCTGCAAAGGATTTTTTTGTTGGACAGGGCTGGTGGCAGCTTTTAAATTTGCATATTTGTAACCCTTTCCTGCCATGCAAACTGCATTTACCACGGTTGGCACAAGAAGGTGGCCTGGCTCCAAAATGGCCACGACATAAGATTTTTTTGTCCTGTCCTTTGGCCATCTTGTCCCTTTCCCTTCCCAGTCCTTATTTGGTCATGCATTCTCTCGTGAAACACCAAGCTTCTGCATCACTGGATTCTGCATGCCTTGTGTGTGTGCCTCCAGGATGTGGGCTGGACTTTCTAGTTCCAATACACATCCTGGGTGCCAGAGAGTTTGGTGTGCTGGGAATGACTGGGTCCACCATGGTTCGTGACAGGTCCACGTCTGGTGTGCCTGTATGTGAGCAGATCTCCCATTGGGTCCTCTTCATTTTGGCGCAAAGAAGATTCTGGATAAGATAAGGTTCCAAACAACCATACCAGGTCGATCTCTTGAGTTCTCACTGAACCTAGGATAGTATCTAAGCATCCTGAAATTAAGAAGCCGAGGAACCACTGGAAGGTTTGGCACCCTGAGCCCGCTGTTGTCCCGCAGGACCCCCCTCTGCATCTGATCGAACTTAGAAGGTCTGCAAAGGCGATTCGACCCATTTGAATAGTGGGAACAATTATTCACAGAGTCTTCATCTTAACCTGCAAGCGAGCCTCTTCGTAAGTATTCCTGGGACAACCAGTAAACTGACCAGCTTGCGTAGGACCTTTGCTCTGAAACCGCCATCATTTTGAGTTGACACTTCAAACTTGGTAGGTCCAGGGTAGTGTCCTGATGAGTTTTGTACACCTAGGCACACTAGGTCTGGAATTAGGATGGTACGCCTGAACCTGAGTGCATGCCGACATTGTGTCACCCCGCCGTGGTGATGAACTTACTGCCTTGCTGCTGTGCCCTGAAACCCGCTGCAGTGAAACTGGCCTGATCCCTTCACCAGGAGCAGAGAAATCGCCACTGCCCTGCCATGGAATCATTGCTGTAAACTCAGTCACTGAAAGCCGCAGAGCCGCACAATTGACGCATTGGAACCTGCAACCAAAGTGGACTCAACTGCCGAAGTTTGGTCCGGAGTGCTCTTGGGCTCGGTGAATGCTTGCAACCCTAACCGGGGGCCTCTAGCGCATCCATCCATTTGAGGGCCACTCACCTTTCCACAGGTAGACTGTGCTGCCGTCCTATTCCCAACTCCTGGAACCTGTTCTGCCCTCTTGGGGATACCCTCCTTGAAGAGTGGGGACTTCTTCATAGCCTCACCCACCTTCCTGAGTCGCTACAGTCCCTGTTGCTCCACATTGTCTTGCTTCCCAGGTGAGGGTGAGCTATCTTCAGATCAACTGTATTTCTTCCTTCTCGGTGACGCACAACTTGTCACAGACAGATGCTCATATTAAGTTGAAACTGTGTGGGTTCCGCATACCAGTCGATTGCTGTTCGGGCATAATTGTGAGTGGCATGCAGAAACAGCGGTTTGCTTGAACTTGGCCACGATGCACACCAGACGAGATTTTCCCTGCTCGCTAGTGAGCAAAATATCATTTTGTTTTAAACTTCACCCCTAACCGTGGGCTTGAGACTGGGCGCTGTGGCTATGTAGCCACTGTAAAACCCCACTGAGCTATCTCACAGGTCACTCCTTTGCTGATTTTCCTCTGATGTCTGACATGCATGCACCAGTAGAATTTTGTCTCGTACCTTATTTTTAAACCCACAAGGCCATCCTTGCCTTATGTGCTCGCAAGCGTAGCCTAGATTGTCAGCTGCTGTAGAATGTCAAATTTCATTTGACGTTTAGAGTTCAGCGTTCTTCCGAGCAAATATTTCTTGTTGCTTGTAGCCCAGTGCTCTGACCAGAGCACAGCAAAACCCCTGTATTCTTTTGTTAATGTTTAAAATAAGCGCCACCCGTGCGGGTTTCTGTATCTGCGCTGTTAACCTTAATGTTTTATGTGTCTCCTGGATTACATCAAGCTTCGGTTTCATTCGCCTTAAAGCAGACCAACGCCCTGGTCACGTTGCTTGTCTGCTTCAAACGAACCTTGCGCCTGCTTCAGAAACATTGTGTGCAGTTTAAAAGCATTTGCCGGGAAATACTTGCTGGCTCGTCAATTTCTTCCTGCTGCTGGGCTCATAACGGTCTGCCGGATTCTATGCTGTTCTACGCTCAGCAGAGGTCGCACCACTTTTCCTTCTCAAATTCAACCCGCTCCTTCCTGCTTCTAGCCGGCTCACCCCTTTCCCGGGGCATATTAAGTTTTCGTCTCAGCAGGACCGTGGAAACACTGTAGCTTTTGAAGATTTTGCTACTGTGTTGCATCTTTCGTGCAGCCCTCCAGTGAAGGGCACTGCATTATTAACCAGCATGTGTCTTGAAGCTGTATTACCACAGTCAACTTACTGAAGAAGGATCAAGCTTAGGGTAAGGCACTGAGTTTGAGCAGGGCAATGCTCAAAAAGAAAAAAAAAAAAAGTTATCTGCGTACGCAGATTACTTGTGGTGCTCCGTACGGAGCACCCAGGTTTGTGCTGTTTGTTGCCAAGTCAGCCCCTTATATTCTGTTTAGAATGCCCCTAGGCACTGCATGTGTGTGGGGGTGGCTTTCTCCGCACCTGGCCGGCTTGCGCTGACAGCAGCTAGTGCCTCATGGTGACCATTGTAGGTCACCAGCTGTTATTTCCTGCCTCAGCATCGAAAAAAGCCAAGTCGCTGCTGACATTCAATTAATTGCACTAACGTTGCAAATATGTGCGGCGGCGGTTAGTGGAGAGGGAGGGTGTGCATTCATTGATTGCCCAGGCTTTGAGTGAAGAGGTGTGTTTTTGAGTTGCCTGCAGAAAATCCAGGAGGAATCTTGTGCTCTGAGTGGGAGCAGCAGAGCGTTCCACAGTTTGCTGGCAATCGTGGGGAAGCTGCTGCCACCTGCATTTTGGAGCTTGAACCTGGGGATAGCAAGGCAGTTTTGGTAGGCTGCCCTGGTCGGTCTAGCCCGTTGTGTCAGGGTGATTTTGTCTGACAAGTAGGGTGGGTCGATCCTGTGAAGGCATTTGTGAGTTAAGTTGAGTGATTTGAAAATGAAACCTTATGCACTGGCAGCCAGTGATGCTGGTATCTAGTTGCAGAAACGTGTGCCGATCTTGGGATGTTCAAAGCGGCTCTAAGAGCATTGTTCTGGAGGACATGTAGCTTCTTGACATTATGGATTTTGGTGCAGGCATATAAGGCGTTGCAATAGTCGAGGCGGGTAAGGACTAATGCTCTGGCTAGAGTCAGACAGCTGTCCGGTGTGAGGAATTGTCTGCAGCGTCTGATGGGTTTGCAAGTGTATGTGGTGGCATTAACTTGTTTATTGAGGGCGAGTGAGGAATCTAGGTAAAAACCAAGTGTTTTCACTTCATTAGTCACTTTGATGGTGTTGCCATCAAAGTTGAAGGAGCTGAAAGCCTTACTTAGTTTGGCAAGCCTGTGTTGAGTGCCAATGAGGAGCAACACAGTCTTGTCATCGTTTAGGCATAGCACGTGATGCGCCATCCAGGCTTGAATGGTGAGGTATATGCCGTTGAGAGTGGCTGTGTCGGCGTCATGGTCCCCAGATATTGGGATGAGGATCTGGGTGTCATCTGCGTAGTTGGTGTAAATGACACTCAGGTCATCTAGGTGGTCAAAAAGAGGCTTTGTAAATATGTTGTACACAGTGGGAGACACACACGAGCCTTGGGGGACTCCACATGTGACTATGGATGGTGGTGCTTCCGCTTTAGGGGAGAAGACTTTCATGGTTCTGTTGCTGAGGAAGGATTTTATCCATAGTGTGGCATTTGTGGAGAACGGCGCTGCTGATGTCAGGCATTTACAAAAGATATTGTGGTCCACCAGATCGAATGCAGCTGAGAGATCTAGGAGAAAAGCAAGGCTAGTTTTCTTTTGTGCCTCAGGTCATCCATTTGGAGTTTAAGGTCTAGTAGTGCTGTTTCCGTCTTTTGTCTTGGGCGGAATGCAGACTGACGTACCCAGGCGTTTTTTAGATCTGAGGGGACGCAGTTTTTTTGAGCGAGGCATTAATAAGAATGGTGATCAAGGGGGTAAGTTGGGGTGCACAGTCTTTAATGACAGTGGGTGGACAAGGGTCCCCTTGGCCCCTTGAAGGTTTTAGGCTGAGGATGATTTGGAGTACTTGGGGACCTCTGTGAATTCGATTTGGTGGGGTTCCTTGCGGTAGGTGGCGTTCTCATGGAATGTCGATGGTTTGCTAAGTTTGGCGAGGCTATTCTTTTTTGCATCGATTATGGATTGGAGATGATTCATTTTGTTTTGGATGTTCTCATACCAGTTAGCATCTTTGTTGCAGCTATCCATGGTGGAATCAGGGTTTCTAGTTCTCTGAGAATTAGAAATAATTTCTTAGAGTTTGAGCTAAATTTGGAGATTCTGTAATTATAAAGTTTACTTTTTGTAAGGAGTACTGGTTGTTTGTATTCCCTGGAAGCTTTGTCAAATGCTGTTTTGTTGGCTATTGTGGGCGATTGTCTCCTGAATGCTTCAGTCCTTCTTTTGGTCTTTCTTTGGGTTTTGAGCTCAGGGGTGTACCATCCATTGAGGTGGGCTGATTGCTTGGCTTTGCGAAGCGTAAGCGGGCCAATTTTGTTAATAGCTGTGAGGACAGTGTCATTGTAGAGTTTGGTCATTATGGATGGGTCGGCATTGTCCCCATAAGGTGACGTTTAGAGAGGTTGAAATAGTGGGAGCAGGTTGCTGGCTCTGATATTCCTTTCGTTTCTAGAGGGCGCTTCAGGGGCTAGTAAAGGGAGGATAGTCTGGCTGAGCTTTGTGTCGACATTGAATGTGAGGAGGTGGTGATCGGACCATGGTCAGGGAGTGTTGGATAAGATGGTAGAATTGCAGTTAATGTCTGCATGCCAGGTGAGTATGGAACCTTTCACATGTGTAGGATTCTGAATCCTGTGTGCAAATCCGAGTCCTGACATGGTGTTGGCTACGGATGAAGCGTTGTTGTCGAGTGGGTCGTTCAGGCCTAGGTTAAAATCACCCAGAATGATGGTTTGCGATTTAGGTTTGGCGTTAGAGGAGATAATTTGCGTGATCTCATTCTCAAAGGTGAGTACAGGGTCTGGGGATCTGTATACGAAGTGGATTGTTCGGGTGGCTATGGCAGAGACGGACAGTTTTACAGATAGGAGTTCACAGGAGGTAAGGGGAGCTACTGACACCTCTCTCATGTCCAGGGAGGTTTTAGCTATAATGGCAACTCCTCCACCTTTGGCATGGAGTCTGTCCCTCCTACATATAGAGTAACTGTCTGGAACGGCGAGTGAGAGGGCTGGGCCCGCAGCTGCATGGAGCCAGGATTCTGTTATGGCTAGGAAGTCAAGTTTGTGAGAGGTGAAGATGTCTGCGAGGTCTAGAGCATGGGCAGGGAGTGATCTGGCGTTGACGAGAGCTCCAAGAATGGTGGTGTGTTGGTGGGGGTGGGTGGGTGAGAGTTGGTGCGTGTAGTGTGGAGAGAGAGGAGGGAGTTTCTTTTTCGAGTGGAGGGGGCAGTGGTGCCTGTTGTGTCTCTGGTGGGTCTAGTTCTGATTGCAAGGCAGGCATTTCTCTGTGACAGAAGACAAGGGTAGCTGATGGAGGGGGTGAGGGGGAAGGGGTGTCAGCAGCGGGGTGGCTCTGGCTCCCAGGTTGTACATGTTGTGAGATACCAGGATGTAATGGATCACCCGGGGGTTGTGTGGTTGTAAATGATGGCCAATGGAGGGCGGGAGGGCCGATAGCGTTCGCTTTAGGTAATATAGTGGGCAAGGCTCTGTCTGGGAGGGACTAATGCTAGGTAAGGTCATGAGGTGACTGATGTAAAACATGTATAGGATTAAGGCAGATGACATGGTAGTCAATGGGAGGGGGAGACGTGATGAGAAACAACAAAAAGACTATGGGTGGTCAGTGCGTTAATTCAAATTAAAAAAAAAACATTGGTAACAGGTGGTGAAACTGGACAGGTGTCTGTTAAGGATGGCACTGAGCAGGGCAGGACGCAGGGTTGTGGCGTTCCGGGAGCACATGCAATTGAGGTGCAGGTAGGGGGTGGATACACATTTTTTGGTTGTTGACCGTAAAATACAGCTTAGCACGTGTGGACAGAATGCAGCATGGGAAATTATGAATGTCCGCCTAAGGTGCAGATGGGAGATTCCTGCCCTAGCAGTTTACAATGAAATGCTACATAGACGGCAAGATCAAAAGCAGCACAGTAAATTATGACTACACGCGCACGCTACTGAGAGGAAACTCCAGTCCTAACATTTTACCATGAAATGCAACATAGGAAGCTATGAGTGCACACATAAGGTGCAGATGGGAGATTCCTGTCCTAGCAATTTACAATGATGCAATGCAACATAGCAGGCAAAAACGAGTGCAGCATAAGGGGGTATAGGTCACCAAGCACGTTAGCACGTACTTACATATATGAGTGGAGTGGCATATGTAGTGAGTTTGTGTCGCTTGATTCGGTGCCAACGTTAGGACGGGGAGGCAGTTGACAGAGAGACCGTATTGTACAAGGAGAGGGAAGAGGGTGCCAGATGTGGGAACATAAGCGCGGAGTGAGGCGAGGGGCAGTGAACGCACCTCTGGTGCGGATCCAGGCTAAAGCCGTGAGGCGAGCTAATGCAAAGGGCTTGAGGACCTCCAGTACCTGACGGCGAGTTAGTTGACTTAGAGCGTGTGAGATGCAGATTTGGGAATCTAGATATCCGATGTAGCTGGTGATTCTTATTGCAGGAAACTGAGAAGTCTGTTGTAGGAGTCTCCGAGAACTCGTACTGTAGCATTAAGGTGTCAAGGTAGAGTTGGTCGAGCAGCTTAACTGGAACCGGGTCCCGGTAGGTCCGGACAGGTACAGACAGGCCTTTTAACACGGGCCTTTTAACACGGGCCTTCTAACACGGGCCTTCTAACACGGGCCTTCTAACACGGGCCTTCTAACACGGGCCTTCTAACACGGGCCTTCTAACACGGGCCTTCTAACACGGGCCTTCTAACACGGGCCTTCTAACACGGGCCGGCACCCGCCTACCGGGCGACCTGATTGGATAGGCTGTAGCCAGCTTATCAATCAATCAGTGAGCGCGGAGGTGTTACCATAGAGCTACATGCAAAGCAAAGCGAAACCGAGGCGGCCATTAACCAGTGCCGATGCACGGTGGAAATCAGTGGATGGCTTCAGAGAAAATGCACACACTGGGCTTCAGGGACCTCGTGCTGCATTTACAGTTATAGGTCAAGCGAATTTAGGTAAAAAGAGGCAAATTGAAGCTGCGTCGCACGTCGAGTCACTCGATCCTCTGACTCACCAGAGATGGTTGTGGATGCTCGCTGTTATGGACACGAGTGTTGGTGGAGGGGAGGGGGCTCCTGCCCGCTCTCCAACAGTAGATGATTAAAAACACAAGACCAAGCCTCCGCAAGTCACTAGATGAACACTTTCTGTGCCATTTTAAATAAAAACATAACACTACCTTGTTTATTTTTAATAAAAAAATACTGTAAAATGTGTAAATTTGAAAGCTGCACTAAATATATTTTAAAGCATCAATCAAGTGAAAACACTTTTTAAATGACATTAAAACATGGCGGCCGCCATTTTGGAAGGAAAAATGGCTGACAAATTCACCACACAGTAGAAAATCAGCCAAAGAGTGCAAAAGGAGGTGTAGCTGGAAGGAAAACAGGTGTGAATGGGAGGAAATGCCTATACATTTCACTTAGCAATAGGCGTTAAATGGTTGGGACACAGTCAAACTACCATGTATCCAATCCTCGTATGCCAACCTGCATTGAAAAGCATTAAAACAAACCTGCATCCAAAGCCCCCGTTTCAGTAAAAGCTCTTATTTTAATGACAAAAATTTCGGCTTTATAGTAGCTCTTTCAGCACTACATAATAGCCAAAACTAAAAACCAATACAATTATACACGTCATGAGCATAGCAAATGTACACATGGCAGTGACACAGTGCTTTTATGCATTCAGAGTAAAGTGAGGGAAAACATTAATCCACCACCTGGTGACAGCCTTTATAGTAATAGATGTAAAAGACATTGTTCTGTTGCAGGGATTCCGAGTGCAGATGCACGGCAAGAGAGGAGAATGTGTGGCATGGGCTACTTACAGTGATTTTGAAACTGGGTTGCAAACTCCTACTGACTGGGCAGCAAGAAGAGACCATCTCTGCCCAGTGTCAAGCACCATCCATTGGTTTGGGGTCCTCATCATAGTTTGGCTTGTTGTTAACTGGAGTTTGTGTGTACCCATTTTTTGTTTATTTCAAAAAGCACAAAATGGGATTATTCATGTGGGCTGGTGCAGGATCCAAATATTAAATACATATTTAATACTCTGATTTATGAGGTCATGTTGGAGTCAGATTCCCTGAATCAAAGTAAGCAGAATCATCAAGCTCTGTGCAGGGACCGAAATTAAGATTGGATAAATCGGAGCTAAAAGCAGCTCCTCGCTATCCAACATTATCCAGTAACTACCACTGGGAAACGAGGAGCTAGTACATAGCGTTCAGCAAATCTAACTTCCACATAAGACGAAATCTATCATTATGTCCATTATTTCTGACCCCTTTATGCTTTAAAGAGGGGGCAAAAGGTGCAAGCTACTAGCCAGACATTAAGTCTCTTGCCCACTTAGTTCTCCATATTGACTCAACAAGAGTAAATTATCAACTCACTTTGGGCTAGTGGCAAGTGCACATTTTTAACCATGCTATAGATACACACAGCACCCCATTTCTTACACACAGCACCCCATTTCTTACTTGCCAAGTGTTAAATAGCACTAGCAAATGGCTAGTGGCCAGGGCACATTTTTCCCTGCTTCATATGTTCTATAGATATGCCCATATGTTTATTTATAGAGTGTCCCACATGCACAAAGTTAAATTCACATAAGTGTGTTTGTTCGACATCAGTTGGCCTGGGGAGCTAAAAGCAGCTCCTGGAAGCTGTTGGTGTCAAGCTTACCTTAACAGGCTCTTCTAGGCTACAAGGTGATGAATGGAGTTATCACGGATACCCCGGTAGGAACCTGCTCCCATGTGCAAGGGGACGGCAGCCACTACCTGATCCTGACACCCTGACACCGGAGGGCGGCTTTAAGAGGGAGGATCACATGGGAGGAAACAACCACCAGGGAGATGTCATGACTTCATTGGATGAGACATAGTATCCCCCCTTACCCCATGAGGAAGACCCCAGAACTTAATGGCCAACCACACTCTGCAATGCCCTGTTATGCTAGGATATTGAGTCTTTCATTGCACACCATCTGCCATTTTCACACTTTCTAGGACCTTCAGGTACTGCAAGAAGTGGGGGTTTCACACTCAAAGGAGAGAGCAGTTAACTGATTGTAATATTGGAGCGGCACTAGAATATTCTTATTACAATGAGTAATAAAGTTAGATGCCCCTACACAAGTAAGTTTGCCATTCCTCCACAGTCTCTGAAGTTAGTGCCTCTCCCAACATTTTAAGGGTTAGCCCCAGCCTACATTTTAGCCTAGGTGCACCCCTGGATGTGCCCACTTGCATTTTGATAGGTAGGGTGGTGAGGGAAGTATTTCCCCCAAACTGGCGGTGTTAAAGTTTTACTCTGTGTGCTCAGAAAAATGTACTTGAACAAACGCAGTAAAACTTTAAGGCTGTTACTTTCAAGAAAGTCTTCCATCACCTCTCTGCATAGTGCGCTTTAAAATATACTATTCAATAGTTGTTCCCTACACCAGACCATGGGAGGAGTTGGGTAGAACAGTGGGGACAGAGCCTCCAACTTTGCCCTACCTATTTTCTGAAGTGGCCCCTCCCATCACAACTTAATTCCCCCCTCCTGCCTCCGAAATGTAGGTTTTGTAGTGCCCCTGCATGGGAGAGGGGTCAGGTAGGTCGGCTTACTCTCACAAGCCACCAGCCACCCCCACCTCTCCCCTCAAAGTGTTGAAATAAAGGGGCGGTAGCCAATACATATGCAGTTATTCCTTTACTTGCTGCCTGTTGTAAACCTGCTGTGTAATGTATAATTTATAAAGTTATGCTGGCTGCAGTAAGACGTGCGTTTGCTGTTGGGCTATACGACGAGGGATGGGCCATTAGCCCATGCACGGATGAACGGTTCCATTAGCCTAAACTGAACATATTTGCCAATAGCACATGCAGGGAGCCCATGTGCCACTGGTGCATGCAGAAAAGAGATGCTCAGTTAGCATGTGCAGAGAGGAGATGTGCTGCTGCATGTGTACGGAAGCTATGCCAATAACAGGTCGAAAGGGAGTATGTGTTCTTACATAGCGCTTTAGCCAAATTCCTTCAGCTTTTAAGCACTGTGGCAACGGTTATTATCCCATTTCGACTGGTATTTGATTTATTATAGCAAAACAGAGCAGAATGCCAGGGGAGCACTGTTGGGCATTGTGGTGGGGGGTGGCGAGGACATGTTTGAGTCAGGCTGAATAAGGAAAGGGGAGGGGGAAAATCAGGTACATCTGGCCGCAGTACATTTTGTCAATTTCCAGCACTGATAGTACATTGTGTGAACGGTCATTCTTCATTATTGCATTTCTTGTAAGAAAAAAGCGACTCCTCTGTGGTCTTCCCTCTGCGCCACACCCATCAAGGCTGCGTCACGTAATTGGAACTTGGGAAGTGCAGGCCGCCCTCCTGCCCATTAGCTTTCCACCCTTTCTTTGGATGCAACGTTTTAGCCTGTGCAACAGGGAGCCCTGCCGTTAAGACTGGTAGAGAGGAGATGTGCTGTTATAGCATGGGCAGAGGAGATGCTACGTTAGCACTCACAGAGAATAAATGTCCCGATAGTACGTAATTAGTAAAGATGCGTCATTTGCACGTGCCATGGAACAGAAGGGCAATTCGCATGCAGAGCCGAGATGTGCGGTAAGCATGCAGAGCCGAGGTGTGCCGTTAGCATGTGCATAGACAGGATTTGGAGTTTGCACATGCTAACTTCACATCCCGCCGCTGCACAGGATGTGCAGTTAGTACATGCAGGGATGGGATGTGCAGTTAGCATGTGCAGAGAGGATACGTCCCATTAGCATGTGCGTAGAAGGCATGTCGTTAGCATGCACATCTCCTCTGTGCACATGCACGCAGTTATCATACATGTACAGAGAGTTGTCCAACTAGTATGTGCACAGAGAAGATGCACCATTAGCGGACGAGAAGAGTTGTGCCAATAGCATGTGCATAGAAGAGATTGAGGTCACTATGGTCATATGTCCTGTCAACGTGTACAAATATCAGGCTTGCTAAACAGAACATGTTCTATCAATACGTGAAAACAATGTCTGCCATTAGCATATGCATACAGATGTGCTGTTAGCATGCGCACAGTGTAAATGTGCAATTTACACATGCAAATGCCACAAATTTGCTCTTCAAATGCTAACAGCACATCTCTGAAAATGCTGAAAGTAGATGTGCCTTTACCATGTGCACAGAGTACGTGGCATACTCGTTAGTATGTGTCAAGAGGAGATGCGTAGCTAGCATGTTCAGGGAGGATATATGCCATTATCAAGTGGAGTGATGTGCTGTTTCTATGTGACCAGACGGGATGTGCTGTTTGCAATATGGAGTGAAGGGCTCTGCACAAGCCAGACAACTTTGATCTACAACGCTTTTGGTCTATGGGTCTGGTTTTGCATATGCATTGGGTGTATGTGTTGGATAGGTTTTACTCTCTTTCAGAGCACAAAACTCATTTTTACTCTCTTAAAATTGCACTTACTCTGTAATTTGAAAAATCATGCGTAAAATACTCCCACCTCAAAATCTTATCTGGAGCACTGAGAGGGGTGCGGGGGGGGAGGGGGATGGCAGAACGGAGCCAACAACAATACAGTCACCCTGGACACTCTGATGCGTTGAACCACCCGGGGCAGAAGGGGAATAGGTGGAAAAGCGTAAAGGAGACCCCGAGGCCACTGCCAAGAAGATCTTGCTGAACATTGACCATCCCCTTGATATGAGAGGCCACCAGGGACACCAGATGCCATTCCCCCAGGCGCCTATCTGAGCAGCCAAGGCATTCAAGGAGCGGCCGGAACCCCCGTGGCGGTTGACATATGCCAAGGCCGTCGTATCCACCCGGCCTACCAGCAACCTCTTAAAGTACACCAGAGCTCGGAGAATGGCACACAACTCTCACCAATGGGATGATCGATGGCTCTCCTCCAGATACCACAACCCCCGAGCAGGGAGGGCCCCTAAAGTAGCACCCCCAACCCCTTTCGCAGGAGTTGGTAGTAAGAGTAGTCACAGGAGGAAGGACCAGGGACACCGCAGCCCGAAGATTCAGAACCCCAAACCACTATAGCCAGCAGACCCGCAGATCTGGTGACACCGGAATCAAAGCCTCGAAAGCTTGAGACGTCGGGAGCCAGTGGGAGAGAAGATAAAACACCAGGGGACGCAGATGAAGACGGGCCCAGGGAACTCGAAACACGCAAGAAGCCATGTGCCCCTGTAATTTCAGCAATAGGCAAGCTGTGACATACTGCCTCCTGAGAACCCTGCCCAGAACAGCCAGCAAGCGACGGACCCTCGCTAGGGACAGGAACATCCTCCCCATCCTGGTGCAACCTGTGTCCCAATGAAAACTACATCCTGAGAAAGCTCCAGGTGAGACTTCTGCCAGTACACCAGGAACCCCAGTCCTTCAATGCCTGGCATATCGGAGCTGAGCCATGACAGCTTGCCGGCAGGACGCTTCCAATCGTCCAGGTAGGGGAAAAAATCTGAATGCCCTGCAGATGTAAATGCGCCACCAGGGTAGCCACCAGCTTGGTGAACACCCTGGGGGCCAATCGCAATCCGAACGGGAGCACTCTGAAATGAAAAAGTTGGGATCCCCCTGCAAATCGGAAGAACTTCATGTGCCAGGGACGGAGGGCCATGTGGCAATAAGCATCCTGGAGATCCAGAGACACCATCCAAAACCCCCTTGAATAACACTGGAAGAATGTTCTGTAAAGTTTCCATGTTTAAGTGTTCCTTCTGGAACGAAGCAGTTCAGGGCTTTGAGGACAAAAATCAGGAGATACTTCCCCAAAGATTTGGGGACCAGGAACACCCGACAGTAGAAACCCCGACCCTGAACAGGGAGAGGAATGGGCATGATGGCCACCTTCAACATCAACTGGGAGAGAGCGGCATCCATGGCCAACCTCTTGATCCGTGACCTGGGAACCACAGTCCGAACCATGCAGTACTGGACAGGAGGAGACAGGAAATGCACCCGACAACCCCTCCAAACTGTGTCCAGAACCCAGGAGTCGGAATACCACCTTACCCATACTGGAAAAAAAAAAATAATAACTGCCGGAGCCTCCCACCAACCGGCATGTCCAAACCTTCAGGACTTAGGTGCCGGGCCAGGATGCGAAGAGCGTGGAGGACCCACTGGACACTGCACCAGCACCAAAGGAAGACCTCTTAGCTATTGAAGGAGGCTTGCGTCAAAGTCTGTCAGCATGGTCGTCTGCCCTAAAAAACTTTGAGCACCATATCCCCAAGGGAATCCCTAAAAAGCCTGGACCCATTGAGAGGAAGTTTCAGGGCAGCCACCCTCTGAGACCTATCAGTTTGTTTTCCAGTCCCTTAGGTGCACACGCCTCCGGGCAGACACTAGCCCCCATGGCCATGGCTGAACCACGCACCCCATCATAAGCCGGAATAGACAAAAGTTCAACCTGTCTCTGCACGTCCGATAGCAAAGGGCACAATCAGAACCTTCATTGACAGCCTTCTTCAATTTCCTGAAAACCACCTAGCATCGTTTCAGCCATGCAGGAACTGTAGACATTCGCCCTAAGGGCCAGATGCGCCGCTGCATGAACTTTCTTAAGGCTGGAATTAATCCGGCGGTCCACAGGACCCCAGACGGCTGACATAGAGGAGCGACCCACCAGGCTGGCAAGGATATTGTCGATTTCAACAGGATCAGACAGCAATGTCTCGCCCTTCAATGGGTAAAGTACGGACATGAAGCGGGGCATTGCAATTTTCTCAGGTCAATCCATTCCTGAAGGATTTTATCCCGGACATCAGAAACCAATGGCAACCCCAACCTAAGGGTAAGTCCATACTGGCGAAGAGAAGGGTCGGCCCCCTCCACCGATACCAAGGGCTCCGAAAACCCCATGCAATCCCCAACATGAGTCAGCATCTCCTCCACTCCCTCTCTGTCCATGTACTTCCCTTCTGCATCAGCCAAAGACGAACAAGAAGGAGGAACAAGATTCAGTGCCAGAAGATGAAGAGGAAGACAGGCGCCAGCACTTGTGTCCTTGTGCATGTGCACGCCTCATCCCATGATGTTTAAGCAGCCTCTTCAACTCCTGCCTGGATAGGGAAAAACGCTTAGCCTTCTTCTTTCTCCATCTGCAGACCACAGGAGAAGAGGAAGATGACGGGGAAGAAGACCGGACCAGATGCCTGCTCTTCGTGGAATGGTTACCCATTGTGTATTTACAGAAACAGGTGACCAACTGATGCCCAGGCCTCTAAAATAATGTAAAACTAAATGCCAACCTCTGATTAGAGATAGGGCCAGCCAATCAAAAGGAACACATCACTCCCAATGGCAACCCCACTCACAGCACCAGAGGCGGAGCCCACCCGCCTCTGGAGCAACGTGGAGAGAGAGACCAACACAAGCTGTAAATCCGTGTTAAGTTGTGGGTTGGGGTTATAAATAACCACTCAGGAGCCTTGTTGGGTTAGGTATCTTTAGTAAGTCCACAGGAACACAGGTAAGTACATTAGGAATAATACAGGATAATTTCATAGGATAGAAGCATCCACCGGTCCCCCTACTCTTAGGCTTCAGATCTCAACTGACTCTCTGTGGAATTAGAGCAGCTTCACACCAAAACATTCTACAGCCAAAACTCCACATTCCACACTTCAAGCCCACACACACTATCAAGGGATGACCAGGATAAGTAAAACCCAACACATCTCCCCCTTACATGACAACATAGAATAATGGGTAGACTGAGAAATGATGGGCACTAAACAATTATAAACAGAAGGATGATGGACACTAGACAGTTTTGGAACTAAACATTAAATGATCAAATCTACAGACATCCTCCTAGAATATATCCATCCAACAAACTACTCCTAGCGAAAGCTAACCCCTACCAAGTCTTTACAGTGGCTACAAATAGCTAACTCACTTCCAAAACAATCACCAGAACCATAACAGGCCTTTTATGGAACTCGCTACAAGGGAACCAGCCCCACAATCTCATGCACAACCATTTCCATTAACATCACAACAATAATCCTGCATCATCATTCACCAACAACAAATTGTGCTAACACAATCTGCAGGGTTAAACCCCACTATCTGCCTAAAGCGTACTCATCTCCACTCCACTGTGGGTGTCCTCAAAACACCCTCTAAAGAAACCAAATGCTCGCAACTGAGCACAATACCATTTCCTCCACTCCACCACTCCAGGCACCATGCCTGAGCTACTGAATGCTCACCATTGAGCATCCCATGCTCACCATAGAGCAACCAAAACACGCACTATTTCCACCACTCCAGGCACGATGCCTGAGCTAATAAATGCTCCCAATTGAACATCCCATGCTCACCATAGAGCAACCAATAACCTCCACATTAGGGTACCTGACCTGAGCAACCACATGCTCTCCACTCACATTTCCCCCAAACACACCAGTCAGGAAAATCGAGCATTTAAATATGATAAACAAGGGTTAAGCACCACACTTGAGTCCAATAATAAAGCTTACAAAGTCCTTCATAGTTATTTTCCTGTGGAAGAATAATTGGTTAATACAGTGCAAAACATAAACACAACTCACATTAGGTTTTGAATTTCAGTACATAGCTTTTGAATTTCAGTACATAGCCAAGACATCAGAAATTCCCATAGACTCACCCATTAGCGCCACACAACGCCACCAATATTGGCAAAACACACCACCTCAACACCGGGAACTGCATCCCCAAACACAATATGCCCTTAGAATGCCATATAGCATAATAACCAACACCACCAACTGCCACAATATACATTTGAAGTCAACACATCTTCTCACTGCAAGATCTGTAATGTTGAAATCTTTTGTCATTGACCCACCAATATCCAGCATTGCGATCAAACTGCCCCTAAAGCACACACTTTTGACTCACTACTTGTTTTTACACTCACAGCACCATCACTGTGACAGCGCTCACACCCATACGTAAAAGCAGAACTGAGCATCACCACCAGATGGCAGCCAAAAATAAATATGTGAACCTCCAAAATTTCATTGTAATAGAGATCACTGTTGACTGCCAAAATATGTGAACTGCCAAAACTACCTTGCACAAGATATCAAGAATGCATATTATGCACTATGGAATGTGACAATTAGCGCATTTCTCAGGAACATTACTGAAAACTTTGTCGCAATACGTTTCAACACCATTGTACTACCTCAAAATCAAAAATGTTCTTGCAGAACTTGGGATCACATTGTATAGTTTCTCAAAAGGTGTGACTGCTTCAGTTCACCGCTACCAAACCTGTCGTAGAAACTCCTTGTGAAGAAAGCGCTCACACTCCTCTTTGCCACAACACAGTCCAATTGTCGAGCCCCAGCAGATGTAACTGAATCCTAAATTATACCGTGTAGTGGACGTAATTTACAACAGAACAACAGATGCAAACTCTTCAGACTCCTTTTACCCATCGTTGCATCCGATGGTGAGATTGATGTGCATTACAAAGCCGCCACCCGTCATTGAAGACTGTCGATGAAAACAACCCAATACACCTTCAGTTGAACTCCTCGCGGAACTGGTTTGCGCAAAGCCAGCTGACCCAGAAGATGCTTCAAGCACGTAGAAGCACGTTTTGAAAAGGTCCCTTACTCGGAACCACGAACTGCAACGCTGTCAGTGCAGTACATGAACACAATCCATTGTCCTTAGTGAGAGAAACCCTTGGGCACACAGCCGCGCTTGCATCAGGATTCCATCATCCACTTGACCTCGCCCAGTTCTCATGAAGCTCTGTGACGTATAAATGCTGAACAGAGCCTTGACAGCCTACAACTCCGGGACCATCCGAACTCTGAAATACGCCATGGCACAGGAAAGTTCAGTGGCTGTGGAATTATATTGTTCGCCAACTCCCCCAGTAAGTCGGAGGACGTCATCATTGGGACGGAGAGGAGAGCCGCGAACGGAGCTACCGGGCCAACCGTCAACTCACACACGGCTGTACGTCACACCGGACCACACAGACTGCCCTCTAATACGGCGCCTCATGAGAGAAATGCCAGTACGGTAAGACACCTAAACAAATTCCAAAGTGTTTAGTGTCACTCCAGCCTCCTATTACGCTGCTCTTCTGCAATGCTGGGCACCTTTACGCGATAAAAGCCCCGGCCCCTTGTGGGCTGTCTATATCGGCCGCTGCTCACTTCAAAGGCCAATTTTCATATACACCGACAGCCATGCAGCGCTGCCCTGCAAAATCACTAAGCTGAGCCTTTCACTCATAAATGCAGGCACGGCGCGCTTACCTTAGGGGCCGGTGGATGCCTCTGTGCTACTTGTTTCTTCCTGCTGGGCAACCTCCTTGCCACGTTCTGCTTCCTGGTAACAGTCCTTGTTTGTACTGCTCCTTTCCTTGTTCCTTTTCCTGTTCCTGCTCCCTTCAGTGTCCAAACATCCTCGTCGCCAATGTTAAGTTGTGGGTTGGGGTTATAAATAACCACTCAGGAGCCTTGTTGGGTTTAGGTATCTTTAGTAAGTCCACAGGAACACAGGTAAGTACATTAGGAATAATACAGGATAAGTTCATAGGATAGAAGCATCCACCGGTCCCCCTACTCTTAGACTTCAGATCTCAACTGACTCTCTGTGGAATTAGAGCAGCTTCACACCAAAACATTCTACAGCCAACACTCTACATTCCACACTCCAAGCCCACACACACTATCAGGGGATGACCAGGATAAGTAAAACCCAACAAGCCGCTCGTAGCGTTTTGGAGGAAAACATCACCAACAGAGAGAGGAGCAGGCCGACTCCCACTTCAGCCGTCAGAGTCCCCTCCCCAAAACTTCTTACCGGCACCCGGGCCGGAAAACCCTGCGCTGGCCATAGTCCCGCTGAAGCCAGGCAAGGCATCCAACTCCACCGGGTCCCAAGCCCCGCGGGGAACCCGGAATATCGCTGGACCTGAGGAAGCTGAAGGCCCCGCAACACAGACCCACCAGGGGGCCAGCAATCGTCGCACCTCAGCGCCCCGTGCTGAAAAAAAAAAAGCCCAACCTGCCAGAGGCAGGAAAAATTAAACTGAGTGACATGGCTATGGGGGAGGAGTTATAGCGATAAAAAGAAATAAAAGAAGGTCCTGTGTCATGAGCCTCATGAGGCGAGTACTAGGAAGAGGAATAGTGGACGCGGAGGTAATGGCCCTCATGAACTTTCCAGCCTGCTGATTGTAGATCTGCATTTCCATTGGGATGATTAAACTGTACTTTTGTGCAAGGGAACAAGACATTTAGAATATAGTTTTGTGACATGCTTAAAAAGTGCAACAACAAAGGTAAACTGGGGCCTTTAATAACAGGCCATTTTCTGTGAAAGACTAGGAGGCACGGGGTAAAGTCATTTGCAAGTCAGTGTAAATGGCTCCGCCTGTTATCTCATCTGACAAAATGAATGCAATTCTGGTGGAAAATATTATCCGGCAGATTTTTATGACTGGCCTATGCATCTTAAAGTTTGGTAAGGATTAGGAACAGCCATCTTAATGCTACATGTGTGTAAACCAGCCTTTAAACTTTATTTTACCTAAATTAATTTCGTTTGGGCAATAATGGGAACATTATTGCAACAGTCCATTCTGTTATTGGTGTGCTTTTTATAAAAAGGTTAAAGAATCACTATCACCTTTTCCCTCTCTGATTTTTTTTTGGAATGTTGGCTTAGTTGATTAAATTGCCCGCTCTGGCGATTTATGTGAAACTTGCATCTAGGTCTCTGTTGCAGGTAGTGATCCCGCCGAGCTATTCCAAGGATTCACTTGCCTTCTAAGCTTAACATGAATCTTCTTTTAAAACTGGCAACATTTACAGAAATTAAATAGTCATCTATTTATCTGGCAAGTGGGTTAATTAACATCTTGTTGAAATGTGAAGAGCCTGACGGTCATTGGATGCAATTTTCTCAGAACCAGCTTATCTATGGCTCCATGGTAAAAAAAAAAAAAATCATGTATAGTATCCAATTTACTGAAATGGCCTTTTCAGCCTTACAAAAACAACATTTCATTTTAATAATGCAAATTGTTTTTTCCATTAAAAAAATAATATATAAACTGCAAGCATGGCTTTCTCTCGTCTTACTATTGTACTACAATTTGCAAACTTATGAAAAGGGGCAACTCAAGGGGGTGTGGCTTCTAAAATTTCAGACGGGGCTACCAGTCAGGTTTTTGCTTCAAGCAAAGGTGGCAACCCTAATATAGTATTGATAATTATACATGACACGTTTTGCTATTATGGCCTGTGAATAAGTGTTGTTTTTTTTCTTAATTTATTTCAGTTCTACAACACTCCTAAAATCATTCTGAAGTGCAGGAACCTGCCCTTTTTAAGCACAGCATGTAGAATCCTCATAAAAATGAGTCTTCTTACAGATGCACCTATTGTAGAAATCGCTTGATAAAGGGCTGTAGTTGTATTACTTACTCCAGACCATAGGATGGGTTATTTCCTAATGCACACTACAAACTGAAAAAGCACTGTCCTACATTGGAGCAACAGAAGAACACTGAATAGCTAGAGCATAGCAATAGCTTGACCCACCGGCATGTCCATGCTGTTTTCTCTGCTGCAGGTGCCGCTTTTGGAGACAAGAATTGGTCCCGGGTCCTCGACTGTTTCTCGCCTCTCAAAAGCAGTTTACAGGAAACTTTCAGTGAAGCAACACAACAATCACGTGAAACCGAACTAAGCAGTCACATGGATAGCGTAGAGCACGCTCGGGAGATGTAGTCAAGCCCACTGTGCCTCGCCGGGAGTTGTAGTCCTTTGTCCTTTGGGCGCGGCCTGGGCCGTGAGTCATACGTTTTCATTCTCCAGTTGTCAACGCTGTGTGTGGAAAACCCTAGTCTTCGAGAATCAGGGATACAGTGATGGCTATTGAAGAGGAGGACTGTCGTTACCATTTTCGTATTGTTCTAAACCTTGCTTTCTAAATAGCCCCGCACCCCCTCCCGAACCCGAAAACTCCCTACCCCGGGTGGTTTTGGCAACAAAAAAAGTCCCAGCATTGAAATGGGAAATACAGGAAGGGCTGGGCTGGCGTGCTCATTTATTTGTTAATGTATTCGTATTTTTAAAGCGCACAACAGCCCGGGGGCATCATGGTGCTGTTACAGATAAACATCAAGCTAGTTACAGAGGAGACAACAGGGTTACAAGCCAATTTGCATTACAGGAGCATAATTGGTTGCATATACTGGCATTACAGACAATCGTTAAGGTACAGTTGAGGGTCAGCAAGGGTAAGAGTTAAGTGAATAGTGTGGTTTTAAGAGATTTACGAAAGGAGTACAGAGAGGGTGCATGGCCGAGCAAAACTTGAGAGCTCTACTGAAGGTATCGCACATAACTTTCGGCTATTTAGCAGCTATGACCAGTGCTGAAAAAGCAGATAAATTACACATGCCTAGGGGAGGGTCCTGTCAGACATGAGACAGGCTTGTAAAAACACAGGGCAAAAATAATGGTGATGACTTGCAATGTGTTGACATGACATCATAAACCAACCTGGAAATTCAGTGGCTTGAAAAGTGTGATACTTGCAGCAATTACTTGCAGTTAATCTTTATTACTCCTAGTCCTATTCTTCCTTGTCACTGTACTGACCACCTTCTGTCATGATTCCTGCCCCTCCTGTCCCCAGCCCTCCAAGATGTCAGGCTGGAGCCAGGCCACGAGCACCTACATGGCCCTCAAGGGCCTTTCCATCTCTCCAAAGACCCACTTGGAGTCAGACTTGGCGCTTGTATCACCAGACTCACTCACTCCCATAGGATAACATTGGGTAGTGCATTGATGGGGACAAGATGGATGCCCCCACATATTTCGATTCCGGTTCCCAGAACTGCGTGTGCGGTCTAGTCTTTTGGGTGTGGTTCAGCCCAGAGACACCTGGGATACCCAGAGACTATTTAAGCCACACCCAGGCTGAGAAACATGCTTTGCGTTTTCTGCACCTGCAGCGTGACACTCACCGTGTTCGGATCGGTCTCCAGTAGGCCTGCATCTTTCTTCTGCGCTCAGTTCCTGCAAGAACAAGAACACAGTTAGGAACAGCCTTACCTTGCGGTGCTTCTGCCCATCATTCATCGCTCCTTTTCTGCGGGCATTTTCGGCGGTGTCATTCCCATCCCGGCACACCACTTCCTAAGGAAAATGGAAAAGAACAGAAAAAAGGCTTAGTAAGCATTCTGCAAATCTTCGCTTATTTTTAAATACTGTACGAGCTTCAAACGTTTACCTGAATCCCAGCCGCTCTGGGGGAACTCTGTCTCCGGAATTTCTCATCCATCTGCAAGAGGGAAAGGACACTCCAGGTTAGCGTGGAAATATCTGCAGGCGCCGCATACCGCGCTTACCCACCGCATTTGTTCTTCATAACCGGCATCCACGCTGAAAACGTAGCGGCACCTAAAAGACACAGAAAAAGAACTCAGTTCAATGCAAATACGAAAGGGTGGCATCGCGCATCACGCTCTCACTCACCTTCAGCACTACTCATCTCAGCAGCACGCCGCCATCCCCGGACGCCGGCCATCATCTAAGGAAGGAAAGGAACAAAGTTAGAGAACTGTTCAAAAGACTCATTATACTTACCTGTCAGACTCTTGCCAGTGAGGTAACTAGGCAGCAAAAAGCCTGCATCAATCAACATGCCCCTGCACTGAAAGCAGGACAGAGAGCACACTATCCAAGAAAACAAGGTGAGCTGTGCATCAAAGGGAAGGGTTGGACCCCGGGGAAGAAGAGGTTCAAGCACACAGAGACAATAGGGAGTTAAACTCTACCAATACTGTGTTTCAGGCCCAGTCTCCAGTCGAATAGCCTCCAGGGAAGGGTTTGAGGTCGTAAGAGGTCAGAACAGGTTGAGTGACGTCCCCGTGGATACCAGGTGAGCGTTACACCTTCCATGTCCACCGTGGGTATGAAAGGTTCACTGATCCGGCTTGGAAAATGTTAAATAAGAGGGAAATATTAACTAAGAGATTGTGGGTAAGTAGGAGGTATCATAAAACAGCAACAACAACAAAAAGGTTCCCGTGTGCCAAGCAGTGCCTCAAAAGTAAGTACAGTGACGAGGGACAATAGGACTAGGAGTACTGTGCTTACTTTTGAAGCCCTGCTTCGCCCACAGGAATCTTTTTTGTTGTTGCAGTATGATGATACCTCCTACTTACCCATCCCTTAGTTACAATTTCCCAAGCCGGATCAGTCGACCTTTCACATCCAGAGTGGACATGTAAGGTGGTCAGTACTGTGACCAGGAAGAGTAGGACTAGAAGTAATCAAGATTACTGATAAGTAATTGGCACATTACTTCCAAATTACCCTTTGTCGACCCAGGACTTAACTTGAGGTGTACCCAAGCAGTAATCTTTGGAAGGGGCCCAATGAGACAGTCAATGTCCCATCACCAAATGTATTAACATAACACCAAGGATAATGAGACGATGTCCAACTGAAAGCACCCCCCACCCTACAGGAGCAATCCCTGCGATTATCCATGTTCTATCTATAATGTCTAATGAACATGGCTAATACTTGGCCTACAGCCATTCAGTGAGCAGCAGCTTCACTGTGCTCCTAGATGATTAGCCCATAACAGATGCTTTTCTAACACAAAGTACCTCTCTTTTTCTCTTTTGGTGCACCGGATCCCAAGCCAGCACAGGAGAGGCCGACGGAGGGGGAAGGACGCTCGACTTCCATGCATGCTATCTGCCATCCAGTCTTGGTGTACTTCCAACGATCTCTACCTAAATGCCAGCAAGACTGAGATCATTCCCATTGGGATCCCTGTTCCCTCTTTTTTCCCCTCACTCTGGCCATCTTCTATGGGCTCGCCCCCTGCTCCTTCTTCTGAAGCCAGAAACCATGAAGTCATCTTCGACTCCTCTCTCTCCTTCCTCCCTCACACTCAGAACATTGCCAAAAAGTCCCACATTCAACTCTTCTTTCTCGAAGGAATTCTCCCTTTCTCACTTTCCCATAGAAGCTCATTGTTACCCGAGTCCTGGTTCTCTCTAGGCTTGACTACTGCAATAGCCTTCTCCTGACTCCACCTTCTTCCACTTTACGACCCCTCCAGCTAATCCAGAATAGGCCAGAGATACTTATCCTTGGCCTTAAACCCAGGGACCGCATCTCTCCTGCCCTAAAAAACTCTTCACTGGCTCCCCGTTGCAGCACAGATTAAATTCAAATCCCCCTGCATCATCCCCTCTGTCTGGGGCCTGGGACCACTTTATCTGCAACTTTCTCTTACTAAATACTCTCCTTCTAGACCTCTACGGTTCTCTGGCACCAACTCTCTGTGTGTAAAGCGTTTCGCTAAACAGAGGGCCGGTGGCTGATCACTTTCTTCAGCTCGCTCCCTCTTATGGAACAACCTCCCCATCCCTCACCGTCTTGAGCAGGACTTCCTCAAATTCCAGAAACTCCTCAAGACTTTTCTCTTCACCTCCTCCTTCCCTTCGTCCCTCCTCTGCTAATCTCACAGTCGCTGTGATTGGTGGCCAAAGCCCTTATGTATCCCTCAGGGACTTGGCCTCCCATACCCAATCGCCCTAGCCTCTGTCTACTTCTCAGCACTGGCCTCAGCACCCACCAGCGTCAATCCTGTAGACCTGCACTTACTACCCATTGCGGGCCCCAGCCTCATAGCGCTTACATTGCTATGCACTTCATCTGCTGCTCACCCACAAGCATGGACATTCCAGCAGTTAACCTCACCCCCACTTCCCCACTTCTCGCTGCACTTGCACATTCTGAATACTCACAAGGCATAAAAGTTGTGTCTTTACCTTCCACTGTCTTCATTGTTCTTCAATCCCATGTTCCCTCCCTGTTGCCCTGTGGGCACTTTGAAACAAAATGGACTTACTGTATAGGCACCTAACAAATGCAAAATAAATAAATAAAATAAGTAGAGGTTGGACAGGGATTCCGGCATGGCGCCCGCTATCCTCATGGAGCCCTGTGCAGGATCCGATCTTGCTGGCCTCTTGGACGCTGGGCCGGCAGACACTCTGCAGCATTGTGGGGTAAGAAGCGTGTCCTTTTCGACTGCACCGGGGACACTGCTGAGACTGTCGTGTGTGCCCCCTGCGCCCCTGCAGAGTCACTGAAGCATGCGCTGCATAGATCACAGCAGCGGGGAGAGTCACGGCGGAGCTGCAGTGTTGGCAACACAGTGATCTGGAGCAGAGGCACAGCACTGGGAGCGCGGCCGCAGCTGCTTTGTGGACACCGGAGGGTGAGGAGCAGGAGCCTTCCCTTAGCCACAGAGTGCGCCTGGGACGGTGTTCGCATGGCTGAAGGGGCATAGGGTTTGGAGGGCTCGTGCTTTCCCTTGCTGCTGCAGCAGATTTTTCCAAGGTATTCTGAAGGCGAGGAGGCAGCTGTGGAGCTCCTGCCGACGTGATCCACATTAATAAGAGGCACAGGCGCCTACCTGCTGTTCAGTGGGCCGCAGGCTCCCTGCCACCATAACTGTGGGAGCTGTTATCTTCTGTAGAGCTGGAGCAAAGTACCCCCACTCAAAGGTCTACCCCCATGCTGCCTATCTGTTGGGAGCCAGAGTGTGAGACACGTGCAGTGCCAGTGAAAATACCTATACCGAAAAGAATCCTGGAAGTAAGGTACCCATTGAGGAAACCATATATGCACTCACGACAATATGATTGTCATTTCAATGAAATCTGGGATGACGTGTGAAAATGAGCAAGAGAAAAGACTGGTGACGTCATGCAAAGTAGAGCTGACGCACCCAGAAAAGAGGCAAGAGACTGAAGACCATAAACATTCTATAGTATCTAAGGAGGAGGTGTTAAAGATGAGCAACATTTCAGGCTCGAGATGAAGATGCTCATGCTACAGAAACGATAAAGAAAATGCCATGCCATTTTACAATTGTACAGACTCAGTAACGCAAGCAAAGTATTCTAAAAAAGGCTAGCTACGTAGTGAATAGATTGCTGCGATGCGCCAACGTATATGCATGAAATATGGATGTTCAGTGAAAGAAAGCTTTTTCAGTGTTGCGCAGTTGGAAAATGACTTAATAATGGAGGTGAATTCAAGAAAGGCTTGGCTGGCCCAGCACTAGAAGGTCAAGGCCACCGTGAGCCTGGATGTTCATGCAGTAGCTACAAAATGTGTGAAAAGAACAAACTCCTGTCTGAGGTGAGGTGCAAGAACATTGAAGACATCAGAGGTTCATCATCTAATAGTATTTCAAATACAGAAAAGCTCTAAAATGTGGTCTCCAGTCACATGGTTGGATGAAAATAGATACTGAGTTGAGCTACATCGAAACCAAGAGAGAAAGTATACCTCTACTCACTTTTTATTCACAGGCACGGAGAACATTTCCAAGGCCATGTTCAAATGCTAATTGACTGGCAGACGGCAAGAGTGATGATAGATGGCAGGCTAATTAGGTGGGAAGCTATGGTCATGACCAGCCCACCAGCACCTGGGTGCCAGCTTGCGTGCTGGTAGCGTGTGTGGAATATTACAGAGGGGTACAAGGGTGCCAATCAATTTAGAGGGCCATGTATTAGAGAGCCCTATAGTTTGTATAACCAATAGGACGTTGTGTATTTGATGACGTTCATAGTGACTTTCACTAGAGGAGGGCTTAGTTGCTCACCTGATGTTGGAGACCCAATCACTTTCCCTGACAAGTATGGAACGTATAGGGGGGCATGGCTTAACAGCCATGGCATAGGACGTGTCTCCACATAGCTCCTGCAGAATGATGTAAGGTTGCGCTGCTAAAAAATACTAAAGCACACAGCTAATGGGAACTGTACACCGTGGGGCACACAGCATTGCCGTGGAAATTCTGCGTTGTGAGAATGGAGGCAGCGGCCGAGTGCCCGCAGTCACAGAATTAATAAATCTCAGCGGGCAGGCTGGATCGGCTCTGACACGAAGAGATTCATAGGTACAGCGATGCACAGCCTGCCCGAGTAATGGTGTAGTCAGCTCTTGCTTGCGGCCAGAAGGAACTGCCTGGTCTTTGGAGTCGAGATACATTGGGAGAATACAAAGTCCTGATACCAAGTATCAGGTGCAAGAGTGCGGAACATTAGCCTAAGCCTCAATGGTAGTGAAACTGAATCTGATTTCGTACGAGTGGACCCGAATTGAAAGGGCACTCGGTATGAACATGACACCGGTCAACACAAGGGAACAAAGATAAGAGACCGGCGACTGATAGCACACAGCATTAGCTCTGCAGAAATGCACTCCCAGACTCAGCAGACGGTGTCCAAACAACGGTGGAGGACACAATGAAGACGCCCCAGGAAATGAGAGCAAACACAGGAAAAAAGCAACACAGGCAATACGATTTGCCAACAGTGCTGGAAGTACAGAGGTGTGCGAGCGCTGCACACACATTTTGACATAACAGCAGCCAGTGAATTTTGAACCCAAAGAGCGGCAAGCAGCAGTAATACTGGGATATGAGGCAAATAGCGCTGGCACTTGAAGTGGAACAAACAGGAGAGATGACCTACCCAGCACTTAGCTGATGGGTGAGGAGGCGCATCATAGCAGAAGCCAGAGGGTACACTGGTAAGGGGGTGCCAGAACCAGACAAAACGAGATACCACAGTGTGGGTAAAAGGAACAAGAACCCCAGCAGCAAGACATAACAGACAGAACAACGGTATGGAAATAGTGCCACACAACTACGGATACAGAGCAGCCACCTGAGTACCCCAGCGGTCTGACAGTGGAGAGGTCACACAGAACCAGTCCACATAACCGGAATCAGCAAGAGACAGTAAGAGGGACCCACAATTAGCACCCGTAAGCGCGGGGACAGCAAGAATAGGAGTGAACGGCAGGGGCACACTACAGAAGCGAAGTTGAGCTGACAACACAAGGTTTGGCCCTTGGAGGCGTCGCCAGCAATAGATCGAAGAAGCCCACTAATTAACCCTTGGGGTGCTCCGCAGAAGAACACGAGGGCTTGAGAGGAACATTGCTGGTCACGATAACAGGAGTGTGCAATACAAGGAAGCGGAAATGGCGTCCAAACCGGGGAAAGTCAAGGCTAAACAGCCATCAATAGACATCTTCACCAAACCAACTCAAGCAGCTGAGGTCGCTAAAACACCAGAGCAGAGCACGCAAGGAGATGCAACCCCAACCCATAATGATCGATAGATGCTGGAAGCTATTGCAGAGCTGAAGTCATCGTGGGAAAGTTAGATTGATAATATCGCAGAATTGAAGACCTCGTTAGAATGCAAGACGTTAGGGCGCTGGTGGAACGCACAGGAGGACTAGAAAAAGAGATGAAGGCTAACACAAGTACCTGCACGGCTAACGCCAAGGACGTTAACACTTTGCAACAACAAGTGCTCAACCTGGAGACCAGGGTGGAGGAAGCAGAAGGGCGCTTGTGCAGGAATAATGTACGTATTGTGGAGCTTCCGGAGGGAGAGGAGGGATCGGACCCGACAAACTATGTTGAAAACATGCTGCTACAAGAGATAGGTGGCGGATTACTTACCCAGGGTTTCACAGTGAAAAGAGCTCACAGGGCCCAAGCCAGACGGCCGCCACCGGGGTCCCCCGACCGATAATCACCAAGTTATTGAACTACAAATACAGTGAGAAGATCCTGGAACATTTCCGCAAAGGGGGAACGATAAGGAGAGCAACTGCGATGATCACAGCATGCCCAGACTACACCTTCTTGGTATAGAGACAGCGAATGAACTATGTGTCGGTTAAGAGGAGGCTACGTGAGGCTGGTTATGAATACATGCTGCTGTACCCAGCGAAACTGAACGTGATGCATGGAAACAAGGGCTTCTTCTAAACTCCAGAGGATGCAACAGCTTGGTTGGACGCGAGGAACTGCCGGCAGGAACGGATGACCAGGCAGAGAGCAGAACAGATAAATGACCCTGTGTTTTCCCTGAGACACACTGGTGGACAGAACAGAGGCAGTGAGGTAATGCTCAAGCAATGACAGTGACTTTGGGACAGGAATATAATGGAGAATATGTTGAGAATAGTGTTCAATGCGCACAGGAAGATTTAAACGTGCACAAGCTGTGCAGTATACTATTAGCATAAATGCAGGAAATATGGTTGCTGCTTACGAGAACGCAGTACTAGGAAACACACAATCACCCCAAGTAGCTAGTCTAGTTACGATACTGGTAGAGCGGTATCCATCTGTGGTGTTCCGTGTATCGGTCGCGGACTGAGACCCACCTGACTATGGAAAAGCAGGAAGTGATAGCAAGGAAATAGAAAGGGATAACCCTAGGGGCTACCTACTCGGTGTATGCCAGAGGGGTCATGACATTGATAGCACCACATGTCCCGTTCAAGTTGCAACAATCCACCATAGATAAAAAGGGAAAGATGGTATTGATGCAGGGGCTGGTGGAAAATAAAGAAATGTGTATTATAAACGTGTATGCCCCGAATCAAGATACCACAACTTACTTTAGAACCCCATATTAAAAAATAAGCTTGTATATGGATGGAACAGTGGTGTAGGGAGGGGATTGTAACTGTACCCTGGACCCAGTGCTGGATAGGTCAGACACAAAAGTGACACAGCTGACCCCGGCAGCGAAGGCCCTAAACACCTTATTGCAAGCCTTTAGACTAGCAGATGTATGGAGACTGCGATACCCACAAGATAGTGGATACTCGCACTATTCTACCCCACAGATCCTGCACACTAGGTTAGATTATGTATTTATGAGTATGGAATTAGTGGCAGAAGTGACACAGGTGGAATACCAGGATATAGTCCTCTCAGACCACGCCCCGCTGGTGGTAACGTGGCTGATTCGACCGCCCAGAGCTAGAATACCAACATGGAGACTCAGGGCCGAATCCTTAAAAGACATAGGGCCTCATCACAAGGTTGGCGCTCCGGTAAGAACGGCACCGGTAAGGCAATACCGGCATCCATTACCTGGCCGGTGTATCATGACCCTAGATGCCGTTGCTACCGGCATCGTCAAGGTCCCGCTGTGGCCGTGCACCACCGTACCGGCATGCGAGCACGCGCGCAGATGGGGAGGCCTTAATACCGGCATGCCGAAAAGAAGGGGACACCACGAGTCACACGTACAAGTACATACCGGCATCGAGATGCCGGTAAGAAGGGCCACCATGATGCCGGCAATACCGCCATTGCGGACCACCCGTAAACAGCAAACTGCTGTGTAACCAAGTGCCACAGGTGCACACAATCAGCACAGGTGAAGGCAATGGAGTCAGGGTCAGCACAAAAGGAGCACAACCACACACCACACCCCCTTCCAAGGCAAAATGCTACCACTTGTACTTGCCATACTGGGCCTGGAGGACATGGCTGCACTGCTACTCCTTGAGCAGGCAGTACAACAGGAAACACAGAGGAGATGCAGGAGGAGAAGGAGGGTGAGACATGCCCAGCAAATCCCACCAGTACAGGCAGTCGCTCCCCGCAGACAGCCAACAATCCCACGTATAAGGGCCAATCCATTTGACTTAACCCCAGCACAGATCCACACCATGTACCGCCTGGACAGAGACACCATCACCAACATAGTGGAATTAATACAGGATGACTTGGTCAGCCTGATCAACATCCGCACAGCCATCCTCCCTTTGCTGAAGGTGGCATCTGTGCTCCACTTCCTGGCCACAGACACTTACCAACACACAGTGGGCCAAATGCATGGCATGTCCCAATCATGCTTCTCTGTTGTGTTAAACCAAGTGCTGGATGCACTACTGAAGCACGCAAGTGCCTACATATCCTTACCAAGGACACCACAGGAGGCAAATGCAACCACAATAGCATTCCATGCACTGGCAGGCATGCCCAATGTAATTGGTGCCCTCGACTGTACCCATGTAGAGTTGGTGGTCCCACATGCCGTGGAGGCGGTGTACCGCAATCGGAAGCTATACCATTCCATCAATGTGCAGATGGTGTGTGATGCCAGCCAGATAATAACACATTGCTGTGCCAGATACCCAGGATCCACGCATGATGCCATGGTGCTGCGTAACTCCTCACTACTCCGCTACATGGAAGGAGAATTTGTACGAAGTGGCTGGCTATTGGGTGAGTCTGCCCTATGGGCCATGGGGGCAGATGGATTGGGGGGGGAGGTACATGCATATGCAAGGGGAATGCCCTCTGGGCCATGGGGGCAGATGGATTGTGGGGGGAGGTACATGCATATGCAAGGGGAATGCCCTCTGGGCCATGGGGGCAGATGGATTGGGGGGGGGGTACATGCATATGCAAGGGGAATGCCCTCTGGGCCATGGGGGCAGATGGATTGGGGGGAATGGAAGTTTTTTAAGTCATCCACCGACACACAGCCCTCACATTTGCATGCAAAATGCCCCTAGCCAAGACATACATTGGGTGGCCTGGTGGTTTAAAATCCTAGGACCCTAGGTCGTGTATGTCACACAAGGCTCCCTCTATGGATTGGCATGCACTGTACAGGGCTGACAGTCATGTGGATGTGGCTGCCAATGACGGGATAGTGCATATGAACTTGAATGATGTACAGGCTGAGCACACCTGTCAACTGAGCCTCATCCTCACACATACATCCTTCTGCTCCCATGTAGGTGATGCTGGATATCCTCTGAAGCCGTGGTTACTCACCCCTGTCAGGAACCCTCAGAACAGGCACGAGGAGGACTTCAATCGTGCACATACACATATACGTGTGGTCATTGAGCAGACGTTTGGCCTTTTGAAGGCACGGTTTCGCTGCATCAGCAGGTCGGGAGGGGCACTCATATACGGGCCTGAGAAGGTGGGCAAGATCATCACGGCATGTGCAATGCTACATAACATGTGCATCCGGCGGAACATACCCCTGCCACCTGATGTGAAGCTGCCACCACCTGGTGAAGTAGAAGGAGAGGAAGGAGTAGAAGTAGGACATAGGCCAGGACGCGAAACTCGTGAGGGTCGCGCAGTGCGCAAAATGGTCATAGACCAATCATTCTGATGTGCTTTGATGCAGAGGGAGCCATGTGTTGTGAACTGTGGGCACTGGTTGTGTGGGCACATGTGCACGAATCACCATGAAGCAATAAATTGACATACAAAAAATCAGCAATGTCCACTCATGTGATGTTTGTTACACAACTGGTGTATTCGTGAGAAATTAAGTACAACATGATTCAACAATCCACGCCCCCACCACCCCTCCACCTTCCCCACCCTACTCCCATGCTGCCAAACACCCCAGTACTACACACTACACCCACCACCCCTCCAACTCCCCCACCCTACTCCCATGCCCCCAAACATCCCAGTACTACACACTACACCCACCACCCCTCCACCTCCCCCACCCTACTCCCATGCCCCCAAACACCCCAGTACTACACACTACACCCACCACCACCCTCCACCGACCCCCTAACATCCAAAGTCAACTATGGCACGACATGTGTCTGGATGTATGCCCAAAGGGATTATGCAGGGTGGCCCTGCTACTGTTGAGCCCCCTTCGGAGGTGGGGGTTGGATCTCTGAGCAGCGCGAACTCCGCAGGGACATGCGCACGGAGCTGGTCTGCCTCGAGCTCGCTGGCGTGGATGATGCGGATGACCCAGATGGTTGTGATCCAAGGGGCAGGGTTTGCCGTTGGTCCATGCGGTCAGCAATCCTGGTGAGGATCTGACCCAAGGCAGTGAAGCCATCACGCACTTGCTGTGCACTTGAGTTAATGGCCTGGATAACGGCCGCAGTGCTGTCCTGGATAATACGGCGTGTTGTCTCCCCTTCAGCAAGGTACTGCTGCACATAGCCTTGCATCACCTCCTGCCGGGCCGCCACCCTGGAGAGACGTCCCTCAAGGTCCCGTATGGCAGTGTGAGTTGTGGTCGGTGGGTGATGTGGTAGCACAGCATGGATCCTGGGACTGTGCATGGCCGGAGACCACTCTCCATGGCTGCCTTGGTCGGATGAGTCCCGCTGAGGTGTGTCCTGTGGGGTGGCCTGCAGGTTTGGTGTGTGCACTACAGGCTCTGAGTGGACAGGTCCTGCATCGCCCTCATTGTCCGGCTCAGCTACCTCATCAACACTATGATCTGCCGATGCAGCCATCTCCCCAATTGTGCTGGCAGCAGCAGAATGTGTGCCATCCTCCATGCCTGCTGTGTCCTCAGCCAATGTGCTTGTCTGTGGTGCTGTTTTTGCACTGGTTCTTGGCCCGCTTCCCGCATGGCCCATCCTTGGTCCACTTGAGGTTGATGGACCTGTGCCATCAGATTGCCTCCTAGGCCTTTTGGCTGGTGTTGTGCATTGTGCACTCCCTTGTGCTTCGTCACTGTCAGCATCCGTACCTGTGGGGGACAGAGAGTGGCAGGACATCAGTGATTGTTCCGTTTGCATTGTGCATGCATTAGTCATTGAACATGTGGCGCCATCTGATCAGTTGCATTCGTGGCTTTGTAGGGGACTGTGTACATGCAATGTTGAAGAGTGGATTTTGATAGCATAGCCGTGTCCACATGTACGCATTGTTGGGTGCAGTTGGACATTGATTTGTTTTGGGAGGGTCGTCCTGGGTGGCACATGCCCATGAAATGTGTCTTGTGGGTGTATTCGTGTATGACCGCAACATGCATTGGGATGGGATGGTGGTAGACCCAGAATGTGTAGATGGATTTGTGTAGGTGTGCATGATGGCCCATTTGTTGGCTGATGTAGCAGCCACATTTGGGGGAGGATGATTATGATTATTTTTACTGTTTCAGTAGGGACACTCACCTTCATCTGCCGATGTTGGCACGCCAAACTCTGCTTCAGCGACTCCTTCGATGGACTCCACGTCTATGATGGAGGTGCAGGTCTACTCCCATCTTGCCAATTTCAGTGGGGAGTGCGTTCCTCCTCCTGTTGCCAGCCCCTGGCTCCGATTAGCCGACAATATGTGCCGAACTCTCAGCCTGTGCGTGCGGTGGTGCCGACTGCACTTACTTTCTGGGCAACTTCTTCCCAGATGGCCTTTTTCTTGAGCTGGGCTGGACGCCTGAGGTTGTTGCAGAACACCACTTCAGCATTTGCCACAAGGGTGTCGGCCAACATGTTCAGCTCATCATCCGTAATACGTGGTTTGCGCAGTCGAGCCGTGCCTCTCCGGGTGGTCTTTGACATGTTGTCCGTGGTGGCCTCGGAGTTGGGGTGTAGAGGGTCCTGTAGGTGGAGGATGGCAATGGATTGTGTTTTTAAAGATGGCCGCCATGGCATTTCCCGTTCCGGCGCAATGACGTTGCTTCCAGGTCCGGTATTAACGCACCCGGTATTTGCACTATGTTAATAACGGTAACGGTATTTAGGGGTTGCCGAGGGTGGAGCCGTTCTGTGCGTATTGGTCGATGCCGCTGTCTGGGGGTACGCCCGTTACCGGCATGCAGAGATGCGCGCGCCCGCGCACTCTTGATCGTCCGCTATTTGCGGGTTGGTGCCAAGCCGGACATGTTATTACCGCCGTGCCGGTACGGCCAGATTTTTAGCGCCAACCTTGTGATCAGGGCCATAGTGTTCAGAGAAGACCTGAGAAAAGCGATAGTGGAGTACTTTGAACACAATACGGGCAGCGTAGATTCGTCAGGGACACTGTGGGAGGCTTTTAAGGTAGTGATGAGGGGAGTGCTATTGGCCAAATCTATGGGGTAGCAAGGCGAGATAAGACAGGAGTTACAGAATGCAGAAAGAGAGTTGGAAACGAAGATGCGGGAGGGCACGGGATCTCCACAGGGTGCGAATACTATAAACAGATGGCAACAGGTGTGCAGGGACGACTGGGATAGCTGGGTAACCTAAGTTATAGGAAATATTTGGAAAGACAGCATGCTGAAAGTTACAAGCCAGGCAGATTATTGGCCTGGTTATACAAAAGTGAGACCCCGAGGCAAACAATCAGAACAATGTAAGGGATGGACGGGCAGGTAAGGGAAACTCAGCAAGGCGTGAACACATGCTTTTTTGAATATTATAAGAGATTATATGCAGACTCCAATGAAGGAGATGAGATGGATACGCAGGAAACATTAACAGACATCACACTTCCCAAACTTGAGGAGGCAGAAAAGGAGAGCCTGGAGGTCCCAATAACACTAGAGGAGCTAGAACACGTGATTAAACTACTGCCCACCAACAAGGCCCCATGGTCAGATGGACTTCCAAGTGAATTTTATAAAGTATATAGGACAGAACTTCTCCCACCAATGCTGGCAATGCTCAATGAAGCTATTAGTGCTAGCACATTACCTGGGTCTCTACGGGAGGCAATCATTCCCCTCCTTAAGCCCAACAAGCTGGATACGGAATGTGGATCATACAGACTGCTCTCGCTTCAGCAAGATCCTGACAGCAGTGATGGCGAATAGGTTAAGAGCGGTCATAAACAAAGTGATACACCCAGACCAAATGGTATGTCCCACGTAAGAATATATCCGACAACCTGCGCAGACTCCATCATGTTATAGATTATGCCCTGGGGAGCTCTCAAGAGGCGGCAATAATCTCGTTGGACGCAGTGAAAGCCTTTGACTCGGTCAAATGGCCCTGGCTACTAGCAGTCTTGGAAGAATATGGAATTGGGCCCGAATATCTGAGATGGGTCCGGTTACTATACAATGCACCATTAGCGAGAGTAAGAACGGGTATGTGCATATCAGAACAGTGGCAACTGAGCAAGGGCACCAGACAAGGATGCCCATGGTCTCCGATGCTTTTCATCTTAGCGGTGTATTTAAGACAGCAATCTGGAGAAGTAGGAATCAGCACCAAGGGTAGACAACACTTGATATCGCTGTATGCAGATGACATGCTGCTGTACCTGAGGTTTCCAGAAGAGAATCTACAATACATTTTGGAGGTTATGGAGCGGGAAATATGTAGGACCGCCGCAACACAAACTGCCGGTACTACATGTACGGTGGGAAACCGAGACGTTCAGATATTTGGGGATAGACGTATATCATAATACTGAGGAGTAACATAGGAAAAACACCATAAAGGCTTTATCAAAAATACAAAACAGTATGAAATTCTGGGCCAAGCTACCTTTGTCTATGACGGGAAGAGTGGCGTTGTTAAAGATGGTGGTACTGCCCAAGCTATTACATTACTTCGCCAATATCCCACATATGATACCTAAGCGATTTTTTTCGAACCTATAGAGCATCTGCAGGGGGTTTATATGGCACAATTCTAGGAATAGGATAGCATTATGGAAGTTACAAAACATGTATGAGCAAGGAGGTGTTAGAGTGCCAAAGTTTGAAGTATATTATCTAGCGAGTCAACTTCAGTATGTAACAAGGTGGCTTTCAGAAGATCAAGCGCTCAAGTCTACACTGTTGAATGTGGAATGCACCCCTTATTTTTGGAATGAGAGGATGTGGTTGCCAAACAACAGAAGAGGAGTGGGAGTAGACTATTAGACCTTGGAGGGAAGATGTGGCGCAGAGCTAGTCAGTTAATGGAGAACCCATCCTCGTATTCGCCACAAGTTCCGCTGGTAACGCTAGAAGGTGTTGATGAACAAATGAGGCTGAACGTCAGGAGGAAGTGGGAACTAGTGGGCATAGCGACAATGGGGGATGTGTGAAGAGACGGGCAGATGATGGAGTTTGATACACTGGTGAAGGACACAGGGTAACATCAGGGGCAACATATCACATACACTATGCTGATGTGGATTAACCAAAGTACGTGGCCCGCAGCGGTATTGGACCAACAGCCTGAGACAGTCATAGAAACATTCTATGACGTGTCTGAAGGGGGCCACGAAGTATCCTGTATATATGAGTTGCTGATGACTATGGTTGGGAAAGAGGTGGTCCAGAAGAGATTAAACTGGGAAGAAGATGTGGGGCAACCGATGGAAGATGGGCTGTGGGTCAGGGCGCAAGGACACCATAAAAAGGTATCGAGAAACACAAGGTTGCAGCAAATTCAGTTATATGTCACTTACTGAGCATACATGACCCCAAAGAAAATAGCTAAGTTTGCACACACGGATACACAAGCATGTCCTAAATGTGGGGAAGTGAAAGCAGGGATGGGACATATGTTTTGGTCATGCCCTGAAAGAGGAGAATTCTGGAGGAAGGTAGCCCACTTCATGGCAGGAAAAGAGATAAACTTGGGTGTGTTGCAATCGTTTTCACAAAACGAACGTTCGCCCATCGACTGTTTGTTTCCCAGCACTGCAAGCTACCAAGGGCTCTTGCTGAGACGCGCTGGCCTGTGGGCTTGCCTTTTTGGGGGGGGGGGTGTTCCCCAGACCCTGCATACTTGCCAACCCTACCGATTTAGGTGGTAAGATATCGCTTTTTAAGCAGTGCTGCCGCCTATTGATTTTCATTTCAACAGGCCTTGCTTCCTCTCTCTGTCTGGGGCCTAGAGAGCAGAGCACTGCAGCATCTCCAAGGGTTAATGGCCCATCATCTCATCACTTTGATTGATGACAGTCAGAGAGTGAGCGTTCGCCTGACCAGGCATGAAATAGACACTCTCTGCCCTGCACACTGCAGGCTGTCTTAGTGTCAGAGCGTGGTGACGGCGTTGCCCATGAAATCCTGCGCCTCTCAGCTGCCAGCCAGGTGTCTTCCGACTGCACTTGCAGGGTGAGCAGCTATTCTTACAAATTCAGCTGAGGTCTGTCTCTGCTGTAGTACCTGCAGCTTGCTAGCTGCCCTGCGATAAACGCTGGTTCATGTCCAAATCAAAGGTGAAATCATTACTTTTTAAATTTGAGGGGTTGTTGTCACTTCTACCATGTGTCTGGCGAAGTCCGTCCCATAACCCATGAACGCCATGGAACTCAAGGCCGGACGCTATGAGCGGCTATAGGCCCGTGGAGGGAAGGGGCCCCGCTCAGGGCGCCACCTCGACACACAGGCACCACCCCATTTTCGACTTGACCGGGAGCAGCCCACAAACGCCATAGAACCGAGGCCGGGAACAGCGCCACGGCCGTCCCCCGGAGGCCGCAGGGTGGCACTTCCACCACCGACTATTAAGCCCCCACGAAGTGGGGGTTTACAGAACCCGACCTAAGGCCAATGTGAGGGCACGGTTCACACCTCTGAAAAAAATTTCAGCCTTCAGTCCAATCTTGATGCTTTTTCCGTTGCTTTCGTCTGCACAATTAATTAACGACTCCTAAATACCAACCAGATAGAATCTGCTCTATGTGAGATGAGCCAGGTAGCTCTGTCTCTGGGTCACTGTGAGCGAAATCAAAAAGGCGCTCACCTTGTGCATCAGCATCTGTTGAGGAATTGATCACAGCTTGATGTAATCAATAGTAAATATAGTGAGGGTGGAAGGAGGTGATAGGGGTTCGCTCTGCCCTCAGCGGTACAGGAGAGCCTGACCCAGGTTTCATGGCACTTTTCGGGCCTATTTTAAGTGAACACTGGGGTCGAGGCGAGGGGATTATGAAATGCATTAACATCTCAGGCATGGTGAATGAGCTTATAGCTCCACGGGGTCCCAAGGCGAGGGTGGGGGACAAATAAGGGGACACAAAACAAGGGGGTGCTTGGTTCACAAACAAGTGACTCGTTTAAGGAAACCGAGCTGTTTGTAGTTATTAAAAATGTGGCCTACAATTTCAGAGACAGTTTGAGAAAATGAAAGATTTGCATGATGTTAATATACACCATGGTAAGGTAACATGTTTAAAATTTGCAAAAGGTCCACCCAAAAACCTCCCACAGTATTTGGTCATACAAAATATTTTACTGTGTTTTTTTTTTTCTCCAGTGAACACATTTGTCCTCTAGTGTTGCTGTCGCTTGGTATCAACTATTGAACAAATACATAACAAAAGAAATGAACAATCTGCAATCACCCCCACTCTTCCTTTCCCTTCATCAGATACCTTGAAGGACACACTGAATTTAAACTCAGCCAAACAAATGTTACAAGTCCATGCTTGCCAACCCTACCAATTTGGGTGGTAGGCTCCTGCTTTTTACATTGCCTCCTACCACCTACAGATTTCGGTGTCCAATTCTACCGATTTCCAGGCCAGCCTGTCTGCCTCAGGCCAAGCCAGGCCAATGTGAGCAGAGCACCAACCCCGGCATTCAGAAGGTGGGCTTGATAAATGGCCCATTCATTTGATGGATGTGTGCCTGGCTACAGATTACATGACACAGACTTGGGTGCACAAAAACGAATCCAGGAAGCGAGGAACAAGAAGCTCATGTGTCAAGGGCAGGGACGTCCGCAGGGCCTTCCAACTTTTTCAGTTGAAAGGGGCCTTGAGCCTCAGGGATGTCCCCATCAACTGCCCCATGTTGCCAGTTGTCAGACTTTTAACACAGCAATATATTCCCATGTTACTTTTGTTCTGGGGCTTGCCTTACAAGATGAATTTGTGGGAGCCCTTGCAGCCGTCACTTTCTTTGAGGTGTACTGAAGTGTTATCACCGTGTTGCCTTTTCACACCAGTTCCTCAACAGCAGGCATTTGCTGACATAGAAGGATTTATAGCTTTTCAGTGGGTATTTCTTGATTCAGCTCCCTGCTGCCGAGCCATCTCGTGATAATCGGCGGCTGTTAACCCCCAGATGTATTTTTTTGTCATTTCATTGGGTAAAATTGATGTGACATAATTTCTTGTGATGTCATCATTATGCTACTTACTATTTTTTAAACATTAAGATTCCTACAGATTTTTGGTCACAGAATGTTGGCATGTATGGATCCTGTAGAACTAAACATGTGAGGAAACTCAAAGACTTGTCATATATATTGGACAAATGCAGAATAGCTATGAGCTGGAAAATGAGTGGGAAACCGCAGGTACAGACCTGGCGGCAAGACCTTCAAAAATGGGCAAATGCTGAAACAACAGTGTGCGGTGAAGCAGTGGGCAGGGAGGGGAAAGAGGAAGCAAACACGTTGATTGCCAGGAGGCAACTAATAACAACACTTTTCAGGTCAGACCTGGAAAGCCGTAGAGAAGTAAGCTCTATAGGAGCAGAGTAGCCAGGGAACATTGGTAGAGCAGTGGGAGAGATGACAGAAGGGGTCTGTAGGCTGGGGGGAAGGGGGAAAAGTTGGGAGTTGGGGAGGGAGAAAAAGCAACGTGAATCTATACGTAAGAATTAATATGTACAATGGTTTGCAGTGCTGTATGATTGTCATGTTGGAAATTAAATTTAAAACATTTTATTTTTAAAATAAAAATGTATTATGATCAGCCTTGATAAAGACCTGTGTGGGTCAAAACACTCACCGGCTGCGGCAGCTTTGGTTCATTAAACAATTTTTGGGAAACAATATTGTATTAAGAGGTGTACAATGTTGCTAATTGTGCATGACAAAACCTTGTAAAACAATAATGTATTAAATATGTACACTGAAAAAAAAAATGAAAAAAATATGGAACGTATACTTAGATGTTCCCTCTAAGCCTATCACTTTCCCAAGTAGGTTTTCACAGTTTGCCACGTAGATTGACGTCAATGATGACGAGTTTTTACTATATAAGCTATGTTTTTTATGAAACTCTCTGAGTGAGAGTATCAAGCGGATGTTCGTTGATGTTTGTTATACTCCCTGTCCCTGATTTAGAAAATTGATCTTAAAACAGACTTACTTTGCCAACTTCCTGAGTCAGTCTGATTATTGATGTTTGAGTATATTCTGCATCCCCATCTATCTCAAACTATTGCTACCTCGTCCTAAAGGGACTTCTTTTGGTTACACGGGTCCAATTCGGTGCTCTCTCCTTGACATGAGCCTCGGTTCAGGGATATTTTCCAAAGCTGCTCATGCTGTTGTGCAGGAATTCCCCCGGTAGAGAGAGAGAGAGAGAGAGAGAGAGAGAGAGAGAGAGAGAGAGAGAGAGGGAGATATATATATATATATATATATATATATATATATACATATATATATATATATATATATATATATATATATGTATATATATATATATATATATATATATATATATATATATATATATATATATATATATATATATATATATTATGCTGGAGTGGACGATTCTGTCTTGCTGTTTCCATGCCGATGGTCCTGCCGCCAGTGACCCCACAGACTGGTCATTCGGCACCAGTTGAGGTGCGTGTACTGCAGGATTAGGAGACAGCACTATATCTTCTGGGCTGCAGGAGTCTGAACTGGGTAACCCCATCAACAGTTTCTGTGCCGGCATCGGTGGAGGCGCTACATGGTTGGGACAGGGGATGGACGTTAGACGCTGGTGGTGTGGTGGTAATTCGTCCCTGGGGGTTGGCCTACACTGGGGGGTCTGCTGGGATGCGGCCTAGTGACTGGCAGGTGACAGAGTGACTTGGGGCACCTTGGTGGATCTGTGGAGGAGCTGCAGCGACGCACTGAAAGGATGAAGCAATGAGGGCGCTGTCACTGTGGGAAGTGGATGAGCGCGGGGGCACAGACCTTGGTACCGCAGTGAGTGTGCTGGAGAGACCAGCAGAGGTGGCTGGTGGTCCATCCCCTTGCATGGACTTGGCTGGAATAAAGGGCAACGTGGGGTGAACTGCGCCCTCACAAGGAGCTCACCCTTCCGCTTAGGGGTGGCATTGGTGGTGAACTCTGAAGAGGAGAGACGCAGACATTTCCAGGGAGGGAGTGGTGATAGAAAGAGCATCCTTGAGGCTGACCATCTATCATGATTATACACAGCTGGTGCAGAGGAGGAGGGCAGCATTTGGCCCCAACAAAGAGCACATGCGGAGGGCCAAACTCTGCTACATGTTAATTTACCCAGCAAAGCTAAAGGTGCTCCATGAGGGCCGATCACACTACTTTCAGGACACCACAGTGGCACATACTTGGATGGACTCGGTGGGCATTGCGCAGCTGCCATCAAGGAGGAACAAGGAATGTTGACTGTCACTGCTGTTCCGAGAGGAGGTATAACTGGCAACCACTTTGAGCATTCTGGATAGGCTGATGGCGGGAGCCTGGCGACTGACTCCCCTCTTTTTCCTTTTTCTTTTTTTTTTAGTTTCTCTTAGGGGGGCTTTGGCTGCCTGCTGCAGATGCGGCTGGCACGTTCCTACAGCCGTTGAACACACTTTCTTTGGATACCAGTTTTAAGGTATTGGCTGCAGTGCGTTACCTAGTAGCAGGGTGGGGCTGCAGTTAGGCCTGAATATGCTTGTAGCTATCACTCCAGTATCTACAGATGGGGGCCTGAGGGTAAGTTGAGGGCGTTGGGAGTTTTAGGATTCGTTGTTATTTCTGCTTGTTTCTCGAGTTCGGCTTGCGTTAGATGCCATACCGGAGCTTCAAAAGGGTGCCTGGGTGGGTACTGGGGAGGGCAGGATTTTTAGGTGTAGTGGAGGGATAGTGTGAGGTCTATGGGGACGAACAGGACCAGAGGATGGGCGAATATGACTGGTAGTGTGCATGTCATCACGTGGAATGTCCGCGGTCTGAATGGTTACATTAAAAGACTCAGGGTGTTCTCGGATTTGCGTAGAATGGGAGTTGGCATAGCTATATTGCAGGAGACGCAGTTTACCAGGGACACAGAACAAGCTCGCCGGGAAGCAGGCAGGGGGGGCAGTTGTACAGCTCCCCCTCCTCAGCATTTGCCAGAGGGGTCCTGGTGTGGATTACACCTACCGACCCCTTTAGGATTTTAGAAACCAAAGGGAATGACGAGGGGAGAATGGTGGTTGTCCTGGGGTACCTGGAGGGGAGGAAGGTATACATTGTAAATTCCTATGCTCCTAACCACTCTGCGTTCTTTTCTTTGCTTCACTCTATTCGAGACTGTCCCATTATAGGGGTGCCATGTGGCTATGGGGTGGCAATTTGAATTGCACATTGGACCCGACCATTGACAGGTCAGATAATAAATTCAAGAGCCCCCTCCCCCTCACGAAAGCCTTAAAAGGATTGCTGAAGGACCTTAAGTTGATAGACATATGGAGGGCAACACATGTAGGGGAAAGGTCCTTTTTGTACTTTTCGGCCCCAGACAGGGTGCATACCCGCATTGATTACATTTTTTGGGAGGCACTGGGGGTACAGAAGTGGCATATAGGGCCAGGGTCCTTTCTGATCATGTACCGTTGATGGCCATGTGGTGGAGGAGAGGGTGTAGACCCCCAATTCCTACTTGGAGGATGCGGCAGAGGTTCTATTGGATGATACTTTTGGGGGAGTCGAAAGACTGTTTATTTTACATTAATAGTGGTTGTGTGGACAGGACGAGCACGCTTTGGTAGTGTTTTAAGGCGGTTGTGCTGGGAGAGGCGATCGGCAAAATTGGGGGGCTCTGTAAGTAAATACTGAGTTGTCTTGTGGAAATGGAGGGTAGACTGGAGTTGGCAGAGGAGAAGGGCTGCTGGGATGGCAAGCTGAGGGCCTGGTAAATTTGACTTTGCGGAGTACACGTGGAAGTTGCATGCAGAGGGGGATAAACCTGCGAGGCTGTTGGCCTGGTGGTGTAGAAGGGAGGATAAGAGGGAAATTATTAGTGTTATATGGGATGGACGGGGGGTTGTTAGGCAAGGGCAAGAGGAGCTGAATGAGGTTTTCACTAGATACTACAAGACCCTGTACTCACCTGGAGCGGAGGCTTGTGGCACTGACATTGCAGAAGATTGGTCTCATGTCGAACTGCCTCGCCTCCAGCTAGATCAGATGGCGATGTTGGACGCTCATCTTTCAGTCAAAGAGCTACTGGTGGCAATACAAGAATTGCCATCTGGTACAACCCTGGGAGCGGATGGCTTGCCTGAGGAATTTTTTATAAGGAGTATGCTGAGAGGCTGGCTCCCCGGCTCTTGGAGACACTGGAAGAGGCGCACGAGATAGGAATGCTGCCTGGCATTCTGTGGGAGTCAATCATAGTCCCTTTGCTCAAGCCAGGTAAGCCGCTGTTAGATTGCAGGTCGGACAGACCCCTTTCCATGGTAAATCAAGATTGTAGGAGTCTTGCGGCCCTGTTGGCTGCCAGATAAAAGGAGTGATTGACGCCTACTTCACGTGGATCAGACTGGGTATGTGCCCGGCAGGAATACCACTTGGAGCCTGAGGATGCGCCACCACATTATAGATCGCACTGGGCATTCAGACATGGAATGTGCAGTGGCCTCTTTGGATGCTGTTAAGGCATTTCATTTGGTCCGATGGGACTGGTTTGTAAGTCATTGCACCAGTTTGGTATTGGGGAATGTTTTCTGCAATGGGTTCACCTAGTGTATACCGGTCCCATGTGCAGGGTGTGTATGGGCAGACAAATCTCCGCTGGGCGGGCGCTAGGGAAAGGCACAAGGCAGGGCTGCCCTCTGTTTCCAATACCGTTTATCCTAGCATTGGCGCCACTCACAGTTTTTCTTAGACCAGAGTATTTGGAGGCGGGCATCCTGGTGGACGGGGTTAGACAGCTAATTTCATTGTATGCGGATTATATGCTTCTCTGTGTTACGCACCCTGAGGATAATTTACAATACTTTCTTGACGTGATTGACCAGTTTGCAGAGATCACAGGTATAGATATATCAGTAGGTCAAAGCCACTACGGCAGCTCGCTGCCCAACCTAGGCTCGCCCTGGGAGACGGATACTTTTAGATATCTTGGGGTGAATGTTCGACATGACTTCCCTGGCTCGCACGCACATAATACGCTGAGGGCTTTGGATGTGATCGTTAAGTCTATGGTGCTCTGGAGGAAGCTCCCGTTGTCGATGATTGGTAGAGTGGCAGTCTTTAAAATGGTGGTGCTCCTTGTGTCTGTTATACTATTTTGCCAACATACCCTACAATATCTCTAGACTATTTTTTAGTGAACTGAATTCTATCGTCAGGGAGGTTGTTTGGGGTGGGGGGGCAGTGGAACCGGATTGCGCTACGCACCCTGCAGAGGAACTATAGGGATTTGGGGGTCAGTTTACCCCGCTTTGAGCTTACTATTTGACAGGACAGCTGCAGTTTGTCATGGGCTGGCTCGCAGACAAGCCTTCTTTGAACACTAGCTTGCTACAGGCCGACATCAAGCAGGCGCTGTGGGTACATGAGGGCACATTTTCACTAGGGCCTCACCTCTGGTAGGACTCTGGCGCAGGTTGTGGAGGCTCCTGGGGGTTGTGGATCCTTACTCCCCAAACATTCCCCGGGTGGGGTTGGTTAGGGCAGGACTCAACCCGGTTCATGGGGTTAGAAGACATTGGGAGATGCATGGGGTAGCCACAGTGGTAGGTCTGTTACAGGATGGGGCGATGGTAGACGGCACTGTAACCCAGACCTCAGGCATACATGAGGCCAGTTCCTGTTGTATTCAACGTTGGTGAGGGAGATTAGGAAAAGATGGCCTGGGTATGGCTATGGTGGTATGAAGTCTGACTTTGTACTGGAGACCATGTATGATATGTCTGCAAGAACCCACGTTGTCTCCAGAATATACAAATTGGTTTCCATAAGGATGGCGGAGCCTGCTCTGAGGGTGCGCTCGTAATGGGAGGCAGACCTGGGCAGGATCTTTACAGGCACGGAATAGACCTAGGCTTTGATTTACACCAGAAAGTTCTACAGGAATGCCTGCTTTAAATTACTGCAATTATACATCTTGCATAGGGTATATGACACACAAAATATCCCAATTCCTGGGGTGACGCAGCAGGTCTGCCCCAGATGTGAGGATGACGCAGCAGATATTCTGCATATGATCTCGAGCGGTCCGGTGGTTCAGAGGTACTGTGGAGCAATTGCAGACAAAGTGGCCCAAGTGGGTATTGATATGCATTCATGGCCACCTGAGGCCTGCCTTTTGGGGATGTTGCCACAGGGGAAGAAACACAATGTGGACATCACCAGAATGAAAGATCTGATCTGCGTATTGGCCAAGCACCGGATTGCTATGGCCTGTAAGTCAATAGAGGGTCCCAGTGTGGATATGTGGTGGAGTGATCTGTACAGATGGGCAATGGCGGAGACTTCTGTTTGCTACATTGCTGTATATCGAGGGAGGAAGGAAAACAGTTACGATGTGGCCACCTCGACTTCCCTTATACAGGCGATGTTTGCGCCATCGGGCGATATGCCCCTGTAGAAGACCAAATTGGGTCTGCATGCAAATGGGGCACCTGTGAGAAACAAGAAGGTGTCCAGGCAGGTCACCCACTAGTCCCTGGGGATCCATCATCCAGGTGGCCAGGACACGGCCATCGCTTTTAGATCCAGTTCCTGGGGGTGGAACATTGCGGGAGGATCACCTGGGTGAGGGGTCTTCAGGGAGTGGGAGTGGGACACTGGATCGCGAGACACAGTATCCCCTTCCCTGTAATACCTTTTCCCCATCCTGCCAGGTGGGATATGTGGGAACTCTACCCCGCCCCACTCCTTTTATGACATGAACACTTTCACATGGACAGCCCGTCACAAAACAGACTAACACCCGAGAAGTATACCTGATGTGTCCCAATACAATGGTCAGGCGTAGTCAGGCAATTACTGACCATCACACACACACCTGACTTCCATTAAGCTTCCCCACATGGATAAAAGGTGGAGCACGAACACACACTCTGAGTGAGGCAAAGCACACGAGAACACAGCAGTTCCAAGATGGCAGTTTAACGACAGACGAAAGACAGCCAAACAGAAGTGGATTGCAAAGAGAGAAGTTACCTTGACCTTTTCAACAAGAAACCGTTACTTTCATGAAACCTCGAGAATAGAAAGCGTAAGACTAGGAAACCAGGCTGAAGAATCCTGCATTGTGTCGGAGATACCCAGGGCCCTACCACATCAATAATCAAGGCAGGGAGAATCACAAGCCGCCTTGGTTCCAGCCTTGGCGCTAAGAACAAAGCAGCGTCAGTGAAATCAACAAAGCCGGTGAGTTGGGGAGCCCGATATAAGACAGGTCTGTGTTGGAGCTAAGGTTGCAAGCAATAACATTGTATGTTGAGTGCTGGAACGAAACATTGTTAAAACGTGTGTGATAAGAGACTCAAGTGAAGTTGAACTGCTGATGAGTGATTGAACTTTAAAGTAAGCTACAGTACCTTTGACAGAGTGGTCCGGCACCGCGTGGGTGCTCAATCGAAGGTCTCTCTAAGGTACCCAGCTGAGAAGTGACAAAGGGAAATCATTTTGGTCCAAGCACAGTGGAGCGAGATCAATTTAAAGAGAACGAATAATTGTGAATCGAAGTGGTCCTGCGACGGGTCAAGCAAATTCCTGCGCTCAGTCGAAAGTCTTTGATTTTGATGAAGCAGAGAAAGTTTGAGAAAGTGCATGAATTTGGCCCGAGCCCGGCAGAGGGAGACCAAGTGAAGGTTTTGTGTTAAAGTGGGTCTAAACCCGCCAGAGGGGATCCGAGGTGAATAGTGAATCACCTGAGAAACTGTGTAGATGTGAAATCCTAAGAAGAAAGGAACTTTGACACAGAAGTCCCTGATGTTGAGGTTTTGAATTGCATCATCATGCCATGATATGCCCCCCGGGAATCCTGAGTATCTGAAGTTCTGTCCTTTCACCGATCCAGGATAGAAGAAAGCCTGCCATCAAATCGGGTCCACTGTAGTGTGATGAAGGAAGCCGACCCGCTGCCCCTGGACTGAAAGATAAACACACAGCCAGAAACTGGGACCCTTCTCCCAACACCACTGGGAAGGACCACTCACAAATTATTGTGGTGCTAGGCAGTGCAAGGCACTGAACATGAAAAGCCCAAGAAAGAGTAGGAACCCTCCCCCAAAGGGTGAGGCAAGCGGAAAGAAGGAAAAGAAAACAAAGGAAGTAGAAACAGGAGCAGGCAGGCTAAGAAGTAGGGAACCAAACAGGCTGACTGGCAGGATTTCAGAAGCCAGGCAGCAGAGGAAAGAAGGCGGCAAACAGGCAACTGGCAGGATGTAAGGAGCCAGGCAGCAGAGTAAAAAAGGCAGCAAACAGGCAACTGGCAGGATGTAAGGAGCCAGGCAGCAGAGGAAAGAGGCAGCAACTAGCCAAACTGGTGGAGAGAAAGGAGTCAGGGAGCAGAAGCAGGACGTCAGCAAGGCTGACAGGCAGTCAAGCAAGGCAGAGAGACAAGGAAGGGTCCAGGTACCAGGAACGAGCATAACCTCAAGAAACGGTTGCGACGTGAGCAGCTGCAAGAAGAGAGATGTTTTATTTCCGGTGCCGTGGCGTCAAACGACATGCTGCCATGGGCAACGAACCATGCCATGCACACTGCACATGCATGAAAGGCAGACGCTGGCCCAGTTCACATGCATGACTCTGCCAATATGGTGGTCCCCAGGGGCCGGGATAGAGACAACAGGGAATGCTGCCGAAGCCCCAGAGAGGGAGGAGCATGCTGCAAAGGTCCCAGAAACCCACGATCCAGCAGATGCCAGTGTGCCCCCAGCAGCACAGCCCTGATCGCAAAGGGGAAACATGACAAGAAGCCAGAGAGTATGCTAAGCTTGTCCTTGTCCCGTCCTGAAAATGTGGGGAAGGGAAGCCAACACCTTTAATATCCTGACATATCATTTCCTCAACACTTTTCTTTTGCCTAACATTGTTTCCAACATTATTTGTATTTAGAAGTAAGATTTGACAATAGGTTTATTAGTATACGCCCTTTATTTTGACAGAATCGACTAGGACTGCGTTATTATTATTTGATGGTCGTAGCTTGCTCCCATCTTTAGATTTAGGATTAGATAGGCATTTTCCAAACCCAATTGAAGTTCAATAAACACCCTTGAAATGTGATCACTTTTGCTTGTCTTACTGTTTGATACCATGCCTTCCTTACATGTGGTGCCAGGAATGGGATGCGACTCAATTGAAACAAATTGGGGAACCCTAAAATTCCAGAAACTTAGTCATAGAGCCTCATATCCCTATCGCCACAAAAGAATCCATAGGCTTTGAAATGTGTAGTAGCAGAGAAGCTACTATCTCTCGGGGAAAAGAGGAATGATTCCGACAGACGTGATACACCCTCCTGGGTGTTATATAAGATTGGCTCCAAAATCTGGCCTGGAAGTTCGGTCTGGTTGTCTTAGCGGACGTCATAGATCCTGACTTCTGGGGAGACATGAACGTTATCCTACAGAACCATGGCAAAATTCCATTTGAGGCACATCATGGGGACAAAATTGCCCAGGGAATTCTCGAAAGGGCTCTATTTCCCCGTTTTATAGCGGGTGGACCAGAGGAAACTGAGAGAGGTACCGTAGGCTTTGGGGAAGCTGATGAACCATCTACCACTGAGGCGAAAAGGGAAGAAGAACCTACCATCCTTCTCAATCTAGCCTTCGCCCAACAAAATCATCCAGCACTCGCAGAGGCTTTCTTGCAAATGATTCCTGAGGGGGTAGGATTAGAGAAGGGTAGTCCCTTTTTCTTCCTATGGCAATGATTACTGTATAGAAAGGAAACCTCCAGAGGAGGCCTAAGTAAAACTCAGTTGATAATTCCCAAAACCCATCAGAAGATCATGCTAGAGATTGCGCATTCTCATTTGACAGAAGAACACTTAGGACAATCTAAGACCTAGGTGCATATTAGTGGGAAGTTTTACTGGCCAGGTATCCATGCTGATATAAATAACTTCATTCAGACATGTGAAATATGTCAAAAGACCAGTACACATACTCCCTATCCTGACCCTCTGATCCCTTTACCAATAATAGAAGTCCCTTTCCCCCGAATTGGGATGGATATCAATGGACCGTTGGAAACCTCTAGACTGGGTAACAAATACGTCCTTGTAATCGTTGATTACGCTACCCGATGCACGGAGGCGTTCCTCATGTGGAACAACATAACACATTTTAAAACATCTATTACCATACATTTGCTGAGTTGGTTTCCCCAAGGAACTTCTAACAGAACAGGGCTCCAATTTTATGAGCAAACTCATGGGTGAAGTCAAGGAATTGCTCAATATTTTCACATTAAGAACCTCAATTTACCACTTCAAAACAGATGGATTGGTAGAAAGACCCTTAAGATGATCTTGAAAAAGTTGCTAGACAAGGATGGGAAAGCCTGATATCGAATGATCCCCTTTTGAACTACTTTATGGTAGAGAACAAAGAGATTTTTGAGACATGCTTTGAGAGACCTGGGAAGAGAAAGAAGGGGCACATAGTCCCCTCTCACAAACAGCTACCCGATTACGAGAGCATATGAAACTTGTTTGAAATCTAGTCTATACTCACATGCAAAAAGCACAAGCCCAACAAAAGTCCACCTACAACAAGAAGGTAAACTTAAGATCTTTTTCAGTATAACAAAAGGCATTAGTCCTCTTGCATAGCTGTGAAAATAAGCTTGTCTCAAAGTAGCATGGGCCCTATGGGATATTAGAGCAAACAGAAACCTGTACTTATAAAATAGCCCAACCTGACAAGAAGCAAAAGACCCACCTTTACCATGTAAATCTCTTAAAAGAGTGGAAAGAAAATCGTTCTGCAGCCACTGCCTCAATACTGTCTTGCTTGGTACCAGAGGAAATAGATAATTTTGAAGTAATTTCCCAAGAGCTATATAAACAACTGCAAGAATACTTAAAAGACTTGGTCATGACATGTCCTGATGTATTCTGCAAAAAAACAGGGAGAGTGCACGCACTTATCATTATATCGGAACTCCTAAGGGAAAAGTGGTCCATTTGATACCAGATAGACTCCCGAAAGTCCGAAGACAGATAGTGGTTGAGAAAGTGAGAAAAAAGCTGAGGGCAAATATTATTCAACCCTCTTCAAGTACCTGGTCCACCTCTATCGTTTTAGTCACTAAACCTGTTAATTCCTGGAGCTTTTGCATACACTTTCGGCAGGTCAATGCCATCTCCGACTTCGATGATTATCCTATGTCGCGCATCGATAAATTGATTGATACATTTCTGTGTCTGAATGTCCGGTGTGCCGTGGACGCTAGTTCTGATTTGGATTTCCAGTGGATTTTGGCTGTGAACAGCTTCGAGGACTTTGTGAAAAGCAGTCTTTCTTTCCTGTCTACCAGTGGCAAAGGAACGCTCTGCCTCCGCATATGCTCGCCCTCACACAAAACCTGGGCTCCAAGTGAAGCGTAGCGGAGAGTGTCTGAGTGTCCGGTGTGCCGTGGAGGCTAGTTCTGACTTGGATTTCCAGTGGATTTTGGCAGTGAACTGCTTCGAGGACTTTGTGAAAAGCAGTCTTTCTTTCCTGTCTACCAGTGGCAACGGAACGCTCCGCCCTCACACAAAACCTGGGCTCCAAGCGAAGCATAGCAGAGTGTGTCTGAGTGTCCGGTGGCAGTGGCCAGTGGAACAGAGGTTCTTTATCTGCCGAAAGTGGAGGTAAGCGGGGAGTGGGAGCAGTGTCCCTTTAAAACTACAAACATGTTAGTGGCCGCTCTACCATCCCCACTCGCCCGGCTGCCCAATCTGGAAATACTGATGCCAGCGTTACAATCCATTGGAATCGATAAGGAGGCCTTATACGACCAGTCAGCGGAAGGGGGGGCCGGAGGAACAATGCTCCACGCCAACATGGGCGGTGGAAGCAGATGCCTCGTTACGCTATTTAGATGAGCAAATTGTCAAAGTGCCCACGAGTGCCTGCCCATTTACTGTGAAAGTAAACATTGGTGCGAGTACTGGCCACTACATCGATAATCTGGCTCTAAGCTACAAAGGTGAATTAAAGAGTTAGGAGGAAAATATAACATCAGCAAAACCTGAACCTATTAATCATACATGTGTGTTCTGAGTGATGTTATTTCTCCATAGCCTTCGTACTCGTCTCAGTACTCTACTGGTGTTTTCTATAGGAATTCTGCAGTACTCTTTGTTGCTTCTTCCTCTACCCAGTACTTGGTGGAAGTTCAAAGGGTAGGACAGGATAAGAATGGCAATATACTATAAAAGGCGATGGAGAGTCGGGTAAATTGTTGTTAAAAAAGGGGGGATACCATGTCTCAATCTCAGGCACCCCCTCCCCAATCTCCAAGGACCCTTCACTCAAGTGATCCTCCCTCGCTTGTCCACCCCCAGGGTTGGGATCCAAAAGCAATGGCCCTTCCTGGCCACCTGAATAGAATATCCCTGGAGAGTAGGCAGGAGAGTACCTGTGGGGTTTTCATACCATTTACAGAGAAGAAAAGTCTCTGCCGCCTGCTAAGACTGGCTTAAGGCCCCCAGCCTATCCTTCTCAATTTCCAGTCTGACCATTGGCTCCTGTGAGTCCCAGACACCTGACTGGCTTGTTGAGGGCATGGCCATCTTGGGATCCCCTAAATTCCCAGAGCCTGGAGATCCATAAGAGAAGGCACCCATCCCCTCCAAGCTCAATAGGAAACCACTAGGTTCAGTGTTGCAACGCTCTTGTCTCATCTAACGGACCACCCTGAGAATCTGGAGTATGGGAGGGAAGGCCATTCCAGATTCAATGTATCCACCCCCCGTGTACCAACTGCCTGGAACTGGGAGCAGAATCAGAGTACCTTCTCAGTTGACTGAGAGGCAAATAGGTCAAAGGTGGGAGTACCAAACCTCTGACTGATATCTGAGAAGGTTCTCTCTGACAGTGACTGTTCATGAGAGCTGGGGGATGTGCTGCTGATGTGGTCTGCCTCGAAATCTTCCACTCCTCAAATGTGAACTGCCTCTAGGACTGCGGGCCCTGGGTGGAGATTCACCTGATGTCCCAAGCAAGGCATTCAGGGACCCTGATCCTCCCTGGTGGTAGACATATGCCATGGCTGTGTAGTTTGTCCTGCCAAGCTCTGTCCGGCCCCTGACCATCTTATGTAATTTGTACAGATCCCTGCCAAAGGCTGACAATTCCCTCCAATTTGAGGACTTGAGGACTTTCTCCTGGCTTCACTTCTCCTGACTTGACATGGAACCTAGAGTGCCCCTCCTCCCAAACCCGGTAGCTGGCATCTGTGGTAAGTGTGGTCTTTATAGTGTGATTAGACCAATCCCCTTTCTTAGATTTCCCATGTGCAGCCACCAACCCAGTGCCCTTCTCCGAACTTGAGATACTGGAATCATGTATTCGTAGGATTGGGAAGCAGGGAGCCAATGACAAGGCATTGGAGACCAGGGTTATGAGATTGAGACATGCCCACGACATTCCCAGGACCCCCCTTGTCAAACGGCGCCAAGAAGGCACAAGCAACCATGTGACCCTGAATCACCAGAAGTTGTGGTGCTGAAACCCAGTTTTACCCCAGAACTCTGAATTGTGCCCCAATTAAGATTAATCTTGGGAAGAGATCAGCTGGGATTCCTGATCATTTACCAGACACCCCCAGTCATGAGCGCTCTGAGGCCCATGGGCATGTGGTGCCTTACACAAATTAAATAATGATAATAATGAAGGGCCTTGCAGACTTGGACTAGAAGAGATTGTACTGTCCCCATAGGTCTGCTTTGATCAACCAATTGTTGAGATAGGGGAAGATTTTGATCCCTTGCATTGGGAGGTGATCAACCATTAGAGACAGTCATTTTGTAAAGACTCTTGGATCTGTCTTTAACCCGAATGGAAGAACCTGGAATTGATAATGATTGCCCCCACAGTAAATCTGAGAAAACAGTCCCCCTTTGCTATTAGAGTGATGATTTTCTAGTGAGAAACCCGAAGGTGTCTCACCCGCTAGTCCCCGGGATCTGTCATCCAGATAGCCAGGACACGGCCATCGCTTTTAGATTCAGTTCCTGTGAGTGAACCAGTGTGGGAGGGTCATCTGAATGGGGGGTCTTCGGGGAGTGGAAGTGGGACACGTGACAGTGAGACGTGGTATCCCCTTCCCTATAACACCTTTACCCCATCCAACCAGGTGGGATACTTCGGGATTCAATCTCCCCCCTTTTTTCCGACACAAACATTTTCTCACGGACAACTCACTGTGAGGGAAAACGGACTAACACCTGAGCCGTATACCTGACATTTCTCAACACGCTGGTCAGCCAGGGTCAGGCAATTACTGATCATGACACACAACTGAGTTCCATCACACTTCCCCCCACCGATAAAATGCGGAGCACGAGAGCACACTCTGATCGAGGCAAAGCACACACAGAAGCAGCAGTTCCAAGATGGCAGTTTAATACAAGGCGAAAGATGGCGAGACAGAAAAGGAATACAAAGGAAGGGCCTTTTCACCTTTTCACCGAAAGACTGTAACTTTTATGAGCCATCGAGAATAGACAACGTAAGACCTGGAATCAAAGCTGAAGACTCCTGCATTGTGTGTCGGAGTTACCCAGGGCTCTCCCGCATCATTAGTCAAGGCGGTTGCCACCATGGTACTGATCTTGGCTCCTACAACAAAGAAAAGCCAGTGAAGGCAGCACAGCCGGTGAGTTGGGGAGACTGATACCAACCCAGGCTGTCTGGAACCCAAAGTTGCAAGCTGCAACATTATATGAAGACATTTGAAGAGGACAGTGCATGAGCATATGTGGCAAGTGATGCAAACATAATTAATGCACTAAATGAATGACTGAAATTTTGAAGCAAAGATAGATACCGCAAACAGAGTGGTCCACCACCACGTGTGTGCTCATTCGAAAGTCTCTGTTAGGTATCCAAACCCAAGGGGGACAAATGCAAAGAGAAGGAATTGTAAAATCGAAGTGGTCCTGCAACGGGCCAAGCAAAAAGCCTGTGCACATTCGAAAGTCTTCGATACTTTTTAAAAACAATTTTTATTGATTTCCACACAAAATAACATACAGACTTTGTAAATAACATCCAATGATACATCACAATGTTTGTCTGTTCAATCCTCTCCACGCCCCCCTTTCCCAGACTATTCCACTTGCAATGTCTACCTGTCTTATGTGTTGACCTGCTTGAACCTCTCTCTGTAGCCCTATTCCGCCGCTTGTATTGGGGCGTGTATCTGAGTCTGAGTATCATTGTGTGCAGGGGGCATCAGTTCTTGTATCATATGTTTCCAGGCCGTTAGATTCATGTTCTGTTCCTCTTGGCCCCAGCGGGATGCTTTTTGGCACACAGCCGTTTCTGCCAGTGACCATTTCTGAAGGTCCCTCAACCTCACGTCTACAACTGGGCCTTTACGTGCTTTCCACCCCATTGCTATCGTACGTTTTGTCAAGATGTATGCAAGATCTCTCAGTTTGCTAACGTTTTTGGTTTGGTTTGGTCACAGGAAAATACCTAGCAGGCAACCCTTGGGGGAGACCAAGTCTGCCCACAGGCTGATCCTAGCTAGAGTCTGGGCCACATCCTTCCAAAATAGAACATATGTATCAGGTCTGCGTTGATCAGGCCATATTTCATTTCTGGACACTTTCTTGTGATACCCCATGGTCCTACTCCAGGCTTCGTCTGGCAATTGCTCTTGCAAATCTACTTCCCAACATTGTTTAATCTGTATTAGATTACTATTAGATTACTATCTGGCTTTACCATCAAGAGTCTCTTATAGTCTTGATATTGCGTGTCCCCCTTCAGAGATATCATAGAGTGCTTCTATTGTTTCGTCTTCTACCAATCACACTCTGTTCCTGGCCATTTCAATTTCAGTCTATGTAGAATTGAGGTGTGAGTTATGTGTTGCCCTACGCGTACTCTTGATTCCACAGCTATCTCGGTTAAAGGTCTTTGGTCATCCTTCCTTAAGTATATCGCCCAATGTCACCACCCCTCTATGCTCCCAGTAGTTCCGGACATTCAGCCTATGCTGCGCATCCTCACTCTTAAGTGTCACCAGTGGGATTTGGAGTGAGTAGGGTGTGTCTTTGCCCAGAAAGCGGCAGGCCCTATGCCACATTGTCATGCCTAGCTTCAGCAACAGAGGGGGCCTGGGATCCTGTGGCACTGTGTTCCACACCATCTCTTTCAGAAAGAATGGGGTGCATGCCGGTTGTAATAAATCTGTGTCTTGGGTCAGTTCATCAGATAGCCAATACATGGCAAACTGTAGTTGGCACGCCACAAAATACCCTTCAAAATCCAGCACTTTTACCCCCCCTCCCACCCTCTTGTTCGTATGGTCTCTGCAATTTCTCCATCGATAGTCTACACCTTGAATTGTGCCATAGGAAACTACGGCAAGTGGTCCTTTGTGTCTTAAAAAAGGTCCTAGGTATATTGTATGGGACATTCACAAAATAATGAAGCAGCCTTGGAAGCACCACCATCTTCAACAACACAGCCCTCCCCATTAATGAAAGCGGCAGCCTGGCCCAGAATTTCATGGAGTTCTCTGTTTTATATACCGCCTTCACTGTATTCTGCTCATGTCTAATTTAGGATTATGGAAAATGTCAGCTCCCAGGTACCTAAATGTTTCCCATTTAATCAGTAACACTGGTAATGCCCCCTGGGACTTCCTCTGTACCCTGCAAGGGGGAATCAGTTTGACTTCTGTGCATTTATTGTAATCCCAGAAAGATCTGCATAGTGCTCCAACACATCCAATATGTATTGTAAATTGGTCTCTGGTTGTTATAGGTAAAGAAGCATATCATCCGCATACATGGAGATCAGGTGTGTGTCGCCCCGTATTCTGATGCCAGCCTCATGATACTCTTTCCATAAGTATACCGCTAACAGCTCTAAGGCCAATATAAATAACATCGGAGACCCAGGACAGCCCTGTCTGGTGCCTTTGCTTAACTCCCATTGTTCTGATATTGTGGTGCCTGTCTTTACTCTTGCCACTGGGTTGCTGTATAGAAGCTTTACCAATTTGATATATGTAGGGCCAATACCAAAACCTTTCAACACCGCTAGTAACCATGGCCACCTGACCGAATCAAAAGCCTTGACTGCATCCAGTGAGGTTACCGCCATGGGCTGGTCGCTGTCTTGGGTATGGTCAATGAGGTGGTGTAATCGTCTTAAGTTACTTGTGATATTTCTGTGTGGGACATAACCTGACTGATCTGTGTGTACGAGTTTATAAATTACTGGTTCCTTCTCTTCCCATCCTGATTAATCAGCGAGAGGGGTCTGTAAGAGTGGCATTCAGTATCAGGTTAATTAGGCTTTAGCAATGAGACTATAATTGACTCTCTTTATGACAGCGGTAAAATGCCTTTATCTAGGGACTCATTCAACATTGCCAGTAATGGGGGGTTTAATTTCTGCCATTAATTCTTTATAGAACTCGCTAGGTAGTCGGTCCGCACCTGGAGCTTTTTCTGACGGCAACGGGAGGATAGCTCAGGGGCAACGTGCTCCCCTTGGAAGCAAGACGACACGGAGCAACACAGGTTTGATCCCAGGGTCCGTTCTTAGAAACCTTTGTGTATTAAGCATGTTATACATAACCTATCATATCATATCATAACCCTCTTATGGTGTGTTGCAACTTCTCTTTAGTTATGGGGGCCTCGAGCTTGTCTGCCTCTTCTGTATCTAGCTTTGGAAGATCTATCAGCTCTTAAGACTCTTCTATCTCTGACTCCCAGGTTTCAGATGTCTCCTCATATAATGTCTTATAGAACTCACAGAAATGTTTTTTTATGTCCTGCTGTGTCTCATAAACCTCTCTGTTCTTTGCCGTGATTGCTCGAATCATGCTACGCTCCGTCTAACTTTTGTACAGCCAGGTTAGCAAGCGCCCCGGTTTATCACCTTCAGTGTGCTGCCGTTGCACATATTTCCTGGAACCCAATTCACCCAATCTGTCCCAGTGTACTTAACATTCCTGCTGCAGGGCTACAGCCTCTCAGATGCTACCACTAGGGAGGTCGCTCTGGCAGTTTATGGCTTCAAATTTCATTTCCACCTTACGCAAGTCATTCTCTATTGCTGCTTGAACCCCCTTCGACTTGGCAATTGCAGTCCCTCTGATCACCACCTTGAAGGCCTCCCATAACGTGCCCGGTGACTCCACACTTCCGTATTTTGCGTAAAGTAGTCTTGCACCCCTTCTTTTAAATCTTCACGGAATGCTTTGTCTCTAAGGGGCTCGCTCCTAAATCTCCACGTTGGGATACCTGCTCTTGGAGGGGAAACACGCCACATAACCACCAGTGGGGCATGATCTGACAGCACTCATGCTTTATATTTCGCCCCCACAAATTCACCCATGGTGTCCTCACCTGTAAAAATATAATCCAATCTAGTGTACAGGTCTTGGGGAGCAGCGCAATGTGAATATCTGCGGGCCTGCGGGTGTAGAGTCTGCCATATGTCAGCGAGCTTAAATGCTTGCAACAGTGTGTATAGGGTTTTGGCAGAATGGGCAGGGTGCGTGAATTTATGATCCGGCCTGTCCAATGTAGGCTTAAGCGTACAATTGAAGTCACATCCCAATATCAGTGTACCATCTCTATGTGGACTTATTAATCGGTATGACGTGTGAAAGTAAGCCGCTGTCTCTTGGTTTGGTGCGTGTGTGTTGATTATACAGAATTCCCATGGTTCCAACCGACCTCGCAATATGAACATCCTGCCCTCTTTATCTTGAAAGGTCTCATGCACCCTCAAAGGTATATACGGTGCCACCCATATTAGTACACCTCTCGCATAAGTGGAGTATGGCGAGCCCATCGTCATCCCTCTCCTTTTCTTGGCAAGTGCAGTCTGTTTCTCTTTTTTGAGGTAAGTCTCCTGTAGGAGTGCAATGTCAGTTTTCTGCCACTTTAGGTAAGTCATGATTCTGTTACGTTTGATATAACTATTAAGGCCCCTGACATTCCACTTGAAAATTCTGACACACACCAGCAAACCGGCATCCAAGTTCAAGTTCAAAATATACTGTGTGGATTCATAGGCTAACTCCCAACTAACTACCCCAACTCCCTTTACCTCCCCCCACCCAACAATTGCCCAGCTCAATACCTTGTGCTCAGGCATCCCCACTTCTCACCATCGCTCCAGGGACTTGTCCTGGTGCGTGGTCGCAGTAGGCAGATACATAACTGCTAGTATCCTAACAAACAAATCCAACCTTAGGGGCAGGGCATTCTTGCATGGTGCACTCTTAAAGAAGCACCACAACATGGTCTCCTGCATTTACCATCATGACTTCTTGAAGCTTCCATCTGTGCGGGTTTATCCAATGCTTTGCCTTTATTTACAGACCCATGCTACCTGTAGTTGTCAGTTCCTACGCCTGTCTACTTATCGCCACTCGGCACAGCTTCTGCTCTGGTTGGCAAGTTCTGCGTGTCCATCCATTTGTGTACATCTTCTGGGTTCTCAAAGAAAATGGCACAATCTTTGTGAATCACTTTCAGTCTGGCTGGATACAGCAGCATGTACTTCAGGTTAGACGCCTGTAACCTCCTCTTAGCTCTATGTAGTTCATCCGTTGCTTCTGCACTTGTAGGGTGTAATCCGGTTAAGCAGTTATCGTGGCCGATGCTCGCTGGATCGTCCCCCCTGCTCAAGGATCTTTTCCCTGTCTTGATAGTTCAGTATTCAGGCTATTAATGGCCTTGGTGGAGCGCCGGGTGGTGGTTTGCTCATCAGTGATCTATGTGCTCTTTCAACCGTGAAGCCTTGAGTGAGGATGCCAGGGCCAATTTCTTTCTGTAATATGGACTCAATGTATTCTGTTGGGTTCACTCCTTCTTCTCCTTCAGGGAGCCCAATAATACGTACGTTATTGCGCCTAGCGCTGCCTTCTGCATCTTTGTACTCTGTCTTCTAGATTACACACTTGTTGTTGCAGTACCCTGACTTCTTCGGTGGTGACTTTAAGGCCACTTGTATTTTCCATAACTGCCTTTTCCAGTGTTCCTGTGCATTCGGCAAGTGCCCTAACATCTTGTCTTAACAGGTTCACATCTAAGCTGATGGTGTCTATTTTAGCCTCGAGGGATTCTTTCAGGGATGCTATGGCTTCCAGGATTAGTTGATCTCCTCTCTTGGGCATTGGCTCTCTTTGGGGTAACCTTGAACCAGTGGTTTCTGCTGTCGTAGTGGGCATAGTAAAAGTATCCAGCATAGGTTACGTAGCCTTGCTTTTCTGGGGCTTGTTTGTTTGTTTGTTTGTTTGTTTGTTTGTTTGTTTGTTTGTTTATTTATTTGTATGGCGCACCTTACCCAGGGGCAGCAGGGCGCAGGCAGAAGATAATTCGAAGCTTACAATGTTGCAGAAATATACAGTTTGAGGTAGTGAAAGAGATAATCATAATTACAGAATAAAAAATGTACAAGTCTTCATACATACAAAGTCAATATCTATGCAGGGGTAAATATACAAATATAAAAATATGTACAGGGCTGTTAGAGGCGGGTACACCTGAGAAAAAATATTCAGGATTATAGGAATAGCAGGTATGGAAATGTATACAGATCTTCATACATAAAAGGTCAATATCTATACAGGAGGTAAGTGTACAGATGTGTGCTGTAAGGGCTGTTAGAGGCGAGGGCGAAGTCGCGAACAAGGTATCACTATCTGTGCCTAGGTATAGAGAGTGCAGCTACATACTAGGGTTATTGGAGTTAAGGTGACTGATGAGGTGTCTTCTAAAGTGTAGATATGGTTGGTCAGCTCTTAGGTTGTGTGGCAGAGAATTCCAGAGCATGGCAGCTTTCACCGGGAAACTGTTCCCACCAATGGTGGAGAGTTTGAATCTGGGAATTATCAGGCGGTTGGAATAGATAGTTCTTGTTTGTCGGATGGAGGACTTTCTCTTTACCTTGTCCATCAGGTAGCTGGGGGCGGCATTGTTGAGGGCTTTATGGGTTAGGGAGGCCAACTTTAGTTTGATTTTGTTGTCTGTGGAGAGCCATTTCTGTTGGCGTCTGGTGGAAGAGATATGATCTCTCTTATTAATGCCGAGGGCAGCTCTCAAGGCATTATTTTGTAGGATTTGAAGCCTGTGGATAATGACTTTGTTAGCGCCACTATAGAGGGCATTACAATAATCGAGCCTAGATAGTATGAGTGCTCTTGCCAGGATCAAGCAGCTGTCATTGGATAGGAATGGTCTGCCTGCCCTTATTAATTTGCAGGTGTACGCAGTGGTGGATGCTAGTGAGTTGACCTGTTTATTGAATGACATAGTGGCATCTAGATAAAAGCCGAGGGTTTTTACTTCCCTGGATACTCTAATGAGATTGCCATCTATGTTGAATTCGGCATAATCAAGGCCTAGTTTGTTGATATTAGCGGGGGAACCTAAGATGATGAGCTCTGTCTTGTCATCATTCAGGCATAGGCCAATCGATGCCATCCATGCCTGAATGATGAGATATACCCTATTCACCAACTCTCTGTCCTTACTGTGATCCCCTGAAAGTGGGAGGAGAATCTGAGTGTCATCAGCATAGTTAGTGTAGGTGACACCCAGATGGTCCAGATCGTCAAACAGGGGTTTGGTGAAGATGTTATATAGTGTAGGGGAGACGCATGAGCCCTGCGGGACTCCACAAGTAATAGGAGAGGGGTCTGCTGCTGCTGAAGGGGAGAAGACTCTCATGGTTCTCTCGCTCAGAAAGGATTCAATCCATTTGATAGCTTCTGGGGAGAAGTGAGCAGCTGAGTCAAGGTGTTTGCAGAGGACCTTGTGGTCGACGAGGTCGAAAGCCGCGGAGAGGTCAAGTAAGAGGAGGCTAAGCTTGGATCCCATGACTACACTTCTGCATCAGGGTCCTGTTCTTTACAATGTCTATTTGCCCGTTTAGTCCTCCGCTACCACGAGACAGCGCTCCAGAAGGTGGGCCCTCGTTCCCACTGGTGTTCGGACCCAGCTGTAGCTTAATACTCTGCACCAATGGTATGGCCGTGTGCTACCACCTCGTCACTGCGTGCCTAAAGCGCCCTCAGTGCCTGGGTGTCATTTGAGTTTATGCCGCCCACTCTTGCCACCAGTGAGCTCCTTATGACTGCATGGAGCCACCTATTGCTATTTGATGTCACTGTATGGGCTTGTAGAGAGTCGACATCTGGGGTGTGTAATTATCCCAGGGCTCGTGCATGACTGCCAGTTCGTGTCTGGGTGCAACCAGCAAGGCCTGCAGTGTTAGCGCTCCCTAGATGCGTAGCCCCAGTTCATGCAGGCTGGTGCTCAACTGTTCTTCTCATTGGTATATTTATCCAGTCCCCACCGGGCTCCTATACATAAATGCCATAGTTCTGCTCAATCCTGCCTTCAAGGAAGTGCTTGAGTTATGTCAGTCTACTCCAGCTCCACAGGGCGCACCCGTGTCTTGTCCCACATTGAAGGCTCTGCTCTCAAGATTATTATGTCTACCTTGCTGCTGCAATCGTATGTCACTTATATCTCACACCTGCCGGCTGCAGTTCTTTTATATTAGCCTTCTTTGTGCATCCGTTACATACAAACCAGCATTGGTACAGCTTCCGCAAGTCCACACTGCCACAATCATGCAGCTTACCCTCTCCCCAACTGCTGCCTCCGTGCCCACTGCACCTTCTTCACTGTGCTCTTGGCACTCAATTGGCCACAGCCTCAGCCTTCATGCACCTTGGTCAGGTACGATGAAAATGAACACATGCCATGCGACTTGATTTAACTGCAACAGCCCCTCAGTTTGGGCCCCTGCCGTGGAAACCGCATTCAGCTACACTTTCACGTTCATTAGGCTCCGCCCCTCCTCCTGGGCCAAGCCGCAATGTGTCCTTACAGCAAACAGACTTGATTGATATTATTCATTCTGTAGCTGGCGTACGTTGCCGTGGGCTGGACCTCAGTGAAAACCGCTTGTGTCTGTAATGTCTCGTGTTGTAGGCCACTCCCTCCTTATGGGCCAGATCTGCGATATAATCTCACAAACAATTGATCCATGCTGACGGCGCTTCCCTCCGTGAGTCAGACCACAGTGGAAACCGTATTCGACACCACCTTATTCGAGCCTCGCTCTGCCTTCCGGGCCGGACTGCAATAGATCCCTCCAGTCTCTCACTTCGCTCATTCACCCACACGGCAGCGCTTATTGAAGCGGGCCGGACCACATTGGAAACCGCAGGCAGTACTGTTACAAGCTATGCTACTCACTTGTGCTGAGTAGGCCAGACCATAGTGGCAGCTGTATAATAACCGATGATCACACGTTATGATTTCCCTTTTCTACACCCGCCGCTCTGTCACAGCTTTATGCCCGCATTTTACAGCTGTCTCGGTCCTTCAAGGGTTGTTGCCATGTAGGCCGGAAGAAAGCTGCCATCTGTCCTACGTAGATGAGATGTCTCTGGTGCTCCTGCAGCGTTGATTACGTGCCTGCCGCAGGCAACCACGCACGGTTCGCCTCGCTCCATATTGGATATGGCTGGAAGTACGCTTCCAATTTTGCAGTCTTCTTCCTTTTAGGACTTTGGTGTGTCTCCTGTAACTCCGGTTCGCCTGCAGCACTCGGACTAATGTGCAGCGGCCTCTGGAGCATGTCACTGTAATGCCACCATGCCGCTGCTATCATCCGCTCAGTCCTTTGTTACTCAGCCTCCGCCATCTTGATTACCTGCATCTCGTCGGGTCGTCAGCTTTCTTCTGCTAATTACCAGTCGGGCTGTCTTCAGTGAGCCTGCAGTTAGCACGCCTGCCTGCTCGGCTTTTTCAAATCCCGGGCAACAGTAAGGGCACAAACTCACCATGTATCAACAGTTATTACCAGGATCATGTCGGATCAGCAGGAGCAGTATGGAAATGTGACCTACTGCATGGCTCCTTAGCCATGCCCCCAAGTCTTCGATACTTGATTTGCAATTGGTCCAAACCCGGCTGAGGAAGACTAATTGGACCTCATTACAAGTTAGAGGGTCCGGAATCCAGTCTTACCGTGATGGTGGTGACACCGTTTTCCACGACTGCAAGCATGCAGAAACAAGGCACAATCACGGGTTGCCGGTCACACGCCCTCGACCAGTGCGGAACCGGCCACACCGACATCACGGTAATACCCACGGATACGGAATCACTGAGCCACATAATAGCGCAACATCTGTGTCCGCCATGGCCATGCCGGAATCAGCGGATGTGGAAATTCTGGAACCAGAAATTCTGCGATCGCGAAAACCAGAAAGGCAGCAGCGGCCATTACAAAAATCTCAATCCAACGCAATCCTCTGCAACCACAAGGTACACAGCTCCTGTGACTGCTGAAATCCAGCTTTTGCCATGACATCAAGGGTCCCAGCCCTCCGCCAGTGGATAGAGCTGACCGTGCTCGTGGAGCACATCGTGGAGAATGCACCAGCACTGTTCAGTGCAGATCAGAGGCATAGCACGCAGCAGAGGGCGGAGGCTGCACAGAAGTGCTGTGGGTGTAACAGTGCAGGATGTTCAAGGACTGCCACAAGCGGTGGGACGATCTGCTGCTGCGTGTCTATAACCTGTTGGCAGCACACAGGCCGCACAGCACTGGCACACGAGGGGGACCACATTCCCCACTGAAGCTCCAGACCTGGGAGGAGAAGTGCAGCACCATCATGCACCTTGAGGGGATTGAGGGAGTCGGTGATTCAGAGGTGGGAGCAGGCACACCTGGTGAGGGCGGTAAGTACATAGAGCGCAAAGCCATGAGTATGAATGAAGGGAGACCAGTCCCCCCCCAGCCAGGGCCTAGAGGCACACAACGCATCGGCCATCAACCCCACTCCCCCAGCCAGTGCCTAGAGGCACACAACACATCCACCATCAACCCCCCTCGAGCAAGGGCCTAGAGGCACACAACACATCGGCCATCAACCCCCCTCACCTCAGCCAGGGCCTAGAGGCACACAACACATCCACCATCAATCCCCACCCCAGCAAGGGCCTTTGACCCCACGACACCCAACACCCCCATGTGACAACACCACCCGGACAGGCAGACGGCGTGCAATTGTGTGCAAGCCGTGACCAACACACCTGAGTGCATCACCCATCAATGTCTATACTTGCAAGTGGACAAACTATGAGGGGTACGTTGCATGTGACTGCCCCATTCACATCCTGTCACATGACTAACAGCATGCCCTACATTCCCCCACAGGTACATCAACCGACAGTGACACAGCACAACAGCCAACGGCAAGGGGGACTGCATGAGGCTGTCGGACAAGGCAATCCCAGGACGCCACTGCCAGCACCTCCGGCAGACAAGCATCCGCCACGGTGATGGTGCACGACGACACGGACACCACCATCCCCGCTGCGTCTGCAGTTCAGCATGTGCCAACGCCGAATACACCTGCACCCCTTTCCATTGCACCCACTAGTGCCTGTGGGCTAAACAGCGACAATGACGCAGCTAGTGTCAAAAGTGCGCCAGGAGAACAGGGCGCTGACGCACTCGAGAATGCAAATAATGGGGGCAAAACCACTCCAAAACAGCTGGCCACATTCAGCCCCATGGGACTACACAGTCCGATGCGCTCCCCCACACCTTCCATCCAGGAACTCAGTGCCTGCCTACAGCGCATCGAGGAGCACCAGGCCAGTCTGACACAACTTGTTCAGCAACAGCTCCAGGAGACAAGGCTGCAATGGGTGGAGGCCCCTCTACAATGGGAGAGCACTGCCACCTCTGTGTGCCGCCTCTCACGTGCGATCGGCAGGTTTGCCACAACAAACATGGTGATATCACGGCGGGTCAGGGAGGGCAACAACATTATGTCTAACATTGCTGAGACAGTGCTGGTTGCCCAGCAGGCTTTCATGGGCCGTGTGCCAGCCACAAACCCTGATGTGGCCTCCGTCAGCAGCACACCCTCGAGTTCTGTGACCAGCAGCCCTCGTAAGAGGTCATCACGGCTGGCAGGTGTCTCTGGGAGGGACAACCATGGGCACAAGCGCGGCCGAAAATAGGCTGTGGATTGCAGAACTGTTGGCCCACAAGTTGAGATGGGGTCTGGGTTGGTGGGTGGGAACGTTGGGGAGGTGGGGGTGGTCCTTAGTGGGGTTTGTCAGTTTGTGTCTGGTTGGTGGGTGGGAACATTGGGGAGGTGGGGGTGGTCCTTAGTGGGGTTTGTCAGTTTGGGCCTGATTGGTGGGTGGGAATATTGGGGAGGTGGGGGTGGACCTTAGTGGGGTTTGTCAGTTTGGGCCTGGGTGGTGGGTGGGAACGTGGGGGAGGTCCTTGGTGGGGGTGGTCCTTAGTGGGGTTTGTCAGTTGGGGCCTGGTTGGTGGGTGGGAACATTGGGGAGATGGGTGGGCACATGTGTTCTACATTGTAATCCCAATCCTGTTTCCCCTGTTAATCCAACAATATAGTGGTGTGCAAATGAAAATGACGAGTGGACATTCTCATTTCCTGTGCATTGAATTCATTTATTGTGGTGCTGCAACATGAATTGCTGAATGTGCACATGTGGCACATCAGAAGAAATTGTGTGTGAGTGCACTGCGTGCATGTTGTCCATCAATGGCACCCTGGCTGGTAGTGCACTCATCCCATCACTGTCTTCATCATCCTCATCTGCTGGCTCGATGTCGGGCGGCAGTGGAATGTTCCTGCGTATGCACACATTGTGCAGCATAGCACATGCAAGGCGCCACCTGATCTGCTCAGGCATAGTAACCTGGCCTTCAGCAGTCCAAAGGTCCGCTCTATTACAACATGTGTACGTATGTGTGTCTGGTTGTAGGCCTCCTCATGCCTGTTCCATGGCCGTCATATGGGCACCATCAGCCATAGCGTGAGTGCATATCCGGCATCACCTGCATAGGGGTGAAAGTAAGGACACATGTTACTGTTTGTGGTATTACTGTCTGTATCAGATGCAGTCCACAGATGCCCTTTCTGGTAACCCGATGTTTGACTCATCTATTGTGCACACTTGGATCACATTTCCATGCTGGGTTCTGTGATGCTCAGATTTGTGGAGTGACGTTAGGCAGGAACATGTTCCCAGTCATTGTAATGTACATGTGTTCAGATGTGGTGGGTGACTCTGGCATTGTGATGTGATGGGCAGATCTGCATCAGGCAGACATAGACCACTGCAAAGATGTAGCCGCTGCGCACAGCACGAGGTGCGCCCATTGTGTGCATGGCAGTAGCAAATGTACATCACGCGGGGGAGGCACCCACATCCTCATGTTGCATTTGCATGTAGTGCCACCCCATGGCTAGGGTGTACATGGAAATTGGCAGAGCTTCTTTTTGCGTGACATGGCATGGTGCAATAATCAAGTCGATGCGGTGAGCTTTGTGGATTCTGGTGCTTGTCTATTGGTGCATGTCTATTCCCCCCCACAATACACAGAGGTCATGCATTGGCAGTTGTACTGGCCCAACTGCCTGGGGCACTGTGGGCCTTGAATATTCGCCCCCCCAATACACAGGGATCATGCATTGGCAGTTGTACTGACCCAACTGTCTGGGACACTGTGGGCCTTGACTATTCCCCCCCCATACACAAGGGTCATGCTTTGGCAGTTGTACTCACCCAACAGCCATGTGCTTTGTCCCGCATAACGTTCCCTGTAGCATGGCAATGTAGACCATCGAGTTGTGTGTGGACCCTGGGAAATGTGCGCAGCAATACGTGATGACTTGTTGGCCATCGCAGGCCATCTGGACCTTCAGTGAGTGGAAATGCGTCCGATTGCGGTACACCGCCTCAATTGTATGTCTGACAGTCAACTCCATGTGCATGCAATATAATGCGCCTATGCAATTGGGAATGCCGGCGATGGCATGGAAGGCCACTTTGGTGGCAAAGACCTGGGCAGGGGTACGGGGTAGGGAAATGTGCTCTGATGCATGGTGCAGCAGCGCATCCAGTACCTGGACCAGTATCCTGGAGAAACAGGGTTGTGACAGCCTGTGCAGCTCCCCAACAGTGTGCTCATAGGTTCCGGTGGCGAGAAAATGCAGTACGGAGACTACTTTCTGTTAGGGAGAATTCTCTTATAAGGCTAATTTCCCTTACCTATAGAGTCCCCCAGCAGCTTTGCTGGATTTCAGGGGTTTCTTTTTTTTACTCCTACTAAGAGTGAGACTCTTTTTCCCGCTCTTAGTTGTATTTTGATATGTGTTTTAGGCTATTCTTGTGCTTAGGTATCATCTTTTTACATGTGTGTTACACAGCACACTCAGTGCAGTAACACAGGGGTGTCGCAGTGACTCCCAAACATAGACTCCATACCCTGGGACTGACTACTGTCTCCCAGGGCATGTAAAGTCCCCATTGACTTTACTAGTCAAAGTTATGAACAAAACCAGTACAACACAGCTCACTATGGAAGTACTGGAAAGGGTTAATAGTTTTTCCCTGGTGTTCATTTTCGAGAGGGTACCGTCCAGTCCCTCTCTCCAAAGTTTCTGGCTGGTTGCAGTGATTACTAGTGTAAATATTCGACCGCAAATATTTTCCTATGGGATTTTCCCATTGTTCGAAGCTACCACTTTTAATGACAGCCTCTAACATACTGCCGGTTTATTTTATTATTAACTTTACTCCGGTGCTTTTTTTTTGCCAGAACTTTAATAATATTTCTTTCTCGTGTCTTTCTCTGAAATCCTAACCCAGGTCGGGGATCCTTTATTCGTCCTTTTGGCGGGCTTCTGCGCAGAAGCCCTCCTCTCAGCGCCACTGAGTCTGGGGTAGACAGGATGTGTGGGAGGGGGAATAGGCACCCTGGACAAGTTTACCTAGGCAACCCAAGTCGCACTCTGCCCTAATAGGCTGGGGGGTTATCCCGCCATGAGAACCACCCAGCTGTGTGAGTGACAGCTAGGCTGTATGAATGGGGGTTTTTCTGCATAAAAGCAGGGCTCTGAGGACTGGAGGACAAGATGTTGCCACTGGAACTAAGAAACCCAAAGAGGAGAGAAGCTGAAGACATCTGCAATGACTGAACCACCGGTGAAACCCTGCTGCAGATCCTCACCACTTTTCTCCAACTACTCAAGGAGATCTTCACCTGCAAGAGTCTTCTTCCCTTGAGCTGGTGGTGCCAACCAGTTTGCCAATCGCCTTACAGGACCTGCCTTAGTCGAATCGCCAGTGCCAAGCACTCGGAGACCGGATAGCCAGGCACCCGTCCACCACGACCGCGATTTAAATAAGCGTACCTTTTATTCTGTTTTGGCATCACTGCGGCTGGCTTCATCCCCGGGCAGTGCAGTAACTCGAACCTTTCTCCATTACGAGAGCCTCCATATGGTATTATGGTGAAGTCCAGGCCAGACTGGCTGAAGCCTTCCCATTGACTGTATGTTGTAGGTACACCCTTGGGGTGGGACCTGTGTGAATAGAGTGTGTGACCAATATGCATTCTATGTTATGGGTGTCTGATTTCTGTCTGTGTGACACAATGAGTAAGACAGCCCTGCCTGAAACTGACATGAATGCAGTGTGGTACGCTGAAAGGCTGGGTGCTTGCTCTCCCGAACTGCAGGAACTGCCAGGAACTACTGCCACAGCAGGAGCCTCGTCCACTTTCAAGGTACATTGTTCCGCCAGGCCTCCCTTTTCGTTGGGTACTGCTAAAGGTGTTTTAAATCCTTTAGTTACCTTCTGGGTTGGCCGCCCCTCTTGTCTAACATTGTCTTTTTACATTCTGCAACCGCCTTTTCAATTCATTAAACAAAGACTTGACTGCAGCTACTAGAACAGTCTGATCCTGGGCACATTGCCTGTACCATTGACTCTGGCACAGGCTTATTGACTCTGGATAAATCTGTTATAACTGCCTTCTCTAGATTGCTTTTCATCAAGAAATGTGGTGGTGCACCTAAACTCTTATAACGACCTTTCCTTCCCTTTGTAAATATTGCTGAAGTGCCATTTTGCTCGGTTTTCACCTAAGTATTGCTTATGCTAAAGTACTGCCTTGCCTAACTTGTTCACAATCCACTTGGGAAGTGTTGCTGGTGTGTTTTAGAGTCTAAACCTGTATAACTAGTCCTTTCCCTCCCTTTTGAGAAATTGTTAGAGTGCCATTTTGCTCAGTTTTCACTCTTGCACAAACTTGTCTACAATTTAAATAGGGAGTTGTGTATACTTTTCTTAACTGTTTTAACTTGCTTTTATGATAGTGAAATGTGTGTGGAACTTAAGAGTGTGTAAAATAAATATATATATTATGTTTGATACAAAGCTTTGGTCAGTGTTTCCTTGTTCCATAGTATTGTAGCCCTATTGTGTAAACCCTGAATACTGCTCATCTCCCTCTTGAGATAAGTCTGACTGCTCAGCCACAGCTACCAACTAAATCTGTGTGGAACAGACTGACACCAAAGGGGATTTATTGCATATAGCTGTAGTCCTAATCTTCTGTAGTGCTCCCTAAGGGAACTGCATAGGATTCTGCCTAACACTTTCAGAAGGGGGGGAAGGGGGTTGCAGTATGGATGCCGATGTGGCTGCTGATGTCCTCTTCAATGAGAGTGACAATGGATATGATTGAGGCCCTGTCAAGCCGGTACAATGTATGTATCTGACTTGGGGTCAGGTTCCAGGGTGAGGCCCTGATGCAGGGTATTGTTAGCTGCCTCCGGGGTGGTACCTGCTGCACATTGATGTTTTGGATGGCCACCGGGTACCTGATTTGCCTCCTGTGCCTACTCCGCCTCCTCCGCTGCCTCAGTGCTGCTTCAGTCTGCACTGCTGCTTGCAGGTTCCCTATCCCAATTGCAGCTAGGGCAGCTGACAGCATGGTTGTGTTGGAATATGGCTTGGGTGTGGCCCTTTCGTAGGCTCCCAATTGCCTATGATGTGCAGCTGGCCTGATTGTGCACATCTGGGGCCTGTTTCAGCTTACCTGTCACTGTTTAACGCCATGTCTGCGGTGCCGGCTGTACCGGCACAGTGTTCACGGTTTTTCCGCCATGATCATGGCGGTGTTTCCGTGTCCGTGCTACTCGTAATGTCCCCGGTGTTGTGCATTGCCGATAATTGGGGGTGTGCCGCCGAGTCGACCCGCTGTTTACATGCACTGAGCTACCAGGTGCATCGACACCGCGGGGGCCGCTTTGCGGTGATGGTGTTTCCGGCATTGCGGGTCAGAATGAGCTGGTCTGGTAAACGGTGCCAGTATGGGTTTACCGGCACCGTTAAATCCGGACCGGCTAACTTGTAATGAGGCCCACTGTGTTTAAAAGGAGATCTGAGCCCGGCGGAGGGGATCCAAGGTGAACCGTGAGTCACCCGAAAGAATATCCTACAAACATTGAGCTAAAGAGATCTGAGCCTGACTGAGGGGGATCTGGGTGAATAGTGAAATCCAAAGAGGAAAATAACTTATTGTTTTCGTTTGGTTACATCAGGCCCTCTGAATTAAGAGACTTTGAGGAGTAAAGAGATTTGCATACAGAAGGTCCAGATGTTACGATTTTAACTGTATCCTCGTGCTAAAGAAGCCAGAGACTGTGCTACGCTTGAGAAAACCGCCTTGTCCAGTGCTAAAACGTGGGGTAGGAGGACCAACGGCCTGAACATCCTTACATATGATTTTGAACACTTCTTTCTTTTTGTAACACTATTCCCCACGCTGTTTGTATTTAGAGGTGAAGTTTGGCAATAGGTTTTTTTTAAATATAGGCCCTTTTATTTTGACACAACACCACTAGGACTGTGTTATTATTATTTGATGGTCGTAGCTTGCTCCCATCTGTAGATTTAGGATAGGTGTTTATCATACCCTTGTTGAAGTTCAATAAACACCCTTGAACTGTGGTCACTTGTGTCTGTTTTACCTTCGATACCATGCTTTCTTACATAGCCATATCAGGATTTCTGAAGAGGCCAGGATTGTGTGATGCTGAAAATGCATTGGAGGAACAGGGCCTCCATGTCCTTGTCCTGTACTCCCGTATCATGGGTGTTCTGTGTTGTTTTCTGCACAGGAGTCCAGTTGGGACTCCTGGCAGTGCAGCTCTTCCTCTTTTTGGTTGTGGTGAACAGAGACCCTTGGGATACCCTTAAGGCACCCATGGGTGGAGGTACAACCCTGCACCCCTAGTGTAAGTTTTAGGGTACCTGTGTATGGCCCACAGAGCAGGGTATGGGCTGGTGGCAGCTCCATGCTGAATTTGACAGGTGCTCTGAGTATCCTCCATTTTGGGATACCCAGACCCTGTCAAAGGAATCAGTGGATTCCTGATAGAAGGCAAGGTGGCCCCTGTGGCCTCTTGTTTTCTATTGCCTGTTACCTTGTTTTCCCAAAGTCCTGGGAAGCCCTGACTCTGTCCCTTCCCCTGACTGGCTGTTGGGTGGAATAACCATATATGGTATTATGGTGAAGTCCAGGCCAGACTGGCTGGAGCCTTCCCATTGACTGTATGTTGTAGGTACACCCTTGGGGTGGGACCTGTGTGAATAGAGTGTGTGACCAATATGCATTCTATGTTATGGGTGTCTGATTTCTGTCTGTGTGACACAATGAGTAAGACAGCCCTGCCTGAAACTGACATGAATGCAGTGTGGTACGCTGAAAGGCTGGGTGCTTGCCCCAATCCACATTCCTTGTTATGGGTGTCTGGGTGGAAGTGAATAGCCTGAATGCCTGTGAGCCTGATTGGCTGGCTGACTGCCTGCATGAATGCCCTTCTGTGTGATTGGCTGACTGAGCCTGGCTCAGCCAGAGTGAATGAGGGACAGATGTGTATATCTGGGGACCTCTCACTTCCCAATTTGTTCAGAAGCTGAAGTTCAAACTTGAAGCTGCTTATCCTTGAAGCCCAGCTGGAAGAAGAGGAAATGCTGCTGCTTTACTTCGACGAAATCTAAAAGCTGTTGAGTCTGTCGAGGACTGATCCTAGAGAGGACCGGGCTATGAGACTTTTCCCCAAGTTACGGGGGAGCATTGTGCGAAAGCTGATCTTCATCGAGGTACACTGGACGTGAATCTTGAAGTGAAGCACAAGGACATTGACGTCATCGAAGTCCATTGCTGTCAACCACGGTTCAGAGGATATCCATACCGCTAGACGCCAACAAAGTTGTGTCGCCCAGAAGCGGGGACAGCTTGACGCTGTGCTGGTCGACGACCGAAGCCGCAATGCCCCACCTTTGCCTAAGAACATTTGAACGAAGGACTCCTTTGCCATCACCGTTGACTGCTTTGTCCCACCGGAGAAAGTCGAGGTCGTCGGCTACCGAGGAAAGTCCGCCGGTGGGTTTCCCTCTACCAGAAGCCGACAAAGATGTCCAGAGGACACTGATGGCGTGAAGGTCCGAAGTCCAGCCCGTGGTCGAGTCCTGATCGCCAAAGCTATCCCGAGGTACGTGCTGTGGCTGTAGCATCGACTGGCCAGAGGGCAGCTGAAGCATCTCCTGACACCCCACCTGCTGCTGGGCCTACATTCACCACTGAGTCTTTGTTGCAGCACCAAACTCTTTGCACCGAGGTGGACCGCATGCCTCATCTTCACAGGACTTCCGACGATCGAATCTCAACGCCTTGTGACACCTGCTTTAAAGGGAGGTCACTCTCAAGGGACCATTGAAGAAACTCTTCTATCTCAGGTACATTGGGGTGGTTGAACATTTCAGCCAGGAAACAAGACTATTTAAACATTAATGGACTGGGCTTATTAATACTCTTGATTACAGGTTGCCCAGGTGGGGGATCCTCACTCAGAATTGTGTCTCAGTAGCAAAAGAAGCATTCTGCTACTGTGTAACCTAACTTGTCTTCCTTTCTATGATATATGCTGTTACACATTGCTGCATGATTTGTATGCCATTCTAACTGTCAGCAGTTGATGCATTTTAAAGGAATCAATAGCTAAGCGTGGTACCACATAGACATTGTATATATTTGCCATATTAGAATTACCAGTGTACAAAGTGTGTTATTAATTCAGTATATATCTCTGAACCTTATTTTTATATAAAGAACTGTGTAAGCACACAACATAGTGTGTGGACATTCCTTTGTGGGGCATAGGGGACTACACTGTACTTAAGAACCAGCCTGCATCACCTCCGGAGAGCTTAAGCCCAGGGCCGGTCTTTGCATAAGGCATCCCAGGCATGTGCCTTAGGTGCAAACATGTAGAGGGGCACCAACAACAGGGTCACAAAGTTAATCAAGTCCAGTGTTCTCTGTAAAATGCACAGCTGGGTGCCCTTGCGCTTTGTTTTCAAATGCTGCGCATGAAGGGTTAATTACAGCACACAGTATGTTTCTTCCCAGCCTGTTATACGTGTAGCCAATCGCAAGCTGTACTATAAAAATCATGCGTTCACTCAGATTGGCTGCAGCAGTGCGTAACTGTACCTGCTGCGTTGGTGTAACCAATGAAACACAGCCCCTTCAGTGCTAATGCAGCATGCCGGGGGGCATTTTTGACTTTGGTGTGAAAGGATTTGTGACTGATGCAGCTTTGCTTTTCTCCCTCTGACTGTGCCAGTCTGTCATTTTTAGGGCCAGACATTTGCCAGATTACCAGTGTTACGGGGAACTATTTCTGAGACCGAGCATTACATTTTGCACCCGGCAGGGCCAACTCTTCACAACGGGAAGTTGACACCTTATATTCGGTTGGTCGCACATTAGACAGCAATAGATCAGCGTGTGCTGATTTGGAAAGACAAATGGTGAATCACCGGAGCGAATGTTGTTTCTTACACATTTCAGTGTATGTGGCACCAACGGGGTTTACTGCTAACCAACATTTACCTCTGAATAATGAACCCAACACATGGTAAGTTTTGCTTTCATTTTAGATGCAAAAAGATACATCAATGTATGGTGGTTGCTGGATCTTTTGCCATGGAGCGATATTGTGAGCGATGATGGGAGGCCTGATGTGGTAGATTTGAGATGTTGGGCCTTTTCTGTGTATTTGCAACAACTGGGGACCCAAACAATTTCTTGTTTTTAGTGTCTTATTGCATTTTACATAAGCCTTCTTCTTGTGCCCTGCACATGTGCACTGCCCCCTTTCTTAGCATTGTGGGCACAGGTAATGTGGGGCAGTGCTCATGGAGGTCTGTGGCAGCATATGGTTGCACACGCTGTGCATGGCATTAGACCACTGACTCCATAGTGGAGGAGAGGCCACTGGAGCTCACCAGCTGACCTGCTCCATCCCCGTCGGCTTTTCCCCCTTCCTCACCCGATGTTGTAGGACCTGGAATTTGCAAAAATTCTTAACTAGCACAGCAACTGCTGGCCCGCTGGATGTTAACAAAATAATTGCACGAGGAACGTAACGTTTCACATTTACGGGCCAAGCAAGAAAGTCTTAGTGCACAAGCAAAAAAGCCAGGTAGTGTCCAGCATCCCACAGTGAAAAGGGTAGTTTTCTCCAAAAAGATGTGTTCTTAAGGGGTCGTCACACTGATTAAACAAGGAATGCTGTGTGATGGAATAAACAGTAATGTGCTCTGTGCCAGTATCGACTGCGATCATGCCAGCACGCTACCTGAAGTATTACTTGGAAGCAGACAAGTGAAATTATTTCAGTAATTATGAGCTTTAGAAAAGTATGATCTCTGGTAAATAGTAGGCTCACCTCTGTAATCCAGAGAGGTTTGAAGACATTTTGTATCAAGTGATAATAAACTGTTCCTAGAAAACGATTTCAATAGAAGCATAAGTCATGACCTTAAAGGGGCCTGATACACGAGATATTGCTAATGCAAGGCGGCTGCCTCCTTTATACTCCAGGCAGCACTAGATGATACCAGATTCCCTCTCATTTGGACTTGGCATACTCAGTCATCCCCTCCCTGTTAACAGCCATCCGGCTATCAGACAGGTTTTACAGAACAGCCATTGTGACCATGCCATTTAGATGAAGTTGTTTTGATAGAAAGTAATCATTACATTATTTGCAATTAATGGATGGTCGATGGCTCTGCGCTGGTGTCCCCTTTGGAGTAAAGGACTAACACGTCTAGGGTCAGAAGAGGTACTGTACGTTGCATTTCTGAGAAAAATATTGATTGCGCCTTCCCCATTTCCAAACTGTATATCATTTAATTTTATGAAAAGCAAGCCAATGCACTTGTAACATCCCCTGCAGTCAGTTCTCACCTTTTGAGAGTGGATTGTATAATTGGATAGCACAAGAGCAACGTGCTGGTCTTGGAAGCAAGACCTCGGAGAGCAACAGAGGTTTGAATCCCGGATCCGCACTTAGAAACCGACCTCGGGTATGGTATTATGCGCATTATAAAAAAAAACAATTCAATTAAAATAATTTGTCAGTGTAAAGAGAGTAGAGCTTAGAAATGCAATGCAGGCTGCTTTGGAATGACAAATGGTGAGACAATGAAGTGACAATACTTCCTGTAAAGTATTAATTGCACATTATTGTAAGGATAATCAAGTATTGCATGAGCTGTGGGCATGCTCTGGCCTTTGTGATCAAAGCACACCATAACACAATCTATAGCCATATCATGGATCTTAATGTTTCATGAGTATACACACCACCCCCTCTGACCCTACTATCCAGACCTCCCCACGGAAATGATAACTGCGTTACTTTTCACCACTTTCTCTCTATTTGAAATTCAACTATCTTTACCACCACTACACACCCCTCTTCGCCCAGGACATCTTCAGCAGCTAATACAGGGAAGGGTTTCTTTCTACAGCTGCACATTTAAGGATTTGGTGTGCATCTATGGAGTCAGGGAATCAAGTCTCCCTCCTGTTTATTAAAGGCATATTTTAATGTGAATTTTACAAACAAGAACATGTCACTTTCTCTAGCTTGTTGAAAAATACAGATCTTCATTAGTGTCTTTCTATGCTGGTTGCTGCACCATACAGCCAAACTGTGGCTATGCTTAGAGATGTGGTATCCCAGTAGGGTAATGCACATGCTGGTCACAGCTGCAGGTCCTTACAGGAATAGGGGTATCTTCCATGTTTTAGAATTATAAACAGTGTACCAACATGTTGCATAACTAATCAACTTATATTTATGATCCTAGAAGAATTGAAGATTTCTACAACACAGATCGACTTGCATTTATCCAAATTTCGAACTGAAAAGGTGAAATACAGTGAGATTCTACTTGCATGATGCTGGGGGTAAATCCTCCACGCTTCCTCAAAAGGTCGGTGGAATTACCACTCAGTAATTCAGCCAAAAATGACCAACTCCATAAATGAGGACTACCACTACCCTATCACCACTTGTAATCCCTGTGGTAAACCCACGGGACCAAGTGGGGGTTATGGTAACTAATTCTGGTGGTATTTTGGCAGATTTACTGGCGAAATACCACTAAACTTCGAATGATTCCCACTGTGTGGCAAGGTATATTTACAATAATTACACAATACATTTTTTGTGGTCATTTTGGACACCCATAAACCAACTGTGTAGTACAAAGATCCGGCCGTCCTGACCCATTATCTATTCCCGTTCCAGACTAAAACTAGCAAGACAGGTTCAAACAGACTTCCAGCCTGGACAAACGAATGACATTCGTCTCCATCCGGTTTCTCATGCCTGTATATATGTAATAACTGACGTCCCACAACAGTAATAGAAAAAAAGAAATGAAACGACATTGAACAAAAACAATGCTAAAGGAGGGAAAATAACCCCCTCCTGAACATTACATTTGGTAAAAGCTGAAGTGAGTAGGCTTTTTGTTCTGCCGAGTTGTAAATGAACAGCCACCAATCCCGGCTTCCTTAAGAACAAATGCACATCCCGTGCACAAGTAATTAGTCTATTAGAACACACCCTTTCGTTATATAGTATTTTGGAGTCCTGTCAGCAAAGGTGGGGGGGGGTGCCAAGGATGCTTCCTGCCTGGGGTGCAGTCTGTTCTAAAACCGGCCCTGCTGCTTAAGCCTTGGTTGCTCGTCCATATTACTATATAGAGAATCTTGGCTGGGGTGCTCTGTGCTTCTACTCTGCCATATAGAGGGCAGGAGTACAGATACCCCCCTCTAGTCTTTACAGAGTGTGCAGGCCAACTGTCACAGACCGGAAATAAAAGTGCCAGTGTCTTCCACCCACCTGACTGTTGTCGTGCTTAGGACTACTGGGGCTGCATAGGAGATTTCACCATTCCACGTTTTGCCCGTAACTCCTGCACCTTTTGAGAAGGGTCTGGGTCTGCCTCATGAAGCCTGTGCTATGGTCTTGAACCCTGAAGACTTGTGTCTGTTGGTACAGTAGAAGCTCTTCCTCCTTAACTTGGTTGCATGTTTGTCCACTCAAAAAACCTAGACTTTGTCATCTAAGGCATCAACAAAAAGTTTGTTCAAGGCCATAGATTTCTGAAACCCTTCCTTTTTCCAGTGAATGTCCCGCCCAGCTGAGGTACCTGCTGCCATAGCTCTATCCCTGACACTGTCATAAGATACATCCGAATGGAGCTCAACTGGCTTCTGCATCTCTGCCAGGATAGGTGCGCAATCGGATCCATTTTCCATGGACTCACGCAACTGTTTGAATCATTTTTGGTAGGTCAGAATTGGGAGACAGACAAAGAGGTATGATTCACACATGTGTTATTCTTGCTTCAGTGTGAAAAGGCCTAACCTCTCCCTAAGCCTATTGTTCTAAAGCCTTCTCTATACAAATGAAAGTCAAAAGAGTGCTCATCAGGGTGTCAGGTTGGCAACAAAAATGAAGCCCTCTGTCCAGAATCCTACTCTGTTCCATCACAGTCCCCACCCTGGGTCTGTTCCTTCATTCACCAGTCCAGCACTTGTCTCCTTCGCTCTCTCTCCACTCCTGGAGTTTCCCTGATTCTCTCTCCACACCAGGGTTTATTTCTTTCTCTTTCTCGACTGTGAAAAATCTGGAGATTTCATATTTTCTTCCCTAGTGGGTGTTGGGAAGGAGAGAGGGTCTTCCCACCCCGCTAGGCGATACCAAATGAGAAATAAATGCTAAGAGAACACATCCCGAGAGTAGGGGGCAGGGGGTGCACATAACGGAGTGTGCGCGACCACCTTAGTGCATGCATTAAGAGCTATATGGTAGATTCAGGTGCAAATGCCATCTTGGTCAGCAGCAGCCATCTTAGTAATAGGCCCGGTGAACATCATTTTGTGTGTTAGTATTAGATCCCCTTGCATGCGCACAAATATCACTCCCACTCCGGCCAGGTGTCACAGAGTCCACAAAATCCTCCATTGTTCTAAGAAAGTTACAGGCCCTCATGCTCGGGAAAGAATGCACTCTGGAAGGTCATCAGAAGGAAGCAGAGCACCTCTTGGCAGTACCATCCCACGGTACAGATAGCCACGCCCTCCTGCCCCCAACGACCCCCACACGAGAAATATAGCTTTGCCATGCTTTCATCTGAAAGACCCCTGCATGCCATGGCACCGTCCAACCCCACACCACTAACCATAACATGCTTACACCCCTCGATCAATCACTAAGATCAGAAGGCAAGGCCATCGCGCCTTCAGAAATGGGTCACGTGATTTGCGAGGTGTAGGGTAGCATCAAAATTATAGCCTAAAACTAAGGTGGAGGACCTTGGGAGTTGCTGATCTGTCTGAGAAGTGAGTAAGTTAGTGTGCTCTCAGCTCTCCCCCAATCCCATCCCTGTATCTGCCAGGTGTAAGTTACAGTGATAAAAACAACATTGTTTGTGTTAGTAGCCAATTAATTGTCGGGCCAACTTCACCTCAGACAATGAGCACAGCAGCACCCACGTGGACAAAGATGAACAGATGAAGATGGACCAATGGCATGGCCTCCCATATGGAGCAGCCCCTATATGTACATAGCTCGTCCAATTAGAATTGTAGATTTGTACCTTAGTGACAGTATTTGTGCTTATAATGTGCTGCACGTCCCTACGGAGCTTAGAGTGGTCGGCGGCAGCGGAGTTCTTTGCTGATGCATTTGTATTTTGGAGAAAAAAATACTTGTTATCCTTGCAAGCGTGTCGTGGACGTTTTTCACTAGCGGGCTGTATTTTCTCCGGTGTGAGCATGCAGGGACATGCCTTCAGGGGAGCAACCCCCTTTCAGGCTAAGGAGGTGAGCCTGCTAAGCCAAACGTTCCCTAGGGGTTTGGGAAAGTTTGGGAAAGCAGGACCTTACTGGGACTGACTCCCTTTTAAGGGAAAAGGACTCCCATTCCCATGGGTAACTCCCTACAGACTAAGGGCCTCATCACGAGTTGGGCGGCATCCCGACTGGGATACAGCCCAACTTTATTTGCGTTACTGCCCACCCATCCGGCAGTATTACTGCTGTATCATGGGTTTGGTGGTAAACGTTATTCCCCATTTGGTCCACTGGTCCCAATGGGAATTTATGGCGCAATTACCGCCTGTGGTATTACCACATGGTAATTGCACCAAAAATCAGCATTTTTCTGGCGTGTTTACCTCCAGCTCTGAGCTGGGGGTAAACACGCCACATTCATGATTGGGCAGAGCCTTAAATGCGGCGGGAACCCCGTTGCCACCGCATTTAAGGGCTACCACCCAACTCGTGATGAGGCCACAAGTATTATCTGCTTACATGGCAGTAACCTATATGGACAACACTACCATGGAACCACAGAATTGACGGTGCAGAGGAAGGCGAACGTCGGGTAAACATGCCGCTGTGCACATGGAGAGCAGGGCAGTAACAGAGAAGTAACAGCGATCCCCGCCGAAACCTACCTGAAGGAGCGACCACAAGACAAAAGTGGTGGGCCAGGTGCCTGCAAACAGCAGCCCAAATCAGGGGCCAAGAACGAAGTGAGTCCTGCACTCATGACAAGACAGCAGAGAGGCGCGTGGGACTGAGCGGAGTAATGGCTTCACTCATGAGGAGAGAGCGAATGAGAATAAGAACCACAAGACAAGCGGAAAGCAACAACCACTCGTACCCTATGTGATGAATCCTACGGACTCCTCACTAATTCCCTGCCTAAAGTCTCCTCCCAGGTGGTCAGGGAAAGGCAGACACCTCCTGATCATAGCCTTGGGGGTGGTGTTCTGCGGGAGGATCACCTGGGAAGAGAAAAGGCCCAGGGGTGTGAGAGGAATCTGTGGGATGAGACAAGGTATTTGTCTTCCTCTAGGGAGGATGGCTCAGCAATACCAAAGTATTTAATGGCTTGTTGTAATAACCATCTTGCTGTTCCACAAGATACACATACAAATAGAGGTGAACCAAATCATACACTCCTAGGCCTGGGGAGACATCAACCCCCTTCTAAAATCCGGGAGACCTATAAAACTGAAAACCTCCCTAACACCAAAAGGAGCAGTAAAAGCAAATTTGTGAATAACACCAGCGTAATGTACAATCAAGGCTAATGACAAATGTTTATGATGTACCTTTAAAGAATGTTATAAGGAAGAACCTGGGGTTTAAGAATATAACAACAGACATAAGAAAACCTAATTTTACCATTAGGGACTTGAAGTCCCATAATTCCCTATCTACTGAGACGAAGAAGAGGGCTGAAGAGGCATTATGTTGTAGGAGTGGTCAGCTCATTAATGCAGATGACCCACACTTAAGGGAGCCAGAGAAGCTTAAAAGGCCCCCTCAGGTGTATGCCATAGAGTTAGCGGTGTGTTGGTGAAGAGTAGAGGAAGTCAGAAGCAGCATTGCTGGTGCTGGCAGCCCAGGCAGAAGCTGGAGGAGAGGGAGAACGCCGGGGACACTGCTTGGCAGATATCAGCTGCCGCCTCTGAGAGGGTCTCTGCCCCCAAAAATCTGAAGAGCAGAGGCTGTGCAGCGGGTAGGGTGCAGGAGGAGTGTTTCCCCCCTTCTGACCTTTTCAGCAGAGTCTGCGCAGTGGGAAGCGTGCAGGAGGCAGCCTCCGGTGGCTAGTGTGCACCCGAGGGCCTCAAGACTGTCTCCGGCAGCTTGCGTGTACCAAAGGGCCTCAGGTGCAAGAGGAGCTCCAATTGGAAGTTGTGCGGGCACAGATAGATTTACCTAAGCAGGTTGCCAGGTTGCAAGGAGCCAGAGCAGCAGATGTCCTGTGAGCGGCAAGGGGAACAGAGAATGCGATACCAACTGAAGGGTCATGTATGCTCTATGTAATGTGTAGTATTGGGTCACGTTTAGTCTGGCATTTCTTGAAACTTTCTTAGGGTATAGCATCGCTTTCGACCACTCCTTTTCCATGAGCTCCCTGCCTATCTCTGCCTCCCATGCTCCTTTTCCTTTGAATAGGTCCTTGGGTAATGCTACCAGCAATCCCTGATACAGTCCAAATAATGCATGTCCGCCTTCCGACACATCATATAACGGTCCCAGTAGCATATTCTGTTCCCCCTGATTCGGGAAGTCTGGACATTTATTTTTTAATGTGTGCATTATTCTAGAATACGTTATGAACTGGCCCCTGTATATTCCAACTGTTTCCCTCAAATCCTGAAATGTTAAGAGCTTTTCTGAGCAGTAAAGATCTCCTATCGTCACTACACCCCTTTCTTCCCAGTACATTCTGCTCTGAGCTAAGTGTTCTTCAGTATCTCTGTGTATGGCCGCCAGAGGGCTCTGGGGGGAGTAGGGTTCTTCCAGTTTTAGTAGGCCTTGGTTCTGGACTATATCTGCCTACCCAACTGCAGGAGACCCTGAGGGTCTTCATTCCTCGTCTTTCTTAGCCACAACACTTCTTTTAGGAGGAACAGGGCTATACCTGGGTTCATCAAGATGTGATCACCTGTTTCTGAGTCAGCTAACCATCCTGCCACATGCTGGAGCTGTCCTGCCTGATAATAAAGTTTGAAGTGCGGGAGGTGCAATCCTCCCTCTGCGTATTCCCTACGAAGGACGTTCAGCACTACGGTTCTTCTGATGCATTCCCATATGAAGCTGCTTAACATCAAGGTCAGGTCTCTAAAGAAAGCCCTGCCTATGAGAGTTGGGATATTTTCAAAGTGGTAAAGCAAGAGGTGAGGGCTACCATCTTCAAGAGTGCTATTCTGCCGATCACTGAGAAGGGCAGCTTCCCCCAAAACTCAATAGAAGCTTCCAGCCCAGACTTCACTTTCAATGTAATATGTTGATGTGTGTCCCTTGTATTGTGGTGAATATTAACTCCTAGGTATCTAAAGGTAGGAACCTTCCATTGTAGTCCAAGGTGTGGGAGATGTTTTGCATCTATCCCTATCCACCCCACCAGTGGAAATAGGCAGGATTGTGTCCCCGACAGTATAGCGAAATTCTCCTGGACCCCTAGGTATGACTCCAGATTGTCCTCGGGGGGTGTTTAAAGTATAACATCGTATCATCTGAATATAGGGATATCACATGCCGTACCCAGTCCACATGGAGTCCCGTGTCTTGGAATGTTTTCTTCATAAATATTGCTAGGGGTTCTAGTGCCAGAATATGCAGCAAGGGGGATAAGGGCCAGCCCTGTTTTGTGCCTCTGTGGATTGGGAACTGTTCTGATATGTTTACCTGTGCATACTCTCGCTGTCGGGCTCGAATAGAGCACATGAACCCACTTCATGAAGTTGTCCCCCATACCAAAGCTTCTGAGGGATGCAAACAGCCACTCCCACTTGACCGAATCAAATGCCTTAATGGCATCTAGTGCTAACACTGCGCAGCCCTCCGGCCATGTCCGGGTTCTGTCTATTACGGCGTGTAGCCTTCTAAGGTTTTCTGTTGTTGCTCTGCCCGGGAGATAATCCGTTTGGTCCGGGTGTATTAATGTTATAATCACTCATTATTTCTTTTTAAAATATATTTTTTTATTAAACGGTAGGAGCATAGTAAATCAACAAAAAGGACATAACCTCAGGAACAACGCAACATGGATATCTCATTCCACATACATCATCCTGATTACTCTTAATTGAATGGACATTCCTGTATAGAAGGCTTGCCCCCTGCCCCCCAAAATCCTGCATCGTGCACACGGTGTGTTAAGCCCAGGTATATAAATGTTACTACTTTTCCCCTCGATTTAGATAAAGCTTCGCTATGCGGGGTTTGAAAGTCAACGCTGGATATTTAATGTCATAGTCCAAAAGGGGGGTCCACATCGATACAAATTGATGGACCTTCCCTTTTTTTGCTGTGGTAATCTTTTCTGCCACCAGCACATCCCAGACCTTAATTCACCACAGCAAGGGGGCTGGGCCCTCTGTTGGCTTCCATTGGTAGGCAATTTTGATGCGGCCCGTCAGCAACAAGTGCGTCAATAACTTTGCCCGTGCCCATGCTTTCTGATACACTTCCTCATGTGGGGCCCCAAAGAGCAAGGTTTTCAGACACATCGGAAGTTTGCTGCCAGTGATATCTTCTATGGTCGCCACAATGGTTTCCTAGAAGGAGTGAATCAAGGGGCATTCCAGTGCCCCACAGTTTCGCCAACAACATGGGGGAGACGAGGCACAGAAGTGGCGTATCTGAGCTGGGGGATAATACCAGCGAAATAAGAGTTTCAATGCACACTCGTTGTTAGTCACGCACCTGTAGGATGAGTGACCCCCGGCCCAGATACCTAGCAATGTTTGTTCTTCTAATTGGAAGCCCAGGTCCACCTCTCATTCGGTCATGCAGTCTGGTCGGGAGGTCAGTAAATCATCCCTCAGAAGTTTATATCATTTAGAGACCCCACCCCTGTCTAAGCCCTCCCAAATTGTCAAGTTCCATAGGGCTCCGCGCATGGGTGGCCTTCTGTTTTATTTCGGGGGGTGTGATCCAGTGGCGTAGCTGGGTATATGAAAATCTGTCTATTTCCGAGAGGTGGAATATCTTCTTGCATTCCTCGAATGACCGAGGTTGGCCTTCGTCAAATAGTTGAGTTAGTGTCTATAAGCCTCCCCTCCTACAGCTCCCAAAAGCTCCTGTTTGCATACCCGGTGAGAAGGCAGGATTGCTAAAGATTGGAGATAAGGGGCCTACAGCTCTGGGCATCTTTTTCCATTTTAGAGCCTCATCCCCTGATTTAAGAGTGACCTTTGTTGATGAGAGCAAGTTTTGACCGTGTTTACAGGTCGTGTGGGGAATAAAAGGTAGAAATCGTAGGGGCAGAGGACGTTTAGATTGCTTGATCTCAGCCCAATTCGGTGGGGGGGAACTGGAAATCCATGTAGACAGGTGCGATATCTGTGCCGCCTCCGCGTATTTATGCAGATCAAGAACTCCCAACCCCCTCGGCCAGGAACCACCCAACATCACTTTCTTCGGAATTCTGGGTTTCTTACCCCGCCATATAAATCCCAGGAGTTGTCGTTGGAGACAGTCCAGTACTATTTTCGGGATTTCTACTGGGAGAGAACAAAGATAGTGAAGGCGCAGGAGCAAGTTCATTTTGACTGCTGAGATGCAGCCCATCAATGAGATCTCTTGACTAGCCCACCTCTTCAGATCTCTTTCCAATGATTTAATAAGGGGGGGGGAATTGGCGCAAAGAGTTGCTTCAGGGAGGCTGTGAGCCGCACCCCCAGGTATTTGATAGAGTTAATGTCCCAGCGAATTGGGCATAGAGATTGTAGAGAAGTGATATCCTGCAAGGATACCCCCACTCCTAGTACCACAGATTTCCCATAGTTTATTTCAAAGCCTGCTACTTGGCCGAAAAAATGTAGTTCTTGCAGGGACGCATGAAGGGAAGGGCGAATATTGGTAATAGAGAGTAATACATCATCGGCATATAGGGATACCTTATGGGGAGAATCCCAAGACCCCACCCCTTGTATTAGTGCATTCCTGTGTATGTGTTGAGCTAGCGGTTCCATGATTAAAGCAAACAGGAGGGGAGAAATGGGGCAACCCTGTCGTGTACCGCAGATGAGGGGGATTGGCGATGAACATTCTCGATTAACCTTGAATAAAGGGTTCGGGAAAGCATAATTATCTGCAATCATATTTCTAAATTGGGGTCCAAAGCGGAAGGCCTCTAAGGTTAAGCGCATAAAGTACCAGTTGACCTTGTCAAACAACTTGGTGGCGTCTAAAGTTAGCAGGGCCAATTTTTCTTTGCTTAGGGTAGTGGTCTCTATTAGGTTCCGGGCTCACTTAATGTTATCTCCTGTTTTCCTACCTAGGACAAATCCTGTTTGGTCTGCGTGAATCAGTGAAGGGAGCAGGGGAGCCATGCAGTTTGCGAGTACCTTTGAATAGATATTAGCATTGATATTCAGAAGCGAGATCGGCCTATAAGAGGCACACTCGCTCGGATCTTTGTCGGGTTTTAACAATAATATAGTGGTGGAGGTTTGCATGGAAGGGGTTACGCCACCCGCTTCACTAAAATAATTAAAAAGGGCTGTTAGGGGAGGGAGTAGTTGGCTGCTAAAGAGTTTATAGAATTTTGGTGAGAATGCATCAGGGCCTGGGGCTCTAAATATGAGAGATTTTCTAAGCGCTGCCACTTCTTCCTGCTGAATTGGGGCCTCCAATGCCTCCACTCCATCTCCTCGTGGGATAGCGAGGGCAAGGCGGCCTCCGCTATGGATCTCCTCTGGGCTGATGTTGATCTAGCTGCGACAGACATCGACTCCAGTAGGTGGGCTTGCGCCAGATGTAATTTACTCTGTTCCCCATACTGGGTCATCCCTTGTCGATCTTAAGATCTATGATAAAGTAGTGTTTTCTGGTCTGTGCCAATTTTCTCGCTAGGAGTCGTTTGGCCTTATGGCCTTTAGTGTAGTATCCCTGCTTGGTAGACAGCAAAGACTGGACCGTTTCTTCAGCATACAGGGCCTCACGTTTATTTCGGGCGATGCGAAGCTCTGAGTGGAGTTTAGGGGACCACCCCTTGATATATTGACCTTCAATCTCTGAGATTTCTTGTTCCAATTGGGCTCACATCAGTTTTTCCATTTATGATAGGACGCTGTGTGAGCTATTAAAATCCCCCTAATGACTGCCTTCATGGCGTCCCATGTAGTGGCTGGGGAAGTTAATTCTGTGGCGTTCTCCCGAAAGTAGTCCTTGATTGCTTTTGCTACCCCATCCCTAAGGGCCATGTCGTTTAAGATAGGGTAATATAGGCGCCATTGTGGCCTGGGTGGAGGGTCCGGATGCCATGCCCTAACTTGCATCAGAACTGGGGCATGGTCCGAGAGAACCCTGGGAGCAATTGTAACTTTGGGCCTCATTACGACCCAGGCGGTAAGTTACCGCCTGGGCCGTGACTTTACCACCATGGCGTAAACTACGTTTACGCCATGGTGGTTGGCGTACTTACCGCCCCATTCCGACCTTGGTGGGGTGGTAAGTCCCCAATCCCCATTTACCCTTCCCCATTCCCATTTTTTCCCCATAGGGCATAATGGGAGTGGGGAAGGCGTTAATTACGCCATCGTAAATTACGGTGGCGTAATTAACTCCATGGTCCCTTAGCGCCATGGATTTTAACACCTGCTAAAAGCAGGTGTTAAGTCCGCCATGGCGCTAAGGGACCTCGTACTCAGGCGGTAAGGGTCGGCGCTGTTTACGCCGCCGTAAAACCCTTACCGCCTGGGTCGTAATGAGGCCCTTTGTCTATAAATGGCATAGGCTACGGCGATGTCAAAACCAGATCAATACGGGAGGAGGAACGGTCAACCTGTGAGACGAAAGTGAAATCCCTCTCTTCCAAATGGAGAACTCTCCAGGCGTCCAGCACTCCCAGGGATTTAAACAAATGGAGGATACTGAGGGCTATTCTGAAGTCTTTAGAGGAGGGGCGTGCGTTTTATTCTTGTTCAGGTCTGGAACCCTGTTAAAGTCTCCCCCCATGACAATTTGACCTTCTAGAAATGGAAGGAGGGAAGCTTCCAACCCCCTAAAAAAGAGATATTGAGCTTCATTCAGGGCATAAATTGAAATTAGAGAATATAGTTAGCCCCAGAGAATCCCTTTCACACCAAATTAACGGCCTCCAGGATCCCGAATAGTGTCTAATTCTTCAAACTGGATACCCCTTGCGATCAGGATTGCTGTCACCCCCTTTGACTCCCCCCCGCAACCCCCCAAGGTCAGGAATTGTTTAGGTCAATCCCTACTTCGCAGCCGGTAATAGTCTTCCAGGAGAAGGTGGGTTTCCTGTAAGAAAGTAACTGTACCCTCCAAGTCTTTCAGCCGCTTGAGAATCGATTTCTGTTTTACTGGGGAGTTTAAGCCTTTCACATTAAGGGAGACAAAGTAAAAAATCTGATGAGTTGTTACTTGGCTTGTTTCTTCTACCACAGAGGGGGCGGGGGGGATGGGCAGGTTATAGTCACCATTCAAATTAAGTAAATTGCTGATGTCTCACTCCAACCGGGGGTTTAAACAAAACAAACAAAGAACAACAAAAATTGAGTCCAAACAGTGAACTCCGAACCGTTGGCTTGCCAAGAACCTTCGGCCAACCAACACCCCAAGGGTTTCCAGATGACATCCTCCTTGAGGTTGGACGAGAGCCGTTTGAAGCCCATCGTAGATACTGCGTTATTCAGCGTTTCCATGCTGCCGGTAGCCGAGATCTTAAGGGCTCAGCAGATAATAATGGGTCTCTTCAATAGCCTCGACTCACTGGATCAGGCATGTAATGTAAGGTTTCCTGAATTGCAGACTTTTGACCAGGCAGCACAACGTGATTTTGGTTGAAGGCCTTCAGTTCCCATGCAAGTGCTGGGGGGGGTCTGGCAAAGCAGAGTTAAGGATCCCTTCCGCATCCTTCAGGCATTACATCGAGCAGGGTACCCCTTTAAATGCAAATTGAACGGTGATGGGAAACAGCCAGCAGTATCTGATCTTTTGGTCCCGCAAGAAAAGAATTAGGGGCCGGAGCGCCCTGCGTTTCTGAATCGTGGTCGTCGCCAGGTCCTGGAAGATGTGTATGGGGGAGCCCCGAAAAGACAACTCATCGCAGGTGAGACCCACCGCCAGGATCTCCTGCTTGGTTCTATAGAAGTGGACTTGGGTTATCACGTCCAGGGGCTGTTCCAACTCCAGGCCCCTGCGATTACGCAATCTATGAGTGCGGTCCAGCAGAAGCATGGGTTTCTCAATATGCGGGAGAGATTGGAATAGATTCCCTATATATTCCATCAAATCTTAGTCTCGAACTGATGAGGGGACCCCTCTAATTCGAAGATTATTTCTTCAAGCCCTGTTCTCCATGTCTTCTTGCTTGAATTCCAGGATTTCATTCTTCTCCTCCAGAGAACGGATTTTCTGTTGAACCTCTAGCAGGGATGCTGCCTGGTCTCTGGCTTGGTCTTCTATCTCTCCCCAGCCTCTGTTCCACCTCCACCACCCTTTGATCCGTGTGCTCTAGCTTAGTAGACAGTTCCGCCATACAACTACAGAATTCTGATTTTATGTCGAGCATGAAAGCTTGAATGTCCTCTCTGGTGGAGAGTTGCCCCGAGAGGCCCACCGGGGCTTGAGGCAGGGAGTTAGCCACTTCTGATTTCTCTGCCTTCTCCGCTCGGGGTAACATGGTTGAGATATCCCCCGTCTTCTGGGCCTTGGGATGCTTGGACATTGTGCTGATACTAGAGGTGGGGGGACCTATCCCAGACTGCAGGCTGTTAGGGCTCCCCTGGTAACAGGGGTCCCCCAAGGGCATCTCGGCCTTTAAGCACATGGCTGCCGGAGACTACTCCACAAGGGCCCCGTTGGGTGCAGGGGAGTTATGGAGGGAGCTTTCAGTGAGGCAGAGGCACGTTGGTGGGCCCACACCATCAAAGAGGATCAGGCTGTGCTGTGAACGGCTAGAAGTGGGCAGCAAACCGCGTCCCTATCTTGCGGCGGAGCAGTGAGGAAGAGTGAGCTGTTCTTGCTGCTATTGAGGTTAATAAGACTGCTGGCGCTATCCTTTTATCCCTCACTCTGCCCGTCTTCCCAGTAGAGAAAGCGCTGTCTCAATAAGGGGGAGCAAAGTGTCTCCTACCTGGTGCTGCTGCGACAGCGTGCTGCAGAATGCAGTGAGGGAGATCCTATGGTCGCTCTCCTCGTATCTTGCAGTGCATCCGCCTCACTGTCTGAAACGCTCAGCTCCGGAAATCCCAGGAACCGGGCTGGCATTGGATGTTAGTATCTCGCGGGAGGAGGAACGGGGGAGCCGAAGTCATGGCCAAGAGCACCAGTGCACCAATGCTCCAGTTCCCCGGGGGCACTCCCGCGTTACATGTGTTGTTGGAATTGCTGGAGGAAGGCACCTCACGCCGCCAGGAGAGAAGTAAGCAGGATGTATCAAGCTCGTTGTTTCTGCTGGGCTATTTCCTCCATGTGTGCGGCAGCATCAATCTCGGTGCTCCGTGCATTGGCTTTCGTGGCGAGTCTCACTGAGAGCTCCGCGTCCCCATAGGCTACGGGCTAGCTGCGGTGTTCCCCTCGATCTCTAGGCTGAGCCTTGCCTTAGGAGCTGTCACGGCACGGTCCAGCTCTTGCGTCGAGCGTTACTGTAGACTTGCTACCGGGCACCCGGCTGGAAGTGTTGATTTTCGCTTATTCAGACGTGCTTCGTGCGGAGGCCATCAACAGAGCAGCCACATCGGTGGTGCTGCTGGCCACGCCCCCAGCTGTGAGGATTTTTGATGTCTTGATTAATTAGTGATATCGGCCTGTAGGATTCGCAAAATCTCCCGTCTTTGCCTGGCTTCAGAATCAGGAGTATGATGGTTTCTTCCATACTATTGGGTAGTTTCCTTTTCTTGTGTGTCTCTTTGGGGGCCAAGAGTAGTTGTGGGGCCACTACGTCTGCAAATTCTCAATAAAACTCTTCTGGGATGCCACCCTTCCCCCACCCCAGAGTTTTACCAATTGGGAGCAGAGCTATCAGGTCTCTCAGCTCTTCTGCTATGATCGGTGCGTCCAGCATTTCTCTCAACGTGGGCAGGCTTATATCTGTCAGGGTCTCTGTTATTTCCCTCCCCTTCTTATCCCGAGTCTACGTAGAGATTTCAGTAAAAGGCTCTAAAGGTCTAATTTATTTCTTTTTGTGACCTCCAACTTTCTCTGCATTCATCTATTATCTCTACAATCCCCTCTCGAGTTTCTGTGTCTCTAGTTAACCAAGCCAGCAACCTACATGGCTTATCTCATTGCCTGTGAAATTTTTCGGTGTATTTTGCATAGCTATATCTCCCCAATCTTTCCCAGCGTTCAAGGCATTCCTGTCTAAGTTCAATGAGTGTCCATTCTGATTCCGCCGTCGTATTCCTAGATCCCTCTATCTTTTTAATCTTTGCCTCAGTGTCTGCCAGTTGACGTTCCAGTTTTTTCCTTACCCCTCCTGCTTTGGCTATGGCTGCACCCTTTATCACCACCTTGAAGGCATCCCATACAGTCTGCATTCCCTTAACGCTGCCCACATTGAAGACTAAGTATTCTTCTATCTGCTGACCTAGTTCCTCCCTGAAGGGACTGTCTCGTAGCGTTTCTACTCTCAACTTCAACGTGGGTATCAGGGCAGGATGGTTGCTGAGTATCCACCCAACCACTAGGGGTGAATGATCTGAGAGCATTGTTCCCTCATAGGAGGCACTAACAACGTCTCCCAGCTGGTCTTTCCCTGTGAGAATGTAATCAATGTTTGTAAATATTTTATGCACAGTCGAATAGAATGAAAATTCTCTATTCGGTCCATGTACCCATCTCCAGATCTCCTGCAGTTCTAGTTCCTCTAGTAGCATTTTCAAGGCCCTGGTCGGAGGGGATGGGGCAGAGCTTTATTGTCCGACCTGTCTACCTCCGGATCCAGTGTTCAGTCGCAGTCTCCTCCCCAGATCCATGTCATACCTCTATAGGGAGCCAGTCTAGTATATAGGGAGTAGAAAAGGGTGGCTGCGCTATGGTTGGGTGCATAGATATTGATCAAACAAACTTCCTTCCTGTCAAGGAACCCATGAACTAGTACCATTTTCCCCACTTTGAGAAACCTGAAGGTGTCTCCCTGGCTAGTCCCCGGGGATCTGTCACCTGTGTGGCCAGGACACAGCCATCTCTATTGGATCCAGTTGCTGGGGGTGGACCAGTGAGGGAGGATCACCTGGACGGGGGGTCCTCGGGGAGTGGAAATGGGACACCGACGGGTGAGACGCAGTATCCCCCTTCTTCTAACAAACTTTCCCCAGCCTACCAGTTAGGACACTCAAACACTCTACCCCCACCCCCTTTTCCGACATGAACACTATCGCATACCACGAAGGACGACGGACTAACACCAGAGCCGTTTACCTTACATGTCCCAACACAAGAGTCAGGCAAAGTCAGGCAATTGACCAGAATCACACACACACCTGATGCCCTTTTCCCTTCCCCAAAGGGATAAAGATGGCGCACGAGAGCAAAATACAAGCAAGGCAATGACACAGCTATCCAGACATGGCAGTTGAAGAGGAGGCGAAAGGCGGCGAGAACCAAAAGGGCGACAAGGAGGAAGCGACCTTGCCCTTTCCGACCAAGGCCTGCGAGGCCTCCATGGAAGGAATCATAAGACCGAGAAAGTTAGCCAGAGTGTGTTGCAGCAGATGTCAACGGTACAGAGAACATGCCTACGCTGATAAGCAGGACAGAGAAAGACGCCTGCTACCGTGGTACCATCGTTGACTCCAGATATGAGGAAAGCCAAGCGGTTCATCACAGCCGGTGAGTCAAGGGGGGAACCGATAAGAAACCGAACTGTGTTGAATGAAAGTTGCAAAGTGGTACATTGAGGAAAGTTCAAAGAACTGTAAACTGTTAAGGGAAAACCAGCTGTGAGAGGGGTCCAGCACCATTTGGGTTCTCACTCGAGAGACCCTGGTTGATCCCTCGTTGAATAAAACTACTGATACCAGAAGGTCCTAGGAGAGTCGTGAGGAAAAGGTCAAGGTGGTCAAACAGGGGTCTAGCAAAATCCCTATACAGTGGAAAGTCTTTGATCGACAAACCATTGAGAATACAAGGGAAGTGAATCCTGCATCTTAAGAAAGTAAAAGGAATTGTGAGTTGGCAAGAGTGAACCTGACGGCGGGATGCCAATGGAAAGGGACGAAGTCTGAAGTCCCAATGAACAGTGTGTTGACAGGAGTGAACCCAAGGGATGTCGACAGTGAACTGCTTAAAAATACATTAATATTTGTGAATGCCATAAGGGAAATTGATTTGGAAAGCCATAGTGAACCCGGAAGAGGGAGGCTAATGTTCAAGAAGGGTCTGAGCCCGGAAGAGGGGGATCCAGAGGGTGAAAAGTTATCACCCAAAGTACATTTGGAAAGGAACTCTTAGTTTGTTATTTTGAATACATCATGTACTCAGAGGCAAGAGACTTTTTTATAGAAAAGAGACTTCACCACCGAAGGTCCTGATAGCTGGAAACGGAAGTGTTCTCTCGTGCTGGACAAGCTCGAGTGTGTTCTGTGCTCTGGAGTCACGCCTTGTCCTGTGCTCAAAACGTGGGAAAGTGAGATCCTGTTAGGCGATCCTCTGCACACCAGTCCGCTACACACCAGGACACTGCTCACATTTCCCCAACATCTCCTCCCACGGTTCGAGGCTCGGGTGATTCGGTGAACCCAAAGGACCGGAAACTCCGTACCAGCTATGGTGTACGGGCTCGATTGCAACCCTTTCTGCATTGGCAATTGCCTTGGAGAACGTATAGCAGAAGGGGCGGTGTTACGTCTCCACGTCGATCACGTGATCCAGAGTGGCGTTCCTCACGTGACCTTGGTGGACGTCACATGACCCAGAGACGTCACATGACCCAGAGACGCACAGTATAAAGGTCTGAGAGACAGAACACTCATTGCTTCTCAGCTGTCTTCAGACTCTGTTTGGCGTTACGTATTGCTCCACTGTTACCTTGATCACGGAACTCTACCTCGGACTCCTTCGGATACCCTTTGTACCTTTGCTTGGAACTGTTTACCTGTTGCCGGACTTTGGACTACATCCTGACTTGTCTATGGATCATCCCTTGGTACTTCACTGAACTCCTACGCCATTTCCCTTCTGGGGATCCAAGTCACGCCTTCACTCCTACAGGTGGCTGATCCTACATCCACGCTATCTTACGGTCCTACTATTTCAGGGACCGCCGCATCATCTGAGTCTCGAACCTCTACTAGGTTTCCTGGGTTTTCCTAACACCCGATAGGTAAGACCTTTTAGATCCTTTGATTTACTGAATATGTATTGTAGTTGCCTGGTACTTAACCTCGTTCCTTTTTGACAGCAGCATCGGTGTTCCAGAGGTTCCGTGGATCTGGGAAGTCATCTCCTACCTGTGGCCTCAAAGGTCGTACAGCGGGTTTCTTTTAGTTCCCCTGTACGTCACTTGGGGACGGAGGTCTCATCGGTCTACACGACACTCAAGTCAGAACAGACTGAGAAGCCGTAAAGTCGTGTTCGACAATGCAGGGATCCACGGAAGAACCCATAGCTGCTTTAGTCCAGGCGATTACAGTATTAAGGGCAGATATGGCTGCCGCGAATACGGTGATCCACCAAAGGTTAGACTCCATACAGAGTGTTCAGTATTCCCTTCCTGCAGACCCTGAGTTCGGAGATGCTAGCTCCTCAACCACACCTCCTCCCTGGGCTAATACTACAGTCCCAACTCCGGTGATCCTCCCAACCCCTGCCCCCCTGGCCGCTCCTGAATGTTTTCAAGGTGACCCCAAGAAATTCAGGACCTTCATTAACCAGTGCAAGTTACATTTCTTGTGCAGACCTTTGGCCTTTCCTACTTCCACTGCTAAAGCCGCCTTTGCCCTTTCCCATTTAGCCGGGACAGCTGCAGCTTGGGCTAACCCTCTGTTGGAGAATAATAACCCAGTCCTTTATGACTTTGATCTGTTGGTTCTAGAAATGTCTCGAGTATTTGATACCCGACACAAGGCACAGTCTAGGGATTTGGAGTTGTTAGAACTAACTCAGGGTAGAAGGACTTTGATAGAATACATCACCCGGTTCAATCAATTAGTTGCTGAAACATCATGGCCAGAAAGCAAGCGGGCAGTTGTCTTTTATAGAGGGTTGAGTAACATAATGAAAGATGCTTTAGCAGTGATCCCTTCTATGCCCACTCAGTATCAGGAACTAGTTGATCTTGCACTACAAGTAGATGCACGGCGATCGGAGCGTAGAGCCGAGTTGGGGGTTTCTTCCCATCCTACACTTGCCAGTACTCCTGCTTCCAGTACGGAAGAACCTATGCAAGTGGGAGGTTTACGTAGCCCTATTACAACATCTGAGAGAGAACGTAGAAGGGTGGATAATGCATGCTTTTATTGTGGCACCAGGGGACATTATGTGAAAGAGTGTCCTCGACGTCCCAAGAAGAGCCAGGTTTTTCGGACAGCTCGACCTTTGATCCGGAGAGCAGGTCGAGTGTTCAGTCTCCATCTCCGGGTACCCCTCTTGCCTTTGCTCGTGTTCAACCCGTCTCTGTAAACGCTACACTATGTCCCTCTACAGGCCTTCTTCATACAGTCACAATTATCATTGATTCAGGTGCTACTGGAAATTACATAGACATTGCTTTAGCCCATTCCCTCAATCTACCTTTAGTGGTAAAAACCCGACCTGAACCTGTTCAAGCCGTAGATGGCTCTGCGTTAGTTTCTGGTCCTGTTAGACACCAAACTGCACCTCTCTTGTTGACCATACAAGATATTCACACAGAGACCTTAAGATTTGACTTAATCACCACACCTCAATTCGGTATCATAATAGGGATACCATGGTTACGTGAACACAATCCGCTGATTAATTGGCAATCAGGCACTGTGCTCTTCGAATCCGAGATCTGTCAGAATTATTGTCTCCCGATCCATCAAACAACTGATACCCCTTCTCGGGCTTTGGGAGCCTTAGCTCAACTCACGCTGAGTGTTGATGGATCTGGGCTTGTGACTCCTCATACCGTTGGGGGGTTGGTGTCTGGGATTCCGTCTGAGTACAAAGCATTCAAATCGGTTTTTGATCGTGGCTCTTCTGAGGTACTACCTCCACATAGACCATATGACTGCCCAATCGAATTAATCCCTGATTCCACTATTCCTTCGGGCAGGATTTATTATTTATCTCCTTCGGAGGAACTAGCATTGAAAGAGTATGTACAGAACGCCCTTCGTTTAGGACACATCTGCCCCTCTACTTCACCAGCTGCAAGCCCTATATTTTTTGTACCTAAGAAAGAGGGGGATTTACGTCCTTGTGTGGATTATCGGCGTCTTAATGCCATCACAAAAAAGGATAGGTATCCAATTCCGTTAATCACACCCCTTCTGGACCACTTATCACATGCTTCTGTTTTCACCAAGCTTGATCTTCGCGGCGCATACAATCTAGTACGCGTTCGCGAGGGCGATGAGTGGAAAACTGCTTTCTGTACTCGTTACGGCTTGTATAAATACCTAGTCATGCCCTTCGGTCTGTGTAATGCCCCGGCCACATTCCAACGCTTTATGAATGACATATTCGTGGATATTTTGGATGTATACATGGTTGTGTACTTGGACGACATCTTGATCTTTTCTCGTAATCTTGATGACCATGTAAAACATGTCCGAGAAGTACTATCCCGTCTCAGAAAACATTCCTTATTTGCCAAACCTGAGAAATGTCAGTTTCATAAAACGTCTGTTGAGTTTCTGGGATTTCACATTACTCCGGGAGCGTTATCCATGAACGATTCCAAGGTCAGAGCAGTCTTAGAGTGGCCAGTACCTCAAACACTCAAGTCCTTGCAGTCCTTTTTGGGCTTCGCCAACTTTTATAGGCATTTCATTTCCTCCTTTTCCACAATCGTTGCCCCACTCACGGCCCTGACCAGTCCTCAGGTACCCTATCGTTGGCAAAGGGAACATCAGGAGGCTTTTGAGGCTTTGAAAACCGCTTTCAATACCGCACCGGTGCTCCAGCACCCCAATCCTGATCTTCCATTCATAGTTGAAGCGGATGCCTCTTCTTTTGCTCTCGGTGCGGTATTGTCCCAATCATGTCCTACAACAGGCAAATTACACCCAGTGGCATACCATTCCCGTAAGTTCTCCAGTACTGAGACTCACTACACCGTTACGGAGAAGGAACTCCTGGCTGTCATGGACGCCTTTCGTGTTTGGCGCCATCATCTTCTGGGGGCTAAACATCCAATCACTGTATACTCAGATCATCGAAATTTACAGGACCTGGCTTCATTGAAGTGCATTAATAGCAGACAGGTTCGGTGGCATCTTTTCTTTTCCTCTTTTGATTTTCATATTATGCATCGTCCTGGAACTTCACATGGTAAAGCAGACGCCTTGTCACGTTCCCCGGGTGGGGTCGAGTTGCCAACCTTCCCTGACACTGTTCTCGGAAAGAGTCATGTAATTTGTCTCTGTACACCCTCATTGTCATTATTAGACCCGGTCCGAACCTGGACTAGCGTTCATTCCGAACAGTTGCGAGAATGGGACCCCGTGTATTCTGATGGTTTGCCTTTCGTGCATGAACGCCTGTTTCTTCCCACACCTGACACTCGTAATCTGGCCCTTGAGTGGTCTCATGATGCTCCTTTTAATGCCCATCCCGGTCAGGAGCGCACTTTAGATCTTCTCAAGCGCTGGTGTTGGTGGCCCTCTATGAAGCGCGATGTGGAGTGTTATGTCAATTCGTGCGCAGTGTGTGCTCAGGCTAAACATCGGAGAGGCCGACCGGTTGGGTTACTACTTCCGCTTCCGGTACCTCCCAGACCTTGGCATACACTGTCTATGGATTTCGTTACCGATCTCCCCAAGTCACAAGGTTTTGACTCCATCTGGGTAGTGGTGGACACGTTCACAAAAATGGCTCGTTTTGTTCCTTGTAAGGGTATTCCTTCGGCTCCGGTCTTGGCGGACTTGTTTTTTGAAAACGTGTTCATGTTATTTGGACTCCCTTCGGTCATTATATCCGATCGAGGATCACAGTTCACCTCTCGTTTTTGGAGGTCGTTGACTAAATTGTTGGGCATTGATACCAGGTATTCTTCGGCCTATCATCCTGAGACTGATGGGCAGACTGAAAGGACGAATCAATCCATGGAGCAGTATCTTCGCTGCCTTATATTGCAACACCAGACCTCCTGGTTGGCCGTTATACGGCTTGCTGAGTTCGCATACAATAACGCGGCTCATTCAGTTACAGGTTATTCGCCTTTCTACGCCCTCTACGGCCAACATCCCAAGGTCTTGCCGGTCCCTGATGCTTCTATTTCTTCAAATCCTGCGGCCACGACATGTCTTAGGGATCTGTCTGCTATACATGCTAGTACTGTGGTCCATCTCACTGAAGCAAAGGCTTCTATGAAGGCCCGTGTGGATGGCAAACGTCTAGCTGCTCCTCCTTTGGTGGTGGGTTCTAGGGTCTGGTTGTCTTCACGTCATCTTCGCCTAGTGGGTTGCCGGAAATTGCTGCCTCGTTTTGTCGGCCCGTATGTAATCTCTCAGGTTGTGAACCCGGTGGCGTTTCGTCTAGTGCTTCCTAGTTCTTGGCGTATCCATCCTGTATTCCATGTCTCCCTCCTCAAACCCTGTCCCGACTCTGTCTGTCTCCGAGCCCCTGTTGCGCCGGTGTCCCTGGCCTCTCCTGATGTCTTTGAGGTGTCGGCCATTTTGGGGTCCCGATGGTTTAGGGGTAGGCTCCAGTATCTAGTGGATTGGAAGGGTTACGGCCCGGAGGAGCGTTCTTGGGTTTCCGCCTTGGATCTAGACGCCCCTCGGTTGGTGGCCCGCTTCCATAGGGATCATCCGTCCTGCCCACGGGGTCGTGGGCCATTGGGGAGGGGCTATGTTAGGCGATCCTCTGCACACCAGTCCGCTACACACCAGGACACTGCTCACATTTCCCCAACATCTCCTCCCACGTTTCGAGGCTCGGGTGATTCGGTGAACCCAAAGGACCGGAAACTCCGTAATAGCTATGGTGTACGGGCTCGATTGCAACCCTTTCTGCATTGGCAATTGCCTTGGAGAACGTATAGCAGAAGGGGCGGTGTTACGTCTCCACGTCGATCACGTGATCCAGAGTGGCGTTCCTCACGTGACCTTGGTGGACGTCACATGACCCAGAGACGTCACATGACCCAGAAACGCACAGTATAAAGGTCTGAGAGACAGAGCTGCTTCTCAGCTGTCTTCAGACTCTGTTTGGCGTTACGTATTGCTCCACTGTTACCTTGATCACGGAACTCTACCTCGGACTCCTTCGGATACCCTTTGTACCTTTGCTTGGAACTGTTTACCTGTTGCCGGACTTTGGACTACATCCTGACTTGTCTATGGATCATCCCTTGGTACTTCACTGAACTCCTACGCCATTTCCCTTCTGGGGATCCAAGTCACGCCTTCACTCCTACAGGTGGCTGATCCTACATCCACGCTATCTTACGGTCCTACTATTTCAGGGACCGCCGCATCATCTGAGTCTCGAACCTCTACTAGGTTTCCTGGGTTTTCCTAACACCCGATAGGTAAGACCTTTTAGATCCTTTGATTTACAGAATATGTATTGAAGTTGCCTGGTACTTAACCTCGTTCCTTTTTGACAGCAGCATCGGTGTTCCAGAGGTTCCGTGGATCTGGGAAGTCATCTCCCACCTGTGGCCTCAAAGGTCGTACAGCGGGTTTCTTTTAGTTCCCCTGTACGTCACTTGGGGACGGAGGTCTCATCGGTCTACACGACACTCAAGTCAGAACAGATCCCCGGCTATCACATTCTGACTTATCATTTGTGAACACGTCTTTCTTTTTTGTGAATCTTATCCCACACCCTTTTGTATTAGTTGTAAGGACTGGCAATAGGTTTTTCATATTTAGGCCCTTTTAGTTGACAAGACACAACTAGGACTGCCTTATTATTATTTGATGGTCGTAGCTTGCTACCATCTTAGATTTAGGTTTAGATTAGGCATTTTTCCAACCACGCGTATAAAGTTTAATAAACACCCTTGAACTGTGATCACTTGTGTCTGTCTTTACTGTTGCCACCATGAGTTCCTTACATCTCTGTATCTGTTTGTACTCCTATCAGCTGGAAGGGCCCTGTAGGGGTCACCCAAATAAGGACCCTTTCCCAACCCATTTTTTCAGTACCTGGGATTTTCTCCCTGGTGTAAAATGCGTCACCTCTAACAGGGCTATCTGGATCCCTTTATGACGTAAATATGTTGCCTGTCTTATTGTCTTAACATAGTTATTTAGCCCCCTCACATTCCAGGATGAGATTTTAAGTGTGTATGCCATCAGGTTTTTCTTTGTCTCCCCAACTCTCCTCGCCTCTCCAAAGCGCTCCCACTGTCATTCCCTTCTTGCTGCTGCCCTATGGGTTTCTGCCGTGCTGCCACCTATGTGATTTATATGGCCGTGCTGTAACTTGAACAAACTAACCCCAACATAAACGTTTTCATACCGCCCACCCGTAGAGGCCCAAACACCATTTGTTCCCTGCGTACCTTATGATTTGGTGATCAAGTACTATATATTACTATGACTACTCTGTGGTAGAGGAGTACCGCAGAGTTCCTGGGCTCATTGGATGAGTGAACGAGACGTGGAGATGGAAGTTCCCAGACGCTGTACCCTTCCCATTAGCACTGACCGGGGATTATTCTGTCTGGATAAAGTCTTGTAAACCAAGTTCCTGGGCAAGTTCCTCCCCACCATTGTTTTCATATCTGGGTTTTGCATTCAGTGTCAAGTATTTACATTGCTGTTGCCCTTCACCTGTTGGCACTTTTGATGTCTTCTTTTCTCTCCAGCATCTACCTGCGATGTTCATCCATACGTGCGTTCTCTTCTTCTCGGGTCTCAAAAAAGAGGGGTTTTCCTTTATGAATTATTTTTAACTTTGCTAGGTACAGGAGCATGTACTTTATGCCCTGGCGTCAGAGTCTTTCTTTAGTCGGGACAAACTGGCCTCTTCTCCTCTAGACCTGAATAGTATAGTCTGGGTAGATCGCCAGTAATGCTGGTTCCCGGCAGATTTCTCCCCCTGACCTGGAAAAAGCCAGGATCTTCTCCTTGTCCCGGTAATTTAGAATATTTGCTATAATGGGCAGAGGAGGTGCTTCTGGGGGAGGTTTTCTCGTTAGAGCCCTGTGGGCTCTCTCCACAGTGAACGCTTGCGATAGAGCCCCTGGCCATATTTCCTGGAGGAGCATGTTCTCTATGTAGGTGGTGGGGTCTCTACCTTCTGCTCCCTCAGGCAATCCCAGGATTCAGACCTTGCTTCTCCTCAACTTTCCCTCTGAGTCCTGCAGCATTCGGACTCTTGTTTCATATCTTGGACTGTTTCTTGCAATTCCTTTGTGGAGGATGAGATTTCTTTTCCGTTTCACCCACTCTGCCGGCTTTTCACCTCTCCTATGTGTGTCTCCATGGGCGCTAGCAGAGCGCGATTGCCTCGAGGATCCTGTTGTTGGTGTTATCCTGTTTAGGTTCCTTATCTTTTCCCTGCAAATGTTCATCCAAGGTTTTGGAGTCTGGTCTCTGGTCGTTTTATTTGGCAAACATCTACATTGAGGTTGTTTTGGCTGTGTGGACATGTTTTTCCTCCCTCCTTCAAGCATCAGATTCACCTGTGTTTTATCAGTGCATCTGCGATCAATTCGAAAGGAGGTATTTCTCCACTAGGCACCTGGATAACCGTGTCTCTTATAGCAGGTCTGTATGTCTATTCTTCCTCTCAGCTCTATCGTCTGCTCTGTGCGTGGTTAGGCATCATGCTATGACTCCAGATGGCCTCTTCCTTGGGTCCATGTTTTTTGTTAACCGTTAAATAGGGCCCCCCTCTGTTGTGGTGTGTAGGCAGCCACTATGTCTCTGTCTTGGAGCCGTGCACCGCTGTAGCCCCCTAGTGCCCGTGTGAGTTCAGCTGTACTCTTGCTTATCCACTACTGTACTTTCTTCTCTGGTGCGTCTGCTCCCACCCACTGATTATCTAGGCTATATTGAAACCTATATTCCTTTATGGCTATGAGGGGTGCCTCTTCCTGGCTGCGCTTTGTTCCCACTCCCGGTGTGCCTCAGGGGACGCTGGAGGGAGGCAGCCCTGAATTGCTGCTAGCAGCTCCCCAGAGCGTTGTTGTCTGGGAGGAGGGGGACTCCGTTGGCTTGGTCCCGCTCTTAGCTGCACTCTGCCGGCGGATCACTGAGGCGTTGCTGGTGCCTGGGCAGGGTGTGTGCGCGGTGTACAGTCTCTCGCTCCTACCATGATCCACTCCTCTTTTTTCACTGCGCAGTTCGGGGCCAACATTCTCCTCATACAACAGTGTCATTGTGATGTCTGTTGGCTCCCGCCTCGTCTCTTGGAGCTCCGGGAGGTCTTCCCTGGTGTGCAGGCTCTTTATGACGAGCTTTCACTGAGCTCTCTCCTCGTACTGGATCGCGCCTGCCATTTTGGAGTCGTCCTTTTACGACCTGGCTCGGCTGATTTCCCCTCTTCTGGGTGGCTAATTCTTGCAAAAATCAATGCAGAGAGTGCAGCAGATATCATGCTTTATAACTGTGCGAGCTAGTGATTCTGCCGTCTGTTTAAAGCACATAAGTATCTGGTTTGATAGGATCAGATGAGGAGCTTACACAGAACACGTCCCGTTCACATCATGGCTAGCCACCTGTTGGGGGTTGCCACCCCCCACCCCTGTCCACTTGACCTTGTATGTGTCTCAATTGTCTAGTTCCTCAAAACTCCTGCTCTTATCTTTCTTTCTCTTTGTTATGGTACTGTCACAACCCAGAAGGGTTGTGAATCGACTTCCAACAGCTTCACCGTTCTATCGGCGTGGTTGCTGCCATGGAAACGCTCTTTGTAAGCCACTAACTGAACACGTTGCGTTCGAAGTAACACTGTGTGTATTATGGTCATGTGAGCCTATCACGTGTCTTGTTCCCATTGGTTGCGGGCACCGTTCTGTATTAAGCCCGCCTTCTTTCCCAACACACTGCTTCTGATTGAGCTCAAGTACGTTGAATACGTTTGTTTGTTTCATCAAAATCTGACTGCGGTTTTCCTATTTTTGATTACTCTTTGTCTGCCGCTTCTGCTCTGTTGATACCTGCACATTACTAGACCCCTGCCTGTCAATTGCATTGCTTGTTTCACGGACCTCTGTTACATTGCTCTTTACCTTCCTCAACGCGTTCCCAACCACTCCTCGGTCTATTCTTGCTCTGGGTTCTACTTACATCAGAGACTTCCAGACTGTGTCACGGAGACTACTCCTGCTAATACTTACCTCCTGCCAATCCCTCTTCTCCTGAGAGTTCCACGCGGCTCATCCTTTCCTCTGACCAATACCAATCAAGAAGTTCAAACCAGATTCTTTTTCATCTGTGCCCGTGAACAGGACGCTCTGCAGATACACATTCGTGCACCAACCCGGATCTAGTGCGTCCCTCGTTCCGTTCAGGGTAGTTCCCATACTAACCTTTCTTCCCTTATGTTTGGTAGTTGAACTTCCTTCTGGACTGCCTCTCTCTACACAGACTTGGTAAGCTCCTGTTTTTGGGGGTTAATTGGTGTGGTTTGCTTGGACACATATTGACTGATATATTGTTTTTCTTTTCTGTTTTTCCATCTCCTTCTTTAAGGTGGTCTGAACCTAAAAATCTTTACCTAGTCGTACTCCACGGGGAAGCACAGTGTCCAGAGCCATAGCCATATTAGAATTAATCTAGTGTATGTCCATCGCTCCACTAAGGTGCTCAATTTTGTGCTGTGTTTTACATACGGTTCTAATCCTCTTCATTTTTCTTTCAGCTTAGGTTACAACGGTGTGGTTCTCCCGCTCTTTCATTTGATTTGTCCCTTTGTTCTGTTACTTTTGAAAACCGCAAAGGGGTGTATCTAAAGGAAGATCTTCCTCATTTCCGAGGAAAAGGCCCCGGCCAGGACGGGCCCGCCTCTATCTTCTATTACCCAGCCTAAAGGATCTGGTTCGTAAATTCAGAGGGACGACTGGGTGAGTACTTGATAGGTACTCCGTTTGGATAGAATACCAATTTGGCTTCCGCTTTTCCCAGGTTGTTATTATCCACTGATCTCCCCCTGGATAATTCAGCCTTTCAAAAAATGATTTCTCTTCTTTCACAACATTTAGAGTTCATTTACTTCCAAGTTAACTCAGTATAACGCTTCCCCTGGGGCCTCCTGTTCTCGGTGTTCCCTTCATTCTCGAAGGAGAACATCCTCGGAAGTCCGCAGCCTAGGGGACCTTCCCTCTGGTCCTGTACCGCCAGTGTCGTCTCTCTCCTCGCTCTACCTCGGTTCTTCACAGTGTCCCGGCATTTCGCTGTTCGACTGGACCTCCCCCCCATGGCCCTCCAATGCTGGTGGTATCAGCGATGGTTAGGAGATCCACAATCCACCATGACTTCTCCGTCGTGGTCTCTCCACCACCTTCTCCAGGGCTCCAGCCCGGCGGGTTCCTCTCTACTCGCTTTGCCACATCGAGCGAGTTTGAAACTCATGGGCTTCAGGGTTTACGTCTTCTCCAGGTACTATGCAGAATGGGGCCTTACCAGCTTTACGTATGCGTTCCTCTCTATCTGTCTGTCTCCGAGTGCATGCTTCTCATTAATGTACTCATCCCAGTGAATTGGATATTCAGATTTAAAGGGACATGCTCATTTTCCATAAGATAACAGCATCTATCATGAGTTTCCTCATCCAGGTCTTGGTATGTCACAGTTTGTTATTTTGAAACATCCCATGTATGCCATAGTATGTCCAGCTTTAGCGAGTTCCTCATGGGAACATGAGTCCTTGTCTCCCAAGGGGTAGTCCCTCCCGGTGTCGTCCCACTTGCCTCAACCCCTAGGGAGGGTATTCCATAGCGGGCTCATCTCACTAGCCTCACAGGGGAGGCTCCCCTTGGGGATGTTGGGATGCACGTTCAGCTCCCATGCCCACCTAAACGATTTAGGTTGCAGAAAACATATTAGTCCACAAGAAAATTAACGTGCACAGCTGTAGGAGAGTGGAACATGCAAAGCGTGAATAACAAATATAGTGGTTTGTAGTAGTTAGGGAAATTTAGGTAGGCCCCGGCAGAGGGAATGAGTGATTTTGAAGTATAGTAGTGGAAATATAGTGTACAAGGATGCAGATGTAGTTTCTGACATCAGATGCCAGAAAAATACTGGAGCACCACCATATTTGAAGTGAGGCCTAGTATGTTGCGGGCCCTTGTGAAAGCAGCAGCATAGCATGGCAATGAGTTTTGAATCACCTTCCCATCGCAGGCCCCAGCAGGGAAACCGAACATAGATGCCTTCAAGCCTTATAGATACAAGTACAATTGTATCATGTTGTAGGCCTGCGAAACCAGAAATGAATGTGAATGGCCAAGCAAGGGCCGGGCCATGCCCGTCCTCAAGGACAAGCTCATGAGAGCCGGGGTAAAGGTCTTAAACTGCCCAAAGGCCCGGCATAGATTTAGAGCATTAATGCCCCACAGAAGGGTGGCCATCCCATTTAAACTGCCAGATGTCCACAAGCAGAGCACCCAAATCTATCAGAATTTGGCTGATTAGTGTGGTCCTCAAGAGGCCTATGAGAAGCTCCGGGGAGAGCAGCTGATAAGGGGGGAGCCAGGAGTGAAGCATCCAGTGATTTGTAATAGGAGGAGTGAGGCACAGTGTCTTGGTGTCTTCGTTTCTATGCTGGAGAGTCTTTTTGCAGTGCCATTACAGCAAAGGAGGCAGACTCTATGTGAAAAACTGCCTAAGCGAAGCGGGTGGCTGGCCGTCAAGCTCGTGGAGAGGGGAGTTCGAACGCTGCACACCAAACGTACTGTACACCGAATTTCGGATCCACTATTGAAAGCAGTGATTGCGTGGCAAGTGTTGCTGTGGGACTTGCTCAAGAACTATATACTTTGAAGTGCCATCACTCGGCAACACTAAAACACATGAGGCCGGCAGCGGCAACACCAAACTCACTGAGTCTGTAAAATGTGCCACGCACCTACTGCAATTACTGAAGTCACGGCTAAATGCACAGCTTTGGGAAGAAGGCAATTACGGTCAAACCAGGCGGAGGAGGGGTTCTGCCATAACGGGGATAACCTTTATACTGACCCCAGCTATTCAGATCATGGATGGTTTGCCCATGACACCCACGGAAATTACTGTTTGCGAAGCATCCAAACGGTTACTATTGTGGTTGTTCCCGCCTCGTAGTGGGTGTGCGTGAGCCCCCTCCCTCCACAGACTTCACTCAGACACGTCTGTGTGGTTCGGGATCCCCGGTCGCTCTAAGCGGTTGGGAGCGCCCCCTTTATTTATACTGCACGGGGCAGAGTGCAACATCACTCTGCCGCATGCGTGCAGCCCTTAAAGGGGCAACATCACACTCCTCCTTTTTCATAACAAAACAAAACAAATGAATAAAGGATAACTAACTACCACTCAATGAACAACAATCAACATCACTGCACACAAAGCCCAGGAGCCCCATTAATAGCAGCCACCCGGGTCCCCGGGACATTCAGGACTCCCACTCACAGTTTTATTCCAACACGTAATCGGTGAGACAGGCAGGTTTCCCTCACCCAGTCCTCTGGGGGTACATCCTGCCAGCGTCTCTGTTCGGAGTCCCTTCGCCAGCCAGCTCGTGGGCTGGGGAGCCCGGCAGCCACATGGGGCCACCACCCTCGTCCGGTACCTCAACCACTTGCCCACTGGGCGCCGGCTCAGTCCTCGATTCTCCCAGCCGCTTGAATAAGATGCAGTCACCATCGACCCTTTTACTGCCACCACGTCCAAGGGTTCCGGCTCGTAGGTCAAAGACAACTTCCCCTGAGGGTGTCGGTTTATCACCAGCACTTTGTCCCCGGGCGCCAGTCTCTGTGGTCTCAGTCCTCTCCGTAGGTTTTCGTACGCTGTTCTCTCTCGGTGCACCCACTCCACTTCTTCATTGCCGATCACCGCGGGCTCCCGCTCATCAATTTCTGGCAGCAGATCTCGTGGGCACCGTTGGAACATAGCCTCAGCCCGGGGCCACCCCTGTGAACGTGTGGGGAGTGGTGCGCTACCCTCTCAAGAACTTGTACAGCGCCCTTTCCAGGCACTTGCCTTCCCCTTGGGCAATGCGAAATACCTTGTTCAGCGTCCGCATCATTCTCTCCGCCTCCCCATTGGCTCTTGGCCACAGCGGTGTTACTTTACGGTGGTGCACGCCGTACTTCTCCATAATCCCAGCAAAACTGTTGCCCTGGAAGGGTGGGCCTGTTATCAGAGCATAGCACTCTGGGCAGTCCATGAGTGGCAAAGATCTTTTCAATTGCTACCACCACCTTGTCGAAAGCCACCGACTCGATGAACTCCACCTCTGGGTAGTGGGACCACTCGTCTACCACCACCAGGAAGTGGGTGCCCCTTGACGTGGACCCAAAGTCTGCGTGCACCACCTCCCACGGTATGGTCCCTTTCGGCATTGTCTCAATTCCAGGCTCCCTCTGGGTGGGGGCCGCTGCCTGGCACCATACGCGGGCCGCTGCCTGCCACCATACGCAGGCCGCTACAAACTCTTCCACCCGCCGCTCAAGGTCCGGGAACCAGACCTTCTGGCGTAGGCGTGTTTTGGTCTTCGCCGCACCCTGGTGTCCTTGATGGGCCAGCACGATCATCTGCTGGGTGCGACTCTGGGGGATGTCTATGTGGTCTCCTCTTAGCAGCAGGCCATTCACAGAGAAAGTCAGTCCCCCCCCTCACCTTCCACAGTTGTTCTAGTGTGGACTTGGCCTCATGGGTTCTGGCCGCCATGAGTCCTGCTGAATGGCCGCCTTGAATATCCGGAAACAGTCGTCCTCCCCCGATGCCTGTTCGAGCTCTTTCACCGGCACAGAGTTGGGTGTTGCGGCCTCCACCACGAGCTATACGTGTTCGTCAGCTTCCTCGGCACAGGTGGATGGCATCTCGCCAATGCCCTCTCATGAGTGCCTTGAGAGATAGTCCGCCGCATTATTGCTCACTGGCCTGTACACCAGCGACACCCCATATTCCAGCAGGGCCAGCATCCAGCGTTCTATTCTGGCCGGAGGTTTGGACGATGACCCTGCCAGTATGGGTAGCAGAGGGGTATGATCTGTAACCACTGTCACGGGTCATCCCGGGACATAGAGTCGAAAATGGCGGTAGCCCCACAGCACGGCCAGAGCCTCCCACTCGATTCGGGAGTACCGTTGTTCAGTCTCTGACAGCGCTTTGCTGGCATATGCAATGGGGCACATTTCTTGATTGGTGTCAATCTGCGTCAGAACTTCCCCTAGGCCAAACGGACTAGAGTCCACCACTATCTCGGCCTCCAGGGCGGGATCGAAAAACGCTATTATTTACTCCGCTGTGAGGGCTCCTTTAATGTCATCAAAGGCTGCTTGCTCGAGTGGTCCCCACTGCCAGGCCATGTCCGTTTTAGTGAGGGCCCTGAGGGGCTCCGATCTTGATGCTAGGTTCTTGATGAAACAGCCACAGTATGCGACCATTCCGAGGAGCCTCCTCACCTCTGAGATGTTCTCAGGGGCCCGGGCCTCCACTATGTCCTTGACCTTGCTCAGATCAGGGGATACCCCACCCGCCCTGAAGACAAACCCAAAGAACTCGATGGTAGTCCTCAGGAACTCACACTTGTCTCTGTGCAGGGTCAACCCCAACGACTGGAGGCGTTCGAAGGTATTAGCCAGCCTAACAAGGTGTTTCCGACTCCGATTTAGCAAACACAAGAATGTCATCACTGATGTTTAGTACGCCGTCTAGGTCTGCTAGCACCCCACGGATGATATTCTGAAATACTTCGACCGCGGATGACACCCCCTAGCTCAGCCTTTTGTATCTGTAGAGGCCCCTGTGGGTGGTGAAAGTTATGTACCTTGATTCGGGGTGTAGTACCACCTGATGGTACCTTGCCCGGAGGTCCAGCTTCGAGAAGAACCGGGCACCCTGTAGTTCTGTAATGATGTCATCAATTGTGGGTGTTAGGTGTCTTTCCCTCTTAATGGCCTTGTTGGGCAGGCGCATGTCCACGCAGATGCGAACAGAGTTAGGTTGTTTCGGCTTCCGAGCTACCACAATCGGAGACACCCATAGTGTAGGGCCTTCCACCTTTTCGATTATGTCCAACCTGACCAAATTGTCCAGCTCCTTATCCACGAGTTCTCTTAGGTGAAATGGGACATGTCAGTGTTTAAGGGCAATAGGTTGAACCGAGTCATCTATATGCAACTTCACCGGCTCACCAGCCATTCACCCAATCCCTTCAACGAGAGCTGCATATTTCTCCAGGAGTACCTGAGTGTCATCAACATATACAGAATATGCGAAGGTGACAATGCCCAATGCCTCTGCCGCTGCACAACTCAGCAAGGGTTTGCTGCTGACTGGAGTCACGTAGCACCGGGCCCTGATTGCTGACCCACTGTGTTTCACATCTGCAATGAACGCTCCGTCAAGCAGGATAGGATCTGAGCCTCGAAAAGTGAATATATACAAGCCTTGGGTGTGGTCTGGCTGGGCGGACACACCATGGCATCATAGTGCTCTCGGGCCATGACATTCACCGATGCACCAATGTCCACCAGAACGGGAACAGAGGAGTCGTTCACCAACACCTGGCATCGAGGTTGTCTCCTTGTGTTCGCCTTCGACACTCCCACGCTGAAGACAAAGAACATATTTTCTTCCTCCTCCTCCACTTCCTCTTCCTGGGCTGGATTGTCTTCGGCCTGATCAACTTGAGTGACATTGGATGGGTGCTGCGGCCGGAAAAACCCAGCCCTCACCGGGCCTCGAGGGATCACCACTGGGGTAGTGGCCCTGCACATCCTTGCATAGTGGTCGGCACTCCCACACTTGCCACACATTTTCCCACTGCTGGGCACTCCGCAGTATGGGGCAGGTCATAGCCACACTTGGAGCATGAGTTGACTGTGGCCGACCCCTTCTCTCGTTGACTCATCCCCCAGCGTCTGGCTCCTCTGCCACGTCCCACCACACAGACATCTTCTGTTTTGCTGGGGCGCACCCCAGCCTCCATGCGGGACGCACGCAGATCAGAAACCTCCTGGCACAGCCCAAGCTCCAGAATGCGTGGAAGGGTGATGCCGGGTTCCCTCAGGACTTGTCGTCTCAATTTGCCAGATGTGCACCCCATGATCAGCTGGTTCCTGATCATATTCTCTGTGTCAACCCATGCACGTGGCACTGCCAGCCTTCTCAGCCTCCCGTAGAAAGTGTCTAATGCCTCATCATCTTTCTGGCATGCCGTCCCCATGAGGAATCTCTCATAGTCTGCGTTAGCAAGGGGGAGAAAGTAGTTATGGAGAGCGTCTTTGGCTGCAGCATAGGTCACATCACGTGGTTGAAGAGACAAACATACCTTGTGCACCGCAGGGCCCGGCACAGTACAGCAGGGTGGCCAGCTTGCTGTCATCATTAGTCTCCATCGTGGCCCTGAAATACATTGACAGTCTATTGTTAGGGAGAATCCTCCTTTTAGGGCTAATTTCCCTCACCTAGTGAGTCCCCCAGCAGCTTTGCTGGATTTCTGGAGTTTATTTTTTTCACTTGGTAAGAGTGTACCCCTTTTTGTCCACTCTTACATGTGTTTTGCCATGTGTGTTTTTACTATTTGTGTGATCTTGGGCTCTGGAGCACACCACTCCAGGAGCCCCCCTTTTGTTGTGTGTTACACAGCACCTTCAGTGCAGTAATCTATCTACCCTTCAACGATCAGAGAAGATCCAGTCCGGAGTCTTCTTCCCTTGAGCCTGGTGGGGATAACCAGCTCATCTTCCACAGCAAGAGGATCCTCATCTTGGTCAAAATCACTGCACACTGCTGTAGTGGTCCGGATAGCCATCTGAAGAGCCTCTCCTGTTTTTAAGGAGCACACCTTTTATTCATCGTTGCTGCTCCCGGCTTCATCCCTGTGTGGTGCAGACCCCTCCAGACGTCCTCCTTCGTGCCGAAGTTCCAGGAACCGTGGGTCTGCAGGAAACTACCAGGAACAAGTGCCCTGGCCCCAGCTCTTCTCTTGAACAAGGGGCTGTGTTCTGCTTGAGGAACTAGGGTGAATCCCTTTTTCTTTGTCTCCAATGCTTTCCCTTGTCTTCCCTCCTTCTTATAACTTTTGCTTCCTCTTTCGAACAATATCTAAGTACTCCTGGCTACGTTGAATTTTGAACTGTCTGACTGTGTGATCCTCGGCAACAGGGACCCGGTTCCAATTGACACTGGCTCCGGCCTATTGACTTTTTGTATTTCTGTCAACGAGTGTTCTCAGCTTCTGTCTGCCTTGACAAAAGTATTGTGCGTGATTTTTGCCCCCAACTCTCTCTGGTTAGCCCAGGTGCTAAGTGTGCTTTTGCCCCAGTACCATGTCTTGCCGTGGATACGCGTTTCTTTAATACGATCGAACTGTCAAAAATGTATCGCAAATGTATTCACGATAACGCTTTTGTTTCACAACACCGGTCTGCCTAATCACAAGGTACTTACCTTGAGCTATTCTGTGCCAAGAGCATTGGTTGGTTGTAGTATATTTTTCGTGTGGTTTAGAATTTCTAGAAGTGCTGTGTTTTACTGATGGTTTAAAAATAAATGTACTTATATTTTTACCTGAAAACCTTGAGTCAGTGTTTGCTTGAGTCACAGTAATTGTGGTCCTTTGTGTAATCTCTGCTACTGCTCATATACTCTTGAGATAAGTCTGGCTGCTCCGCTACTGCTACCACTTTAACATAGTAGTACAGGCTTTACCAAAGGTGAACTTGTATTACCACTTGTAGTCTTAATTGTGTGTAGTGGTCCCTAAGGGCACTGCACAGGATTCTGCCGAACACTGGTGTACAGCGGTGAGGATTTGGAAGTAGAGTGATTGCACTTAGAGTGCTGCTGTTGCTTGGGTTCAACTAACCACAAGGCTAAACACCACTAATCCTATTTAACTACTGAATCATGTCAAATATGGAAAACTACACTGAAGAGGGTATTTTACTCTATACTGCTGAGGTTCTGAGAACCATGTGTAGGGATAAGAGTCTCTCTGCTAAAGGAAAGAAATCTGAACTGGTTGTTAAGTTAATGGGAAAAAATCTGGAGAGTGGGTCAGAAGAGCCTACCACTCCAGCAAATGTGAATTTTGATGTTTCTGATTCTTAGAGTGTTTCTTTAGAAGAAGTAGATGAGTCCTTGTTAGGAAACCCTACAACTCCTTTGCCTGCTCAGAAAGCACAAACTCTGTCCACAGGGACCCCCACAGGTCCTACATGTACTCCTGAATTTATTGCACTTGAGAAAATGAGACTTGAATTGGAAGTTAAACGTATTGATGCACAAACTGCCATGAAACATCAAGATTTAAGGCTCAGAGAAATTGAGCTGAATCATGAACTAGAAATGAAGAAATTGTCTTTAGAAAATGCTTCTCTCCCAGAGTCTTCTAGGTCTTCAAGCCCTAAGAGACCCCGTATGCCAAAGGAAATGATTGGTATGTACGAGACTAAACTTGATGTTTTGGATTGGTTAGCAATGTTTGAGTACAATCATGGGATTCAAGGTATCTCAGGGAATCAGCTTCTAGGGTTCCCCCTGTTGCAAGTGATGCTGTAATGGAGCTGGGAGAGGAGGATAAACAGGATTATGAGTGTGTGAAGCTAGCACTAATAGCTAGATTTGGGAAGACCCCTTCCCAGCATCTTAAGAGGTTTAGAACCCTCAAAAAGCATGATGGTACCCCATGGGCTACCTGGGTGTGTGAATGTTTGAAAAACTTAGATGGTTGGGTTAAGGGTTACAAATGGAACACTTATGAAGGTTTGAGTAATCTTGTAATGTTGGAGTCTATTTTTGATGTCTGCTCTCCTGGGCTTAGACAGCACTTGGCTGATTCAAAGGAGATAGATCCTAAGAAGTTAGCTAAGGCTGCTGACCTGTGAGTTGCCAACAGGGCTACTCACAAGGATTCTGGGGCTACTCAGAAAAAGGAAGAAGGAAAGCAGTCCAAGAAAGACAACAAGGAGAATTCCAATAATTCCAATCCAAAAGAGGGCCACAAACATAACCAGGGTAAGCCACCAGGGAAACCGAATCAGGCTAGTGTACCATCTGGTCCCAAACCAGATGGAGGTCAGAACAAACCCCCATTCCAGAAAGCATTTGGAAAATGCTTTGCTTGTGGGTCAACTGACCATGTGAAAGGGGATCCCAGATGTAAGGGTCAACCTTCAGGGGTCCACACTGTCTCCTTAGCCTTCTCCCAGGTGGATGAAGTAACTATAACCAGTGGAAACTTTCAGTTACTAGCTGATGAGCACATGAGAGTCTCAGCTAGTGTTTCTTTAGTGTCCTTGGGTCTTTGGGAACAACAGAACTTAGATGTCTATAACTCAATCCCTGATAATACTAAAGAGTATTACAAAGATAGTGTTCTTGTGAATGGTCAGGAAACCCCTGCCATTAGAGACACTGGAGCCAGCATAACTGTGGTTGATTAATGCTTTTTCAAAGTGGAGGATGTTGCTAAGGCACCCAAACACCTAACCAAGTTAGCTGGAGGCCCTGTGCAAAGGGTTCCCCAGTTACCAGCTCTCATCCATTGTAATGACATGACTGTCAGAATACCTGTAAGTGTGCAAAGTGACGTACCTGGAAGAGTCCTGTTGGGTAATGAACTTAAAACTCTTGGAGTTGTGTCTAGTACCCCCAGGGGCCCCAGCAAAAGGAAGCAGGAGCTCACAAGGTCTGCTAGGGAGAGAACCTTAAGAGGCTCTCCTGGGGACATGATAGAGGAACTATCACCCCAAGTCCACAGGACTTACTTACTGCTATTGCAGGACAAACAGAGACCATGGGGAAACCCAAGTCTGCCAGCAAGAAACCAGCAAGCACTTCTGTGCCCAGAAGGACATCTCCAAGACTGTCCAAAGTCACCTCTGTGACTCCTCCACCACCTGAGGCTGAGTGTGAGGTTCAACCCTGTATGGTTCAACTAGATATTGAGGAATCAGATCTGGAAGAAGATCCTACTCTGGTTGGAGATCTTGACCCTGTTGAACATCCTGAACTGCAGTCTTTACTGGCAGAAGGTGGACCCAATAGGGCAAACTTCAGCAGAGGACAAAGAGAGTGTCCTACTCTTGAGGGTCTTCACCTACAGGCAGCTTCTCAGTGCGATGGGAAAGAGCCTGGAAATTATAGGTTACACTGGGAAGATGGCCTCTTCTACAGTGAACCAACTGAGTCAACTTCTGGAGACTGCAAAAAACTTGTAGTACCTCTAGTGAACCGACTCCAGTTTCTGCAGTTAGCCCATGAGATACCTTTGGCTGGTCACTTAAGTTTTAAGAAGACCAAGGGAAGGCTCTCCCTTTACTTCTATTGGCCTAGGATGGGGTCAGAAGTAGACAAATTCTGCAGTAGCTGCCACACTTGCCAAACCTCTGGCAAGAGTAGAGCCAAGAATGTGGCACCCTTGGTGCCTCTCCCAGTGGTGGGAATTCCTTTAGAGAGGGTTGGGATTGACATTGTTGGTCCTCTTGACCCTCCCACATCTTCAGGCAACCGGTTTATCCTAGTTGTAGTGGATCATGCCACTAGAGTTCCTGAAGCCATACCTATGAGGACTGTTACGGCTCCGGCTGTCGCTAAGGCCCTACTTGGTATTTTTACCAGAGTAGGTTTTCCTAAGGAGGTGATAACTGACAGGGGATCAAATTGTATGTCCAACTACATGTAAGCCATGTGGAAAACCTGTGGAGTCACATAAATGTTCTCAACTGCCTACCATCCCCAAACCAATGGATTGGTGGAGAGGTTTAACAGAACTATGAAGAGCATGATAGGTGCTTTAGAAGAACCCCTTAGAAGAAAGTGGGACCTTCTACTGCCATGCCTTCTCTTTGCATATAGAGAAGTCCCTCAGGAGGGAGTAGGATTCAGTCCCTTCAAACTTCTCTTTGGCCATCCAGTCAGAGGTCCATTGGCCCTGATTAAGGAAGGGTTGGAGAGTGCTCCTTCCTCCAAGCCAGTCAGAGTGACTGACTATGTGATAGGTCTCCGGAGGAGAATGTCACACATGATGGCATAGGCAAGTGATAACTTGAGGGCTGGTCAAGCTCTGGTCAAACATTGGCATGACCAGAAGGCTAACATGGTTGAGTTTACTCAAGACCAGCTTGTTCTTGTTATGGTCCCCACAAGGCAGAGGGCATTGCAGGACAAATGGAGAGGACCCTTCAAAGGTGTGCGTAAACTTGGAGAGGTGAACTATCTGGTGGACTTAGACAAACCTAAGGAGGCTCCGAGAGTCTTTCTCACCAACCGTTTAAAGGCTTATGTCTCTAGACCTGACATAGGAGCTCTGCTTCTAGCTTCAGCTCAGGAGGAGGAGGAGAGCGAACCTCTACCTGACCTCCTCAGAGGCTTACCTTTAGATGAGCAAGTGGAAGGAGTTAATCTCTCTTCCAGTCTAACATCTGACCAGCAGGATGAGTGTAAGTTACTGTTCAATCAGTTTGCCTCCCTGTTCTCACTTTCACCAGGCTTGACCCCTTGGGGCCAACATGATATACTCACTGGTGACTGTTTGCCTGTCAAAAGCAGGGGGTACAGAATGTCAGACAATGTAGGAACCCATATAAGGAATGAGGTCAACAAGATGCTTGATCTCGGGGTTATAGAGCCCTCTACTAGCCCATGGTCTAGCCCAGTGTTGCTTGTACCAAAGGCAGGATCCAAAGAGTTGAGATTCTGCGTGGACTATAGAGCTCTGAATGCAGTCACAAAGACTGATGCCCATCCTTTGCCTAGGACAGATGAGCTGGTGGACAAACTTCCTCAGCACATTTGACCTCACGTCAGGCTATTGGCAAATACCCCTGACAGACCATTCCAAGGAGAAAACTGCATTCTCCACCCCAGCTGGCCTCCACCAATTCAAGGTAATGCCTTTTGGACTAAAGAATGCACCTGCTACATTTCAGAGGATGGTCAATCAAGTTCTGAATGGGATGGAGGACTTCTGCATGGCATACTTGGATGACATTGCAGTGTTCAGCCCTACATGGAAAGAACATATTGACCACCTGGGTTATGCATTGCATGCTCTTGAACAGGCCCAGGTGCTGTGTAACACACTACAAAAGGGGGACTCCTGCAGTGGTGTGCTCCAGAGCCCAAGATCACAAAAATAGTAGAAACACACATGGCAAAACACATGTAAGAGTGGACAAAAAGGGGTACACTCTTACCAAGTGAAAAGAATAAACTCCAGAAATCCAGCAAAGCTGCTGGGGACTCACTAGGTGAGGGAAATTAGCCCTAAAAGGAGAATTCTCCCTAACACTCGCCCCCCCCGACTAAGGGACAGGAGGATTTAATCCACTCCTGGATGGTTCTCATACCTCTAGTCGGTTATAAACATCCTAGAGAGACCATCAGCATTTTGGGGTGACTTCCTCCTCTGTGCTCAATGGAAAAATAAAATCCTTGCAGGCAGATTGACCATCTGAGTAGTTTGGGGTTTTCTCCTTTCATTTGCATCAGCCATCTCAAGGGTTGGTGGTCAGTCTGAATAATGAAGGTAGATCCATACAAGTATGGTCTAAACCTCTTCAGTGACCACACAATAGCAAAGCATTCTCTTTCTATTGTTGCCCACCGTGTCTCAGGATCCTTTAACTTTTCTACCGTGATTATACTATATAAACGTGGTATTGTTTTAGGCTATTATATTAGCCTCGAACATAAACCCGCTTCACCAAATTGTCTTTCTTTTGGCTCCGGTCGGGTTTATTCGCCATTTCTTTATGTTAAAGTCCTTCTTGTGTTTTACTTTGCGGGGCAAACCAGGTTTACCTTCTTTGTTCACCGTCTTTTGGCAGGATTCTGCAGAGAAGCCCTCCTCTTGGCGCCTGAGTGTCTAGACGGACTGAATGTGAGGGAGGGGTGTATTCACCCCCTGCACAGGGTATCCTAGGAAACCTAAGTCGCACTTTGCCATGATTGTCTGAGGTGGTTGTCTGAGCCGGACAACCCCCCTGCTGTGTGATTGACAGCCAGGCTGTGTGAATGGGGGTTTTGCGAATAAAAGGCAGGTCTCTTGGGCTAGAAGTCAGAGTCGCCACTGGAACTACAAGGAACCGAAGAGAAGCAGAGAGAACGACGGCTGCTGCAACTACCCCGTCCCGGTGAAGCCCTGCTGCAGTCCTGAGCTATCTACCCTTCAGCGATCAGAGAAGATCCAGTCCAGAGTCTTCTTCCCTTGAGCCTGGTGGGGATAACAAGCTCATCTTCCACAGCCAGAGGATCCTCTTCTTAGTTGAAATCGCTGCACACTGCTGTAGTGGTCCGGATAGCCATCTGAAGAGCCTCTCCTGTTTTTAAGGAGCACACCATTTATTCATCGTTGCTGCTCCCGGCTGTGTGATTTTCGACCCAAACTCTCTCTGGTTAGCCCAGGTGCTAAGTGTGCTTTTGCCCGGTAACATTTCTTGCAGCGGATATGCGTTTCTTTAATACGACCGAACTGTCAAAAATGTATCGCAAATGTATTCACGGTAACGTTTTTGTTTCACTACACCGGTCTGCCTAATCACAAGGTACTTACCTTGAGCTATTCTGTGCCAAGAGAATTGGTTGGTTGTAGTATATTTTTCGTGTGGTTTAGAATTTCTAGAAGTGCTGTGTTTTACTGATGGTTTAAAACTAAATGCACTTATATTTTTACCTGAAAAGCTTGAGTCAGTGTTTGCTTGAGTCACAGTAATTGTGGTCCTTTGTGTAATCTCTGCTACTGCTCATATACTCTTGAGATACGCCTGGCTGCTCTGCTACTGCTACCACTTTAACATAGTAGTACAGGCTTGTACCAAAGGTGAACTTGTATTACCACTTGTAGTCTTAATTGTGTGTAGTGGTCCCTAAGGGCACTGCACAGGATTCTGCCTAACATCTATCCATCCACATCTTCCAGCGCCGCCCCAGGCTTGAAGGTGCACCTGAGATATCAAGCTCAGGCATTGGTGGTAGGGCACCAGGGGGTCTTGCACCTGGTTGTTGTGGTGCAGCCATTGCAGGGGGCTGCACTGGAGGTTGGACTGGTGGCTGTGCTTGAGGTAGAGCAGGAAATGCAGGAGGCTGCACTGGAGGTTGAACACCCACTCCAGGGGGTTGAACTTGAGGTTCAGCCGGCAATAGAGGGGCCTGCTCTGGGGGTTGGATCGGCGCTTGGTTGGCTTGTGCCTAAGGCTGACCTTGATCTTCTTGCTGTTGTGGCGCCACCTGTCCATCACCATCCATGGCACTGAGCGCACAGGCACCTTTATCTTGGCACACAAAGGCTGCAACTCATGCCCCTTTTCTTGCAGGCTGGGTGGCAGTCACCAACCTCTCGACCAGCTGGATCCCATGATGTCCATTCTATGCTGCCAGGGGGACGTTACCACCACGTGCACAGTGTCAATTTCACACCCATGCGGGTGAGAGTCCCAAAAATTGAGCCAGGTGGGCCCAGAGTCTATCCCAGAAACTTAGCAGGCCTCCCCTGGATCCACTATTTACTCGGTGAAAATACGACAAAAATCTGCAAAATCTTCATCAAAACCACATTATATGGTAAAAGAAGCCTTCCGCTGCTAAGCGTTCCAAAAATTGGCCCTGGATGGCATCTAATTACTTCAGGATTGAAGCCGCGACCTTCCTAGGCCCGGTGACAAAATGGCCGCCGAGTGCGTGGTCTGCACCCTCCCCTTCAGCATCTTCGAACGGTGAAGATGTTATAAAAATAAAGAAAATCACCACCGATATCACCGCCCGGCCCGGGATGCAGTCCCGGTCTGTCACCACTGTTGTGGTTGTTTCCGCCTCGTAGCAGGTGTCTGTGAGCCCCCTCCCGCCACAGACTTCACTCGGACACGTCTGTGTGGTTCGGGCTCCCCGGTCGCACTAAGCGGCCGGGAACACCCCCTTTATTTATACTGCACGCAGCAGAGTGCAACGTCACTCCGCTGCATGCAGCCCTTAAAGGGGCAACATCACAGTTACCAAGGGCCGCAACATTGTCTGCACGAGGCTGTCTGCAGAAGACGGTAAATTTGGGTGACATGCTGGGTGCAAAAAGACCTGTGATGAAAATTACTAACTACTTTCCGGCACAAGTGAATGTGTATAAAGAAGTGTTATAGACCTTTGCTCTGATTTAACGAATGACCTGTTGGCCTCAGTGCCCTGTTTAGGAACGAAGAACATCGAAACAGTAGTCCAGGCACTCATTCCACCGCTTACTGATGCAATTGCCGGCTAGTTCGGGGCACTTAGATCAAACTGAATGTACCACAGTGAATATACTGCCCAGGAGGATAGTGTTTCTAGTATTGGTCACTCGTTTAAATATTCTTCCACACACTCCATTCCGGAGCTGTTCAGGTCTGACATGTCTGTGGTGGCCAGTGAAACAGCAGAAGAACAGATCTACCACATGCAAGATCCTGAGGACAGCAAGTCTTAGGCGGCTATGTTTTATATTTGGAAAGTTTGCTAACACAGCTGCTGAAAAAGACAGAGGTTACGGCTGCAAAATTGGCATCGCTAGACAAGAAGCTTGATAGGATAGCTCATCCAATCAATGAGCTTCTGAAGCTTCTTATCCACTTGCCAGAAATATGGACAAAATAAAAAAAGGCCTTAATACCATTCTGCAGCCCATACAAGCTGAGTCCCTAACAACCATGAAGCATTTAGCTGAACTACGGTGAAGTACAGCCGAGGCAGCAACAGTATCCCAATAATTGTTACCAGAGGAAGAAAAAGAGGACTGTAAAACAGGCCACTATGTACGTAGATTTGCCGGAGAAAAAAAGGGCTAACCTAAGGGCTTCTGAAAACAAGAGGAACAATGTCATACCGGCAGCCCCAGTTGTGGGGATTAGTCCAAGGAGGTAGCCCAGGATTCAAACATCTGCACACATAAGACACAATCTAATTGTGCTGGTGGCACTTGCTCTGGAGGTGAAGATCATGGGAGAAAACCCTGCAGAAGGCACCGATATGCCGAATAATTCCAAGGGCACCTCTGAGGCCCTGGACAACTTCCTTGTGGGAAACAAAAAGGCAAGTGAGACTGCTGGCCTGCAGGGAACAAATCAAGGAACGCCCATGCGGCCCTCTATTCAACTGGGTAACATGTGCCACTTTCTCTGAGGCTCCTATATCATCTCAAACGGCAATGATCTCAAAGGCTAATAACAAACGGGCCACATATGTTTCTAGTCAGACTAACAAGGGCGGTAAAGGGCTCTCATTTGCTGGCCTTAGTACTCGAAATTGTCCTGCTGCGATACATCGACAGTAGTAACATTAGGATTGTGGACATGAGCGAGAACTCATCACATGTAACTTCACACATTCATTTTCACTCTGAAGATATCTTGTCATATATTCTGGAGCAACAAGAGGCAATATACAAAAAGGGGCATGAATGCTCTGTGATTGAACTGGCCAATTTCAGAGGTCATAAATATCAGGACTTTGCTGAGATGTCCAGGAAATACTCTAATTTGCATAGAAGGGAGGGAAAGGGCGCTGAGCCGGTTCTACTTTCTCAGCTCACCCTGTACTTGGACCAAATAATAGGCAAGTCCTCTGGGAACACGGCCACGGGGCAGGGGCCTCATGGCCATGAGCCCCATTGGAGGTGGCTGGCGAACCTGGTGGAAATGAGAGGGGCACTGCATCCCTAACCATGGTTCTAACCTGACATTCTTGAGCTTGAATTCCAGGGGTCATGCTCATTTGTTCTCTCAGGATGGCCTATTGGAGTATTTTGATGGGTTAAGTGTCATCATGCTTCAGGAGACTTGGTTGATGGCCTCCTTAGTGGTGGATGGATGGAATTTCATAACGCGAGAGGTGGAAAAGGGCCCAAGGGGTAGCCCAAAGGGGGGCCTTGCCCTACGGGTAAATAATTCCATGGGGTTGGTCGAGTTTAGCTCCACTTCTACAAACATCTTGATGGTGAAAATGACTAATCATGCACAACATACAGTGGACTGCCCACAGGAAAGGCTCTTAGTTGTCATTGATGTTCCGCCATACGACCTTGAGGGAATCCTGAGTGACTTGACGTCTGAGGGTTCATCCATCCTATGAGGGGATTGTAATGCCACAATACCACTTTATGACATTTCACTGGAGGGTGAACTTCCTGACAAAGATTTGACAGCAATCAGTGGACCTAAATCGAGAACGCACTGTTGGGGGCGGAGATGGGCATGCATACTATCTATGTATGGTTTCACAGTAATTAATGGTGTTCGCCCTTCAGACAAGCCACCAAATTACACCTGGGTGGGTAATGGAGGGAGTAGCATTTTGGACTATATGTTTGTCACCAACTTTCCTGCTATTGTGGTGGATTTGTGTGTGTGTACCCGTGCCTCGAGAGCGATCATTTCCCAATAGTGGTGCAGCTGGATCTATTGGTAAGGGCACAGGGTCCGAGGTCCACGGGTCATCTAAGTGTCAACAAGTGTTAGAATCGCATTTCGGGGAACGCCCGAAATTTGCCCATGGCCATTCCAGCTGCGTGAAATGCTTTGGGTGCCTTTGTACTTGCTGAGGATGGGAATGCCACGTTGGTGATACCCCAGCTCTAGAAGGCTATGGGCATTATCCATTATGCTCTCTTTCAACTATCCAGCCTTTGGGGAGGGTAAGCTCTGGCCATAGGAATACTTAACATCACTTGTTTGATAGAGAAATTTGGGATAGAAAGAGGAGGTTGAGGGGGGAACAGGGAGGGGCCATAACTAAGTCAGAAGTGTCATCAGTCGCGCACAGTGAAGGGGTAAGGGCTGTAAAACTCAAGTATTGTAAATGGCTGAAGAGCCACAAGTATGTGAAGGAATGTCTTCAGTGGCGGGAGCTAGTGTTGTCCTCTCTCTCTCTTCTGGAGGATTGTAAAAGGCAAGGAACAAAAAATAGGATCCCTGAATGGTATTTCAGAGCAAGGTTGGGTCCAGCACATTCAGCAAGTCCTTGGCAGAATCCCCCTGGCCGATGAGAGGGTTGGAGGGAACACAAGGCAAACTGGATATATGGCCTGCAGCCAAACGACATTCTGGGGATTATAGGAGCAAGTAAACATCGCACCTGGCCCTGATGGGATATGCAGCCACTACATTAAAGTCAGACCCCGGTCTTTGGTCATATGCCCTGCATTGCCTCTTTTGTGGTATCAAGACCCTACAGATGATCCCTAAATCTTGGCGTGATAGTATATTCATGCCAATATTAAAAAAGAGCAGACAGGACGACCCTAACAACTACCGCCTGCTTGCATGGACGTGCCTGCTAAAAATGTTGCCAAGGTCCTCTTGAAAGAACGTGAGGACTGGGCTGAAAGATTTAGCATTATACCTTTTAACCAAACCTGGTTCCGGAAGAACTCAAATACCAGCATTAATGTCCTGGCACTTACCACCATAATCCAACAAGCGGGAATTAGGAAGCTCCCTGTCTACATGGCATTCATTGATTTTAGTGCCATGTTTGACACAGTGGAACGCACTAGGTTGTGGTGGAAGCTGACAAAAAATAACATTGCTCAAAGGCTACTAAAAATGATTATTCGATTATACTCTCAGACCCGAGTAAAGATCAGATTGGATCAGCAGGGGGGGGGGACAACTGCTTGGACAGCTATGATTAAAGGTCCCAAACAAGGCTGCACGCTGGCCCCCATATTATTCAATCTATTCCTGGCTGATTTGGGTGAGGCCCTGGGAACTCTGACTGCTATCCCCCCTAAACTAGGATAGGTACCAATCCAATGGCTGGGATATACGGATGACCTCGTAATCCAGGTGGTCTGCAATCCTCAGTGACTAAATTGAAGTCCTATGCCAATGAAAACTCCCTCATGATCAACATCTAAAAACAAAAATAATGGTATTTTAAACAGGGAGAAAGAAAAGAAAAATCCGAACCTGGGCAATTGACGGGAACAAGCTGGAGGTGTTGCCTTCTTACAAATGCTTGGGCATGCATTAGAACACTAGGTTAAGTAGCACAACTCCCTTTGAACAAGTTAGACTGAGAGCTAACGTAACCTGGAGGGTATCCGCTCCTTTGCTGGGGGGGTTCTCGACGGGATCACTGATACAGCTATCAGTCCAAATTAACGTCTCAAGTACCTTATGGTGCAGAGGTCTGGTCTCTATCTAGTCTAGATGAGCTGGCCAGACTGGAGAGATGTCTGTTAAGGAGTTTATTGAACCTGCCTAAATGTACAGTCATAGAGATGATTCTATTGGAATATAATGTGAGGCCTATTCAATGTAGAGTCATTTTGAGCTGTCTGACCACTCTGTGGAAACTGTCCAATCCTTCTGCAGGCACCCTCCTGTCATCGAGTTTCCCCGATGGTGTCTAGTAATGTGGGTAAACTATGCAGTACAGCTAACAAATGGCTGTTACTAGCTCCAAAGAATTGCTCGGGAAACCCTTCCCTGTATATAAAAAGACTATGGGCCTCATTACGAGTCTGGCGTTAACCAAGGCGGTAAAACAGCCTGGTTACCGCCGGACTCGTATTACCATTCCGCCTCCGTGACACCCGGAAATACCAGGGCATTACGACCCTGGTGTCCTGGGAATTTCGGAGGCGGAATTCGGTAAATACCCATTCCCATTGAGTCGCATAGGACTCAATGGGAATGGGGGAAGTGGAAACACCGGCCCCATCTCGTGATAGTGCTGGTGTTTCCACATCCGCCTGCAGGCGGGCACTGTTAAACCCACCAGGTCAGACCTGGCGGGAACATCACCTCCCGCCTGCAGGAGTCGGGATCGGGCAGTCCGGAATTAACAGTGGCGGCGGGTTTACCGCCACTGTTATTTCCGGACCGCCGACCTGTAGTGGGGCCCTATGAAAGCCATTATGGTTGCCCATGTTTATTATCAGTCTGTAGTAAATATTAGCACAAAAAATCTCTGCTACAGAATTTGTGGCTTATACATTGTCTAGGCAGGGACCTCCAATATATATTGAACAATTTGTGGGCAACTAAGTTTGGGATTACCTTAAGCTAAAATTCAATACGGCCAGAACTAGAGAGATTGGGGAGGTTGGCACTGGGTACCGGGTGACGGTAGGGAATGCCGTCTATGCGGGGAAGGGGACCTAGAAACTGTAAGAGAGTGTGTGTGTGTGTGTGCGTGTGCGTGTGCGTATGCGTGTGCGTGTGCATGTTATGGGTGGGCGCGATGCGATCAGTGCGATTAACGGGAACCCTATCAGAAAACTTGCTATGGAAGAAATTTATGAGTGGAAACAATCATGCTTGCATTATCTATCTTACTTTGTTTTGGAGAGAAATTGTGACCATTCTTAAAATTTTAACATCAATAGATTGATCAAATTGTCTTACCATGAAATGGATTTTATTTGGGATTTTTTAGTTTATTTTGATTTTTGCTGTGTAAAGTTGAATAAACTATATCACAAAAAAAAAAAGAAAATACGAGGAGCAAGAGGTGATGCCAACAAATTTAGTCCCACGATGGAGTGCCCGCATGTCTGGCATAAAGAGAAGTGCTCCATTATTCTATGGCGAATTTGACCTCAGAGGTATTAAATGACCTCATGTTAACGACCAGGTGGATACCATGTGACTAAGCCCATGGGGAAGGTAACGTTCTGAGAGGCCCGGCAATCAGGAAGCAGGAACCCAAGGTGATGGATTAGGAGACCCTGTGTTAGAGGGAAAGGGTAGATTAGAATGTGGCCAATCGGCCAAGGGACTATAGGGGACTGATAATATGTATATAGGAGGTAGCCAATGAGGGTGGGGAATAAACACTATATAAGGTTTGTCTTATAATGGCATGTTTGCTTTGAACTAACTGAGAGCTCTGTTGCAGTTGGGTTCTATGGGACCCCCTTCACCTTTTTCCTTTTTGTATACAAAATAAATCTTGTTTTCCTTGCTTGTTTTCCAAGCTTTTTTCCTCACAGGACTTTTTTTTCTTTGCCGGGCCATCCAGATGTCTGCCTCACAAATGTACTGTCCCCAATATGATCCCAGACTCTGTGCAGTGATGGAGGATTCCTGGCCAAACATCCAGATGAGCTGCGCCCATCTGCAGTGACAGGGCCCTGTGCACCAATTGGAGAGGTTTACAGGAGCTGTGGTGCCTAAATTCCTGTCTGCGCTTTGGAGCGGGGCGCCGCTCCCAGATTGTGCAGGCCGTTGATGGTACCCCATGACGGAGGAACTCGGGAGAGCATGTAGATGTAAGTACACCTTTAGGGGGAGAAAACAGTACAGGCGTGAGGTGCGAGAGTGTTGGCGGAGCGTGGAAAAGTGTTGAGAGTGACGCGATTGTGGAGTGGAAAGACCACAGGGTACTATATATTTTTGAAATTTATTATATGGAGTAATGAGGATAAAAGGAGTAACATGATCCTCTCCGATTGGGGGGATAAGACAGCGCTGTATGACTAAGAGGAAAAGAGGAATAAGGGTAGAGGACCCGTGTACTGAGTGGGTCTGCGAGAACATTGCCCGATATAAAGGGGGCGTGAGGACGAGCCGTTTTATTTTGGTGTTTTATTGGTGTTTTTATAGTGGTGGTGTGGACCGAGATGGGGTCTGGTTCTGTTGCATATATATTGAAGTGAAGCGAAGTGAGGGCATGGTTGTTTTGTGTCAGGGTGTATGGGATATAGTGGTGTGAGGTAAGAGTGAGGAGTGCGTGGCTGGAGTTTGATGAAGAGGGAGGGCAGTAATTGGAAATGGGAAGGCAGTGGGGTAACAGGACGGCAAGGCACTGCTGAATCGGAGCCTGAGTTAACAAAGTACATAACATCCTCTGAGTACGGGCAGCTAAAATAGAGCTGGCAACCCCTTTGAAGTATATCTGCACAGCTCTTCCACTGTATAAGGAGAAGATTATTAAATACCATAAAGAATCGATCGCAGAGACAAGAGGGGGCAGGTATAAGCCTTGACCAGAACAAGGAACAAACACCAAGGCCCTTCGGGCTCATATGTACACATTCCTAGCAGCGAAATATAAGGGGAAGAAGTTGAAGAATAGAAAGGAGGTGTTGGAACTATGGAAGATGGTGGAGGATTTAGAAGATGCCCCCTTTACCCTGAAAAGACAGTGAGCAGACCACCTCTATCGTGTGTCTCAAACCCCAACCATGCCCAGCATCCCAAACGTTCAGGAGCACCCCTTCCCGCCAACTATAGCACAAGCGACGCAACCCCCCACACCACCATTAGGATGTTATCCAACATGCGTGGCATTAGAGTACATGAATCCCACCTATTTCCTGCTGCCTGCCACCATTCCTCCTCCTCCTTTGACATTGGCTCAGTATCAGAATCTCCTGAACCCCACACCGTCTGCATCCCCTCGGGAGCATAGGGACCTAGAGTGGAGGCTGCAGAAAGAGTTAGAAGAAGCGTTGAAAAGGACAGAGGAAGAGTTAGCGAGATTGAAGTTGGATAGAGGAGATGGGCAGCAAGTACCTATTGGAACAGATGAGTGGACAGGAGGGGGGAACATTTTGTTCAGAACTGACAGTACAGTTATCAAAGATGTGCATATACAGAAGGAAAATAGTATGCAGCAGTCTGACAATGTACATAGGGGAAGGCCGCGGGCAGGAAGTTTGGATTATGGGTCAGTTCAGTCTGATGCCTATATGGGCGTAGGTGGAGAGGAGGAAGAGTGGGACACGGTGGATGACTTGGGGGATGAAGAAACCCCACCCATGATATCGCCGCGGATGGAGAGTTTATGGGGCATAGGATGAGGACCCGCAACAGGTGCATCGCGGTTGTGAAGGGAAAGCAGGTATGGAAAAAGAATGCAGTAAGGATGGGGCGCTCGAGAGCCTGACCAATATGGGCACGGGTCTGTGAAGCTTTCCAGCACCTGAGAAAATCCGGATGGCATCCTGCTGACTCCTGCCTTAATCTGGCAATCTGTTGATGTGTGCCAGCACCGGGTACTTTGTGCCCCCAGGGGGAGCAATCGACAGCTGGCTGAGCGGACATCACTGTAATCGGAGGCGGTGGCTGGATGCGGGCTGCCGTGTGGAGCGGAGGAGGGGCGGCCCTATGGAGAGGGGAGACGCGGCGCAGGGTGCCTGCCTGAGGAGGAGACTGGCATCTGTAGGCGGCGGGGCACGCTGACTCTGCCCGGAGAGTGAAGGAGCGAGGCACGCGACTCCGGGCCGCGGGAAGCCAGGGTGCGCCTTGTGAAGGAGGTCCCGCTTAGGTGCCGGACCGAGGAGGCAGAGACATGGCGCAGCGTGGGTTCTGCGACTGACCTGCGGGGGGCCCAGCCTGGCACTGACTCGGTGGAGTTGCGGCCCCGGAGGATGGGGGAAGACTGTCGGGGAGGAGTGGCACAGGAGTGGTGAGTTCCCGGGGGCGTCCCCGGTCAGCGTTTGGTGGCCTGCAGTTGCGGGGCCCTCCTGGAGGTGGTCGGCCAGAGTGAGGTGGCGGCAGGCTGGGAGGCCCGGGTGCCGGGTGCGGCGGGCGCTGCCAGTGGGGGCACAGCCTGCGCCTCCCTGCTGGGCCTGTGGAGTGTACAGGTGGAGCTGACCCAGGGGCCGTTGTAGACTTGTCGCTCCCTGAACTTTGGAGGACAATGCTGAGCATATGGTGATTGTGCCCTGGTACAGGAGGACTGGTGGAATTTAAATAGGGCTTAATGTGAGTGGCGGACCGGGCCTTGCCTGTTAGTGGGGCTAGTGGGATTGGGCCTGTGGATCACCCTACAATCAAGGTGCTTTGGATATCTGGGACAATCTATTCATACACACATTACGGCTGCTGGCTGCGGGCATCAGGATTACAGTGTCATTGATGCCCCTGGGCTGTCTTCATCAATAGGCGCGGACAGGATTGGACTTGTGAGAGGCGGGGAGAGTCAACCTGGATGCGGGCAGCGCCGAAGGAAGGCTGGCACAGCGATAAGGATCTCTAGGTCGGGAGTGCTGTGCAGTGCGTATGCCCCCCCCCTCTCCTGTCTATGCACCATGTCGAAATCAGGCAAAAGCGGCAAGCAGCAATCCAAACTGCACTTCGAAATACCTGCCCAGGCCCAGACTGGTGGAGCAATGGCAGACTTATCTGAGCAGTGTGCCTCAGAATCGGAAACGGACCCTTGCACTTCGATCCAGGACATCAAGGTCATGTTTACGCAGCTACAATCTGGGATACAGTCTCTCGATGGGAAACTAAACACGTTGACCATATGCAGGTCTGCTTGGATAAACACAGGGAAAGGCTGGACGAGGCAGAGGGACGGATATCTGGGGTGGAAGACGTGGCAACCTCGGTATCAGGGGCGATGGCTGGAGTACAGAAGGTCCTGAAGGAGCTCAAGGAGAAGCAGGGGGATCTTGAATCGCGGTCGAGAAGGAATAACATTAGACCGCTGATAGCCCGCTTACTGAACTATCGGGATAGGGATACCGTGCTCCGGAAGGCGAGGGAAAAAGGTACTGTTACTTACAAGGGGGATATCATCAAGTTCTTCCCTGACTTTTCAGATAAGGTGCAAGCAGCCAGGAAGACATTTCTGGACGTGAAAAAGCGGATGAGAGACAGGAATATGAAGTATGCAATGTTGTACCTGGCCAAGCTCCAGGTGGAGCATAATGGCAGGTCACTCTTTTTCCAGACCCCTGAGGAAGCCGCATTCTTTCTGGACATGTTGCCTGGGGAACCCAGACAACGGGGCAACAGCAAGGTCTGACGGAGGGGGCAGGAACACACTTGCTCTTCGGACATGGGAGTTGTCATGATGTCTGTGCTTGATTGTTGGAAAGGGAGTCGGAATACTTGGAGGGGTGTGCTCGAGGGTCGGGCTGGTAGCCACCCCCGGCGCGAAAGCTGGCTGAGAATATGTTGAGGGCAATTGAGGTGCCGGAGTGTTGGGGTGTCTGGCATAGGAGGGGGGTAGTTGGGGCGGAGGTTGGGAGGGGAAGGGAGTGGGGAAAGCACCAGCAAGTTGGGGGGTTGTTGGTAGGGGAAGGGGGGCGGGTGGCTTTGGTTACGTGAGGGGTGGATATTTGGGACTTTGAAAGGCGTACGGACAGCAGATTTTGGGGCGTGGGTGGGGAGATCACTGACAAGTTGGGGGGTTGTTGGTGGAGAGGGGGCTGGAGGGTGGGAGGGTATCAGTGGTACAGAAGGTATGGCTGTATGGGCTGACGAGAAGAGACTGGACAGTATGTATTAAGATACTTCCTAATGGCGATGCTGAATTTTATGGCGTGGAACGTCAGGGGCCTTAATAGTCAGCCTAAAGCCTGGAGGGTGTTGCAATACCTGAGACGGCATCGAGTGGGGGTAGTTTTCCTCCAGGAGACCCACTTGACGGCGGCTACTGAGTCCCAATTCGGTAGGGGCTGGGGGTGTCGTAGGTACTTCTCTTCCTATTCCTCCTACTCCAGGGGTGCATGTATTTTGGTGCATTGTTCAGTGGGGTTTAAACTGGTCAAAGTTTTGAAGGATCAGAAGGGCAGGGGCCTGGTGGTGCAGGGGGTTATTCAGGGGAGGCTCTACACACTGATTTGTTAGTATGTTCCCAACCAAGACACAGCGGAATCTTTAGATTGGGTGGAGAGGCAATTGGGGGGACTTCCTGAAGGGGAAATTGTGTGGGCTGGAGATTTCAACTCGTTCTGGACCCGGCCTGGGATCGGGTGGGCAACACGTCGCATTTGTGCAGTAAGAGCTCTGTGAGAATTCAGGGCATGCTCACAATGTGGGGTATTGAGGACATCTGGAGGGTGAGAAATCCGGGGGTGAACCAATACACACATTACTCTGCACGGCATGGCTCAGCTGCTCGGTTGGAGTACTTCTTGGTGTCCAGTGCAGTTATGGGCCGGTCTGGGAGGGGTGAACATTTTAGCCCGCACTCTTTCGGATCATGCAACCGTTCTGTTGTCTATTCGGTTGGGGGACCGGAGGGGGATAGGCCACCATGGAGATTTAAGAGTGATGAGCTCATGGATGTGGTTTTCAGGGAGGAACTGGCGAGGGCTATAGATGGGTATTTTGAGGTTAATGATGGGTCGGTGGCATCGGCTGGTATCTTATGGGAAGGGTTTAAATGCGTGATAAGGGGGGAGTGCATAGCTAAAGAGTTGGGGATCTTGAAGAAGATACAGAGGGATCTGCCTGTTGCGGAGGAGTAGTTGCACATCTTGCAGGAAGAGGCCCCCACCCCGTCAAAAATCCAACAAGGGCATATCATGCAGAAACTGCAGGAGTTTCATGCTCTCGCCCAGCGGGAGGTGAAGTATATGCAGGATAAGGTGGCTCCCAGGAAGTATGGAGAGGGCCAGGAGACCAGGGTGACAGTGATCACAGATGAGCGGGGGGTAGATCATTTTGAAGACGAGGGGATAGTTCATGAGTTTCAGGAATTTTTTAGTAATTTGTACTAGCTGCAGGCTGCGCAGGCTGACATAGAGACCTTTAGAGACCTTTCTTGACCTGGTGGGGCTGTATTGGTGCTCAGAGGAGCAAAGGGAGTGGTTGAACAAGCCAGTGTCACTGGAGGAGGTGGTTGGAGCCATTAAATCGTTACCGGGTGGGAAATCCCCGGGCTCAGACGGCTTCACAGCTGAATTTTACAAATGCTATGCCGACAAAGTAGCACCATATTTACTACGAGTGTATCAGGAGGCGGTGTCTGTGGGTCGGCTGCCTGACTCTCTTAGGGAGGCACTGGTGGTTGTATTATTAAAGCCAGGGAAGGCAGGGGGGTGATTGTTCCTCATATCGGCTGATATCTCTTATTAATCTTGATAATAAGATTATGGCCAAAATTATAGCGGCAAGGCTGGCACCGTTGATGCCAATTATGGTGAGGGCAGACCAAGCGGGATTCATACCTGGTCGGTCGACCTCGTTTGGGCTAAGAAGGATGTTTGGTTTAATGGCGACGCTTCAGAGAGCCGAACCCGTAGTGGCAGCCTTATTAGATGCCGCCAAGGCATTCGATTCTATTGAATGGCCGTTTTTATTTATAGTTCTGCGCAGGATGGGTTTGGGCGGGTTGTTTATCTCCTTGGTGAAATTATTATATACAAATCCGGTGGTCAGTGTGAGGGTGAACGGGCAGGTCACTGGGTTAATATCGCTTGAGCGGGGGACACGCCAGGGCTGTCCACTGTCACCCTTGTTGTTCGCCCTGGCGATAGAACCCTGGGCTGAGAGGGTTAGGGAGCTACATCTACATCGAGGGGTCTAGTTGCATACTCATAAAGTAGTGATCTCGTTTTATGCGGACGATATGGTCCTGTTTATCCGCCGCCCTGAGGTTAACCTAGACCTGATTATGTTGGATATTCAACAATTTGGAGAACTCTCGGGGCTCAAGATAAATACCAGTAAGTCAGTTATATTCCCGTTGACAGGTGGGTCGTGTCGGTTCCAGGATACCTGGGGATTTCAGTGGGACTTGATCAGTGCCCGTTACCTGGGGATTGCAGTAGCTAGGGAGGAGAAGGTGGTGTATCACAGCAACTATGGGGAGGCACTCGAATCGGCCAAACTGGCGATGATGAGATGGGACTCACTCCCACTCAATCTATATGGCAGGATTTCGGTAGTCAAGATGTCCATTTTGCCCAGGCCCCTATATGTGTTTCTTAATGCACCAATAAAGGTGCCCACATTTTTTTTTGGGGACCTCCTTTTGCTGGTGATGAAATTTGTTTGGGCTGGTAAGAAGGCTCGGGTTTCCTGGGATAAACTCATCGCACCGGTTTGTGAGGGCGGTCTGGCATTGCCAGATTTTGAACTATAGTATACGGCGGCGCAAGCCAGATTCCTTCGGTATTGGTTTGGGATGGCGGCGGAGCATAGGCATGTGGAATGTCGATTGCCTCACCGGCTCTGCTACGGTCGGTTATCCTAACTGCCCAAGCTGTTCGCGGACGCCTCGAAATTTGGTAGAACTGACATGCAGGGACTGGTCCCTTCTGGAGCGTATGCCAAGGGGTGGCGTCCTTTATTCGCCAGAGCTCCCGACTATATTCATCCCTGGCGTTCCCCTGACTAGTGAGGTACGGTATGTGGCAATGATGAAGAGGTTGGATGTCATTAAATTTGGAGACATGTTCCCGAGTGGTAGGTTTATTTTCATTGCTCAGTTGCGGGAGAGGGGTTCTCTCTCAGCACTGGATGTGTTTTTCTATTATAGATTGCAGGTGACGATACAGTGGCTGTTCCCGTCCTTTCCCGAACCTCCCCCAGTGGCCGCGATGCTTGATAGAATGATAGGAGGGGGCATGGAGCGGCGAATACTCTCCAAACTGTACGAGATGGCACTGAAGAGCAGACCTGGTTCTGCGATGTCGTCCCGGGAACTGTGGGAGAAGCACTGGCTAGGGAAATACCAGCTGCTACATGGGATTACTGCTGTGAGATGACTAGGAAGGGGGCGGTCAACACAAATTTCAAGTTGGTTCACCTTAAGTTTTTACATCAGTGTTATTACACACCGGCTCAGCTAAAGGCTTACTTCCCTCAAAGGATGGGGTCCTGTATCAGATGCGGGCAAGAGGTGACGGGATTTCTTCATGTGGCATGGGAGTGTGGGGAACTGGAGCACTTTTGGGGGCAGGTGTTTGTGGTGATTGGGGACCTTGTGGGGCAACACATCTCCTCAGATCCCGTAGTGGCCCTGCTGGGGTATACCAAACAAGTACCTAAAGAGACCGGAAGTTGATAGGCCTCCTTCTGATCCTGGCCAAACGTCGAGTGGCCATGGGATGGGGAAGGAAACAAAGCCTAACAATCGCCCAATGGTCTGAGGACATATTGTATTGTAATGACATGGAGACTAGATTGGGCGCGATGAGGGGGAAATGCTGGGGTGACAGACAGCTATGGGACGCGTATACGCTATATCTCCTTAGGCGATCAAGTGGGGGGGGTCCTGAGCCGCTTTCACCACAGGAAGGACCGACTCAATCCATCTAGTATGGAGATGCTCGCCTATTATCCGGAGCCCCGCTCAAAGACCCAGGCAAATAGGTTAATGGGGCCCCACTGGCATGAGGTGTTAAGGCTGTGTGGATATTATAGCCTGTCCTGATCACTTGGAGAATGGTATCTGCGGGATGTTGGACTTATCGCCCATATTGCATATGACTCATATTGTTGGTTGCTAGAATGCTCTGTCTTAGAATGGCTCATTACCTTCATGTTTGTACCGGGGGGTGTGGGTTGGGTAGATGAATCTGTTGGTTGTTTGTACTGTTAAGTGAAATGCCAATAAAGAAAGTTAAATTAAAAAAGAATGCAGTAAGGACAGAGGGAGCACAGTTCCCATTGTTACACAAAGGGCAGTGGAGGGCACAATGTGTACCCTGGCCACACTTGGACATAAATAATTTAATAAAGTCACTACCGTCCCTCACCGCAGTAAAGTGGATTTACACATTTGAGAAACAGACAGCAAGCATTACCCTGGCTGTGGGCAACATCAAGAGCTTGTTCGCCGCAGTGTTAGGAGATCAGGCCAATGCCATTTGGGTCAAAGCAGGATACCCAGGGGTACAGATAGGGGATGACAGTCATGACGGAACCCATTTTAATGACTGCAGGGCCTGAGTGTGGGCGGGGCTGCAGCGTGCGCATTGTAAGGAAGGCATGGTATCAAACAGTGAAGACAGACACAAGTGATCACAGTTCAAGAGTGTTTATTGAACATTTAAATGGGTTGGTAAATGCCTATTTAATCCTAAGTCTAAAGTTGGGAGCAAGCTACGACCATCAAATAAAAATAACGCAGTCCTAGTAGAATTTTGTCAAAATAAAAGGGCCTATACTAATAAACATATTGCCAATCCTTACTTCTAAATACAAATGGTGTGGGAAACAATGTTATGCAAAAGAAAAGTGTTCAAGAAATGATAGGTCAGGGTAGTTGAGCCGTTGGCTTCCCTTCCCCACGTTTTCAGCACGGGCCAAGGTGGCACACTCGAGCTTAGCACACACTCTGGCTTCTCTAGCATGATAATGCAGTTCAAAACCTCAGTATCAGGACCTTCTGTGCCAAAGTCTTTTTGCCATTCAAAGTGTCTTCTTTCATAGGGCCTAATGCGACAAACATTCAAAGCTCCTTTCTTCTCCAGATTCTCATATGCTGTTACGCTCACCTGATATCCACAGGGACGCCACTCAGCCGTGGCTGGAAGATTAGCACTCTCGAACCCTCTCCCTTGATAATGTGTTGAACGTGGAGAGCGCCTCCAATACAGGAGAACTGGACATAAGCCTAACGTCTCTCTTGGATTGATTCCTAAATCCCTCAGCCTCAAATTCCTCCCTTAAGTCTAGTCTCTCTCCTCACCTTAATATTAGGTATGGTGTGCTCTCTGTCCTGTCCTGCGTCTCTGTGCAGGGACGCGTTGGAGGTGTGGCCGTTCTGCGGCCTAGTTGCTTCACTGGTGCGTTTCCCCGTGTTCGGGTCCAGGCCTGCTGTGACTTCGATTTGCTTGATGAGGTAGGTACTACTGTTGTACAGTCTTTTTGTTGTTATTAATGTCTCTAGTTTCGAGGGTGTCGAAGAATTGGGGCAGAAGTCAATCTTTTTCTTGAGTTCTAGAAAAGCCCTTTCGGCTTCTTCTGTCCATTAAAATTTCTTATTGTTTTTTCGTAACAATGACATGATCCGGTGCACTATCTGAGAAAAGCCTGGGATGAATCGGCGATAAAAGTTTGTGCATATCCATCCTGATCCCTTTTGGAGTGAGGATAAAACCGAGGAAATCAACTTCGGTAACATGAAATGAACATGTTTCAAGTTCAGCATACAGTTGATGTTGACAGAGTTTTGCCAGAACTGAACGAACATGTTTGACATGATCTTGTTTTGAAGAGGAGTATACTAAGATGTCATCAATATAAACCAAAGCGCCCACGTTGATTAGTTCCCGTAAAAAATCATTCATCATAAAATACTGGAATGCAGTGGGAGCATTGCAAAGTCCAAAGGGCATTACCTGATATTCATAAAGGCCATACTTGGTACGAAAGGCAGTTTTCCATTTGTCTCCTTCCTTAACACGAACAAGATGGTATGCTCCCCTAAGGTCCAATTTAGTGTCGATCTGGGCATCCTTAACTTGATCTAGCAGTTCCGGATTTAGAGGCAGTGGATAGCGTTTTTTTACGGTGATTTGGTTCAGTGCACGATAGTCGATGCAAGTTCTCAAGTCCCCTTCCTTCTATGGTACGAAGAATAAGGGACTGGCTGCCGGTGATTTAGACGGGCGGATAAACCCAGTAGCCAGGTACTGATGTAGATAAGATTTGAAATTGAGGTTTTCTGGTTCTGTGAATGCATAGATTCGATCACAAGGGACTTGTGCACTGGGTATGAGATCGATGTGACAATCATAAGGCCTATGTGGCGGCAGGCTATTGGCTTGTTCTTTCTGAAAAACGTCTTGAAAATCTTGTTATTCGCTTGGTAGAGTAGCTCTAACCCCCAGTACTACTGTTGCTGTTCCCCGAACAGATGTCTGTGAATCTTTTTCCTGCTTTTCTTTGTGGTAGCAAGTGAGAGCACAGTTGGATAAGGCCAACTTCTTTGCACGCCAGTCTATTTGAGGATTGTGAGCTACTAATCATGGTATCCCTAAAATCAACCGGAACTGAGGAGCCTTGATGAGGTCGAAAGCAATAGATTCTCAGTGTCCATCCTGGCACAGAAGTGTTAATACTGCTGTACATTGGTTTACTGGACCAGAAGCTATTTCAGTACCATCAACTGTGGTGACCTTTTCAGTAGTCGGCTTTTTTGCATAGGGGAAGCCCTATCTCTGCTGCCAGATCTTGGTCTATGTTGTTTACAACTGCCCCGCTGTCTATGTATGATTCTACGGCATGCATCCGCGATGGTTGTTGGTGATGGATCAAAATCACAGGTAATACAAAGTGTGAGGTCTGTGGCTCATTCTCCTCGCTTGACAAACAGACCTCTAAGATTGCCGGACTTGGTAGTTTTCCATCTCCTTGTTGTCGTCTTCCTTTTCTGTAGCTCCCACAGTTCTCCTCTGAGCCTTTATTGGACATTCTTTGAGGAAATGGCCTAACTTTCCACAGTATAGACATAATAGCTGTTGCCTCCTTTTGTCTCTTTCAGCCTTAGTTAAGGGAGCCCGTACCCCTCAAATTTGCATGGGTACTACAGTGTTCTCCGCTGAACCTGAGACATTGTCCTTTGACCGGATATACATGGCACGAGTGTCCAATCTCATCCGATTGACTTTTCGGTCCTGTAGCCTATGATCTAACTGAACAACACGATTGATGAACTCGCCGATCGTACCGCTAAATCCTTAGTCTTCACAAGACAGTTTTATTACACGAAGGTGAACAAAGCGAACAAAGTACTAGTGCAAAAACTGAAAAAAACTCGAAGCAGAAACAACATCCTCACAATAGCTGGGGCGGATGGTAAAATCTGCTACACTGATGCGGATAAAATTGAGGAACTATCAAGATACCACTCAGATATCATGAGAGGGTCACCAAGAGTACTAGACAACCTACCAAAGTATTTGCAGTCAATACCCAAGCAGAACTCGATTCAGCTAGAGCACCTCGAGTTGCCCATCTCGGCGGAGGAAATAATGGAAGACATTAAATCTCTGAAATCCACGGCTCGCGGCCCAGACAGCTCATCCGCATCCTTTTAATAGAAATATTGCAGGCTCCTGGTCCCTCAGTTGGAGTAATTATTCAACTCTTTCCTGGCGTCGGGCTCTGTCACCAAGTCTATGGCGGAGTAATTAACAGTCCTTTTTCACAAGCCCGGGAATGCTCCCGAACTAACCACCTCTTATCGCCCAATCACGCTCATGAACAATGACGGTAAGATTTTTGCTAAAGTGCTGGCAGGCAGGTTGGGAGCGATTTTACCATGCCTGATTGACAGTGACCAGATGGGGTTTATACCAGGGAGAGGGACTCACGACAATATTCGAAGAACAATAGACATTATTGAACATGCCCACATCCGGGGATAGAATGGCAGTGCTATCATTAGATGCTCATAAAGCATTCGATATGGTGGACTGGGGGTACCTGCGTGCAATCTTGGAACATTTCGGATTCGGCCCAAATTTCACCACATGGGTGATGTCCAATTACCAAACTCCCACAACACAGCTATGGGTCAATGGCAGGAGATCTGAAGCAATACAGATATCAAGGGGTGCCCACTCTCTCCTCTGATTTTTGCTTTGTCAATGGAGCCCTTTGCAGCCAAAATCAGGCAGAATGCCAGGATAGTGGGGGTCAAGATAGGAGGCCGGGAATATAAAATCGCACTATATGCGGATGATGTATTAATAATAACAGCATCAAACTTGGTATCATCCCTTGAATCCTTATGGAAGGAAATTAATGAATTTGGAGCATTATCAGGGTTTAAAATTAACCTACACAAATCATCGGCTCTGGCGATTAATACCTCTAATCAAGGAAGAACCGCCCTCCGCCCGTTAATGCCGATCCCATGGGCAAAAGATGTGATAGAATATCTAGGGGTACGTATCACTAAAGACCCGGCCCAACTATATGCTGCAAATTTTCCGCAACTTATTACAAATCTTAAGAATGACCTAAAGACCTGGTCTTATTGAGAAATGTCCTGGTTTGGGCGAATTGCTGCCATAAAAATGAATATTATCCCCCGGTGGCTATACTTCTACACAGCAATACCGACCCACATTCCGGGCCCAGTACTGGTGGATATGCAAAAGAAATTGCAGGGTTTCGTCTGGGGGGGGCGAAGCCTCGCATTGGTAAACGAATAATGATTCAGGACAAGAATCAGGGAGGACTGGGAGTGCCTGACACAGCCAGATACACCCTAGCAGCTCAGCTATCACATGCCTTCTCTTGGGTGCAAGAAGATGATGCACTGAAATGGACGCAGATAGAGGAGACCTGGTGCCCAGGCAACCCCGCGGACCTTCCACATCTGCCAGAAAGGAAAACGCAAGCGAATAAAGACCCTCTGTCCGCTACGATCACAATCGCTGGAAGTTGGAAGGCAGCAGCTCGGAAATGGGGCATACGGGGCACGCTGGGCCCCCTGTCCCTTATCTGGAACAACCCAGAGTTTTCACCAGGCTGCAGCCCCAATAGTTTCCAATCTTGGAGTGAGGGTGGCCTGCTTAAAACGGGCAACTTTCAAAAGATGCATAGAGAAATTTGTGGTAGAGGAGAGGGAGAGATTTCATTATACCCAAATACGGCACTGGCTGTCTCACAGGGCGGTCCGAGAGAAATGCGCCAAAGAGCTAACAGCTCTAGAGAGCACCCTTACAACCACAAAAAAATGAAGCAAAATCTCTGCACTGTACCGTCTTCTGGACAGGACCGACCCCACGAAAAAAGAAAGATATATGATCGAGTGGGAGAAGGACCTGGGCCGGGAAATAGAGGTAGAGGAATGGGCAAAAATTTGGGCCAGGCTGCACAAAAGCTCACAATGCATTACAAACAGGGAGGGTGGCTACAAACTCTGCTATAGATATTATGTGACCACAGTCCAAATCAACAGAGCTAATCCGAATCTTTCTGATCGCTGCTGGCGAGGCTGCGCCACCCCGGCTCACTATTTCACATGGTATGGGCCTGCCCAAGGGCAGAGGCATATTGGAGGGACGTGATTAAACACATCAAAGACATCACTGGACTCACCATACCTTGGGATCCGGGAATCATTCTCCTAGGGGAAACAGGGGGGGGCGGCATTACCAATCTCAGGACACATTCCTCGTTTGTGTACGCACTTACTCCTCGCAGCAAAAATTGCTATGGCCCGTCTGTGGAAACACGAAGAAGGACCCTCAGTAGCATTATGGTGGTCCAAATGTTGGGACATTGCGGTGGCGGAAAAGGTGACTGCAATCCGAACTAATTCCTTCACCAAAACCATGAACATCTGGGATCCTTTCATGGATTATACAACTAGATTCCCGGCGCTGTCTAGAAGGCCACCACTCACCAGATGGCTACAAAGCAGCCCCCTCTATTGACCAACCCATAGACTTCAACCATATTCACTTTACCTAAAGCTGCCTATATATCCACCAAGACCAAACAGGGTATCGGACAAAGGAGTTCCAGCTAACATCAACTAATCCCTCGCCATCCCTATGAACCTGTATTACTGAAACGTTGCGATTAATGATCATTATACTGTCGTTGATGTCATGTTGATTTGTACAACCTAATAGAATGGTGTTATGAAAAAAGAAAAAAAAAGATTGATTAACTCTGCACAGTCTCTTGGTGGATTAACCACTTGTGCTAGGACGTCCTTTAATTCTCCCCGTAGACCCCGGTGGAATAAAGTGGTCCTTTTATCTTCAGGCCATCCCGTTTCAACAACTAACCTATTAAAGGTCGCTATATGTGATAACAAGTCTTGGTTTCGTTGACGGAGGGACAAAAGTTCACTATCCAATGCTTGTCCTTGGTTATGTCGAGCAAACAGTTTCTCCATTACCTGCTGAAAACCTCTCAAGTCACGTAGCAGTGGATCATCCTGACTTACTAATTGCACAGACCAATCTGCAGCACTGCCCTTAGATATGATAAAACAAAGGCAACATGTGACTGGTCGTTAGGAAAAGCCCCGGGTCTACAAAGGAAATGAAGACTACATTGGTTCATGAACGTTGCGTACTTCTTTGGATCCCCCGCAAACCGTTCTGGTGGAGCTAAAGGAATTGTTCCAGGAAGAGTTATTAGTACCGGACTGGCTGGTGTTGTCACTGGCGGAACGCTTCCAGGCAAGGGGGTCTGTCCTGCCTGTGATTGGAGTAATTGTCTACTCAATTCCTCAGTACGCTCTTTAGTAACTATCATTTCTCTCCGAAGGGCGTTGTGTACTTCGGCACGTAGCTGCCCCAATAACTGGGCTAATTGGTCAGTTTGTGATGTTTCCATGCGGTCCAGGTAGATAGTTATATGAGTCTTTGCATTCTGTTACGCTCACCTGATATCCACGGGGACGCCCCTCAGCCCTGGTTGGAAGATTAGCACTCTCAAACCCTCTCCCTTGATAATGTGTTGAACGTGGAGAGCGCCTGCAATACAGGAGAACTGGATATAGGGCTAACGTCTCTCTTGGATTGATTCCCACCTCCCTCAGCCTCAAATTCCTCCCTTAAGTCTAGTCTCTCTGCTCACCTTAATATTAGGTATGGTGTGCTCTCCATCCTGCGTCTCTGTGCAGGGGTGCGTTGGAGGTGTGGGCGTTCTGCGACCTAGTTGCTTCACTGGTGCGTTGCCCCGTGTTCGGGTCCAGGCCTGCTGTGACTCCAATTTGCTTGATGAGGTAGGTACTACTGTTGTACAGCCTTTTTGTTGTTATTAATGTCTCTAGTTTCTTTCCCTCAGATGAGTTGGAGAGTTTTGGCGTTGTCATGCTGTATAGGATGAGAATCCCAGCAAAGTAAGTGAATGCCACGGTGCACAGCGCCTTCTTGCCTTTTCTTTTTGCTAAGCTGTGCCTGCGCCGCTTCATTTGCAGATCGTTATGATGTTCCGGGCCGCTGTGATGTTCCGAGATCAAGGAGAGACTGCACCTGGTAAGTGGTTTTCATTGTCCTTGCGTGGCCATGAGCGAGTGCTCACTAATAATGTCTCTCTTGTCTCTTTCAGGTTGCTGCAGAGTTCTGAATATGGATGCAGCGTCATAATGAAGAATCCCCGGATGGCGTGTATTCAGGAGAGCAGCTGGTGGTAGTTTGAAGATAGAAGATTCAAGACCAAAGCCAGGCTGCTACTTACAGGTAAGTGCTGAATAATAGTGTTCTTCTTCTTCCAGATACAGGATCCAGCACGTGGCAGGATGCAAGAAACACTGGAGATCAGAACTGAAGACGGTGAGCGTTACGCTTCTAACTGCAGAATAAGGTGAAGCATGTGCTGCTGTTTGGGTGTGGCTTATATAGCCCAAGTAAAGTAGTTCCAGGTAAAGTAGTCCCAGGCCCGGCCACACCCGAAACACTAGACCGCACAGCTCAGTTCTGTGGAACTGAGCTATGTGAGTGCCTCCATGTTAACTGACGTCCCAATCCAAATGTTTTCCTTCACATAACAGTATGAGCCAGGACTGGATCCAAGAGAGTCCCTGATGGTGTTTTGTGGCCCTTGAGGCCACCATGGAAGCCTGTAACCTGGCCCCAGCCGAAAGGCTGGTTTGGCCATGATGACCAGGGGCATGAATCATGACATATGCACATTTTCTCAGGTGATTCACTGTTCACCTCAGGTCCCCCTCTGCTGGGCTCAGAGCCACTTTAACACAATATCCTCAATTGGCCTCCCTCGATCGGGCTCGGACCACTTTATCTCATTTTCCAATCTTGCCTCTCTGTATCAAAAACCGAAAACTTTCAACTGTGCCCAGGATTTTGCTTGACCCGTCGCAAGACCACTTCGATTCACAATTCTTTCTCCTTGTATCTCTTTAACTTTCAATTCTGTCACTTCTCAGCTGGATACCTTACAGAGACCTTTGATTGAGCATGGAAGCGGTGCTGGACCACTCCGTCAACAGTATCATATCTTTTCTTTCAATGTTCAAACATTCATCAGCAGTTTGACTTTACTTGCGCCTTTCATCACACGTTTTTCAACAATATTCATTCCAGAGCTCATTATACAATGTTGCTTCTTGCAACCATGGCTTCAGCACACACCAATCTTGTATCAGTCTCCCCAACTCACCGGCTGTGTTGATTTCTCTGTTGCTACTTTGTTCTTGGAGCCAAGGACGGTACAACGGTGGCTGCTACTTCTCCCCGACATGATTAGTCATGTAGGAGGAGCGCGGGTACCTCTGACACACAATGCAGGATTCTTCAGACTTGTTTCCTGGCCTTATGCTGTCCAATCTCGAGGTCTCATGAAAATAACGGTTTCTTGCCGGCAAGGTCAAGGGAATCTCCCTCCTTACAAACCCCTCGTAGTTCACCATCTTTTGTCCCTCATTTCAGCTGCCGTCTCGAAACTGCTGTTTCCTCGTGTGCTTTGCCTTGGTCAGAGTGTGCCTTCGTGCTCCACCTTTTATCCATGTGGGGAAGCTTAATGGAAGTCAGGTGTGTGTGATGGTCAGTAATTGCCTGACCTCGCCTAACCATTGTATTGAGACACGTCAGGTATACTGCTCGGGTGTTAGTCGGTTCTCTCCCAGAGTGGGCTATCCGTGTGAAAATGTTTGTGTAGGAAAAGGGGAGGGGTTGAGTCTCTACATATCGCACCTGGTAGGATGGGGAAAAGGTGTTACAGGGAAGGGGATATCACGTATCGCCATCCGGTGTCCTACTCCCACTACCTAAAGACCCCTCACCCAGGTGATCCTCCCGCACTGGTCGACCCCCAGGAACTGGATACAAAAACGATGGCCATGTCCTGGCCACCTGAATGACAGATCCCCGGGGACCAGTGGGTGAGACACCTTCTGGTTTCTCACATGCCCTTCCCCTATGCGAGTCTAAAACAGCAGATTTCTCTTCTTCAATCTCACCTGAAGATGATGTGGAGCAGTCAAACCCAATAGTCTAGCTGCACAGTCTGGTTTCTGTCTTCTGGTGGTGCCCTTCTTCTCAAAGAGATAGGGTCTGCTCCGGGAGGTAGCCACTATGTCCAGAGGTTGTTAAACAGAAGGACAGAATGGCAAGCCCTCTGGTAACAGCCCATGCAAATTGAAAAGCCTCAAGGGACAAAATCACCTGTAGATCGTAGACTGTAGTGTTTTTAATGGTATTGGACAGTGAAGAAATCTGCCTTGAGGCAGGATGTTGAAGGGAGAACTCCAATGAGACAGCAGAAAGAAGAGTGCTGCCGATGAAGGATAGCAAAGGGGGCTGGAGAGGAAGGCACCCGGAAGGAGCAGCAAATTGGGGTCCGTAGAATGAAGAAGCAAAAGTGCTAACAAGAGCAGGCGGGAGCACAACCAAACAGGAAGCAGTAGCATGGGGAACAGCAGCTCTGAAGAACAGAAGCAGAAAGCAAGAGGATAAGGATAGAGCACATCGTCATACCCGAAGGAATCACAAGGGTTGCAGCGCATGGAGGGGCAGAGACAGCACAGTAAGTAAAACGCATGTAATGGAATCCAAGCATGTGGAACACTCTAATGACAGTGCTTCCATAGATCCCAGAGCTTCCAGAAGGGGGAGATCATGATGGCGAGGTGGATATACTTGTTCTTTTCCTGGGTTCTTCGAATTGAAGACCTTGGATAGAACAATAGGGAAATGTATCCACGGACTCTTGCATATTACACAGGTTTCTTTTCCTCCGTTCTAGTAGAGGTGGAGTGTTCCCATTTGTCTTCCAAATGTATCCCATAAACTGGCATCAAGGGGTGATTCCTGAATTAGAGACAGCACAGTAAGTAGAATGGGGGGTAGCCATCTTGGAGGAAAACAAGACCGCTACGCTCGTAATGGAATGCAAGCACGTGGAACACTCTAATGGAGGTGCTTCCATAGATCCCATAGCTTCCAGAAGGGGGAGAGCATGACAGTATACCCCCATCTATGGGTGCCGGTACTGGGTTTACCCGGGTGCAGTCTATGAAAGCACTGGATCAACCTTTTTCGCCTTGATGTTAGACACAGACTCCCAGGAGTCTTCAGAGGAAGAATAGCCTTTCCACCTTATGAGATACTGAAGCCTTCCCTTATGATATCTGGAATCACAGATCCTTTCTACTTCATATTCATTAGGTGAAGGATCGCTTCTTTGTCTTCCAGCCTGTTTCTTCCTCTGGAATTTATCAGGAATAAACGTTTGTAACAAGGAGGCATGTAAAACAGGATGAATATGTTGAAGAGCCTTGGGTAGTCTTAACTTAAATGCTACTGGATTGATTTGTGCACAAATGTGAAACGGAGCAATGTACCTGGGAGACAACTTGGATGGTCGGACCCACCTAGGAAGATATTTGGTGGATAACCAGACGTAAAATCCCACTTTCCAATCCAGTACTTCCCCCCTTCCAGGCATTGGCTTGTTGTCTGCTCTCTTCCAGATTCTCATATGCCTTCTTCTGGCATATCGAGATAGAGTCCAATAATGAATCCACTGAAGGTAGACTGGTAGACAGCAAACAAGTGGATGGAAATGACCTAGGATGTCTTCCGTAAACACAAAAACATGGACTCATCCCGATGGCTGAATGAAAGGCATTATCATAGGCAAATTCCGCTTTTGGTAAAGGGCCTACCCAGTTGTCTTGTTCAGCATTAGTGAAGCATCAGAGATATTGTTCCATCGTGTGAGTCGTTCAGTCTGACCATTAGATTGAGGGTCACATACAGATGTTAGGGCCTGATCAACACAATTTCTTCCAAAACAAGGAAGTAAACTGCGTCCCTCGATCAGAAAGAATGGTGCTGGGAAGAGCGTGCTAACAAACGACATCACGCAGGAAGACTTGTGCCATTTCGGGTGCTGTAGGGACTCCTCTTAACGGGGAAAAGTGTGCCACCTTACTGAAACTATACACGGTTACTATTATAGCTGAACAACCCTATGAAGATGGAAGATCTACAACAAAATCTGTTGATAGATGAGTCCAGGGTTCAGTAGGTAAAGTGGGTTGAACAGAAGTCCAATAGGCTTGGTGGTGGAATATTTGTTTCAAGTGCATACAGGGCATGACAACACAAAGCTCTTTATATCGTGATTGATGGAGGGACACCAAAATGACTGGTTTGTAAGATCTGTGGTAGCAGCAACTGCTTTATGTCCAGAAATTCAGGTGTCATGTCCCCAAGATAGGATTTTCAGTTGAAGTGCCTGAATAGGCACAAATAAGTGGTTCTCTAGGAATTACAACCCCTTCTTGGTAAACTTGTATTGAGTACCTGAAGGAAGTGGGAGGCGAGCGATATGAGTGGCTTCCCTGACCTTCTGCAGAAATGAGGAGATGGAAAAAATGAATTTGTCTTCGTTGAACATGCGCTCTCCTTGTGACGAAGAATTAGTACACACTGTTGAACATCGTGACAGGCTGTCAGCAACCAGATTCTTGCTACCAGGAATGTAAGCAACAAAAAAATCATACTGGGCAAAGAAAAAGGCCCACCTGGCCTGACGGGCTTAATGTAGTCCATCTGTTGTAACACACAGAAGTTGCAGTGATCAGTCTGGATTTCAAATGGATGGACCGATCCTTGAAGAAGGTGTCTCCACTCAGTACAGGCTAGTTTGATGGCCAACAACACCCTCTCAATGACCAAATAGTTGGTTTCACTGGGGTTTAGAGTCTTGGAATAATAAGCAATCGGATGCTCCTCTCCCTCCACAGATTGCTTTAGCACCGCCCCTACAGCACCAGCTGAGCCGTCCGTATCTACGATGAAAGGTTGTTCCTGGTTGGGTTGCTTGAGGATGGGTGCTGATCAAAATGTATTTAGACTTCAAATCCTGAAAAGCCTCTTCTGCCTTGATGTTCCAGATGAATGGCACATGCTTCTTCAAGAGGGCTGTGATGGGGAGAACCAAGTTGGAGAAATTTCTTATGAACTTGTGATAAAAGTTTGCTAACCGCAAAACCCTCTGTATTTCCTTCACAGAGGAAGGAGAAGGCCAATTCAGAATGGAGGACACCTTTCTGGGATCCATCTCTACTCCTTGGTTTGATAGAATATAGACAAGGTAAGGGACTGAGATGACTTCAAATACACATTTTTCAGGCTTAGCCAAGAGATGATAGAACCAAAGGCATTCCAATACTTCAGACAGATGTCCCTTACGTTGTTCCAAATCAGAGGTAAAGATCAATATATCACCCAAACAGATGATAACCGACAGGTACAGAACATCGGCAAATAACCAGTACATGAACCGTTGAAAAACTGACAGAGTATTGACACGGCCAAAGGGCATGACCTGTTATTCAAAATGCCTGAGCGAGGAGCGGAAAGCCGTCTTCCATTCATCTCCCACCCGTATGCAAAGCAGATGATGTGCGTCTCTTAAATCCAACTTACTGAAGACGTTGGAACTTACTGAAGACGTTGGCCCCTTGTACAGCTTCAAGAATCTCCCTAATAAGAGGCACTGGGTAGCGATCCCGAATAGTAACCTTATTCAGACCCCTATAATCGATGCAGGGACAGCGTTCTTGCATGTCTTTTTTAGGTATAGAAAACAGGGAAGATCCTGCAGGTTACTTGGAGGGTCATATCAAACCATTCTGAAGGTCGCTGTGTAGGTAGTCCTTGAGGGCTTTCTTTTCCGGAATGGTAAGGGAACACATCCTACCGAAAGGCACCATCACTTCAGATAGTAACTTGATGGCACAATCTTCGGGTCTGTGTGGAGGTAACTCTCTAGGGATCACATCCTTAAAGACATTGGAAAATGCCTGGTATTGTTGAGGAATGCAGTGTAAAGTCATAATACCAGCCGATGAATAGGTCTCTCGCAGGGGCATCTGTCTTGTAAGGGGCTGAAAGACAATGTCATTTACAGTACTCAGATTGAAAGCAAACTGTATTCAAGGACCAATTGATGAGGGGTTTGTGTAAGCACATCCATGGAATTCCAAGTATGACGGGAAAGTGAGCTGCTCTAATGATGTCAAATGTAATGCTTTCTTCATGATGTAATATATATAATGCTAGTGGTTCTGAGGTATGCGTTATGTGACCAGAGCAGAGAGGTGTTCCATCAACTGCTTCCACGGGTTGATCATCAGATTTGGCAAGTTGAGGAACCCTTTTTCTTTTGGCCCAGTGCATGTCCAGGAATTTCCCAGTTGCTCTGCTGTCCAGCAAAGCTAATACTTCCCGTTCTTGTTGGTCACCCCATCGTAGCAGGATCCTTACCACCATGAGACAGGAGTCCATACTTGCTTCCCTGGGTTAGATGATTCCACTGGGACCAAACTTTGAACCCTGGCTAGTTATCCCTCCTAGGACAGGGGTCTGTTGTTTCCCGACCTCCGAGGGGGAACCTCTGGACAGTCTCATAACAAATGTCCCTCTGAAGCGCAATAAAGGCACAATCCCTTGTCTATTCTCCTCTTTCTTTCAGAAGGGATTAAGGATCCTCGTGCCATGCTGATATGCATAGGTTCTTCAGTGTTGATGTTTTCTCGAGAAGCCGGAACCAGAACAGATGAAGGGTTGGAGGAAACAGGAATTTGAGACCGTTTTCTTTTAGTCCGTCGTTCTGATAGGCGGAAAACAATCTGGAGTACCAGAGTAAATAGCTCTTCCAGAGTATTGGGATGTGTAGTGCGAGCCAACTCTCCTTGAGGTCTTCATGGAGGCCTCATCTAAACACGGTAAATTGCACTGCTTCTGGCCATTCGGCTTCTGCTGCAATGCGCTTAAAGACCGATATGAAGGTCACTAGATATGAAGAACCTTGTCTAAAGTCCAGGAGGAATTCTCCTGCGATAAAGACAACTTCTGGTCTTTCAAACATTTGTCTAAGTAAAGCAACAAAAGCATTGAAGTCTTGAAGAACAGCATTGGCTGAAGTGACCAGGGGGGGTAGCCCAGGATGGGGCATTACCAACTAGATTGGAAATCAAAAACCCCACTTGTGTACGGTCTGAAGCATATGCTGTGGGTCTGAATATGAAGTATAATGATATAATGATATAATATTTTATTTATATCGCGCTCGTACACAGGGGTTTCAGAGCGCGACCAGGCAAAGGGAGGGGAAACGGGGAGAACAAAAACAACGATCTTACTAGGCCCAGTGACAATGAGAACACGCATGTGCATAGAGAAGGGAAAAAGGGAGAAGTGCATGGAAGGGGGGAAATTGGAAAGTGCTGAACATAGGAGAGAGCAAAATAAATAGTAATAAGTCAAATAGAAATAAATAAATAAAGGTGATACACAGTAGTAGTGCAGCCGGAAAGTGGCAAAGTGCTAGGTAAGTCAGATAGGGTGTATCTAAGTGCAGAAAAGGCGTGGGTGGGGGACTGTATGGGTACAGCTACAGGCCCCAATGCAAGGGGTGGCCCAGAGGCAGTGCAGGGGGGTGGCAGGGTGAGCGGGTACCTGGGCCCGAAGGACAGAGGGTGGCCAGGTGCACAGTGCCGAGAGAGAAAGCAAGTCAGCAGGGAAGAAGAGGAGTAGAAGCGAAGAGGAAGGTCTTGAGGTGCTTCCGGAACCGTAGATGGTTCTCCTCAAGTATACTACACATGCATCCAAAAATTCTTTGAGCTTTTTAGGTGAGCCGTCATATTTTCCAGAGGCCAGTCCCAAAGGAAGGAGATCGGTCTGACGGGTGTCCCTTGCCGCTACCAAATGGCGAAGCACCATATTGTCAGCTTTTAAACCCTGCACCTCCATGGATAAACCTTGTACCGCAGATATAAGTTCTTGCACCTGCTCACCTGTAGCCGTCGTAGTTGGGCATTACAAGCTCTTAATAAAAGCAGTTTTCTCTTCTTCACTCTCACCTAATGATGATGTGGAGCGGTCAGATTCCGATGGTCCAGCTGCAGGGTATGGTTTTTGTCTTCTGGTGGTGCTCTTCTTTCCGAAGAGATAGGGTCTGTTCCGGGAGGTAGCCACTATGTCCTGAGGATGTTAAACAGAAGGACAAAATGGCAAGCCCTCTGGTAACTGCTCATGCAAGGGGAAAAGCCTCCAGGCACAAAAACCCCTGTAGATTGTGGACTGTAGCATTTTCAATGATATTGGACAGTGAAGAAATCTGCCTTGAGGCAGGATGCTGAAGGGAGAACTCCACTGAGAAAGTGGAAAGAAGAGCGCTGCCGGCGAAGGATAGCAAAGGCAGCCGGAGAGGAAGGCACCCGAAAGGAACAGCAAAATGGGGTCCGTAGAATGGAGAGCAAAAGTGCTAATAAGAGCAGACAGGAGCACAAACAAACAGGATGCAGAAGCAGGGCAGTGGACAGCCGCCCTGGAGAACAGGAGCGGAAAGCAAGAGGAGAAGGATAGAGCACAACATCTTACCCAAAGGTATCACAAGGGTTGCAACACACTGGAGGGGCAGAGACAGCACAGTAAGTAGCACGTGCATAACAGAATCCAAGCATGTAGAACACTCCAATGGCGGTGCTTCCATAGATACCTAGGCAATTTTGCCTGCGGTGTGGGCCGCACACCCTTGTATCCCGTTGGGATCTTTATAAATATTTTAACTTCTCAGTAATCCAATTCAAATAGTATTTGTTCATAAATTCTGTGATTTTATTCTAGAGCTTCAAAAAAACAATGTATTGTTACTTTCTTTGTGAGCAAACATCCTAGAATGGCCAATGCATTTCAGATTTAAAAGTCCTTCTTCAGGGCCTTGTCTAATCCAGATCAATAACCAAATAAATAACCAAAATACAATCAACAATGATTGTTAATGTAGCAGACCAAAGAACAGAGTAATCAAATTCAAACATGACAAATGAAGAGATATGAAGAAACATAAAATTAAACTTAAATGTAACAGGGTACCCTCGTACATAAAAACATATAAACATACATGAGAGAAGAGAAAAAAAATTATATGCATCAACATTCTTCATTGCATATACAATGCACCAACATATTTTGTTGCGATATCTCAATATTCTCTTTTCATGAATCCCCTGCTTCATGCATATATACCAATACATTGATGCACCTCGTGTAATGATGTGCATGCTATCAAAGTGAGTGCTTGTGCACTAGACGCTATGTTGTCGTGCCTAATATTAGCTTCTGTACGAGCCCATTCATGATGATATGACTATTGTGCAGCTTACGTGCGAATCCAATCTTTCAAGAAATATCGTACGAAAGCGTGATCGCTTTCGCTTCAATATGCAGCGTAACCACTTTCAATCGAACGCACACGTTTGTTTAACTTATGTGCGAGCCCATGCATAATAATCTGACTATTGTGCAGCTTATGTACGAATTCAAAAATCTAAAAATCTAACCTTTCAAGGATTGCCGTTCGAAAGCGTAAATGCTTTCGCTTCAATACGCGGTGTAACCGCGTTCACTCAAACGCTCACATTGACCTGTTTAAATGCAATTGTCAGCTTTTAAACCCTGCACCTCCATGGATAAACCTTGTACCGCAGATATAAGTTCTTGCACCTGCTCACCTGTAGCCGTCGTAGTTGGGCATTACAAGCTCTTAATAAAAGCAGTTTTCTCTTCTTCACTCTCACCTAATGATGATGTGGAGCGGTCAGATTCCGATGGTCCAGCTGCAGGGTATGGTTTTTGTCTTCTGGTGGTGCTCTTCTTTCCGAAGGGATAGGGTCTGTTCCGGGAGGTAGCCACTATGTCCTGAGGATGTTAAACAGAAGGACAAAATGGCAAGCCCTCTGGTAACTGCTCATGCAAGGGGAAAAGCCTCCAGGCACAAAAACCCCTGTAGATTGTGGACTGTAGCATTTTCAATGATATTGGACAGTGAAGAAATCTGCCTTGAGGCAGGATGCTGAAGGGAGAACTCCACTGAGAAAGTGGAAAGAAGAGCGCTGCCAGCGAAGGATAGCAAAGGCAGCCGGAGAGGAAGGCACCCGAAAGGAACAGCAAAATGGGGTCCGTAGAATGGAGAGCAAAAGTGCTAATAAGAGCAGACGGGAGCACAAACAAACAGGATGCAGAAGCAGGGCAGTGGACAGCCGCCCTGGAGAACAGGAGCGGAAAGCAAGAGGAGAAGGATAGAGCACAACATCTTACCCAAAGGTATCACAAGGGTTGCAACACACTGGAGGGGCAGAGACAGCACAGTAAGTAGCACGTGCATAACAGAATCCAAGCATGTAGAACACTCCAATGGCGGTGCTTCCATAGATACCTAGGCAATTTTGCCTGCGGTGTGGGCCGCACACCCTTGTATCCCGTTGGGATCTTTATAAATATTTTAACTTCTCAGTAATCCAATTCAAATAGTATTTGTTCATAAATTCTGTGATTTTATTCTAGAGCTTCAAAAAAACAATGTATTGTTGCTTTCTTTGTGAGCAAACATCCTAGAATGGCCAATGCATTTCAGATTTAAAAGTCCTTCTTCAGGGCCCTGTCTAATCCAGATCAATAACCAAATAAATAACCAAAATACAATCAACAATGATTGTTAATGTAGCAGACCAAAGAACAGAGTAATCAAATTCAAACATGACAAATGAAGAGATATGAAGAAACATAAAATTAAACTTAAATCTAACAGGGTACCCTCGTACATAAAAACATATAAACATACATGAGAGAAGAGAAAAAAAATTATATGCATCAACATTCTTCATTGCATATACAATGCACCAACATATTTTGTTGCGATATCTCAATATTCTCTTTTCATGAATCCCCTGCTTCATGCATATATACCAATACATTGATGCACCTCGTGTAATGATGTGCATGCTATCAAAGTGAGTGCTTGTGCACTAGACGCTATGTTGTCGTGCCTAATATTAGCTTCTGTACGAGCCCATGCATGATGATATGACTATTGAGCAGCTTACGTGCGAATCCAATCTTTCAAGAAATACCGTACGAAAGCGTGATCGCTTTCGCTTCAATATGCAGCGTAACCGCTTTCAATCGAACGCACACGTTTGTTTAACTTATGTGCGAGCCCATGCATAATAATGTGACTATTGTGCAGCTTATGTACGAATTCAAAAATCTAAAAATCTAACCTTTCAAGGATTGCCGTTCGAAAGCGTAAATGCTTTCGCTTCAATACGCGGTGTAACCGCGTTCACTCAAACGCTCACGTTGACCTGTTTAAATGCAATAACCTTCTTTAGATATACAGCGTGACATATTAGGTATCGTAACATTCTCAAAACATTGCGCGGTATTTAGCTGAGTCCCAAATCGACTAGTTTGTGCATTTCACGTACCTTGTGTACAATGTCAGTGTGCTGTCAAAGCCGTATGCGCTGACTCATTGTCTGCCGCCGGCTCCTACCTAAGTAAACAGTGAGTGTTTCCCCGGGAGTGTGGCTGCGGTTGCTACAGTGACTGACCACTCCAACATGGATGCTTGTCCATGTGGATGCCGCCATCTTACTTGGGGCTTCATAGAGACAAGAAAGGATTACTTTCTGTGATAGCTAAAATAGTGGTGCCTTATCAACAAATCATGTACCATATTGCATGACGTATATCCAAAACAAAACAATAAAATGTCTTAATAACCAACTGAGATTAAATGCAGAAGTCATGCAGCTAATCTTCATAACATAAAATAAAATAACATAAGCAAAAAAGTATATGCAAAAACACGTTACTCAAAACAAAAAAAATCCAAGAAATTAGTGATTGACATCCAAACTAACTGTTCAGGTTATGAAAGATCAATGGAAATATCATTCGTAGAATATCATCTGGATAATTCTCATATGCGTGACATCTTGATGATACACCCTCGTGTATTGCCCATGAAGAGCAATGTTGATGGGTCAATTAAATTTATAGAAAGCACTTCAAGTCAAACTCTTCATTCATTCCTCTAGGTGAATATTTATAAAGATCCCAACGGGATACAAGGGTGTGCGGCAAAATTGCCTAGGTCTCTCTTCACACAGTCTATTTTCTTTGTGCTGACACATGGTAGCACGAGTTAGTGGGCTGCAGCCGTAAAAATAACACTATCAACTGGTAAATCTACACAAAAAACAAGAAAATTGGCGGTGTCCACTCTAGTCCTCTGTTCTCTCTCTGTATCTCACACTTCCGTGTAATCCAGAGCGGTGGCACGCAAAAATGTCATATGAAGATATTGAAAGGGGGCGTGGGCTGGAGCTGATGGCGTGCAGCGGCTGATCCGCTGAGCTCCGGCCGAGACGCCGTTTCCTGATCCTTTTTCTCCAGCATACAAGAAGCAATAACCCGCTGAAAAGAACGCAGTTGTGGGGGAAGCGGTTCCCTCCAAGAATCTCTCGAAGGGTTGATTATCGGACCCCCTGGACAGCAGTGCTGGGCCCGGAATGCGCTCCCTCCCCCGCCGGGCCCGGCTCCAAGATGGCGGCCTGAACAACTTGGCAGGGTCCCCGTACGGAGCACACACACTTCCGCGCCCCCGGGCCTGTGCACCAGTCGGGACTGGAGAGGAGGCGTCAACTGGCGACGCCCAACCGAGGCAGGCGCCGGGACCCCGAGCTCTCACCCTGCTCCCCCTCCACCGCAGAGATCGGCCCCAGCTGGCATTACGCGCCGACGAGGGAACACGCAAGGGTCCCCGAGCTTGTGGACCCCCGCTCCACGACCAGATAGCGAGATCTCGGACGGAGGAGCACACAGAAGAACGCGCCCATGCTGCCAGTCTCCGGACCCCAGGAGCCACCCCAGATCCTGGTCGAGACTGCGGAGTGAACACGGGACACAGGAGCCTGGCAAACAAGGTGTGTGCAACCGTAAGACACCCGCTAGCGGGACCCCCGGTTCCACCCTTCCTGGTCGCCGCCTGTGCCCACCTCCTAGGCTGGAGCATCTTCACTGCTGTGCCCCACGTGCCCCAACGCCTATACGCCTGTGACCGGAGTGCAAGCGCGGTGGGGGCAGCGATAGCGAGAGCCTGGACAAGCTGGTGGAGGCCCGGAGCACTCACGTCATTGGCGGCCAGCGCCCAAGATTGCTCCCAATTTTTACTCTTCGAACACTCTGGGTACGCTCTACTCGAGAACCTCCCATCTGGACACATAAGTGGCCCCAAACTTTTTTACTCCGGCGGTTGCACAGATCTCGAACTTTAGCGCACCCGCTCCTGCTCCCCAAAAATGGCCGCCAAAAACAAAACTAAAGCTGCCACCATGGATTCCTTTGTTTCAACTAGGGCTAAGACCCCCACCCAAGCCAAGACTAGCCCCACCGAAAACACTCGGCCGACAACCACTCCCAAATCCTCGACGCTATTGCCTCATTGAAAACCCATATCGACTCCAAGATCGATGAGTTTAAGATAGATATACAACTCATCAGACAGGATGCTCGCAACTTGGCGGAGAGGGTGACGACCTTAGAGAACACGGCAGAGGAAACGTCCGGGACCTCCGCAGCCCTACAGTCCGAAGTCTCGAACCTGAAAAGGAAGGTCGCAATCCTCGAGGAAAGGGCTGAGGAGGCCGAAGGTCGGGCCAGGCGGGGAAATATCCGGATCCTGGGAATCCCAGAGGGGAACGAAGGCTCGAATACCACATCCTACGTCGAAACCCTGCTGATACAGGAGTTCGGAGACGGCAAGCTGTCACAGAGGTTCGCCGTCGAAAGGGCCCACAGGTCCCTCCATAAACGGCCGCCCCCCGGCTCACACCCATGACCAATAATAGCCAAGATATAAAATTTTCAAGACAGGGAAATCATATTGAGACACTCCAGGGAAACAGGTCCTATCGAACGTGGAGACTCCAAGATCTCCATATACCCAGACTACACTCAGAAGGTGCAGAGGGATAGGAATTCATTCGTCCCGATCAAGGCTAGGCTTCGCCAACTGAACTTCAAATATAGGTTGCTCTACCCGTCCCGCCTAAGAGTCATCTACAACGGCCGAGTGGTATTCCTCGACAACCTGGAGGCAGCCAATATGTGGCTAGAAGATAATAACCTTGCTGAAGGCAAGGACGCCCCACGGAAAGAAGACTAAACCCCATAGACCTTTTCACGGCGCCCGCACGCGGCCATAAAGCGTGCATGAAACGCACATTGTCGGACCCCAGAAGGTAATCCAGTTAACAGTTTGTCATAGGAAACGGCCCTTGTTCGGCCCTGCCGCCTCGCACCAGCCCCACCCCCAGCGAAAAACAAAATCGGGCCAGTTCTTCGCCCGACCCGACTCGCGCCCGATCCCCGGATGGGTTCATACGGCTCGAGTGCACCTGATCACCGCGACAGTGTTGTAGTCGCTGGGTGCACCAGTTTGAATTATGTTACTAGTTTTGTTAGTTTCACAGTCTTCGTTTCACTAATTCCAGTAAGACACAAGATGGACACAGGTGATAAACCAAGTGATTGCGAACCAGACGCCGCCACCATGCAGCCCGCTATCCGCGGCCTGACACCACACCAGGCCACAGGGATTGTATCTCATCCCAAATCCAGAACACTGCATCAATGGCGTCACATCTTACCGTGATGACGTGGAACATGAGGGGAATGGGCTCGTACCTCAGAAGGAATCGCATTCAATCCAACCTCAGAAGGAAAAAAGTTTCGATTGCGATGTTACAAGAGACCCATCTCACGGAAGACGCAATGTCCAGGCTAGCAGACCGATGGGAAGGGACCTTGTGTGGGTCCCCATACTCCAAATATGCGAGAGGCGTACTAATATGGGTGAACCCGAACGTGCCCTTCCAGCTACAGGGGTGTGAATCCGACAAGGCAGGAAGACTCGTGATAATGTGGGGCACCATAGAACAGACGCCGATTTGCCTGGCCAACACATACTTCCCACAGCACGGAATCCCGTCATACCTCAGCGTATTAAATGCCAAGTTGGCACACCATCGTGGCCGTACCTTCATATGGGGTGGAGACTTCAATTGCGTCATGGACACTGCCATGGACAGATCCCTTCCCCCTCCCAAACAAGCAACCCCGCAACTCGCACCCTGACGGAAACAATCAACCAACTTAACCTGGTGGACATCTGGAGGGCACAACACCCAGCTGACAGGATCTACTCACACTACTCAGCCCCCCACGGAGTCCACACAAGAATCGATTACTTGTTCATAGACAGGGAACAGGTCCCGCTGGCAATAGCTTCCGAGTACTTGGGGAGATCCATCTCTGACCACTCCCCGCTGAGCATGCATTGGCAGCTAAGGGGACCCAGACCCCCGATTCCCTTGTGGAGGATGCCCACCACGACACTAGATGACCCGGAGTTCAGAGAAGATCTTGCTGACAGATTGGAGGAATATGTCGAAATCAACAAAGGATCAGTGTCCACCTAGAGCACACTTTGGGAAGCCATGAAGGTGGTTACCAGGGGAGAAATCATATCCAGAGCTGGCGGCATCCGCAGACAGTTAAAGGCGACCCTGGATACACATGAGCAGAGATCACCCGCATGGAAGCCACCTCAGACATTTCTCCAGAGGTCGAAGTGAAATTGAAAGTGGCCCGTGAAAATTGTCAGAAATCCTGGGATTGCAACATACACCACCAGATCCCAGAAAGAGTCAGACAAACCGGGCAGATTGCTGGCCTGGCTGTGTAGGCGTGAACATCCCAAACACCTGCCCACGGAGATAAGGGATGATGAAGGAGTATCCCACAAGACGCAAATGGGGATCAACGAGGCATTCGCTAAATTCTACTCAAAACTGTATGCCCATGAAGCCCAGATACCCACCGAGTCATTAATAGAAACCCTGGATGAGATAGGCCTACCCCGAATATCCAGCGAGCAGAGAGAAGAACTGGAGCTGGAGATCTCTCCCGAAGATGTTAGGGAGGCTATCAGGTCGCTCGCCACCAACAAGGCCCCTGGCAGTGACGGCCTCCCGCCGGAATTTTACAAGACATATGTATCTATTCTCACTCCCATCCTACACGAAGTTTACCAGGAGGCCTATGCGAATGGGATCTTGCCCAATACTATGAAAGAGACTATAATCATCCCCATGCTGAAGCCTCACAAACCACCCACTGATTGTGACTCCTATCGACCGCTGGCTATGCTAAACTATGACAGCAAGATCCTCACCTCGATATTGGCCAGCAGACTTGCTAGAGTGATGGGGTCCATAATCCACGAAGACCAGAATGGGTTCGTTCCCGGACGTAACACTATGGCTAATCTGAGGAGGCTACAGCACATCATGGCCGAAACCTACGAGTCCGACGAAGACCTAGAGATACTGTCACTCGACGCTATCAAAGCCTTCGACTCCATCTATTGGGAGTGGCTTGTGGAGGTCTTGAGGAATTTTGGTTTTGGTAAAGGATTCATTAGATGGATCCAGGTACTCTACAACTCCCCGACGGCCAGGGTCAGGACAGGCAGGACACTATCGGATTCCTGGGAAATACAGAGGGGCACGAGGCAGGGATGCCCACTCTCGCCCATGCTATACATACTGGAACTAGAACCGCTCGCCATATATTTCCGACAACAATTCTTCGATGCTGGCATTAAGGTGGGCAACGTCTACAACATAATATCGCTATATGCGGATGACGTCCTTCTCTACCTAAGGAATCCCGAAGCCAATGCACCAACTGCACTGGAGGAACTTGATAACTTCGCGAAATACTCTGGAATACAGTTCAGCAGACACAAATCCTCTGCATTCCCCCTAGCCAGATTGCGGGACACCCCAGCAAATGACCTCCCGCCCATAGGGATAAAGTGGCAACTAGACAAGTTCCGGTACCTAGGAATCAATGTGGGCCACACTCCGCAGCTCACACATGAGCACAACACTGAAGTCGCAGTCACCAACCTCCGAAGATCTATAAAATTCTGGTCCAAGCTCCCACTAGCGATGGTGGGAAGAGCGGCGATCACCAAAATGATAATTCTCCCCAGATTCCTATACTTCTTCGTGAACATTTCCCACTATGTTCCGCCGCACTTCTTCAGGAAACTAGAGGCTATCATCGGGGACTTTCTGTGGGGCCCCCATAGGCACAGACTGTCACTGGCCACGCTAACTTTGCCACATAAAGAGGGAGGAATAAAACTCCCAGACCTACAGCTCTACTACCTGGCCGCTCAGCTCAGCCACATCACGAAATGGTTATCGGATGAACCAACGGCCGAATTAGGGCTACTGAAACAATACCACACCAACCTAATCCCTAAAGAAACCCTATGGTACCCTCTCCGGCAACCTCTGGACATCCCCCTAATCGTTGAGCTTGGCAGGAAGATATGGGCCAGGACCTGCTACATAAGGAAGGTGAAGCACCCATACTCTCCTGACAACCCTATAGTGGTGGATGTGTGCAAAACCAGGGCAGACCTCTCTGTAGCTAGGAGATGGGAAGAAGCTGGCATATACACGTGGGGGGACTTGTTCGGAGAAGAGGGATTCAGGGACTTCGAGTCGCTACAGGACATTGAAGGACTCTCCAGGGGCCAATTTCTCTGGTACCACAGGCTCAAACAGGCCGCCAAGAAGCAGTGGAACAGCTGGCCAGAGGAACCCACCCCAGACCCGCTGCTGCAGGAACTGCATGACCTCTCGGATGGTTGGAGACCAATCTCCAGGATTTACAGCAAGCTCATTGATAGACCTAATCCCAAAGGATTGACACTGAAGGCGAGATGGGAAGCAGATCTTGAAACACCACTCACCGACAAGGAATGGGAGAGAGCACTAATACACCCCAAGAAGGTGTCAAGAAACTCCAGATTTGGTCAAATACAGCTGAACATCCTTCACCGAACTTACATGACTCCCCAAAGGGTTGCTTCATTCAACAAGAGGGTCTCACCGGCTTGCCCATGGTGCGGGAACGACAGGGCGGATATGATCCACATGTTCTGGACTTGTACGAGGGCGATGTCACTCTGGTCCAAAGCCAAACCGTTTTGCAAGGACGCTGGAATGGAAAGATACGACTGGACACCCGGAGAATGTCTACTTGGGACCTACCCCAGACCAAGTAAGCTCAAACACATTGTGAAGTTGATGGACCTTTCTTGCACATTAGTAAAAAGAACCATAGCAATGGCCTGGAAGACGCCTGCCGGTCCCAGGTACGAACGGTGGCTACATGAGCTGGAAAGATGGACGGCTGCCGAAACCAGAGCCTGGCAAGAAGGAACCATAACCAGCGGGGACCCCACAAGCGGCACCTTGGAATCCTGGAAGGCTCTCCTGAGAGACATGCGCTTCAACGCAGACCATAAGCCTCCCTGAGAACCCATAACGCTTTGTAGTATTGTCCTTTTGCACCACCACAGAGTCGATGCCCCCTGAAACTGTTTTCCCCTCACTTCCTGAATAATCAGCACTCTGTTAATCACAAGCCATCTCGGACTCTAAATATATCACCACACGAGCACTGTTGTTTTTGTTGTTGTTCTTTTATTTTTCTTTATAGTTCGTAAAGTTTGTATTCTTTAATTTCTGTTTCAAAACCAATAAAATACTTTTTTTTAAAAAAATGAAGATATTGAAAAATTCACAGATTCACGAGCTACTACTTTAGGTTTTTCAACCGATGAGGCAAACACCATTATTGGTCTAATCAAAGATACACATTCGGCTCCAACAAGTACAGGCCCGAACAAGAAGATCAAACAATTGGAATATCTCATTCGAAGAGAAGGCAACCGCAAATTGCATGCAGTAACACTTGGACGCTATTATAAAGCCCAACGTATCCCTTGAGGATTAAGGATTGGTCTGAAACCAACATTATGCAAAGAAAATAAAGAATTCATAAAGAAGTGGGAGCAGATTTTAAACAGATGCTCACTTGATCTTATTCTTCTCACTATCCAAGAGCTGTCATCTAATCTGTCCACCTTAGAGAAAGAAATACAGGAATTAACCAACGAACTTACTGAACTCACTAACAAAGAATCTTTTGTAGACATCCTAGCAGATATTAATACACGACTTGAAAGTTATAAGTCAGATTTGGAAGCAAGGAAAATACGCAAATTCCGGCGTGATACGTTTGACTACCTACGAGACGAGGTTTACACCTGGGCAGATAAATATCAGAACCAACCACCACAATTCAAGAAACCACAGACTGAACAGAGTAGTTCAGACACAGATTCAAGCAGAGAAGAAAACCCTCAAAACCAACCAAAAGCATCAGGAAGCAGTGACAGTACAACAGAATGTGGTCCCAGAGCCAGAAGAAATAGTCAAACTTCTTTAGACAGCAGCAGAGGAGGAAGAGAACGAGGAAGGGGAAGAGGAAAAGGACCCGGTGTCCAGACGAGATTTCAAACACGTACAACTTAGTAGTGAACATCTCCAGCAGGGCCTTAAGCAATCAAGAGAACCAAGTTTTACAGAATGGTTTAAAATTTGTACCGACTTATGGTACTAATCTGTTCAACACAAAGGTTGAGTTACACAAACTCACATGCAAACTCAAACTGAAAGTGTTTTTTGCTCAAATCGAGAACGAACGTCATATTGACAAAAACCCTTCAGATCTAGTGGAGTTCAAACCTAAGAGTACCTTTGTAGCTCCCATCATAGTTCCTGCAGTAGACATTTTTGAGAAAATAGTCCTTGCAGACCTAAAAAAAGATACATTTCGGCGCACCTAAATATAAGAACCTAAGTAGAGGTGAAATGGCTATTATTAAAGAACTATATATGGATGAAAAGATCACCATAAGGCCGGCGGACAAAGGAGGGGCATTAGTAATCCAGAACACAGACGATTATAAAAGAGAATGCCTACGACAGCTCAATGACCACACGATTTATGCAAAAATAGATCATGATCCGATCAACAAAATTAAAAATGACCTAGAGTCAATACTTACCAGAGCGGAAGAATTAGGAATGATTACACACAAAACAAAACAGTTTTTACAGAATCCCCGACCCAAAACACCACACTTTTATCTTCTTCCGAAAATACATAAAGATTTGAATAATCCACCTGGAAGACCAATTGTGGCAGCAACAGGAGGGATATTACAACCCTTGGGTACCTATATCGATTACTTCCTACAACCGATCATACAGAAAACCAACACATACGTCAAAGACAGTAATCATTTTTTGAACATTTTGCAACATATTCAACTGGAAGAGAACGATATCCTGTTTACAATAGACGTCAACAGCCTTTACACCAGTATACCTCATGATCTTGGGCAAGCAGCAGTGGAATGGCTCCTATTACAGGAAGATAATATAGGAGCATACAAAGAATTTATTTTGACTTTACTCACCTTTATTTCCATGAATTCTTATTTCACGTATGAAAATGAATACTATCTTCAGACGTCTGGAACGGCGATGGGAGCCACGATGGCACCCGCATACGCTAATGCATTCATGCATCACTTTGAAACCGAACATATTCTCGAAAAAAACAAATGGAAGAACCAACTAAAAGTATGGTTACGATATATAGATGACATCTTCAGGATATGGAAGGGAACCAGCGAGTCATTGCAAGATTTTCTCAGATACATTAGTCAGATTGACACTCGGATACAATTCACTGCAGAAATAGGTAATCCCAACATTCACTACCTTGATGTGGAAGTAAAGGTCAACCAACAACAGATCACAACCTCACTATACACCAAGCCCACTGACAGGAACAACCTACTACATCGCATGAGTCTCCATCCGCAGAACATGCTACGCAATTTACCCTATGGGCAAATGCTACACCTAAAAAGGATCATCGGTGATCAAGATGAACTACATCAAGAACTGCACAAACTGCAGAATAAACTACTCGCTCAGGATATCGTCAAGAAGAATTAGATCAGGCATCATCTAAAGTGACAGTCAAAAGCAGAGCCAGCACACTAGAACAAAGACCAAAGAAAGATGCTTCCACAATAGTGTACGTGTCAAGATTCTCCACTCAGAGTGCACAAATAAAGAGATGTATTATTAAGCATTGGTCTATACTTACTAGTGATGAACACACAACATCTTTATTTCAGATTAAGCCTGTGTTTGCGTATCAACGCTCAAGCAACTTACGTGACCTTTTGGTCAATACCAAAGACAACAAAGACAGACAAAAGAAAGATAAACAACAGGGTGCCTACCCGTGTTTGAATTGCAATCATTGCAATAGTTTCATCAAAGGGAACACAGTAACACATCCTTATTCGGGAGAAAGGATCAAACTGAGGTACTTTGGGACATGTGACTGTATTGCTCTCCCCAAAGTGCACGGAAAAACATAAATCACCAAGGCAATTACAGAGCAAATACTTTGTCCTCAGACAGACACAATAACTTACAGCCACACACTCTTAGAAGATAATCAGCTCTTATACGGCTATTTATTCAAAGCTTAGAAGTACATATAAATAACTCACAAAAATAATATGGACATAAATCACAGAAGAAGCAAATAATTCAAAAGGAAATACATCACCGTGAGCATAACAGGATTCCTCATCTCGCCCAGAAGCGGCTGGAAGACCCCGGGAACAGCCAGGCCAAGAGCACCACAGCTCACAGGAGTGCCGGACGTAAGCGTCCTTCTCCAGCTGAAGTCTCACCTGACCACCTCCGGGTTTCCGCATATATACACACTCCACAAAGGGGAGTCAATTCTCGAACCTTCTGGAAATTGCACTTGCGCAGTTGATGAGAAGCCGTCGGTTGCCAGCTGGGTCAATCGAGAGCTACCCCCAAGAAGCGGAATGCCTCCCTTCTCTAAAAACACGCTCCACGGAGAACAGTAGCAAACCATAACAAAGTTAGCTTTCCCAGCAGAAATGTCCTTGACCGCATACCAGGTTTGGAAAGCATGTTTTTCTCAGCACCGTGAATCTAACACTTAGCAAAATGTGTGCAGCTTTTCACTGCGGCATGACGTAAATATCCATCATGGCTCCGAGCGCTCCCAGAATACACTGCGCGCCAGCGCCATTTTAGTTCAAGCATAAAAATTCCACCCTTGGATATTTACCTTCCATAGCCCGGTGACACAGGAACCGGTCTCTGAAACCTACGAAACATTAAAGCTAAATTGTGAATACATTGAATGCAACAACAACAAGCAATTATGACAGCTACTATAATAAAAATGCAAGCAAAAGCATAACGTAGTGCACCCCCAATATCAGGTATCCATGAAAATAACCAATCCCACCAATTCTCAGTACGATCTTGAGACACTTGAGAAATGAGATCCCTCAAACCTCGAATATGACTTTCAATAGATCGTGAATGGTCACTTAAATTGAAACAACACATACCTTCACCAGCCAGACACAGGATCTACAAGGCAAACCCAGAAAAGAGATATCAGTGTTGCACATCACTCTCTCAGGTAACATTTGTCTGCGGGTACATATTGCCATTTCTTTCTACCAGGCTCCATAACTAAAACTACTTAATCTTTGCCTGATGCAATGACATCTGCGGGCACTGGTGGGCCACTAGGCTTTTCCACCCACACCTTTTCCCCCCGGTACCATACTGTCTGAAGAGCCAAAACCGTGGTCCCCACGGGTAGTTAACACTGTAGGAGGCTCCCCCTTCTTAATCATGGACAACTTAACGGGAATAATTATCAATTGGGCTACTCGATCACCCTTGTGGATTGATAACAGTTGGTCCCCACTATTCATTAGGATTAGTTTAATCTCACCTTGGTAATCAGCATCAATTACCCCTCCCAACACTTGAACTCCCTTCAATACTAGGCCAGATCTAGGGGCAATCCATCCCATATGCTCTGGGGGAATCTGTACTCCAATCCCTGTTTCAATTACAACTATTCCTCTTGGGTCTAATCTGATTTCTTCATGGGAATGCAAGTCTACCCCTGGTGACTCAGGAGTTGCTCGATAGGGAGCTAAAGAACCTGGAGTAATTTCCCAGTACAATAGTGTTTCTCTGACTGAATTGGGTTGAACCTGTAAATAGGAGTCATTAATCGCATCAAAGGAGTTTCATGTTCATACACAGGCCTATTGTTTAACACTTGCACTGCATCAAACACACGATCACGCCAGCCTGCCACACTGCTGTCTCCAGATTTGCGCAACTGTTCTTTCAATAACCCATTCATTCGTTCAATTTACCCTGAAGCAGCTTGGTAATATGGAACGTGGTACAACCACTCAATGCTCTTTTCCTGACAAAACTCCTGGATTAATTTGCCTTTGAAGTGTGACCCATTGGGCCTCATTACAACTCAGGCGTTAAGGGTTAACGCCACCGTTAACCCTTAACGCCTGATTCTGATTTTAACTCCTGCTTTTAGCAGGCGTTAAAATCCATGGCGCTAACCTGCCATGGTGCTAATTACGCCGCCGTAATTTACGGCGGCGTAATTAGCGCCTTCCCCACTCCCATTATGCCCTATGGGGCAAAAATGGGAATGGGGAAGGGAAAATGGGAAATGGGGATTTACCGCCCCACTCACCTTGGAATGGGGCGGTAAATCCGCCATCCACCATGGTGTAAACGGAGTTTACACCATGGTGGTAAAGTTGGTGCACTTAGCACCAAGGTTGTAATGAGGCCCATTGTCACTTTGAATCTGCAAAGGCACCCCATAATGTAGTATGATCAGATCTAACGGTATCAGGTAATAATATTGCCATATATATGGTCGCCGTAAATAATATCGCTGGGAAAATGTCGTGCCGATATTATTTGGGTGACCATATATATGGGGACAGGGGCAAAAAAACAAAAAAAAATTAAAAAACAAAAAAAGAAAAAAAAAAAGTTTGGGGGTTGCGGGGGTGTCCCCCGCATGTTACATGCAATAATGTTGCCACAAAAAAACGGCCATTTTTTGGCGATATTTTTGCATGACGAGATTTTTGTGGCGACATTATTACATGGAACCAATCTAACAACCTGATGGTGTTCAGTTGCGTTGCATGGCAAAACCATCAAATATCCTGAGTATGTATCCACAATAGTGCATGCATACTGACAACCTCTACTGATTGGCATGGGACCGATATAATCAATCTGCCAAATTTGACCTGGTAATTTTCCTCTTCTCAATGTCCCTCGAACAATCTGAGGGATAGGTCTTTGCAGTTGGTGTTGGCACACTGGACATTGCAAAATTATTGTTTTCACTACTTTTAAAGGAAAACTGATTCCTCGAGCTTGTGCCCACCTGATAGTAGCCTTTTCTCCAAGGTTCCCACATTTCTGATGGGCCCATTTGGCCAAACCCTCCAAATCGTCTTTCTGAGCCTCTGCATCCACAGCTGAAATCTTGGTGTGTTCGTCTGCAACAGAATTAAACCAACGTTCTAATGAGTCTGTGGCACAATGCGCGTCCACATGATATACAGTGACTTCACTTTGTAATAACATTTCTGCAATATCTTGCCACAGTTCTTTTCCCCACAACTCTTTTGAATGAATGTTCCACCCATTCTTGTGCCAAGTCGGCAACCACACTGCCAATCCATTTGCCACTGACCATGAATCTGTGTACACATAACATTGACCAGGGGTCTCTTGTTTCAATGCTTGGTAAACTGCGTAAAGCTCTGCAAACTGACTGCTCTTCCCTTTCCCTGTCGTTGTCAACATCTTTTTTGTCTTGGGATTGTATGACACTGCTTTCCAGTACCGCTCAGTTCCCACATATCGAGCTGAACCATCCGTGAACCAAGCATGCTCTGTTTGTTCCACGGTCAAATCGCTGTAAGGTACTCCCCATTTCACAGGAGACTCATGTTTTTCAGGCACTTCCGGTGGTATGTAATCTGAGGGCGGTATGTTGGCTACTTGCTCATGTCATTTTGCCACTCCACCCTTTCCTGATTTGGCTCTGTCTTGAATATACCATTTCCACTTAATTATGCTGGCTTCTTGAGCATGTCCTATTCTATGCGTTTTACGAGAGCTCAGTACCCATTGCATGATTGGTATTTCTGGTCTCATGAATACATCATGACCCACCGTCATCTGCTCAGTATCAACAAGAGCCCAATAACACGCCAGCAATTGCTTCTCAAACTGAGTGTATGAGTTACCAGCATCGGGCAACTTACGACTCCAAAATCCCAGTGGCACACATTGCCTGTCTTGTTTCTGCCACACAATCCAGTTAGCATAATTATCTTGTACAGACACATTTAATTCCACTTCACCTTCCTTCAACGGCCATAAATCAAGCACCTGCTGCACGGTGTCTTTCGCCATCTCAAAGGCTTTCTGCTGCTCCTCACCCCACTGAAACTCATATGTCTTTCGTATCACCTTGTAGAGGGGGGCCAATATCTGCCCTAAATGGGGAATGTGCTGTCTCCAAAACCCAAACTGCCCTATAAACTGCTGAGCTTGCTTTTTATTCATTGGAGTGGTGAATTCAAGTATTTTCTGTCAGGCTTTTGGCACCATTTCTCGATGCCCATGTTGCCACTGAATCCCTAGGAATATCACTGTTTCAGCTGGACCTTGAATTTTACTTGGGTTAATCTCCAACCCTTCCTTCTTCAATCCTTCCATAATTACATCTAACTGGCTTTGCACACTGTGCTCATCCTTGCCTTGGATCAAAATATCATCAATGTAATGAGAGATTTGTATGTCAGGTTTACACGGTATCTTGTCTAAGTGCTCTGCCACCAGCCGGTGACAGATAGTCGGGCTGTGTATGTACCCCATAGGTAGCCTTGTGAAAGTGTACTGACGTCCACTCCATGAAAATGCAAACTGCTCTTGACACTCTTCAGCAATTGGCACAGAGAAAAAAGCATTGGCTAAATCGATCACTGCATACCAAGTCCCCTCAAACTTTTGGACATTCTCAATCAAGGTAATGGCATCTGGGACTGCGGGCACTAAGGGAGGAGTGTGTTTATTCAACTCCCTGTAATCCACCGTCATCCTCCACGACCCATCTCCCTTTTTAATAGGCCAGAGAGGATTGTTCCATGCGGTGGTAATAAGGCGTAATACACCTGCCTCCACGTACTCTTTGATGGTGTCTGAAATTTCCTTGTGCCCCCCAGGAATGCGATATTGTTTCATTGCTACCCGTTTGGTTGCCACTGGCACTTGCACTGGGGGCATCTTCAATTTGCCTACGGTAATGGGTGTACAGATAAATGCACTCACCCCAAACTGGTACGTTTTACCACCAAGTCCCAAGGTTAACCCTTCCAAAATGTCAAAGCCAATTATATATTCAGGTATCGGGACAATCAACACTTGGTATTTCTGCCTATTCAAATTGCCTATTTTCATCTCCACTTTCGTTTGTACTGCGTGGGTCTCCTTTCCCCCTAGACCTGTAATAGTAAACTGTTTGCCTTCAAATCGTGTTGGATTACCATGAATCAAAGAGGCCTCCGCCCCGGTGTCTATCAATGCTCGCACCCCTTGTGTATTTCCTGGCCCCCAAAAAATCTTAACATCAACATGAGGCCGCCTATCCACTTTTATGCGGGCAGACGCTGCCGGAGCTTGGCCGAAGCCCTAGTCAAACTTCGAATGAGTGTGACTCGACTCCGCCTCTAACATCGCACTCACCACCTTTCTCAAATCAGCGTATGTTGGCTGGTACGGGGAAGGTGTCCCCATAGACCCTTCGTCTTGTTCTTCCGCAGGGGGAGCAGAAGGTGAGGTGTCCCCCAGTGGCGTGGTAACTACCTGTTTCTTAACCTGTTTATAGTGCTCTTTGGCGGCAAGTCCTCATTTTTTGTATAATTCACACATTACTCTGGTTTCAATGCCATCGATTTCTTCGTGTGGCAAACCATCTTTTAACAAAGCCAAAAACATGTCTTTTCGGGACACTCGGGAGTCTCTGCTATCTTGCCGCCTGCCTTCGGTTCTTTTCTCACTACGCCCCTCTTTCCCCCGTGGCTTATTATCGCTCTTATCCCACTGCCCCAAATCTGCAAGTTGCCGAATGGCATCTGCTACCTCATCAGTAGCCTTGTCCGTCATACCTACAAGCAAAGTCATAATGACACTTTTGTATACGGGTGGCGCGGTTCTAATCACCATATTTCTAGTTGAAACTGAGAGCAGCACGGCTCCCATGTGATCAGGAGCATCTATGTGAATAGCCTCTTTCATAGCATGCTCCCTGATTTTTGAATTTCTTCTCTCAATGTATACCACTTTGTTTCTTCACTGGGCCAATCTGTGGTAATGGGGTATTTACGGTTACATGCTTGGGCTACCAGGTGCAACAAAGACACCTGAGTATCTTGACCATTTGCATCAGGGGGTGGTCCTGCCCTTAAGACCTCCTGTACATTGGTGTCAACTGACAGGGGTAAAAAACGCGGTGAATCCGTAGAATCTACCAACCATCCTGCAGCACCCCCATCTAGTAATCTCACCATCCATGTCAATAAAGCTTCCCCTCATTTTTGCCTCAAACGGGTAATAATTTCCCCAACCTCCTGTTGTGTGTAATCCTCCAGCGTGGTTAAATCCACCATTCTGCCGGCAGGATTCTGCGGGTGGGGTCCAGCTCGCCGTCTTCTAACGGGCTTAGCCGCCACTGTTTTCTGTTTCACTTCCATTTTGGGGTCAGACTCATTTGCGGAACTACTTTCTAGACTGGTCGAATCAAAAATATCACCATCCCACTTATCCGGATCCCAGTCCACGCCAGCGCTAGCTATTACAGTTGCCACCTTTCTTTTGTTGATTCCTCCCTGTCTTTTCCTATACTTATACCGGGTTACTTTGACTGCTGCCCTCTCGGCCACCGCCTGATATCTGTCGGCCTTATCTTTAAACAGTTTCATTTGAATCTGCAACATTAACGCAGTTTGCCGTTCTGCAGCTAGCTCTCTCTCTAATCGCAAAACCTCATTTTTCATTTCCACCTGTCATGATGCCTACCCCCGGGGACCCAGACCATGTTCCGCAACCCCGGAAGCAGGCATCAAGTTATCCTAAGCAAGCCCAACAACCCCTGCTAGGGGATATTTGGGTCCAGTCCTGGCGCCATAGGCGCCAGGCTCATAGAGTAAAACTTACCTGATGCAGACCATGCTGCAAACTTACCTGATGCATACCATGCTGCAAGAGCTCCAAGCCAAAAGAGGCTTGGAAGGGACTACTTTACTTAGGGACTATTTTTTACCCGGGCGTGGCAGAGGAATACTTACCTGGGACTACTTTGGCGCCTATTTAAACCACGCCCGAAGAGCAGCACACGCTTCGCGTTATTCTGCATCCAGCAGCATAACGCTCACCATTCCTGCAAGTCTGCATCCAGCCTTCTGCCACGCCCGCCTCGAGTTTGGAGCTCCTAGAAAAAGGGAGAAAGAAGGAGAAAAGGTTAGAACAAGAGCAATAGCTTTAATCCTTACCTGAATTCCCGATCCATCGCGCCTTCGAGCTGGAAGAAAGAAGTTATTTTATGCGCATCGCCTCACCTGCTGCAGCGCCGCGTTGAACTCACCGGCCTTCGCAGCATCTTCACATTCCACCGCTTCCTCCTGCATGTTTCTGCCACACTCCGGCACCTAAGGAGAAGACAAGAACAGCAAGGTGAGCTAAGGGACTACTCAGAGGAATATTAGTTACCCCCCATAGACTTACCTGATTTTACCACCGGGGGTACTACTCTTCACGGGTCGGCGCAGCTTCCACTGCATCTTCGCCGAACCCCGGCCCCTAAGGGGAAACAAAAGGACAGCAAGGTGAAACAAGGGGAACCCTCCTCACCACAATAGACTTACCTGATTTTACCGCCAGAGGTATTATTCCCCAAGACTTCATACTTTCTCTCAGCGTCTGAATAAGGGAGAAAGCAACAGGTTACATATTGACTTTATTTTATCGAACTGTGTTGGAAAATACAAATCCTTACCAGAATACTACCGGTTGCCACAAGGAACTCTTCATTGGGGTCAAGCTGCAACCTGCAAGGAATCGGACAAGAGTGAAAGTCAGGCATTTGAACTCTTATGAACTTTATACTTACGGCGTCTTGCCTGGAATCTCGGAGTCAATATTGTTCTGGAACTCACCAATTCCTTCGAGCCAGTGAAGCAACTGGTTATCAACGCGCCCCTGCGCTCAATGCAGGATGGAGAGCTCATCTTTTCAAACCATCAGAAGAATATTCCTACGGGCCAAACAAACAAAGCTAGGTGGACCAGTCCAGTCCGTCATCTCGGCCCTACGCGTCACATTGGTGGAGACCGCAGCTGTCCAGTTCCAATCGACGCCTCTGTGGGAGCCAGGTGAGCGTAACACCACCTTCATTTGATGTATTTTCCTATAAGCATGCAAAAGAACCCAACCTCGCCTACCTAATGCCGCACATTCTTTGCCACGTTCTACTGGAACTTATTGCAAGCATGCCATTACATCAGCCGGATCGGCATCTCCCAATCCTTGATCCCATGTTTCACTTAGACCTGCACCACATGCCCACGCCTGGGCCAATTTATCATATGGACTCTTAGTCCAGCCTGGAATCAGAACAGTCACCGTCAGCGGTAACGCTCTTCTTCCTGAACAAACTACTCATTATCGCAAACAAAACAAAACCTCAATGTAGCTATATATTTTTTCTCTCCACGCTGCACTCACTCCCACAGGCACTCACACACTGGCAAAAGGAAAAAAAAACTTCACTACTCAAAAACTTCACTTACAAGACAACCAAATCCTATCTACGTTTCAACAGATTCTTGAATACTCGGAACAACTCATCACAAGTATCCTGTTCGTGACGCCAAAAATGTATTGCTCTCCCCAAAGTGCGCGGAAAAACATAAATCACCAATGCAATTACAGAGCAAATACTTTGAACTCAGACAGACACAACAACTCACAGCCACACACTCTTAGAAGATAATCAGCTCTTATACGGCTATTTATTCAAAGCTTAGAAGTACATATAAATAACTCACAAAAATAATATGGACATAAATCACAGAAGAAGTAAAGAATTCAAAAGGAAATACATCACTGTGAGCGTAACAGGATTCCTCATCTCGCCCAGAAGCGGCTGGATGACCCCGGGAACAGCCAGGCCGAGAGCACCACAGCTCACAGGAGTGCCGGACGTAAGCGTCCTTCTCCGGCTGAAGTCTCACCTGACCACATCCGGGTTTCCGCATATATACACACTCCACAAAGGGGAGTCAATTCTCGAACCTTCTGGAAATTGCACTTGCGCAGTTGATGAGCAGCCGTCGGTTGCCAGCTGGGTCAATCGAGAGCTACCCCCAAGAAGCGGAGTGCCTCCCTTCTCTAAAAACACGCTCCACGGAGAACAGTAGCAAACCATAACAAAGTTAGCTTTCCCAGCAGAAATGTCCTTGACCACATACCAGGTTTGGAAAGCATGCTTATCTCAGCACCGTGAATCTAACACTCAGCAAAATGTGTGCAGCTTTTCACTGCGGCATGAAGTAAATATCCATCATGGCTCCGAGCGATCCCAGAATACATTGCGCGCCAGCGCCATTTTAGTTCAAGCATAACAGTGACAGCGCGAATTGTGTCTACTGCATCCGTTGTCCATGTGGACTATGTTACGTGGGGGAAACTGGACGGAAATTAAAAATTCAGATGAACGAACATAAATCCTGCATACGTAATAAGAATTTAAACTCAGCAGTTGCTAGACATTTTGATCAGAAACAACATACAGTGGCTTAACTGAGATTCCAAATACTAGAGATATTGAACAATCAACAGGCAGGCATTGATCCGAGAAGAATTTGTCAACAAAGAGAAGCTTTTTGGATAGATCGATTGGACACTCTATCACCTAGAGGAATGAATGAAGAGTTTGACTTGAACTGCTTTCTATAAATTTAATTGACCCATCAACATTGCTCTTCATGGGCAATCCCTGAGGGTGTATCATCAAGATGTCACGGATATGAGAATTATCCCGATGATATTCTACGAATGATATTTCCATTAATTTTTCATAACCTGAACAGTTAGTTTGGATGTCAATCACTAATTTCTTAGATTTTTTTTGTTTTGAGTAACGTGTTTTTGCATATACTTTTTTGCTTATGTTATTTTATTTTATGTTATGAAGATTAGCTGCATGACTTCTGCATTTGATCTCAGTTGGTTATTAAGACATTTTATTGTTTTGTTTTGGATATATGTCATGCGATATGGTACATGATTTGTTGATAAGGCACCACTATTTTAGCTATCACAGAAAGTAATCCTTTCTTGTCTCTATGAAGCCCCAAGTAAGATGGCGGCATCCACATGGACAAGCATCCATGTTGGAGTGGTCTGTCACTGTAGCAACCGCAGCCTCACTCCCGAGGAAACACACACTGTTTACTTAGGTAGGAGCCGGCAGAAGACAATGAGTCCGCGCATACGGCTCTGACAGCACACTGACATTGCACACAAGGTACGTGAAATGCACAAACTAGTCGATTTGGGACTCGGCTAAATACTGCGCGATGTTTTGAGAATGTTACGATACCTAATATGTCACGCTGTATATCTAAAGAAGATTACTGCATTTAAACAGGTCAACGTGAGCGTTTGAGTGAACGCGGTTACACCGCGTATTGAAGCGAAAGCATTTACGCTTTCGAACAGCAATCCTTGAAAGGTTAGATTTTTAGATTTTTGAATTCATACATAAGCTGCACAATAGTCACATTATTATGAATGGGCTCGCACATAAGTTAAATAAACGTGTGTGTTCGAATGAAAGCGGTTACGCCGCGTATTGAAGCGAAAGCAATCACGCTGTCGTATGGTATTTCTTGAAAGATTGGATTTGCACGTAAGCTGCACAACAGTCATATCATCATGCATGGGCTCGTACAGAAGCTAATATTAGGCACGACAACATAGCGGCTAGTGCACAAGCACTCACTTTGATAGCATGCATGTCATTACACGAGGTGCATCAATGCATTGGTATATATGCATGAAGCAGGGGATTCATGAAAAGAGAATATTGAGATTTCGCAACAAAATATGTTGGTGCATCTTATATGCAATGAAGAATGTTGATGCATATAATTTTTCTTCTCTTCTCTCATGTATGTTTATATGTTTTTATGTACGTGGGTACCCTGTTACATTTATCCCTGATGTTATGTTTTGTCATATCTCTTAATTTGTCATGTTTGAATTTGATTACTCTGTTCTTTGGTCTGCTACATTAACAATCATTGTTGATTGTATTTTGGTTATTTATTTGGTTATTGATCTGGATTAGACAAGGCCCTGAAGAAGGACTTTTAAGTCCGAAATGCATTGGCCATTCTAGGATGTTTGCTCACAAAGAAAGCAACAATACATTGTTTTTTTGAAGCTCTAGAATAAAATCACAGAATTTATGAACAAATACTATTTGAATTGGATTACTGAGAAGTTAAAATATTTATAAAGATCCCAACGGGTTACAAGGGTGTGCACCCCTAAAAATAATACTATCAACTGGTAAATCTATACAAAAAACAAGAAAATTGGCGGTGCCCGCTCTAGTCCTCTGTTCTTTCTCGGTGCTTCCATAGATCCCAGAGCTTCCAGAAGGGGGAGATCGTGAGAGCATGGTGGATATACTTTTTCTTTTCCTGGGTTCTTCAATTTGAAGACCTTGGATAGAACAGTAGGGAAATGTATCCACGGACTCTCGCATATTACACGGGTTTCTTTTCCTCCGTTCTGGTAGAGGTGGGGTATTCCCATTTGTCTTCCAAATGTATCCCATAAACTGGCACCGAGGGTGTGATTCTTGAATTAGGTGCTCCCTAAATCTCATGGAAGGCTTTTGATAAATGGTAGACTCATGAGGTTCTGTCTCTGTTCACTCCCACATTGGAGAGGTTTGGGAGTAATAGTTAGAGTGCCAATAGTCTTGGGTATACATTCCCTGGTAGGTGTTGGAAGTTCCAGCAAGAGAGTGGAGAACGCAGGAAAGTTCCATCCCACAATGACTTCCTTGGGGAGCCCAGAAATAATGGCTAATGATACCAAGTGTGACTCCCCCTGATGTTAATGTACACAGGTATTTTAGGGTAGATTCAGTTATCCCTGTGTACACATATAACTCTAACTAGGGTTGCACTCTCAAGGTCTGTTGCTGTAACTAAGACGGCCCTTAACGTAGTCTGTTTGCTACCTGAATCAATTAATGCCTTCACTTGTTTTCCATTTACTATGACTTTTTCATATATAAAGTCAGCGGAAGACTGACATTGTCAGGACTAGCAGACTCTTTTATCGGATTGATCTCAGAATCTGCTATATCCTCTTCACTGCTAGAATTACTGCACAGCCCCAAAAACCCTTCCTCCTCATCACCTGATGAGGTAGAATAGTTTAGCTTCTTTCTTCGGGATTGCCGCGCCAGAGTCTTCTTCTTTGTGAGCAGATACGGTCTGCCTCGAAAGGAAGCCACCGTGACTCTATATAGAGAAATTCACAGTGACTCCTCTCCACGACAGCCAGATATATTTCAGGGGAAAAAGCCACGAAGGCATAAAAAACCCCACGATGTTTCGAAGAGGACTGTCGAATAGGCGGATCCGATGAGAGGTAATCTTTCCGTAAATGAAGCAGAAGTCTCTGGAGGAGCTCTCCAAGACAGAAGTGAGGATGATAAACAACTTCACAAGCAGAAAACGAAGAAGAAGGAGAGGTAGTGATCCAGGAGGAAGTGGCACGTAACACCGGATAGACTTGAAGCAAGGAAATGGAAGAGGGAGGACAAGGGGAGGAAGGTGGAACAAGGATTACTGAATAAACACAGAATAGAGCGCACGCAACACGGGAAAGCACAGTTGCAATGCGCTGATCCGTCGAGTAACTGATGGATATATACCTGACGGCGGCCATGTTGGAAAAAGACTAGACCGGAGTGTAGCGTTTCAAGGAAACGTGATGGAACAGTCTAATGGCGTCAGAGTTTCCACCTCCGCCAGACTCGCCAGCTGGCAGCAGTCATGACAGACATAAACATATGCTAAAGGTTTCCAAATCTTTGGATTCTTCCCACTCTTCCCCTCGTAGACACCCTATTTCCATGGGTTCTTCCTTTAGATTTTTAGGACAGTTTCTGGCCAGATGGCCAGTTTCTCTACACAGAAAGCAAATAGGAGATGATGGTTTGATCCCTCTTGGTTCTTTTTTTTTGCTTTCAGGTAAGGTCTTTTAACTTCCATTCTTTCTTTTGATGTCCATTCTTTGGATTTAGAGGGTCCTCCCCCTCTATCTAGTGCCTGAGTCTGGGAGTGGTAAGTGGATTTGTGATCTTTCCGCTCCTCATTTCGGTGTACCAAGTGGAAGTGTTTGACTGCATCCAAGTGGTTTTGGGTACTCTCAATAGCCATGACTAGGGTGGGTCGGTCAGCTGTAGGACTGTGTAAGAAACTCATGGTGGCAACATTAAAGACAGACATAAGTGATCACAGTTCAAGGGTGTTTATTAAATTGTATAATGGGTGCGAAAAACGCCTAATCTAAACCTAATTCTAAGATGGGAGCAAGCTACGACCATCAAATAATAAGAAAGCAGTCCTGGTGGCGTCTTGTCAAATAAAAAGGGCCTATACTAAAAACCTATTGCCAATCCTTACAACTAAGTTACGAAAAAATAGTGTGGGATAATGTTCTCAAGAAAAGAAAGAAGGATTCACCAAACGATAAGTTAGGATATTATGGCTGGCTCTCCCATTCCCACGTTTTTAGCACGGGACAAGGCAGGACCTTTGAGCACAGCACACTCCTGCGCCTCGCCAGCACGAGGTTACAGTTCCTTTTAGCGATGCTGGGACCTTCCAGGACCAAGTCTCTTTTCCTGCAAAAGTCTCTTGCCTTAGAACTTTGCCTTGTACCAAAACAATAAACAAACAAAAGTTCCTTTGGCAATCTTTTCACCCTGGGCGCCTGCTCCTCGCCCCTTGGTTCCCCCTCTAAAGGACCTTGATCCTTCTTGCAATGTTAGCCTCCCTCAATCGGGTTCACTATGGCCTTTCACTCAAAAGCGTATCACTTAACAGTCTCAATGTCCTTTTCGCAGACTATCCATTTTGGACATCCCTCAGCCGGGTTCACACTTGTCGTCACAATGTTCACAGGTATTTTACTATTTACTCTCAATTCGCAGGCATCCCTCTGTTGGGCTCACATTTGCCAGTGTCACAGTTCTCAATTCGCAAGCATCCCTCTGTCAAGTTCACATTTGCCAGTTTCACAGTTCTACCAGTTTTCTCTCATGTGTCAAAGACCTTTGAGTGTACGAGGGGTTTTGCTCGCCTTTACACTTGCATCTCCTAAGGCCTCTTGGTCTTCGTGGTTTCACCAAAACACCACAACCCAAAAAGGCTTCAGTCAGAGTCCTTTGAATGAGTGCCTCTGCGACGCCTGACCACTCTGCTTCTGAAACTTTTACTCAGGTTTCTTTATAGTTCAATTACACAAGTTCTTTGTTCAACAAGGTTGCCGCCTGCAACCTTGAGCCCAGCAAAGTTCGGTTTTAAAATCTGTCTTCTCCGACTCATTGGCCATGCTGAACTTTTGGAGTTTCTTGTCTCGAGAGTCAAGGATGGCACCACAGTGGCAAGTGCGTCTCCCCGCTTTGTCTATCAGCGCGGGAGGGCCCGGTGTGTCTTTGACACCTGTTCCACCACAAGTCAGCTGGATTTCCCAGTCTTATGTTTTCCCTTTAAGAGGTTTTGCGGGTCTGAGGTGAAAAGGACAAGGGCAATTCCCTCTTCATCGTCCCTCCAGGTCTCTCTGCCTTTCTCCTCCGTTTGAACTGCTGGTCCGGAATAGCTGCTTCCTCGTGCGTTCAGCCTTGCTCAAAGTGTGCTTTGGAGCTCTGCCTTTTATCCCTGTGGGGAAGGGAAACGGCCGTCAGGTGTGCATAGTTTTTGTCAATTGCCTGACCCTGCCTGACCCTTGTGTTGTGACATGTCAGGTAAACGGCTCGGGTCTTGGTCCGTTGTCTGTCACGCTGTAGGAAAGTATTTGTCTTGGAAAAGGGGAGGGTAGAACTTCTGAATATCCTATGGGGTAGGATGGGGAAAATGTGTTATAGTAAGGGGGTGCTGCGTCTCACCCATCGGCGTCCCACTTCCACTCCCCGAGAACCCCTCATACAGTTGATCCTCCCGCACTGATCCACCCCCAGGAACTGGATTCAATAGCGATGGCTGTGTCCTGGTCACCTGGATGACAGATCCCCGGGGACTAGCGGGTGAGACACCTTCAGGTTTCTCACAAGTGCCTTTTGCAAAAAGGGGGGTAAATAATTGGTGAATTGCTCCAGCGTGATAATTTCTACCAATTCTTCCATTGTCTTGTTAATCCAGAGGGCAACCTTGTTTTTAATTTGTTCTCCCAATTCAAGGGGGGGAGGTCTCCCTGGGGTTTATTCTAATGCCCCTTAATTCCTGCCGATAGCGGTTACAGGTTTGGCCTACCCTTTGTAGAAGCCTCTCTTTTATGGATATAAAGGTAGCCCCCTGCAAGGTTAAGTATCTGGTAGGCAGTCTATAGCTCGCCTTTCAACAGAGGTCCTAAATAAAAACTAAAATTGATTTTCTTCCCATCCCAGTTGCACAACTAATTGCTTGAAATTCAAAAAGTAATTCCCTAGGTCTTCGCCTTGAGGTAGTAGGGGTCTTGCCTGTAACTCAAATAACTTTGTTAAATGTTATTGCAGATGGGCTTTGGCCTGTATTTGATGGGTAGCCAATCGGGCCATGACTTCTTCAAGGTTGGCCATGTCTTCTGGGGGAGTGAGAGTTCCCTCAGTCGTTTTTTCTGAGTTCGAAAAAAAGGGTCTAAACTGATAGGGTTTCGAAGTTGTCTGATTCCTCTGAGTCTGATTCTGACTAAGAGGAAGATCTAGATAAATTGATTTCTAAACCTAATGGACCAGAAAAGGTGGCTTCAGAGCACTAGGTTTAATGAATGATTATGCTGGCCGTGGTCTTACAATTATTTGATCCCATTGTTGGATGTTATAGTGGGAGAGTGGAACAGTGTCTAATAACAGCTGGGTTTTGAAGAATCCTTCTTGTTGACCAGTTGCGACGTGCAGCTGGGAAAACAAAACCCCTATTTTCCCCTTCTGGTGGTACAATGATTATCAGCATAGATTTTGAATTTTTGTCGATTTAATCCTATCCCACTCAAAACACCACATGTAAGGAAGGCACTGCCAAATCCAACACTTCCTTGAATCTCACTCTATTCTCAGGACCAGGCAATCTGGGTTCCGCAAAGGTCACGGCACTGAAACAGCCCTGGTGGACCTCTAAAATCAGATCACTCAAATCATGGACAAAGGTAAGCCAGCCCTCGTACTACTCCTTGACTTTTCGGCAGCTTTTGATTTGGTGGATCATAAGACACTCACCTCACACCTCACCCAATCAGCTAACTTCTCCAATGAAGCAGGTCTCTGGATCACCTCCTTCTTGGAAGGTAGGGCAATGAAAGTATTTTCCAACCTAGCCAATGCAGCCCCCACCACTATCCACTGCAGAGTCCCATTAGGCTCCTGCACAGCACCCACACTGTACAACTTGTTCACGAAGCCCCTCTTCGACAAGCTTGACGCCCTAGGTATCATGTATACCAACTAGGCTGTCGATACTCAGGTACTCCTACCTCTCATAGGGTCCTACAACAGAGATGCTGTCACGACCCTTGCCCCAGACCCCCACTGGCAAGTCCACCTGCCAGGTAAGGTCAGGGGTCCGGGGTCCATTAAGGCCTTGGAGGCCTTGCATCCACTCTCAGGACTCTCTTGGAGTCAATCCTGGCGCCAGACACATATTCATTGTGGAGAACATGTTTGAAGGGGACTACTTTACCTTTGGCCTGCAGTCAACATGGAGGCATTCGCATAGGCTTAGTTCCTAAGAACTAAGCTACGCGGAAAAGTCTTTTGGGTGTGGTGGCCTGGGACTACTTTACCTGGACTACTTTGTTGGGAGGCTATTTAAACCACACCCAAGCAACAGAGCACGCTTCTCGTTACTTTGCAGACTGAAGCGTAACGCTCACCGTGTCCTGTGATACCCGCGAGCCTCAGAGCAACGAACCTGCAGAGAAGACAAAAGGAACATCATTAATAGAATCTTACCTGCAATCTCCATCCTGTCATCCGCTCGCTGTTCGTTCCAGAGTCTGCTACAGGCGGGCCGCCCTGCAGTGAACAGCTTCTTCTGGGCACTGCATACCTACCGGAACAAAGCGACCTGAAAAGGACAAGGAGAAAGACAACATTAGAAAAGACATACTCTGGCATTGCGTAAGCCACGAACAACACTAGAAGCTTACCTGGCTTGTCACCTCCCAGCCGGCATCGTTCCGGAGTCCCGCATCCGCTGGAGAAGAACATTGCGACCTATAAGGAAAGAGAGGAGACACAGGCTAGCAAAGGCAAGACAAGCAGCGCAGCGCATAGCGCATTACTTACTGCATTACAGCGCACACCTCGCACCATCATTTACCGGCAGTGTCAGCTCGCCACGCCGAACCTCCCGCACGCGTAGGGAGAAAGAAAGGACATTATTAACCACAAAAGAGAGACAGGTAAGAATAAACAGCGCTATACAAAAACTGCTGCAATAAGACCTACCTTAAAGACACTTGAACGGGCACGCACCAGTGAAGTAACTCGGTCGCCACGCCCACTGAAGACTATGCACCCCTGCTAAGAAAGCAGGGCTGAGTGGCGTCCTTGTGGATACCAGGTGAGCGTAACAGACGCCCAAGCACTTCATTCTATATACACCACTATTCAAGCCTGCATGGCAGCCAATGGCCTCTGCCTCAAAGGGGAGAAGACTGAAATCATCATACTAGGGCAAAAAAACGACACTAAACAAACTGTACTCCAACTTCACCATTGATAATACGATCATCCCTGTCTCCACATTTGTCAAGATCCTAGATGTCTACATAGATTCCACACTATCTATGACTAGGCAGGTCAGTCCCATCACCTCCGCTTAAGCTCACACCACTAAACTCATCAACGCAATTAAACCATACCTATCCAAGCCGAACTGTCTATCAATAGCTAGAGCCACCATTGGCGCAAAAATAGACTATTGTAACGCCCTCTTAGCAGGTACATCTACAAAAACCTAAACAGACTTCAAGTCATGCAAAACAATGCCCTAAGAGCTGCACTGAGCCTTCCCAAAAGGGAACACATTTCCCTTGCCAGACAGGAAGCTCACTGGCTCTCAGTTAAGGATCGCATCACATTTAAAATCCTCACTCTCACCCACAAATGTCTCAACCTTACAGCACCATCATACCTTGCAGAGACTATAACCAAATCCTACTCTACACGACCCACTAGGACTTACTACATCAACCAACTACACATTACACGCATCAACAGAGCTAAAGCTGGAGGGCTAGGCTTCCCTTACATAGCCACCAAGCTCTGGAACGCTCTACCCCAAGAGATCAGAGCAGAAAACTCTCTCCTTGCCTTCCGGAAAAAAATCTAAACGTCCCTTTTCATCTAACCCACTGTATGTTTTTTTACCCCAGTTAAAAGCTTGTATGCATAATTGCTACTGTTCTTTTCCCTGTAACTAAGCATTCTGTCTGTAACAAGCGCCACCATGCCTCCATGCTGCGTGCTCTATAATTTCGAATAAATAAATAAATGGCAGCAAACAGTGAAGACAGACACAAGTGATCACAGTTCAAGGGTGTTTATTGAACTTTTAAATGGGTTGGTAAACGCCTATCTAATCCTAAATCTAAAGATGGGAGCAAGCTATGACCATCAAATAATAATAATGCAGTCCTAGTAGAGCCATGTCAAAATAAAAGGGCCTATACTAATAAACCTATTGCCAATCTGTACTTCTGAATACAAATGGTGTGGGAAACAATGCTATGCAAAAGAAAATTGTTCAAGAAATGCTATGTCAGGGTAGTTGAGCAGTTGGTTTCTCTTCCCCACGCTTTCACCACGGGACAAGGCGGCACACTCAAGCTTAGCAGACACTCTGGCTTCTCTAGCGCAAGGATGCAGCTCAAAACCTCAGTATCAGGTTCTTCTGTGCCAAAGTCTCTTTGCCATTCAAAGTCTCTTCTTTCAGAGGCCCTGATGCGACAAACAAACATTCAAAGTTCCTTTCTTCTCAAGATTCTCATCTGCACAATTTCTCAGGTGATTCACTGTTCACCTCGGATCCCCTTCCACCGGGCTCAGACCCACATTACTACAATGTTCTTAATTGACCTCCCTCGATCGGGCTCAGACCACTTTATTTCATTTTCCAATCTTGCCTTTCTGTAGCAAAAAATGGAAGACTTTCGACTGTGCGCAGGATTTTGCTAAACATGTCTCAAGACCACTTCGATTCACAATTATTTCTGCTTGTATCTCTTTAACTTTCAGCTCTGTCACTTCTCGGCTGGATACCTTACAGAAACCTTTGATTGAGCACGCACGCAGTGCCGGACCACTCTGTCAATGGTATTGTATCTTTCCTTTCAAAGTTCATGCACTCATCAGCAGTTTGACTTTACTCATGTCTTTCATCACACGCATATTAACAATATTCGTTCCAGCACTCGTTATACAATGTTGCTGCTTGCAACCTTGGGTTCAAAACTGTGAGAAACCTGAAGGTGTCTCCCTGACAAGTCCCCGGGGATCTGTCATCCAGGTGGCCAAGACACGGCATTCGGAATTGGATCCAGTTCCTGGGGGTGGACCAGTGCAGGAGGATCACCTGGATGGGGGGTCCTCAGGGAGTGGAAGTTGGACACTGACGGGTGAGATGTGATATTCCCCTTCTCATAACACCTTTTCCCCATCCTCCCACGTAGGATACTCAGAAACTCTAATCGCCCCCTCTCCCCTTTCCCGACACAAACACTTTCTCATGACACAAAAGTGTCATGGCCACTGGCCCAGAAACACAGACCCCGCACCATCAGGGGACATAGGCAAGGGGTAACTGTTACTCACCGGATAGAGAGTACCCAAAGACAAGGTGCCTGGATTATTCGGACCGTTGCTTGAAGAGCCTGGTTGGAGCTTCCAACCAAACCTCCTCTCTGTGAGGGAAAGAAGATCTTTTCTGCGATATGACCCTCTGTCGATATAGTTGTAAAAGACAGAGAGACCGATCGCATAAAAGAGCGGGAAGAGATGCACCGCCACGGATCCAGCTGAAAAGGAAAGAATAGAGATAAGTAATCAAAAGTAGATAGCTGCTTCCCTATTTTAACAACTGAGAATTGTTACCTTGATGCTTTTCCCACCCTTATATTGTTGAAACAGGATTTGGACAACCGCTTCCCCTTCTAGGAAGAGAGAAACTATCAAACTTTATACTCCCTGAGGGTGATTAAGGATATGAAAGATTTTAGGTTTCTCTTACCACTGCTGAAACACATGGGTGATTAATATCCAGGAAGGAAACAACGAAAGTATAACATTTTAAAAAAAGGGACAGGTTAGTGGGTAGCTTTTACCCGGATGGCACGAGGAGCACACTAGGGACGGGGTGGTGCACTTTTCAGCATAGCGTCCCGGTGTGCACTATAAATGTCGGTACAAAAGGTAAACAAAAGTTATGGAGCGTAACCCAAAGACAGTACGTTGATGAATGCTAAGTTCGGTACACAAGGTAAACAAGGTTATGGAGCGTAATCCAAAGACAGTCCTTTGATGAATGCCAGGTTCGGTACACAAGGGAAACAAAGTTAATAGAAATGACACAGAGGTCGGAAAAGCTCCAGTTAGCCAATGGCAAACAGAAGCAGCGTTCTGCAAGCTGCCATTGACTAAAGTAAGGTGGGGACCTAACATTGTGTCTGTCCATATTGCGTGATGACACGAACACGGGAGACCCCCTGAGCGGGTGCCGCCGTGTAACAGCAAAAGCGGCGCCAACCCCCTGCGGGCATGAAAGTGACGTAAAAGGGCAGGGGCGTGAATGTTACCCAGCAGTTCCCAGGTCCTATCCTCCGGACCGTAACCTTTCCAATCGATCAAATAGAAAGGACGACCCCTACGGAGCCTGAAGTCCAGAATAGCAGCCACCTCATACTTGTTACCGCCCACCACTTGCACTGGAGGGAGACGAGTAGACAAAGGACAAGGTTTGACAAGGCATACATGAAAAACAGGATGCAGCTTCCATGATGATGGCAAAGAAAGGCGCACCGCCACAGGATTGATGACACTAGTGACAGTGAAGGGACCCACATACTTGGGGAGAAGCATACGTTTCCCAGGAATTAGCAAATTAAGCGTTGGCAACCAGACCTTCATACCGCATGTGTATGCAGGAGCCGGAGCTCTGTGACGGTCCGCGTACTTCTTGGCTCTAGTCTGGGCTCGTAATAGATGGGTCCGCACTGACCGACGAACTGCATAGACATCCCAAACACAAGCCTGGGCCGCAGGATTATCCATTGGCATTGAAGGATCTAAGGCCAACGTGCGCGGATGTTGTCCATAGAGGGAAAAGAAAGGAGAAACTCCAGAAGCAGAATGCAACGAGTTATTGTAAGCGAATTCCGCGGACGGAAGCATAGACAGCCAGGTTGACTGGAACCGGAGCCAGAGACAACGCAGGTACTGTTCAATCGTCGCATTGACCGTTTTGGTCTGCCCATCCATTTGAGGGTGATAAGCCAGCTAAACCTGTTGTCGATGCGGAGAGACGCTGTTAAAGCCCTCCAAAAACGAGAGGTGAATTGAGAGCCACGGTCAGACACCAAAATAAAAGGAAGACCAAAGAAACGGAAAACGTTTCTCAATAAAAGGGAAGCCAAAACCGGTACAGAAGGTAATCCTTTACAAGGAATAAACAGAGCCATTTTGGTAAAATAATCGATAACAACCCAGATCGTGTCATAGCCGTCAAGCGGAGGTAGGCCAACAACAAAGTCCATAGATAACATGTACCAAGGATGTGCGGGGCTGGAAGTGGCTGTAAGAGACCCACTGGTTTGGAACGGCTAACCTTACATTGGGAACATATCGAACAGGTAGCCAGATAGTCTTTCACATCCCGAGACATCAAAGGCCACCAGGCCTAGCTACGCAGAGCCTCCAGAGTCTTTTGTTGTCCTGGATAGCCCGCAATCAAAGAATCGGGACACCATTCCAGTGCCTGGATACGAGCCTGTCCCAGAGGGATGAATAAACGTCCTTGGATATAGGGCAAACCCTGCACCACGTCCAATTGCAATTCCCTACATTCCTCAGAATGTGAAGAGACCCAATCGGAAATCAGGGACCGTAATGAGGGCTGAACTGTACATCCACAAACAACCCGACAAGGGAGCAATAGGGGGCGATCCGATGAGGCATCGCATGGTCCCGGGGACAAACGAGATAGAGCATCAGCACAAGTATTGAGACGGGCTGGTCAGTAAGTAATAGTGAAATTGAATTGAGAGAAAAAAAGATGCCAGCGCGCCTGAAGGCGGTAAGACATTTCATGGATTTGAAGGCCAGGAGGCTTCTATGGTCCGAAAAGACAGTCACTGGATGACGTGCCCCCAGTAAATGGTGACGCCATTCAGAGTAAGCATCTTTGATGGCCAGGAGTTCCCGTTCCGTGATCGGGTAGTTCCGTTCATACTGGGTAAGTTTCCTTGAGAAAAACGCAACAGGGTGCGTCTACCCCGAGTCTGGACATCGTTGTGACAAGATCTCCCCGATAGCCGACCCAGAGGCATCAGCTTCCACCAGAAACGGTAGGAACGGATTAGGGTGTTGTAAAACCGGAGCAGTGGAGAACGCAGCCTTCAAAGCATCAAAAGCCGTCTGAGCCTCTGTCGTCCAATGGTATGGTTGTTTGGAACTCGTTAGTGCAGTCAAGGGAGCTGAAATGGAAGAAAATGAATGGATGAAGGGTCTATAGAAGTTTGAGAATCCCAAGAAGGATTGTAGTGCTTTGATGGAAGATGGGACAGGCCAATCCAGAACCGCCTTGACTTTAGAGCGACTCATTCTAATCCCACGATTTATAAGATCATATCCAAGGAATTCTACTTCTGTGGCATTAAAGACATATTTTTCCGCTTTGACAAAAAGGTGGTTCTCCTTCAATCTCTGTAAAACAAAACACACATGTTGAATGTGCGATTCTTTAGAGGTTGAATAAATCAATATGTCGTCCAGATAAACGATGACGAATTGATCCAGACAATCATGGAACACATCATTCATAAACGGCTGAAACGTAGCTGGGGAATTGCACAAACCGAATGGCATGACAAGATATTCGAACAGGCCATAACGAGTTTTGAAGGCTGTTTTACATTCATCGCCTTCTCGGATACGGACGAGGTTATAGGCGCCTCGAAGATCCATTTGGAGAATATCACTGAGGAACCCAGCTGGTCTAATAAGACCGATATCAATGGGAGGGGATATTGATTTTTTACTGTAATGGCGTTACGTACCCTGTAATCTATACAAGGACGAAGGTCACCCTCTTTTTTAGGGACAAAAAAGAGCAGGGATGCCGCTGGAGATCTGGATGGTTTGATAAAGCCTGTTTGTAATGCCTTATCTATGTATTCCTTTAGTATCCTGTCTTCTGGCAGGGTGAGTGAATACACTATGCCGGCAGGAATCTTGGCACCGGGCACCAGATCGATAGGACAATTGTATGGTCTAGAATAGAAGTGTCAGAAACAGTAGATATGGCCCCTATTAAGGCCATGGAAGCAACTAGGGCCTGACTAGAGGATTCCGGACATACGTTAGTGTTCTGAAAACACTTCTCATTACACAATGAGGAAGGGAACTGTACGGTCTTTTTGGCCCAATCAATAGCAGGGCTATGATGCTGCAACCATGGTATGCCCAAGTTGACTCGGAACTGAGGAGCCTTGATTAAATCGAATGAAATAGACTCTACATGCCCATCCTCTGTCTGCATTCGTACCAGGGACGTGTTATGGGTGACCATACCAGAAATCAAGGACGTGCCATCTACCGCGTGAACGTTTTCTGGATGTTTTTTTTGTTGATATCGGAATATTGTTACTGGTTGCATAATCATAGTCCATGTAATTACCTGTAGCCCCAGAATCTATGATAACCCATGAGGAGAAAGAACTATCAGGAGATGTAGTAAAAAGTACTGGCAAACTGACAGGGGTAGAATTTGGGAGTCCAAAGAGAGTACCGCCGGCATAGGGACTCCACCTATCGCCGGGTACAGGCGTTTCCTGCCTTTTTGGCGGGTTTCTTAGGGCAATCTTTCAACTGATCATTGGACGAACCACAATACATGCATAGATTGTGTGAACGTTGATACTCACGTTGTGCGGGGGTCAAAGGACCTCTAACTGCCCCTACCTGCATGGGTTCCGAGGCGGTTGCAGTCGGACTCATAGAATCCGAGAGAGGAGGCGCTTGCGCAGGGGTTCTGCGCTCACCCCTCCTTTCGGCTCTTCTGGCATCTATTTGTAGAACCAAATCTAACAATTCACCGAACAGTAGTCAGGACGTCCTTTAATTCCTCTGACAGGCCTTTGTATAATACGGCTGATTTTTTTTTCTTCTGGCCAGTCAGTTTCGGCTGCCAGTTGGTTAAAATGTGTGAGATAGGTAAATACAGATGAGGTAACCTGGCATAGGTTAAGGAATTCTAGTTCTGTGGCCTGGGATTTGTATCGCGTATCAAATACCCTGTTCATAGCTGAGATCAGGGCATCGCAATCGTATAACACGTAGCTCTTGGACTCAAGAAGAGGGTTAGCCCAGGCTGCTGCTGTTCCACCCAAATGCGAAAGAACAAAGGCCACCTTAGTGGTGGAATTAGGGAACGCCGTTGGGCGACAGAGAAAATGTAACTTACATTGGTTGATAAAAGTCTGGTATTGTTTGGGGTCACCGGTATAACGTTCTGGAGGGGCCAACGGGAATTGAGTGGCCACAAGAATGGGGGCTGCCAAAAACCCCAAAGCGGAAGCCATAGAGGCCCCAGAACCGGTTGCAGAAGCACCAGACATATCCACCCCTATAGACTGAGGAGTCGGAAACTTCTGAATGTCATCTATCCTCTGATGAAGAGCATGATGTGCTGCGGTCATATCATTCCGCAGTTCAGACACCAAACGGACTAATGTGTTTAGAGGGTCGCCTTCTTCCATGGCTTCTGTTTTTGTTACTCACCGGACGGAGAGTACCCAAAGACAAGGTTTTGTTTGTTTTTGTTTTTATTATTTATAATGCACACCTGACTCAGAGGTATTCGGGCGCGAAGGCAAAAAGAGGGTTGTTAAGCTTAAGTTGCATGGAGCACAGGAATGAGTACAGATAAGGTTACAATGCTGTATGCATGAACAACAGTCAGGGCAAATAATAATACGTATATACAGTAAGAACCAAGAATAGGTATGAGGCGCATACATATAGCAAAAAGCAGTGAAGTCACATATTGTCAGCACCAACTTCTAATACAGTTGTAGAACCCTTTTTTATCTCTTCAACCTCCTCACCTGTGGAATCGAAATCCTCCTCAACTGGGCTGAGCGCTCGATGTGCCGTGTAGTCCTTTTCTTTTTTTCGAGGCTGAGCGTGTCTCCCACAAGAGGAAGCCACAGTGAGAGCGTGTAAATGCGCCCTGACCGTGTCCCACTCCCGGGAGGGACAAAAAAGGGGGAAAAAAGCCAGAATAGGCAAAAAACCCCTGGAACCGGCAGGTATCCTGATGGTAGCTGGGCGTGTAAGCAGATGAACAATGGGAGAAGGTAGCAACAGGACCCAGCAGGATAGGTACACTCCAGCATACACCGGAAGCGAAAGTAAACAAAACAAAAGGCAGAAAGCCGGGCACGAAGGAGGGAAAGTAGGAAGGAGGGAGAGAACAGAAGGCGGGGACCTGAGAAGGACCGGGAAGAGTAAGAGAGGTGAAAGAGGAAAGGCTCGAGGAGCAAGAGGAAAACAGCGTGTAGCAAGACCGCGGCCGCGAGGAAAAGCAGCTGACCGTGGAAGGTTGCAACGCGCTGGACCCAGGGAGAGGAGTGGTTAAATAACGCTACGGTCATCCTAGCGGAGAAAGACTAGACCGCTTAGTTAATGTAGCGTCAGCGTGACGGAAATCAGGAAGTCTGTAAGCGGCAGCGGGGCCAAAGACGCCAGGTGAGAAAGCGGCGCATGACAGCATGCCCCCCGCCAAGGCCCAGGCCACCCGGTTTACCGGGATGTAAACGGTGAAACTTCCGGAGAAGGACAGGAGCATGGATGTGTGCAATCGGTTCCCAAGAGTCCTCAGCATGGGAAAAACCCTTCCAATGCACCAGGTATTCCAGGCGCCCTTTGCGGTACCTGGAGTCCAGCAACCTGGATACTTCATACTCGGGCGTATCAGGTGAGTGAGAGAGAATGGGGAAAGGGCGAGCCCTTAGTGACTGTTCGGCAAAAGAGATGCGTGAAACACTCGGTGAATTCGCCTAAGAGAATGTGGCAGCTTTAGGCGGAAGGCCACTGGATTAATCTTGGCAGTAATGGGATAGGGACCAATAATCTTGGGGGACAGCTTAGACGGGCGAGACCATCTAGGAAGGTATTTGGTGGATAACCATACCTTGGAGCCAACGTCCCAATCAGGTACTACCTGCCGGTGCCGGTCGGCTTGCCTCTTGTATGCCTGGAGGCTATCTCTGAGGTTCACCTTAGCTTTGTCTTGGATGTCCCTTATACGGATTAGTACCTCCTCTACCGCTGGAAGTGCAGGTTTGCAGGAAAAATGGGGAATGATGGCTCGGGGATGAAATCCATATGAGCAATAGAAGGGAGACATCTTGCTTGCGGAATGACTGGCATTATTATATGCGAACTCCGCCGTAGGCAGCATATCCACCCAGTTGTCTTGTTCCAGATTGGTGTAGCTGCGCAAATATTGTTCCAAGGTAGCGTTTAACCGCTCTGTCTGCCCATTGGTATGGGGATGATATCCTGATGACAATGCGCGGTGAATATTAAGAGCGGCACATAAGGACTTCCAAAATTTGGAGATGTATTGGCTCCCTCGGTCTGATACTATCTTGTCTGGGAGACCATGGAGTCGAAACACATCTTTAATGAAAACCAATGCCATAGCATCGGCAGTTGGTATACCAGGGAGTGGAGAGAAATGAGCCATCTTGGTGAGGGAGTCGATGGACACCATTATGCATGAACATCCTTGAGACAAAGGTAAGTCCACAATGAAATCAGTAGATACATGACTCCACGGACGCTCCGGGATGGAATCTTGCTGCAGCAAACCTATGGGTTTTTTTGTGTTGTTTTTACTTTGACAGCAGACTCTGCAGGACCTGACGTAACGCTTAACATCTCCAGACAAACCTGGCCAGTAAAAGGCTCTACTGATCAAGTCCAAGGTACTCGCCTGTCCCCTATGGCCTGCCGTCTGATGATCATGGCACCAGGACAATATGTCTTTCTGAAGAGGTTTAGATGGTACCCAGATCCTCTGATTCTTCAGGAACAAACCATCCTTTTGAATCATGCCGCGGGGTTCTGGATGTAAGGAGACGGCTTCTTTTATCCGTTGAAACAAGGAGGAGATAGTGGCAACAATGCGGTTCCTGGGAAACAGCTTCTCCGGGCAGGATGGGGCAACCTGGGAGGAGAAAGACTTCCTGGACAGGGCATCTGCCAAAGCATTTTGGCTTCCAGGAATATAAGTGATGGTAAAGTCATATTGTGAGAAAAAATGCGCCCATCGGGCTTGTCTGGAATTGATGCACTCCATTGACTGTAGAACTTGTAAATTCTTATGGTCGGTCCGGATTACAAAAGGGTGGCTGCACCCCTGTAGGAGGTGTCTCCAAACTTCACAGGCTCTTTTCATAGCCAGAAGTTCACGTTCAATTACGGAATAATTCCGTTGACTAGTAGTGAGAGTCTTAGACAGATACGCTATTGGGTGTTCCGCGTTGTCATGCTCTTGTAGTAGAACAGCTCCTATAGCTGCGGCAGAGGCATCTGTCTCAACGATAAAAGGTTTGTTTTGGTCCGGCTGGCATAGGATGGGAGCGCTGCAGAAGCTCATCTTCAAGAGTTGAAAGCTCTCTTCAGCCTGAGGGCTCCAGATGAAAGGCACAGATGTCTTCTTCAACAAGTTGGTAATTGGTAGAACAGTGTTGGAAAAACCTGGCACGAAACGCCTGTAAAAATTAGCCAGGCCCAGGAATCTCTGAACCTCTTTGACTGAGGAAGGAGCCTGCCAATGGAGAATAGCCTCGACCTTCTTTTGATCCATTTGTACTCCTTGTGGTGAGAGGATAAACCCCAAGTAAGGGACCGAAGATGCCCCAAATACACATTTTTCACATTTGGCCAATAAATGATGTTTCTTAAGGCGCTCCAGGACCTCTGTGAGATGCAGTAGATGCTCCGACATAGACTGTGAAAAAACAAGTATGTCGTCAAGGTAAACTACCACTGAAACAAACAATAAATCTGAGAATATTCGGTCTATGAACCTTTGAAAAATTGCTGGAGCATTGACCAGTCCGAAGGGCATAACGTAGTATTCGTACAGACCAAATGGTGTCCTGAAGGCCGTCTTCCATTCATCTCCTGGACTTACTCTGAGTAAGTGATATGCATTGCGCAGATCCAATTTGGAGAAAACTGTCGCTCCCTGTACTGATTCCAAAATGTCAGGAATGAGGGGCATGGGATATCTGTCCTTGCAAGTTACCTTATTGAGTCCCCTGTAATCGATGCATGGCCTGAGGTCCTTGGAATCCCTCTTTGGAATAAAAAATAAGGGAGCACCCGCCGGGGATTTAGAGGGTCTGATGAGACCGTTGCACAAGTTGTCATCCAAATACTTTCGTAAAGCGTCCTTTTCAGTCTTGGATAAGGCAAACATTTGGCCAAATGGCACCAGGGCATTGGGTATCAGCTCAATGGAGCAGTCCTCCGGTCTGTGAGGCGGTAATGCCATGGGGGCGGATTCAGCAAACACCATAGGGTATTCTTCCAATATCTTGTCAATGGAATGCACCCCTATAATCGTGGGGAGAACAGTGGGAGATATTTTTACCTCCTGGTAATGTGCCTCTTGAAAGCAGTGTGTCTGGCAATAACTGGAATTAAAATGCAAACTATTTGACTTCCAGTCGACATGGGGATTATGTTGTCGCAGCCAGGTAATCCCCAAGATTAAGGGAAAATGGGCTGCTCGAATGATGTCAAAAGTAATGACTTCTGAATGCTGAAATATACTTAGAGGAAGGGGTTCGGTAGTCTGAACAATGAGTCCTGAGCTCAAAGGTGTGCCGTCTACGCCTTCTACTTTCTGGCCGTGTCCGCGATCTATCCATGAAGCACCTACTTTGTCAACCCAAAGGGTGTCAGCGAAGTTCCCTGCGGCACCGCAATCCAAGAGAGCCAGCGTCTCTACCGGGCTGCCATTGATAGTAACCTTAACCGTTATAACCATCAGGCGGGAATCTTCTGAAGGGTTCGAGGAATCAATAGACATAGTAACGTAGGGACTGGAAGACTGCCCTCGATAACCCGTCCCAACTAGGTTCGAGGGTTTGCGTTTTCCGCCGATTTCTTGGTTAGTTCAGTACAGTTATGCACCGTGTGGCGATCAGAGGCACAATAGGCACATAGGCCCTGTTCCCTTCTCCTCCTTCTTTCTTCAGGCGTAAGAGAACAGCGAGTAATGCCGATTTGCATGGGCTCATCGTGAGGTTTGAGCGCTGTTGATGGTGGTGAGGAGGTCCTTGAAAAGGAGGTACGCGTCTTTCTTCTTTCCTGGCGTCTTTCTTGCATCCTGAACTCCATCTGAAGGGCGGCCGTCATCAGATCCTGCAGGGAAGTAGGCCGAGGAAAATGAGCCATTTCATCTTTTAATTCTTCCCTAAGACCTCGGCAAAACAGAATAAATTGGGACTGCTCAGACCAACCCGTCTCCATGGCCAATCTCTTAAAGGAGGAGATATAAGACAGCACATCAACTTGTCCTTGACGAATGTCCATCAAGTCTTCACCAGCTGCCATTGAGATTTCGGGTCTTTCAAAGGTTTGTTTGACATAATCGATAAAGGCATCGAAATTCTGTAGGACAGGGTCATTTCCGGTGACTAGAGGGGTGGCCCAAGCAAGAGCGTTCCCTGTCATATTAGACACCAGGAATCCTACCTTGGCATGATCAGAGGCGTAGGTGCGGGTTCTGAAGGAAAAATACACCCTGCAAGCGTCAAGAAATTCTTTTAGGGTCTTGGGGGAACCATCGTACTTCCCCGAAGACAAAGGCATAGGAGGCAGGTCTGTGTTGGGGGGCTCCCTCACTGCTACCATTTGTTTTAGCAGGTTGTTTTCGGTTTTTATGTTTTGCATTTCTAGAGAGAGGCTTTGTACTGCAGCAATTAGTTCCTGCACTTGCTCAGGAGTTGCCATGGTTGTTGTTTGTAGGCGTTGCAAACTGTCAGCACCAACTTCTAATACAGTTGTAGAACCCTTTTTTATCTCTTCAACCTCCTCACCTGTGGAATCGAAATCCTCCTCAACTGGGCTGAGCGCTCGATGTGCCGTGTAGTCCTTTTCTTTTTTTCGAGGCTGAGCGTGTCTCCCACAAGAGGAAGCCACAGTGAGAGCGTGTAAATGCGCCCTGACCGTGTCCCACTCCCGGGAGGGACAAAAAAGGGGGGAAAAAGCCAGAATAGGCAAAAAACCCCTGGAACCGGCAGGTATCCTGATGGTAGCTGGGCGTGTAAGCAGATGAACAATGGGAGAAGGCAGCAACAGGACCCAGCAGGATAGGTACACTCCAGCATACACCGGAAGCGAAAGTAAACAAAACCAAAGGCAGAAAGCCGGGCACGAAGGAGGGAAAGTAGGAAGGAGGGAGAGAACAGAAGGCGGGGACCTGAGAAGGACCGGGAAGAGTAAGAGAGGTGAAAGAGGAAAGGCTCGAGGAGCAAGAGGAAAACAGCGTGTAGCAAGACCGCGGCCGCGAGGAAAAGCAGCTGACCGTGGAAGGTTGCAACGCGCTGGACCCAGGGAGAGGAGTGGTTAAATAACGCTACGGTCATCCTAGCGGAGAAAGACTAGACCGCTTAGTTAACGTAGCGTCAGCGTGACGGAAATCAGGAAGTCCGTAAGCGGCAGCGGGGCCAAAGACGCCAGGTGAGAAAGCGGCGCATGACACATATATACAATAAGTACTGGGAGGATTGCAGGTGAGGTAAAGTAAGACGTTATGTTCCTTTAGCCAGTGAATGAGACTAGATCTGAATTGTGAGTAAGGTAGATCTTCCCTTAAGGCAAGGGGGAGGGAATTCCAATATTGTGCTGCTTTGACAGGGAAGCTGCTCCCTTTGTATATAGTAAGCTTAAATCTGGGTACTAATAGTAGATTCAAGTTAGTTTTTCTTAGGGGACGAGAGGCTGATTGTCTAGTGAATCTGGCTGTGAGGTATTGTGGGGCTGCTTGGTTGAGACATTTGTGTGTCAAAGATGCAGTTTTAAGGAGGATTTTATCTTCTGCCAATTAGCGGATCTCCTAAGGTCAGAAATATGGGCGTTTTTGGGAGTCTTAGGGCGGCTCTCAGGGCATTATTTTGGAGAGTCTGAATTTTGGATGTAATATATTTGTTGCTGCCTATATATATGGCATTACAATAATCCAATTTGGATAAGATTAGGGCTCTCACTAGAGTAATGCAGTTGTTAGGTGAGAGGAACGGCTTAGCTGCTCTGATCAGCTTGCAGGTGTAGGAGGTAGCTGAGGCCATAGCATTTACTTGTTTACCAAAGGTAAGCGTGGAGTCTATGTAGAAGCCAAGAGTTTAACTACCTTAGCCACAGTAATATTATTGTTGTCAATTATGAGGGATGCGTAGTTGGGGCCTAGTTTTTTGATGTTGGATGGGGTACCTAGAATGAGGAGTTCTGTTTTGTCATCATTCACGCATAGACCGCGAGAGGCCATCCATGCCTGGATGATGAGGTAGACTCTGTTTACAAAGGCCAAATCCTTGTCATAATCTCCCGTCAACGGGATGAGGATCTGTGTATCATCAGCATAATTTGTGTAGGTGATACCTAGACCATATAGATCATCGAAAAGGGGCTTTGTTAAGATGTTGTACAGGGTAGGAGATACGCAAGAGCCTTGGGGTACACCGCATGATATGGGCACGGGGTCTGCAGCTGCTAGAGGAGAGAAGACTTGCATTGTCCTATTATCAAGGAAGGACTGGATCCAGGCGACTGCCTCCTGAGAGAAGCGGGCCGTGGAGACCAGGTGGTTGCAGAGTATGGAGTGGTCTACCAAATCAAATGCAGCTGAGAGGTCAAGGAGTAGCAAGAGTGCCTTCTTACCTTTGTCTCTCAGTGTGTCTATTTGTGCCTTGAGGTCTATGAGTGCGGTCTCAGTGCCATGCTGAGGTCTGAAGCCAGACTGACGCACTCCTAGGAGGTGGTTTTGTTCCAGGTGGTGCTGGATTTGTAGATATGCTACTTTATCCAAGAGTTTCAGTAGGAATGGCACTGTGGTTATGGGGCGGTAGTTAGTGGGGATGGAAGGGTCAAGGGTTTGTTTTTTAAGGAGAGGGAGGACCCAGGAATGTTTTAGGTTGCTAGGTATGGTGCCTGATGTGAATGAGGCGTTTATAAGTTTAGTGATGAATGGGGAGAGTTCACGGGCAGTGTCTTTTATGATTTGGGATGGACATGAGTCACCATGACAGTTAGACGGTTTGAGGGTGAGGATAACTTTTTCAACTTCTTTGATGGAAACTTTGTGAAAGTGGAAACTGGGGGTAAGAGGTGTGGGTGGGGTTTGGGTGGTCTGGTATGGAGGTATGATGTTCGTGACAGTCTTAGGAGTAGTAGCATTGATACCAGTCTTAGAGGCAATAAGGGTATCTTTTTTATTGTTAATCTTCGCCTGGAGAGTTGTTATCTTGTTGGCCAGGGCATTTTGTAAACTCGTGCACCAATGTTTGTCCTTAAGGCAGGAGTCGGGAACTTGAATGGGAGATTCTACTTCTTTAAGGATGGCAAACAATTCTTTGGTATTTGATTTGGCTTGGGAGATTCGGGAGTTATACGAAGTTTCTTTAGCTAAGATAATTTCTTTTTTTATAGAGGGTGGCTAGTTTGTTCAAGTTATTTTTGTTGAGGTCTGAGGGGTATGATCTCCATATTTTTTCGCTTAGACATTTCTCTTGTCTGATGGCTTTCAGATGGGGCATAAACCAGGTGTTTAGGTGTTGGCGCGGTTTGCTCTTTCTAACCTTCAATGGTGCAATGACATCTAAGGATGCAAGCATCACTTTTGTACATTTCTACCATAGTGGATGGGTCAGTCTGGTCTGAGATAGCGTTCAGTGTAGGAAGGATGAGGGGGATAAGATTTTCAGGAGTAATATTTCTTTTGTTTCTTGTAGGAACAGCAGGTGCTATACTGCTAGTATTCGTGCGAGGTGTGGCTTCTAGCGTGAAGGATATTAGGTAGTGGTCGGACCAAGGCTGAGGCATTATAGAAGTGATAATGGTAGGGCAATTGTGTTCGGCAACCCAATCGAGGGTCCTTCATTTAATATGAGTGGGTTCTGTAATCTTTTGGGTGAATCCTAGTTCCTCAAGGGAGCTATTAATCTGTGAGGCGTTACGGTCTAGTGGGTCACTAAATCCGAGGTTGAAGTCTCCTAAAATGAGGCATTGTGATGAGTTTTTTAAGTTGTCAGATAGTAAGTTCATGAGGTCTTTCTCAAAGGAACCTAGAGGGCCTGGTGGTCGGTATATCAAGTGGATGGTGATAGTTTGATTGTTGGAGATGGTAAGTTTGGCAGTGAGGGATTCACAGGAATTAGTAATATGGGATGTGGAAAGTTAGGTTAATCCTAACAATTATAGCAAGACCCCCACCTCTGGAGGTGGTGCGATCCAATCTTATAAGAGTATAGTTGTCTGGGGTGGCTAGCATGATTGCAGGGCCTGCTGCAGGGTGAAGCCAGGATTCGGTAATGGCCAGGAGGTCAATGTTTTAATTGTGGATTAAATCTGCTATATCTGTGGCATGGGCTACCATAAAACGGGCATTTATTAATGCGCCTTTTATGCCAATTTGGGTAGGTTGGGCAGATAAAGGCTGAACTTTGTGTTGGCAGTTTGAAGAGGAGGTGGGTTAAACTGAAGTGGGTGTAGTCCATTGGTATCTTTGTATGGCGAGATATTGGGAGTAGGCTGAGCGTCCCTTAGGCGATTAATGGTGAGGTGGGCATTAGTTCAGGGATCATAGATTCTTGGGAGTCTGGCCCAAAGTTTATGGTTTCTCTGTTGGAGGCTACAGGGTATGGTGGCCATGCCAACAAGCTTAGGAGGTGTGCGAACATGTGGCAGTTGGTTCTGGGACTGGGACATGTTAGGGTCTTGTAAGGTGATCAAATAGAGGATGGTTCCGAGTAGAACAGTGTAGAGTAATGGCAGATGCATAGTGTGTTCATATGAGTGACTTAAGTGCTAAGAAGGTAAAGGCTTGGCAAGGCTAAACATGACAATCAGAGCAAGCTATAAAGACGGATACCAAGTACATGGGTGTTAACAATTTTCGCACAGTTATCTAGATTTGAATTTTCACAAACAGCATAAATCACAGTGAGTCACACAATGTTAATTAAGTCTGGGGGCTGTGTCTCACCTAGATTTCGATTTCCATAAACAGCATAAATCACAGTGGGTCACACAGTGTTAATTAAATCTGGGGGCTGTGTCTCATCTAGATTCGAATTTTCACAAACAGCATAGATCACAGTGGGTCACACAGTGTTAACTAAGTCGGGGGGCTGAGTCTCACCTAGATTTGAATTTCCATAAACAGCATAAATCACAGTGGGTCACACAGTGTTAATTAGGTCTGAGGGCTGTGTCTCACCTAGATTCGAATTTCCATAAACAGCATAAATCACAGTGGGTCACACAGTGTTCATTAAGTCTGAGGGCTGTGTCTCACCTAGATTCGAATTTCCATAAACAGCATAAATCACAGTGGGTCACACAATGTTAATTAAGTCTGGGGGCTGTGTCTCACCTAGATTCGAAATTCCATAAACAGCATAGATCACAGTGGGTCACACAACACTTTGTTAGACATGGAGAGCATGGTAGAGTGGGGAAGCTCTATGTTGAGGTTCTGCATGTTCCAGGTGGCATGCCTGATTAAATTGTTTGTTCAAAGTTGGAAAGTTTAGACAGTGTTGAGAGTTGTTGCGGGTATGTTCCAAGGAGAGGGAGCATATGCTGCTGAGCATGCGTAACATGTGCGCACACGGTTGTAGTGACTGTGAGAGACTATAAGTGGATTTATGCAGAGATGGATAGTTAGGAGCATAGCGTTCCAGGTGTGTTAGTGCAGACTTGCCAGAGGGGCGCATTGACACGAGTGTGGCTGTACTGGTGTCACATATGGGGGTGAAACATAGACACTAGCTCGATGTGGGGCGAGGGCTGTGGTATTTGGCATAAATTACCTCTATTGGCGTACACAGGGAGCTTCACATTTCTCTGGGCGCACAGGCATGGTGTCTGGCCCTGGGCTCTGGTCAGCTCGGGACAGTCTCAGGACAGCTGCTGGCCTTCCCCTTAGGGCATTTCCAGGAAGGGCCGGCTCACGCCTGCCGGCGTCCGATAGGCTTAGATAATCAAAACAGAGGCCAATAAGCAGAGGGCTGTTCTATCAGGTTTTGCCAATCCGGATCTGGAGAACACTCGACGTGTAGCCGTAGAATTCTCCCTGCCAATGTCTCCCTTTGTATTCCAAAGGAAAACTACAAAGGTAGCAATTAGCCGAAAGACAGGATCACTGCAGCAGCCAATGAGTAGGAGCTGGAACGTGGTTCCTTGGAATCCCGGAGGATGAACGATGAAGACCCCCCGGATGGTGGACTCAAGAGACAGGATTCGGGTGCTACTTCACAAGAGTAAGAACAAGATACAATAAACACAGGGACCAGATCTAACTAGGAAAGAACATGACAATACACCAAAGAACATCAATGAATGGGTTTGGAGACTTACCAACAGCTTTCCAAGTGGTAGTTACTGAGGAGCTCTGCACCACCCAACCTACCCTAGACCCGACGGCACGAGGATGCTTTAACGGTTCAGCAGATAGTCTCTAGTCCGTACCTATCCCGTCGGAACGAGGACGCCTTTCGATCTAACGCGCCAAGTGGAAGTCTCCAGTCCGGCTGCAAGAAAATGGGCAATGCAGGCTCTTTCCAGGTACCGAATCGGAAAGCGCTGAAGAGCGTAGATGAGTTGCGGGTTGTTCCGGTTGCAACGTAGAAGTGAAGTCCGGGTCAGAAATGTGCGAGCACTGAGGTAACCAATCCGACAGGAAGGGCAGGTCCGGATAGCAGTCCTCGTCGGCAATGTGCGAGAAGCGAAGTAACCAATTCAGCAGGCAGCTGCAGGTGAGTTAGCGTTCTGAGTCGGCAATGTGTGAGCAGTGAAGTAACCAATTCAGCAGGCAGTTGCAGGTGAGTTAGCTTTCCGAGTCGGCAATGTGCGAGCAGCGAAGTAACAATTCAGCAGGCAGTTGCAGGTGAGGTAGCGTTCCAAGTCGGCAAGGTGCAGAAGTGTTCAATGAGGATCAAGGATGCAGGGCGGGTCAGGAATGGCCGTGGACAAGATAGGGCAGGACAGAGTAACAGGAGCAAAAAGGGGAAACCAAGAATAAGAGTGGGAGCAAAACCAGCTAGCGCTAAGATTGAAACAATCAGAAGCGGCGAATGCGGTCACCCGGAAGTGTTTTAACGGGTGGCCATATGTCCGCGTGACTCCTCCCCCGTAAAGCACGATAGCGTTATTTGTGGAGCGGCCGTCATAGTCGCCATGGTAACGTGATCGCTGAAGTTCTGTGGTAATTCTGGCGTTGTGGAACCTTCATGGTATTACGTGTAGGCTACTTGAGTGAAAGCAAACTTTGAATCAGAGCCTTCCTTGGGGTATTCCTGACATGTTCTCTGGTGAGGAAACTAGGCAGGGCAGATCAAACAAGTAGCACGGGCGGCCATCTTAGAATGACTAACGCCTCGTGTGTTGGAATGGCGTTGCGGATGATGCTGGAGGCAAACTAGGTCGGCACAGCTTATGTGCGGCACGGGTACATTGTTAATAAATGCACACATTTACTGGTGGAAATGCTGTGGGCTACCGCGCCTAATGCGCTAAGAATAGCCAAATTGAATTTGCTGCATTACAATTAGTAGCAATGGTCAGCATACCTCAGAATGGACTTCGCTTCAGGTGGATGCTGCGACCGGCTGCTCCTGCAGTGGTCAGGAGCTCCTGCTCCTGCTCTGGATGGGCTGCAAATGTCCTCGACTCAGGGCAGTGTTGGTCTTGCCCACAGTGCCTTCCCAGGAGGGTCAGCTCATGCCTGCCGGCGTCCGATAGGCTTAGATGATCAAAACAGAGGCCAATCAGCAGAGGGCTGTTCTCTGGTGAGCAAACTAGGCAGGGCAGGCAAGGTGCCTGGATTATTCGGACCGTTGCTTGAAGAGGCTGGTTGGAGCCTCCAACCAAACCTCCTCTCTGTGAGGGAAACAAGATCTTTTCTGCGATATGACCCTCTGTCGTTATAGTTGTAACAGACAGAGAAACCGATCGCATAAAAGAGCGGGAAGAGATGCACCGCCACGGACCCAGCTGAAAAGGAAAGAATAGAGATAAGTAATCAAAAGTAGATAGCTGCTTCCCTATTTTAACAACTAAGTATTGTTACCTTGATGCTTTTCCCCCCCTTATCTTGTTGAAACAGGAATTGGACAACCGCTTCCCCCTTCTAGGAAGAGAGAAACTATCAAACGTTATACTCCCTGAGGGTGATTAAGGATATGAAAGATTTTAGGTTTCTCTTACCACTGCTGAAACACACGGGTGATTAATATCCAGGAAGGAAACAACGAAAGTATAAAATAAAAAAAAGGGACAGGTTAGTAGGGTAGCTTTTATCCGGACGGCACGAGGAGAGCACTAGGGACGGGATGGTGCACTTTTCAGCATAGCGTCCCGGTGTGCACTATAAATGTAGGCAGTCCAGATAACAGAAGGTAATCCACACAGTGTTAGCACAGGAAGTGAGAGGGATGGCAGGGATTAGAGTACAACTCCTCAGAGGCACATAAAACAAAATACGTTTCATACATGAAAAGAGAGAAGTGGTAATTGACAGTCTGACCCACCACTGAATAAAGCTGTACCTGTTCTCAGGACTCGGGCTGCCACTAAGAGTCAGGTCTTTCTCCTCTGCTGTGTTTCCCATCGGAGAGAGAGCGGGAGCCACTATAATGCAGAAGCCGAGGATTCCTTGAATGTAAACAAGGTTTCAGTGCGCTGTCGGGTGCAGGTTTGCAATTCAAAAGCAGTCCGTTGATGAGTGCCAGGTTCGGTACACAAGGTAAACAAAAGTTATGGAGCGTAACCCAAAGACAGTCCGTTGATGAATGCCAGGTTTGGTACACAAGGTAAACAAGGTTATGGAGCGTAATCCAAAGACAGTCGTTTGATGAATGCCAGGTTTGGTACACAAGGGAAACAAAGTTAATAGAAATGACACAGAGGTCGGAAAAGCGCTGGTTAGCCAACGACAAACAGAAGCAGCGTTCTGCAAGCTGCCATTGACTAAAGTAAGGTGGGGGCGTGATCAGCTGAAAAAACGAGGCTCTAGCGCCGGGAAACTGAGGACTACAACTAATGGCTAAGCATCATGGGAGATGTAGTCAGTAAGGGAAGTGTTATAGCCTTCTCCAGCGCAGCCGCCAGCGGTACAGGAATGGTGCTGCAACATTCTACAAGCCTTGGCGAAGCGCTAAGCTTCTCTTAAAGGACCTAACAGTGTCTGTCTATATTGCGTGATGACACGGACACGGAGACACCCTGATCAGGTGCCACCGTGTAACAGTAACATAACTTTAGATTGTCCCCTTGGACAATACAGCATAAAAGACCCAACTGGACTCAGTCCTGGCGCCTTTGGCATCAAGCTCATGAACAAATATAAACTGACACACTTATTTTGGTGCAAAGTGCTTTATTTTACATGCAGGAATCTCCATGTGCATTTGTTCGGGCGTGGCTGCTGGGGAAGGCTGGATCGCACATGTAGCATCCTTAGGAGTGGCAGGGTGGGGCTGGTGAGCCAAGACTAATGGGTGTGGCCAGAGCTAGACTATATAAACCCGCCCAGCCTTCTTGCAAGCACTTCACGTTATTCTGCACTGATGGCAGCGTAACGCTCACCGCTGCTTGAGCGCATCTTACCTTTGTGCTCCAGCTACCAGCATCTGTATCTTACCTTTGTTTCCAGCAACCATCATCAGCATCGGCATCCTACTTTCGTTTCCAGCCTCGACACTTACCTTGCAACCTGCTTTCATCGGCACGCATCATTGGGGACTCTGGCATTCATCAGTCATCTCCAGACCTCTGGAAGGCAGCACTCAAACTCCGACATCGCAGCACAGCGAGCAATCCTGCGAGAGAAAAGATAAAGACCAGGTTAGAACTCTCAAAGACATTGGGCCTCATTACGACCCTTGCGGAAATGGAAAAATGATGGCGGAAATGCAATACCGCCATCGAACACCGCTCGTTGCGATCATGACCCGTCACCGTAAAGTACGATGCCATTAGCGACACCGCAGTGAACGGCAACGCTAACTGCACCAAGTACGCGCACGCGCGCCTTGCAAAACCGGAATCACCGCCATGGCGCAACGGTACGCGAATTCTGACCCTAGCGGACATGTACTGAACGCCATCAAGCACGTCGTAAAGTACCATTCCGCCATGGCGAGAAATACGGCAACGCGAACCAACCGTAAATGGCCCACTGAGTGCCTGTACTCCACTCCCTGGCCTCATTGCACAACTCCTGGCAGGCGCAATGTACTCACACTATGCAACCAGTGAAATCCACAATTCACCCATGCATGCCAACGTAGAAAAGCATGCAGTGGCTCAAAGCGCCCCGTGAGTGGGCATCCATGTACGGCATGTCACCATAGCCGTACTGACGCAGCACAGGCATGTGAAGGTACAACACATCAAAATGAAAATCAAGAACACATGACACAAAACAACAGTAGTCCCCCATCGCTTGCCACCAGCGCAAGGCAACATCCACAACAGCATCCTGAGGGGGATTGCACCAGCCCTGTACTCATGCCAGTAAACAAACCAACCATCAGCAGAAGCATGTACCACACAAGTCGGCAGAGTGACTGAGCAGCCAGGCTCATCCCAAGAGGGGCCGATGGGAGCTGCAGGGCACAGATGGCATCAATACAGAAGCTATTCCAATGGACATGACCCCAGTCCCCCTCCAACAAACGCACGCAAACACAGCCACCTGTGACCAGCCACATTCTGAACAACCCATCATTCCACCAATCGACCTGGCTGACAGGCACCAGTCGGCCAAAAGCCAATCCCCCGCCCCTGAACAGCACATCATGTAAACAGTCACAATGGCAGCCTCTATCCGTGACCATACTGTGCTACGTAGGCAAACGCGGCCAGTACTGTACCACACAACTCAACTCAGAAGGCGGAACACAAAGCAGATCATCACGCAATACATACCGCCACAAAGCGAAAATCGCCACATCACCTGCAAAGAACAACGCAACACGACAAATATCGGAATACAATTTAAATGCACATCCAAATGACAAAGGCCCCACAGCAATTTGCAAAATACCACCAAAACAACCATCATCACCGAGGGCTGCATCTGCAATAATTGACCGGCTTCCACTTGTGTGACGCCCTGTACCATCATGGCACACAGGGCTTACATCAACGTTCCAAAAGGCAACATGGAAGCGGCAAGAACCGCAGGTCCGTCCCATGAGGCAGGCACTAGTCGAGCTGAAAGGCCGAAATGTTGCACCTAGCCACCAGTACAGCGTAAGGGCATGTGGCCCATTGGCGATCGTCCCATATGATCGAAATGGTGCTCCACTGATTCACCCGAAGCTGCAGGAGTCGAGAGTAAAAACCATCTGGAGGAGTGGCGTAGAGATGGCATCTGCAATAGGGCAGGAGATACCTGTCACCCAAAAGAAACACAAATCAACCGATTGCATTACGGGACTCATGATGCATTACAATCTTCATTCAACACACCAAATCCACACCCATATGCATGCTAGCCCACTCCAAAGGAATATACACACCCCTAATTCAGTATCGAATCACAACGAAACCAATCGAGCTAAATACACCATTGGCAACGTCGGTTACTGTGCATGCGTCCGTCAAGATAGAACCCATGACATGGGATTAGTAACGTGCCTAGACACAAGTGTATGAAGGCGCGTCGAGACAGGGAGGATCCGACAAGGGCAGATAGACGTATGTCCCACTATGGCAGCCTTGCATCACATAACGCAGGGGAAGGGGAGTGAACCAAAAAACCCATGTACATGGCAGACCCTAAACGGATTCATCAGTCCATGCATCCACACATCATTCCCTCATCCCGCAATGAAAACGCATGAATATTCACTCACATAATATGTGAAACTTCCATCGCGTCTGTGCGTAATGCAGTCCGCAAAAACCACTGTGCCCCTGGCCGGATCTGTAGTGTTGTGAAGCAAGATGGATTTGGGAACGTCCTGCCTCATCGTCCACTACGCTATTGCGCATCCCATTCAATTCATATCATTCATTGCCTGCTCGTTATGGGCCATGTCCCAAGGACATTCTACAATAGAACGTTACATTTCCAGCCAGACCTGTGGGCGTATCCTCGCCGCTACTTCAAAACCCAGAATGCTGGCCTTCGAATTCCTCACTTGCAACATTACGTCGAAAAGGCTTCTGTGAACGCTTGCATTCACAATTACATCAATGTAGTGCGGCTGTGTGTCATGATGCTAACTGGCTGCAATCACAAATGGTACGCCACGCCCGTCGGTGAATTACGTTACTGTGCTGCATGAGGGTCGCCCATCGATCGAGCCCTACATACCACTGACTCTTCACAGGTATGTAAGCGGCTGCAATCATAGCATGTGTAACAATGGGAGCATAGCATGAAGATCAGTCAAAGTACATCACACTGCCATCGGGATTAGATACATGATTCAAATCCCAAGATGCCATGCGGCCAAATGCAGCCTTACGTGCGGGCCGTGCTCGACCAGAAGGGATTGCATCTGCCACAGATTCATTCAATCAGCACAGGTGGAGGCCATACAGGCCGACAGCACATATATTGCAGACCCAAACCCCTCCCACAACCACTCCCACTCCAAAATGCTACCGGCAGGACTAGCGATGTTGGGCCTGGGGTACCAGATAGCACTGCAAGTACTACAACTACAAGAAGACGACGAACAACAACAGGTACAACAACCGGGCGCACAGGGGAGACGGAGGAGAAGGAGGAGGAGGAGGGCAAGGCAGGGTCAGCAAGGCCCACAAGCACTGCCACTACCACCACGCAGGCGGCCCGCAATCCCACGCCTCCGAGCCGATCCGTTCAACCTCACTGCTGAGCAGATCCACACCCTCTACCGTTTGGACCGGGACACCATAATCGCCATTGTGGACATGACACATGCTGACCTCGTGAGCATGATAGATAGCCCAACCGCCATCCCACCCCTACTGAAGGTGGTGTCTGCACTCCACTTCCTGGCCACAGGCACCTACCAGCACACAGTGGGACAGTTGCATGGCATTTCACAGCCACTGTTCTCACGGACACTCTTCCAAGTGCACGATGCCCTCCTGAAGCACGCCGACGACCACATCACACTACCACGCACGTACCAGGAGATTACCAACGCTAAAGTGGGATTCCATGCACTTGGCGGCATCCCGGGTTGCATTGGTGCCATCGACTGCACCCATGTTGAATTGGTTGTCCCACATGCCATGGAGGTCCAGTACCGCAACCGGAAACAATTTCATTCAATCAATGTGCAAATGGTGTGTGACTCCAACAAGATATTTACGCATTGTTGTGCCAGATTTCCAGGATCTACCCATGATTCTATGGTCCTGAGGAACACAAGAATACCACGCTACATGGAGCGACACGCAGGGCACAGATCCTGGCTACTCGGTGAGTCTCATTCCATGCATGACATCGTGGCCCATTTGATGCGTCAATGACCTTGCAGGGGGGGGGGGGCTACTTAGCACTATCATTCCACTGACACCCTTTATTCGTCTCATACAGGTGATGCCGGGTATCCACTGAAGAGATGGCTCCTTACACCAATCCGGAACCCACAGAACGAGCATGAGGAGGACTACAACCATGCCCACTCACGTACCCGTGTGGTCATTGAACAGGCATTCGGCCTACTGAAGGCTCGTTTCCGCAGCCTCAGCAGGTCTGGCGGGGCACTCATATACAGCCATGAGAAGGTTTCTAAGATGGTCATGGCATGTGTCATGCTGCACAACATGTGCATACGTAGGAATGTGCCCATGCCCCCTGACGCTGTACTGCATGCACCTGAAGATGATGATGATGATGAGGGTGGGGATGTGGAGGCACCTCAAGGAGTCCATGAGGCACAGCATGCACGTGCAATCCGACAGAGCATCATAGATGCATGCTTCTAGCAACCACGCATGGTGCCTATTACACGGAAAGGGGACCTGTGGCACTGTGTGTGTGTAGTACAGGCACATTGTGGACTGTACGCCTATGAAGGCCTCGTACGCAAATATCAATGTCCACACATGTCATTGGATGATAATGAGGTGCTGTATTGTTAATGTGATTTGATTTATACACCCTATGGACCCGCCACCCAGTGAAGCCCAACACACCCCCTCCACCCTACTACCTCCCCCCCCAACACCAGTGTCCAAATATGCATGCTGTCCGTGGGTAGACGCTATTGCAGGCCCCCTCTACGGGTATCAGGGGCACCTCTGCCCGTGGAGCGCAGGTTCCTGCCAGATCTGCGTTGGGGGCTGCCCTGGACGGAACTTGCCACGGATGAGGTCTCTGCCTGCTCGCGTCCATGCATGTCTCTGAGGGTTTGTGAGAGCTCCGAGAGCACACGGCGCACAGCAGCAAGTTCAGCACAAACGTCTTTGGACGTCGCATGCAGTTCCCCCCTCAGGCTCTCGGTGCTTTTCTCCATTTGTGCTCTCAGGCTCTCGGTGCTTCTCTCCATTTCTCCCCTGAGGCTCTCACTACTTTTCTCTATTTGTGCCCTGAGTGTCTCGGTGGATGTTTCCATGGCTGCCCTGGAACCCCCGCATTCATTTGCATGGTCCTTGAGTAGCGTGGACGCTTCCTGCTGTTGCTCGATCAGCAGGTCGAGGGACTGTTGCCTCTGCTGGGCCATGGACATTTGCGGTGGTGTGACAGGGGGGCTGCTCAACACATGTTGCCTTGGCACAGGACTTGTGGGGGTTGGCCAGTCGTCGTCTTCAGGGTGCCCCTGCGTGGTTTCGTCATGGTGTAGGGGATGGAACATGCAGGGGGATTGGGAAAGGTCATGGATGGTACCTACGTCGCCAGCACTGTTTTCCGTGTCGGAGCATGCTGGCATGACAGCTGTGTCACCTATGGTGCTGCTACCACCAGAGGCAGTGCCATCAGATACGTTCTTTGGGGGGACCTGTGGTGCTGGGGTTGTGGACTTGCTGGCTGCTGGGGTGCCTGTTGCAGTCCCCTCCAGTGTGCTGCCACTTGATTCCTGCTGCTGCCGTGTCTTGATCCTTGCACCTGAGGTGGAGGCTCTTGGGACGTTGGTCCTGGCCCTCTTTGCAGGCGTGCTGGTAGGGGTGTCCTGCAGCTCGTCGTTGGTATCGGACCCTGTGGTGGAGTAAAGAGGGGCGAGCGTTAGTTATGGGTCTGTCGGATTTGGAATGGCAACGTATCAAATGCATTGGGGTGGTACATGAGGCTGATTTGGGACTGGGCCTTGGAGGTGGTCTCATTTTCGTGTGGATTGAGGATGCATTCATTTGGCTGCCTGCAGTTAGGGGGTGCATGCTGCACATGTAGGGGTTGTTTATGGCTTCTTGATTGATTTGTTTGTTCATTCTGACTTTTAGAGGGCGCTGTCAGGGCTAAGTATGTATTGCACTATGGGGTCACATGGTACTGCACATGTTCGTGGGTTGTGGATTTCGCATTGTTTCTCTTGGCCAACCTACCTGATTCTCCGGATGTCGGCACTCCTTTCTCCATCCCTCCGACTCCCTCTATGCTCTCCATTCCTATGGTGGAGGCGCAGATTTCCTCCCAGGGGGTCAACTTGATGGGCGACTCTGAACCCCCACCGGTAGCTGTGGCGATGTTCCTGTTCGCAGAAAGTATGCTGCGTACGCGGATCCGCAGGTCGTCCCACCGCTTGCGACATTGCTGTGGCGTGCGGGGTGTTGTCCCCACCGCACTTACGCGCTGTGCCACCAGGGCCCATATGGCCTTCTTGTTGGCAAGGGCCGTCCTGGTCATTTGACTGGAGAAGACGACGGCGGAATTTTCCTGTAGGGTCTCGGTGAGCACGGTCAGTTCCTCTCGGGAGAAGTGTACCTGCCGCTTGCGGTCACACGCTTTCTTGGCTACCTTTCCCATATTTATTTTTTTAACTGGGGTTGCTAACGGGTTGGGATGTGTGTCAGGGTCGGATTTTTTATGGTTGTGTTGGGATTCGGATTTTATGGTTGTGCGGCGTGCTGTTTCCCGTTCCGGCCACATGCTTTTACTTCCGTTTCCGTATATTTACGGTGGCCGTAATTTGCGGTGCACGCTCGTTACGGTGACCGCTCATTACGGTGACCGCTAAGATGGGTGGCGGTATTGCACCTGGTGCAGCGTACGGCGGCGGTAAGGGCCGTTTTGGGGTCATTTCCGCCATCGCAGCCTTTCGGATTCCGCCATGGCGTAATGCTCGTGCCCGATGGGTCGTGATTGGCCGCACTTTGCTCCTTCGTGCAATGGCGGAAACGCTATTTACGCTGTTGCGGTCCGGTCAGTCACTTTCCGCCAGGGTCGTAATGAGGGCCATTGTGTTTAAGGTCGCGCTTTTGACAAATCTTTGCGCTTAACCTTAAACGAACACTCACCTGCTGTCGGAGCATCGTGGGCTCCATTCTCTTCCATTTTGGCCTCGCTTCATGCACCACAACTACTGCAGGGCCGCAACTTCGCCTGTGGCGGGAAAGCAGAAGAAAGACAACATTAAAAGACATGGACAATAATCAGGAATCAACATCACAATATTTTAAAGCCTTAAGACACTTACCATCAGGAGTGGCGTAGCCACAGCTGGAATGAGCTACCACCTACAATGGGTCAGTGAAGGAACTCGGTCCATCAAGAGCACCCCTGCAGTGAGAAGCAGGACAGAGAGCTCATCATCATTAATCAAAAGGTGAGCTTTTATGGGTCAACGCATGCTCACCATATTTTGGGAAGAAGGGAGAGGGAGAGCAGTCACATAGCAGCATTCTCACGATCTCTCATCTCCACGCAGGAGCAGTGTCACCAATCGCTGAAGCCCACAGCATATGTGCAGGGGAAGGAGCCTGACAAGGGTGACCCATTTCCAGGGAGGTCTGCGACCGTGCCCCAACGACCCTGCAGACCCCGTGAGCATTACAGAAAGACAACGGACTAACACCAGAGCCGTTTACCTGACATGTCCCAACACAAGGGTCAGGCAAAGTCAGTCAATTGACCAGTATCACACACACCTGACAGCCCTTTCCCTTCCCCACATGGATAAAAGGTGGAGCACAAGAGCACACTACGAGCAAGCCAAAGCGCACAACGAGTCAGCTATCCCAGGGCGGCAGTTCAGTAAGAGGAGAAAGGCAGAGAGAACCGAAGGGGCGACAAGGAGAGAAGCGACCTTGCCCTTTCTGACCCAGACCCACAAAGCCTCCGTGGAAGGAATCATAACACCGCAAACAATAGCCAGCGTGTGTTGCAGCAGATGTGAATGGTACACAAAGCCCTCCTACGCTGATAAGCAGGACAGGGAAAGACGCTTACTACCGTGGTATCGTCGTTGACTCCAGAGATAAGAATAGCCAAGTGGTTCATCACAGCTGGTGAGTCGAGGGGAGAACCGATAAGAACCGATAAGAAACAGAACTGTGTTGAACGAAAGTGGCAAATGACAATTTAAGGGAAGTTCCAAGAACTGTTCATATTTTAGGGGAAAACCAGCTGTAGGGGGGTCCGCCACCACATGGGTGTTAACTCGAGAGATTCTGGTTGATTCCCCTACTGTTGAAACTACTGATACCAGAAGGCCTTAGGAGAGCCGGAAGGAAAAGGTCAAAGTGGTCATACAGGGGTCTAGCAAAATCCCACTGTACAGTCAAAGGTCTCTGAACGACAAGTAATTGGAAGACGAAGGGAAGGGAATCCCGCATAGTGGGAAGTAGAAGGAACGTGTTTCCGGAGGAGGGATGCTTGCCGAACGGGGCGAAGCATGATGCCCCAATGAACATTGTCTTGACAAAAAATGAACCCAACAGAGGGATGTCCACAGTAGATTGTTTAAAAAGCCATTAAGTCTTGTGAATGCAACAGGTGAAATTCTACAAGAAAACAAGAAAAGGCCATAATGAAGCCGACAGAGGGAAGCCAACATTCGAGAAGGGTCTGAGCGTGTATGAGGGGCATCCAGGGGTGAAAATCATCACCCAATGTACATACGGAAAGGTATCAGGTCCTCGAGGCAAGAGACTTTTTGTAGAAAAGATACTTAACCGCCTAAGTGTCATGAACCATCGAACTCGCCCCTTCTGGGCCTCCTGGTCCCCGACACGTAGGGGTTTACACTCTATAATACTACCAATATGGCTGCAAGCTCAGAACACTGCTCACTAGTCTTCACGTTCTACGCAGTGCGCTCTATAAAGAAGCCACACCCCCGCACGTCTCAACGCTGTTGTTAGCTGTGACCGGACGTGTGCTCCGTACTTCTCCCTTGTGCTATTCTGTTGTTTCCCGGTTCCTGGAACCCCCTCTTCCAAACTACCTTCCCTCCTTCTTATCCAGCCTTTCCCGGATCCCATGCACCGCCTCTGCATGCTCCTATCCTTTTCCTAATCTTCCTGGAGTTTTCCATTGATCCCGGACATTGAAGCTGAACGAATATTGGAAGCCAAAGAAGGCCGAGCGGGCTTGTATAAGACCCGAACCATACGAAAGAAGTCATCAGGCAACGAAAACAGGCAGAAAGGGGGAAACCTGTGACACTAAGGTCCTGAAACAGAGGTCAAAAACCAAATAGCCCTCTAACTGGTATTTGCAAATAAAGAGACAACACAGAGTGGATTGTGGTATGCCAAATGCAACGTAACCCAGCTTTAATTGCAATGTAAAACTGGGGCAAAAACAAGATTAACAGCCAAGCTCTCACTCAAGATTCACCGTACCTACAGAAAGGAACTTTTGGTTTATTATTCTGAACACATCAGGTCCTCAGCGACAAGAGGCTTTTTGTAGAAAATAGACTTAATACTGAATGTCCTGATACCTTATCATCGCAACATTACCAGCGCCATTCTGTTCTTGACACATTTATGAATACTGTTATTATGAATAATTCTGCTTTCACCATGTGCGCAGTAATTATTTGTCTTTTAGCAGTATCTGTGTTTCTCTGTCACGCCTAGCCGATCGCTGAGACATTAACTACTTATGAAATTTCTTGGGATGTTCAGTTCTTCCGATGGACTTCAAACAGTCGGCTGTGTTGTTGCAACTTGATTTACCTTGACAGTTGAATGCACACAATGGTATCTTCATCCGCCATGTAACCCTCCCCTACGGAGCCTTTTGTTTTGGCATTCCTTTGAGGGAGCTACCATCTGGTCACCACAGCATTTTCCTGAATAAAATGTATTTGTTCAAATAGTGTGCTTAACTGGGTCCTCTCTTAAAGCTGCAATGTTTAATTCTCTGCTGTGTTTGGTGCAGTTTTAAAATGCAACCGCTTGTCACATTATTTTCCTCTGCAGGACACATTTATTTTGCGTTTATTTTGCTATCTACCGAGATCCTGATGCATGCATGTCACATTATATTTCACCCTATTGGTATCAGCAACCTTATCTGCCTACAGTTGTTCTGCCCTACTTGTGTAGTGAGTCCCTATCTTGTGTACATGCCTTCTTGTCATCTAATCTATTCTATTTTAAAACACACTAATTGTGCAAGCTAATGCCTTGTCTGTTCCCAACTTGTGTGGCGCAAAATAACTATCCTTTGAGCCAGCTGCATTTCCAGGAGAACTTAAAGTGCATTTTCAAATGTGTCCTTTCTCATCTTATAATTTTTTTTCTTCTATGGAAGGCGGGGGTCAGAGCCTGAACATGCTCTCTGGTCAATAATTGTCCCATTGCAGTCCTGATATCGGAGAGTGGAAGTGTAGTCTCGGGCTGGGAAAGCTTGAACGTTTGCTGTGCTCTGGAGTCCCACCTTGTCCCATGCTCAAAACCTGGGGAAGGGAGACCCCCGGCTACCACATCCTGACTTATCATTTGTGAACACTTCTTTCTTTCTTTCTTGTGAACACTAGCCCACACTATTTTTGGTATTAGTTGTAAGGATTTGCAATCGTTTTTTTCTTAGTGTAAGATGAAAGACTCTGGAGGCGAGGATTGATGCTTAAAGGATATCTTTATTTTCCAAATTAAACTATAACTGGGTTGAGTATAAAGTTCTGTTGACAGTTTCCTCACTGTCAAGTCCTACGTAGGTAGGGAAGAGGAAGTTTCTGGGACTGCCTCTCACTCCTTGTGCTCTGGAAAAGGCCCACCACTCTCTTCTTCCTTCTCCTTCTCTCTCAGCGTCCTGCAAGGCAATGAACAATGTTCCCGGTAAATGAGCAGGCTTTTATAGTCATTCCTACCTTAATTCACCACCAATCAACAACGTTCTGGAAAAGGACGTTTAGTATTGGTTGGTGCTGGTTAGCACCGCCTCTTATAAGTGCTGCCGTTTTCTTCCAGCTCACTTCCTTCCATTAAGCAAGCCCTGCGGGTACCTGTTGCCTCCCCGGGTGGAGTTTTACATGGTAATGGGAGGTCTTACCACTTAGTCCCTCCCCCTTGGTCCGGTGTCTTAACGTCCTTGAGATGTAACGGCAGGACCCTGCCGCCTCGGACTTCTGCAGCGTCCGAGCACGGCATCGCCAACGTTTTCCTCAGCATGCCGCTGTGTGTGTCCCCGAATCCACGGCTCGGGTCGTCTGGTGTTGTATCTGGTGAGTAAACGTTCCGGTGGTCTGTGTGATTACCTAAGTCGGTCTGTGTACTGTATGAGGGCTATGGGTAGGGTGAATGTCTAAGGCCTGCGTTTGTTCCCAATATTTTTAACTTGGGAATCAGCAGTGTATTCCATGTGGGGCAGGGTCCTTGGTTAAAGGTGTGGTTGCTTAACAGTCCCCTTCCAGGTTCTACTTTACACATGTCCACCACAGTCCCAGGCCGATCGGGCAAGGGTAAGCATCTGGAAAGATAATCAGCTATCAACTGGAATTTGCCCGGTTTATGCAAGGTAATGAAATCAAAGGGCTGTAGGGATAGAAACTAGCGGAGAACCCGTTGGTTGGTGTCCTTTTGTCTGGCAAGCCATTGTAACAGGGCGTGATCCATATATAAGGTAAAGTATCTACCCAGTAAATAGTACTTGAGGCTGTCCACAGCCCACTTGATGGCTAAGCATTCCTTTTCGATAGTGGAATAAGCAGACTCATGTGGAACAAGTTTTCCGCATATAAAACAAACTGGTTGGAGGTCTCCATCTTGTTCTTGTGATAGGACTGCTCCCAAACCCTGGCCTGAGGCGTCCGTCTGTAGGTAGAATCGTTTCTGGAAATCTGGGCATCTCATTACGGGTTCTGAAGTGATTCTGTCTTTCATACTTCAATAGCCTTTAATGCGTCTTCATTAGAGGATAGATTGGGTGACCCACTGTTCTTTAGCGTGTCAGCCAATGGTGCTGCGATTGTGGAAAAGTCAGGTATGAACCTTCGATAGTATCCGATGAATCCTAGGAAAGCTCTGATCTGTTTCCTAGTGGAGGGTGTTGAGATTTCGCTTATGCCTCGACCTTGGAGATCTGTGGCCAGAGTACCCCCCCACAATGTGACCCAAATACTTTGTCTCCTGTGCTCCTATCACCATCTTCCTGGGGTGTATGTGTAGGCCCGCTTTATGTACAGCAGCTACTACTGATTCCGGATGTTGGAGGTGATGCTGTAAACTATAATGTCATCTAGATTAGCTGCAGCAAAACCGTTATAGGGCTGTAATATCGTGTCCATTAGCCTTTGGAATGTGGCTGGTGCCCCGTGTAATCCAAATGGTAGGACCTGGAACTGGTATAGGCCTTGAGAAGTAGCGAAGGTAGTTTTCTTTCGGTCTTGGCTTCTTAGGGGAATCTGCCAATATCTTTTAGTAAGGTCCAGGGTGATTATGAAATGTGTGGAACCTAACCCTTCTAGCATCTCGTCCATCCTTGGCATAGGGTACGCCTCTTATTGGGGTATCGAGTTTAACTGATGGTAGTCCATGCAAAAATGGATTGATCCATCAGGTTTAGGGACAAGTACTATTGGGGAACACCAGGTGCTTGTTGATGGCTTGATGATTTTCATACGCAACATGTCTTATACTTCCTTTTAGATTATTTGCTGTGTGGCTTCTGGTATCATATATGGTCTGAGCCTAATGGTTTTTCCTGGTATCGTCTCAATGGTATGTTCAATCAGGTTAGTTCTCCCGGATAGGGAGGAGACAGCCTTGTAATGGCCGGTCATCCTGGACATCAATTCGGATTTCACGTCTGCTGTTAATGTTGTTCCCCATTATATGTCCTCTAAATGGTTTTGGGTTCTTTGAATGGTCTGTTCGGTTTCCTCTTCCTCATATGTATGTATGTATGTATGTATTTATTTTTTGTATAGCGCCGATAGCCCGTGGGCATCAGGGCGCTTAGGCAAACAACGAAAAACAAAACAATACAATAGGAACGTCTGCGCTAAACCATGAGGTGGTCATAATCCCCCGTATCCCAGTTCATCATCTGAAAAGATGAGTCTTCAACCCTTTCCTAAAATCAGTAAGGTTGGTAACGGTTCTGAGTGTTTCTGGAACACTGTTCCACAAGCTGGGGGCCTGCACCAAAAAGGAACTGCCCAGCCCAGATTTCAATTTAAACTTGGGGACGATCAACAGGCATTTACCCTTTGAACGAAGGTTCCTACTGGGGGTATGAAGCACTAAGCCCTTTCATCATTTTCGTTTCATGTGTTCATCCAGACTACTGGGAGAGGTTTGGTCCACTCTTTTAGGAGGTTTACGTGAAAAACCTTATCCGTCTGGGTTCTGTCAGGCTGATGTACTCGATAGGTCACTGGTCCAAGGACGCCCTTGATTTCATAAGAGCCCCTCCATCGGGCCAACAGTTTGTTATAGCTGGTAGGAAGTAATAAAAGTACTCGGTCACCTGTTTGAAACTTTCTCATGCAGCTTCCTTTGTTGTAGCCCCTTTCTTAGACCGACTGTGCATGTCCCAGATTCTCCTCGGGCATAATGTGTAGGGTGGTTAGATGTTCCTCGAGTTCTTCCGTATATTCTGTCAATGATACTTCCTCCGTGGCTTCCCATTCTTCTTTTACTAGGTCTAGAATGGTGCGTGGCTGTCTACCAAACAACAGCTCAAATGGGGAAAAGCCTGTTGATGACTGGGGTGTGTCTCTCAAAACAATTAGTACCAAGGGTACCACTCGGTCCCAGCCCTTACCCTCTGGTCCGGTGACTCTCTTCAGCATCTGTTTGATGGCTTTATTGTACCTTTCGACGAGTCCATCTGTTTGAGGGTGATAAACGGATGTCCTTAGCTGTCTGATCTGCAACTGTTCACATACTTCTTGTAACACATTGGACATAAAGTTAGTGCCTTGATCTGTGATGACTTCAGACAGGAAGCCTACTCGAGCAAAGTATGGTATTAGTTGGTCACAAAGTTGTCGAGTTGAGGTCCCTTTCAGGGGAAAGGCCTCTGGATATTGTGTAGCATTGTCTATGATCACCAACATATACGTATATCCTCTAGAGGCCGGTTCCAGGGGGCCTACTATGTCCATGCCTATTCTCTGAAATGGTATGGATATCAGAGGCATGCGTTGTAGCGGGGCCTTGGCGGGAATGGTTCTGCTTGTTAACTGACATGTAGGACACTTGTTACAGAATCAAGCCACTTCCCCATATATCCCACGTACAGTAGAACCTTTTTAGAATGTTATGTTGGGTTTTTAGGGATGCCATATGCCCTGCGCAAGGGTGATTGTGAGCCATCTGTATAATGATCGACCTATGTTTTTTTGGTACCACTAATTGTTCCCTGGTTGTGTTATCTTCAGCCCTGTAATTCCTATATAGTAGTCCTTGTTTCAATAGGAATCCTGGACTCTTGTCCGTGCCCAGTTCTTCCTTCTTACTGATTCTTTCTCTGGCTACTCATAGGGTAGGGTCTGTTAGAGTTTCTGCCCTAATGGAATCTTCATGGTCTTCGGCCTTCCAATCTATGGGTCGTGTCATATAGCTGGCTTGACACCATGCCAGTCTGTTCCTTCTTTGAGTATTTGGACGGGTTGTCTGGGGTTTTCCAGGGGTGATTGTAGTACAATGGGTTTCTTCCCTCTCGGCTCTCCCTTCTATTACCTGGTCAAAGTGGGGTAGATCTGTACCTATGACCACCGGGGTAGGTAGTGGGGGTAATACGGCAGTCCTTAAGGAGGTTATATCCTTATATATCTTGATCTGTATTTCCTTCATCGGATAGGTTTTCACATCCCCATGTATGCATCTGATCGGTACCACTACATTAGGCAAATTAGGAGATGTACTCACGGTTGGTGAGATCGCGGTCTGTTTGCTGCCACTGTCCAGTAGTGCCCATGCTGGTCTTCTGTCCACTCGGATGTCTATGATGTAGGGTCTCAGGATGTGTTGTTCAGGATAAGAATGTCATGATGCATACCCCCGGGCATCCAGACCACGTCCAGCAGCCCCGGGAGCAGGCACCATGTTGCCTTGATAAAACCCAGCAACCCTTGTTAGGGGCTGTCTGGGTTCAGTCCTGGCGCCTATGGCGCCAGGCTCATATGGGACATCAGTCCTGGCGCCATAGGCGCCAGGCTCATAGGTGCACACTTACCTGATGCAGACCATGCTGCAAGAAGATCCAAACCCATGTGAGGCCTAGAAGGGACTACTTTACCTTAGGGACTATTTTGTTACTCGGGTGTGGTCGGGGAGGAATACCTACCTGGGACTACTTTGGAGGCTATTTAAACCATGCCCGAAGAGCAGCACACGCTTCGCGTTATTCTGCATCCAGCAGCGTAATGTTCACCGTGCCAGCAGCAGCATCCAGCCTTCTGCCACGCCCGCCTCAAACCTGGAGCACCTAGAAAGAAGGAAAGAAGCAAAGGTTAGAACAAGAGTATTACCTGATTTCTTACCTGATTCCGGATTCATCGCATCTTCAAACCAGAGGAAAGACTTTGTTTTAAAAGCGTCACATTGCCGCGCCATACTCACCGTTCCACGTAGCATTTCTTCGATCCGGTGCTGTCTCCATCTTTACATCGCCGAATCCCGGCACCTAAGAGGGAACAGAAACAACAAGGTGAGCAGAGAGAACAGACAGCCGCCATATGCTTACCTGATTTTACCGCCGGAGGTATTATTCATCAGCACGCCACATCTTCTTATGCCACACCTGTAAGAAAGGGAGAAAGCAGCAAGTTTAACCCTTGGCATTATTTACCGGACGGTGTTGGGTGACACAGACGTTTACCGGAGCACTTTCAGCAGTCAATCTTCTTATTGGGTCAAAGTTGCAAGATAAAAGAGGAATTGGGCAGGAGTGAATTCCAGACATTTTGAACTCTTACGAACTATATACTTACAGCTCTTCGCCAGGACCTTTTGGAGTCAGGATTCGTCTACAACTCTTCCAATATCTTCAGGCCAGTGAAGTAACTGGTCATCAACGCGCCCCTGCGTGCTTCGCAGGATGGAGGGCTCATCCTTCAAGAATATAAGGTGAGATTGCTGAGGGCACAGAGGTGATTAGTGGGGAGGGCAGTGGGAGAGCTATCACTTGAATCCACAAGTGGCTAAATCCATCTCTCCACTTGTAGGAGAATATTTCTACGGGTCAAGCAGACAAGATTAGGAGGGCAGATCCAGTCAGTCATCGCTGCACTACGCATCACGTGGAGGCCGCAGCAGTCCGGGTCCGACCGACGCCCCTGTGGGAGCTAGATGAGCGCAACAAAGACCTCATATATCCGATCTCCATGGGCTCCGAGGTCCTCCTCCTGGGACAGAATCTCGCTATATGCCCCCACTCACTGCAATCGAAACATTGGGGTTGTTGTTGTCCCGAGGTACCAGGTTTTTCATCAGATCCCAGTTTCTTCTCTTCTGGCTTTCTTGCTAATTCATCTGGATGTCTCCATCTTGGATATGTGGTTCTTGTGCCCCTTGGGCCGTCCGTGTAGGGCAAGGACATCCTACCAGTTGCTCCAGGCACGGGTATCCAGTTTACCCCTGCCTTCTGGTAAGCTGAAGCGATGTCTACTGCTTCAGCTAGGGTGGGTCGGTGGTGTTGCCGTACCCATCTCTGCATTGGTCCTGGTAATGCTTCAACAAATTGTTCTAATGTGACCTTGTCCAGCAGTTTCTAGTTGGCCGGGGTGGGTGTGTGTAACCACTTTTCAACGAGGTCCTTGATGCGATACTATGGTTGTCAGGGACTCTCTCCCCCCTTCAATTTTGTTTATCGCAACTGTATCCGATAAGCTTCCTCATCCAAGCCTAATCGGTCAAGCACTGCGGCCTTGATTTTGCCATAGGGTGTGCCTCCGTTCGGGTTTACGGCCTGGTATGCCCCCTGCATTACCCCAGATAACAGGGGTGCCACATATTGTCCCCACCTATCAGGTGGCCATCGGGCATTCCTTGCAATCCTTTCAAAGGTTGTAAAGAAAAAAGCAGGGTCTTCTCCCTCTTTGTACTTTTGTGACAAGGCCGATGGTACCAATGGTTGGTTCCTAGAACTGGCCACTACGTCTGTGAGATGCACAATGTTCTCATGATGTTTATCTTGGGCCGTTGTTTGTAGGTTACGCTGTAGCTGTATGGCCTGCTGAAATGCTTGCCTATCAGCCACTGCTTGTTGAGTCTGCAGCTGTATAAATTGCTGCAGCTGCTGCTGTCCTTCAGACAATGTCTTAATTAGAGTTTCCATTGGCACTGTCAAATCCCACCTTCGTCGCCACTTGTAAGATGAAACGCAAGTCCTAAGTAGGTAGGGAAGAGGAAGTTTCCGGGACTGCCTCTCACTCCTTGAGCTCCAGATAGGCCCAACACTCTCTACTTCCTTCTCCTTCTCCTTCAGCATCCTGCAAGGCAATGAACAATGTTCTTGGTAAATGAGCAGGCTTTTATAGTCAGCCCCTAGCTTAATTCCCCAACAATCAACAATGTTCTGCTAAAGGACGTTTACTATTGGTTGGTGCTGGTTAGCACCGCCTCTTATAAGAGCTGCCATTCTCTTGCCATTCACTTCCTTCCATTCAGCAAGACATGTGGGTACCTGTTGCCTCCCTGGGCGCAGTTTCACATGGTAAGGGGAGGTCTTACCCCTTAACCCCTCCCCCTTGGTCTGGCGTCTTAACATCCTTGAGACGTAACGGCAGGACCCTGCCGCCTCTGACCTCTGCAGCGTCTGAGCAAGACATTTGTTCTTGGAGCCAAGGACTGTGCCACAGCGGCTGCTGGTTCTCCCAGACTCGATTAGTTATGAAGGAGGAGCGTGGGTACTTCCGACACACAATGCAGGATTCTCCAGACTGGTTTCCTGGCCTTAAGCTGTTCAATTTCGAGGTCTCATGAAAGAAACGGTTTCTTGACGGAAAGGTCAAGCGAATCTCCCTCCATGCAAACCCTTCGTAGTTCACCATCTTTCATCTCTCATTCAGCTGCCTTCTCGAAACTACTGTTTCCTCGTGAGCTTTGCCTTGCTCAGAGTGTGCTTTCGTGCTCTGCCTTTTATCCATGTGGAGAAGCTTAAAGGAAGTCAGGTTTGCGTGATGGTCAGTAATTGCCTGACCTCGCCTGACCATTGTATTGGGACCCGTCAGATACACTGCTCGAGTGTTAGTCTGTTCTCTCCCAGAGTGGGCTGTCCGTGTGAAAGTGTTTGCATAGGAAAAGTGGGCTGGGGGTAGAGTCCATATCCCATGTGGTAGGATTGGGTAAAGGTGTTACAGGGAAGGGGATACCGTGTCTCACCATCCGGTGTCCCACTCCCCGAAGACTCCTCACGCAGGTGATCCTCCCATACTGGTCCACCCCCAGGAACTGGATTCAAAAGCAATGGCCTTTTCCTGACCACCTGGATGACAGATCTCTGGGGACTAGTGGGTGAGACACCTTCTGGTTTCTTACAGTAGCCTGACACACCCAATCTCCAGTTGATAATGTAACGAACTATGTAGGACGATGAGGACTTGTCCCAATATATATTACAGATACAAGAGATGTAGATGGCAGCAACAGGAGAACCATGGGATCGGTCAATAGGATTTTTCGAATTCATGGTTAAGAAATGATTTCCCAGAGACGTGCAGAAAGCCCTAGATAAGGTGGTGGGAAATGAAGCAAAGGGGTTGGCGAAAATACAGTTTATAATTGTACAGTATTGCAAACGGTTGAAATAGAAGGAAAAGGAAACTGCACAGAGGGTGCAGACGGAGAAAGCAAAACTATTGCGAAACTGTGAGTGGAGGGAGCGGTAGTAGCTGCACCACAAGAAGGGCAGACAAAGCAGACGGTGATTGTGGGAGATGTACGAGCAGCCCCCATGTGGGGAGGAGGATACGATTGGAACTGTGGGTATCAAGTGCAGTACCACGGATGGCCCCTCGGAGGACACCCCATGGGGAGAGGAGGCTTTGGAGGGGCCCGGGGAGAAAGAGGTAATTTTGGAGGGATGGGCCCAAGGGAGGGGCAGTGCTAGACCTGTGGGAGAATGGGTCACATTTCACGGGAGTGTAGGAACAGACAAGCGGCTACATACAATCAGCAAATGCCCTGCCCAGGCAAGGTGCCCCCGCCTATATCTATAGCCCTATGCCCAAGTACCCCCAAATGTTTTGTTTGGTGCACCACCGTCCATGGCCTGGCCTGCTCCCCCACCACAGTTCCCACAGCTGCAACCACCAGTGCCAAACGGTACACCAGTTTATGCGATACCCCCAGCACAGCCACAGAACCCCCAAGTACCTAACAACAACGCAGTGCCTAATGGCACAGTAACACACTACCAGGTGGCCAGTGTGGATGGAGGTAACCCCTTTGTTTTTCCCAGAGACAAACACTTATCCAGACTAGGACAGCCCACAGAGAACTTTAGCATTTCCAGTGCTGTCAGTCGCTGCCAACCCAGAAGCAGAACCATTGGTGGGCGTGGAGAGAGGAAGCAAACCCTTTGTTTTTATGGTAGACACAAGTGCAACAAAATCACGTATTCATGAGGGGGATTGCCCTTTGTCAGGTGAGGTAATGGACATGCAAGGATTCTCCTGGGATTGGTTCCATTCACAGAGGAGCTTTCCATAAAGGTAGGTAACGGGTTAGCATGAGCCCCACTGTTGTTTTAAATGGCATTCCCTGTAAACTTGTTGGGGAGAGACGTGCTGAGTAAGTTGAACATGACCATCTCGTTCACAGAGGGAGAGAGGGAGGGGTAGTGTGTTCATAGGCATATGTTATGTAAGGGCAATGTTAATTATACACACATTAGGGAATGAAGCAGCAACTAAAGGAGTACCAGTGCACCCAGAAGTGTTTATGTACGGTGCAACAGTATTATCAAATGCGGTGCCAAATGTAGCTAACCAGTCTCGGAGAGTGCCGTCAGAGTTTTTGTTCAGACCAGAGCAGCCCAGCCCCAAAAGCATGTTGCAGGGACCATTATTACACTTCATTTGGAAGAGGATGGTGGTGTCAAAAGACATGTTTGTGTGTATAGGGAAAAATGCCAAAGGAGGAGCATGGCGCAGGGTTTTATGCATCGATCCCAGCCCCTAAGGAGAATCACAGACAGTCTGTTGTTTGAAAACATGGACAATGATGGAGAGAACATATTGGCAGTGTGTGTCCATGTGAAATAATGGTTCAATATCAAAACATCCCATGTCCTGTTAGGCAGAATCCTGTGCAGTTCCCTTTGGGAGCACTACAGAAAATTAAGACTACAGGTATATGCAATAAATCCCCTTTGGTATCAGTCTGTACCACACAGATTTAGTTGGTAGCTGTGGCTGAGCAGTCAGACTTATCTCAAGAGGGAGATGAGCAGTATTCACACAATAGGGCTACAATACTATGGAACAAAGAAACACTGACCAAAGCTTTGTGTCAAAAAGAATATATATATTTATTTTACACACTCCGATGTTCACACACAAATCACTATTATTAAAGCAAGTTAAAACAGTCGAGAAAAGTATACACAACTCCCTATTTAAAAATGGTAGACAAGTTTGAGCAAGAGTGAAAACTGAGCAAAACGGCACAGTGTAAACCAAGCAGAAATGGCACTCTAACAATTTCTCAAAAGCGAGAGAAAGGACAAGTTATATAGATTTATACTCTTTAACACACTAGCAACACTTCCCAAGTAGATTGTGAACAAGTTAGGCAAGGCAGTACTTTAGCATATGTAATACTGAGGTGAAAATCGAGCAAAATGGCACTTCACAATATTAAAGAGGGGAAGGAAAGGTGGTTATAAGAGTTTTAGGTGCACCAACACATTTCTTGATGAAAAGCAATCTAGAGTAGACAGTTGTAACAGATTTAGCCAGAGTCAATAGGCCTGTGCCAGAGTCAATGGTACAAGGCAATGTGCCCAGGATCAATCTGTTCTAGTAGCTGCAGTCAAGTCTTTGTTTAACGAATTTGAAAAGGCGGTTGCAGAAGGTAAGAGATAATGTTAGACGATAGGGGCGGCCAACCCAGTAGGTAAGTAAAGGATTTAAAACACCTTTAGCGATACCCAACGAAACGGGAGGCCTGGTGGAACAATGCACCTTTAAAGTGGAAGAGGCTCCTGCAGTGGCGGTAGTTTCTGGCAGTTCCTGCAGTTTGGGAGATCCAGCAGAGGAAGAGAGGCTCTCGTCGTGGAGGAAGGTTCGAGTTACTGCACTGCCCAGGGATGAAACCAGCCACAGTGCTTTCAAAACGAATAATAGGTACACTCCTTTAAATCGCGGTCGTGGTGGACGGGTGCCTGGCTATCCGGTCGCCGAGTGCAGGGCACTGGCGATTCGAACAAGGCAGGTCCTGGAAGGCGATTGGTGAACTGGTTGGCCCCACCAGCTCAAGGGAAGAAGACTCTTGCAGGCGAAGATCTTCTCGAGTCGTTGGAGAAAAGTGGTGAGGATCTGTAGCAGGGCTTCACAGGTGGTTCAGCCGTTGCAGATGTCTTCGGCTTCTCTCCTCTTCGGGTTTCTAGGTCCAGTGGCGACTTCTTTTCCTCCAGTCCTCAGGACCCTGCTTTTATGCAGCAAGACCCCATTCATACAGCCTAGCTGTCACTCACACAGTGGGGTTGCTCTCATGGCGGGAGAACCCTCCAGCCTATCAGGGCAGAGTGCGACTTGGGTTGCGTAGGCAACCCTGTCCAGGGTGCCTATTCCCCCTCCCACACATCCTGTCTACCCCAGACTCAGTGGCACCGAGAGGTGGGCTTCTGTGCAGAAGCCCGCCAAAAGGACGAACAAAGGATGCCCGACCCGGGTTAGGATTTCAGAGAAAGACACGAGAAAGAAATATTATTAAAGTTCTGGCAAAAAAAACCACCAGATTAAAGTTAATATTAAAATAAACCGGCGGTATGTTAGAGGCTGTCAGTAAAAGTGGTAGCCTCGAACAATGGGAAAATCCCATAGGGAAATATTCGCGGTTGAATATTTACAGTAGTAACCACTGCCACCAGACAGAAACTTTTCAGAGAGGGGCTGTACGGTACCCTCTCGAAAATGAACACCAGGGAAAAACTATTAACCCTTCCCAGTACTTCCATAGTAAGATGGGTTGTACTGGTTTAGTTCATAAATATTGACTAGTAAAGTCAATGGGGACTTTACATGCCCTGGGAGATAGTAGTCAGTCCCAGTGTATGGAGTCTATGCTTAGGGGTCACTATAACACCCTGTGTCACTGCACTGAGGGTGCTGTGTAACACATATGTTAAAAAGATGGTTCCTATGAGGGTGAGAAGAACCCCATAGGCCATAAGCACACAAGATACCCTAAAACACACACCAGCAATCTGCCTAAGAGTGGGGGGAAAAAAGAGTCTCACTATTAGCAGGAGAAAAAGATAAACCCCTCAAATCCAGAAAAGCTGCTGGGGGACTCTATACGTAAGGGAAATTAGCCTTAGAAGAGAATTATCCCTAACACTCGTACCCCCACCCCCACACTAAGGGACAGGAGGATCTAATCCACTCCTGGATGAGTCTCTTACCTCTAGTCAGTTACAAACATCCCAGAGAGACCATCAGCATTTTGGTGGTGACATCCTGACCTGTGCTAAATGGTCAAATCAAATCCTTGGAGGCAGATTGACCATTTTAACAGTTTTGGGTTTTCCCCTTTCATTTGCATCAACCATCTCAAGGGTTAGTGGTCAGTCTGAATGGTGAAAGTAGAACCATACAAGTATGGCCTAAACTTTTTCAGAGACCACACAATGGCAAAACATTCTCTCTCAATAGTTGCCCACTTTGTCTCAGGTTCCTTCAGTTTCCTACTGATGAAGCAAATGGGGTGTCCCCTACCTTTCTCATCCAGTTGACTAAAGACGGCACCTATACCTGTATTGGAAGCATCTGTTTGCACAATGAAGGGTTGGAGGTAGTCAGGAGCTCTTAGGACTGGAGCCTGACAAAGGGCTCTTTTTCGGCTTTCAAAGGCCTAATTGCATTCAGTGGAGAAGCTATGGTCCCATAGTTCTCAATGAAATTCCTGTAATACCCAGTGAGACCTAAGAAGGCTCTCACCTGGGTTTGAGTAGTAGGCGTTGTCCAATTTTGCACAGCTTTTATCTTGCTGAGCAAAGTCCTTATTTCACCACCTCCTACCTCATGTCCAAGGTAGACCACTATAGTCTGACCAATCTGACATTTGCTTGCCTTTATGGTCAGCTGGGCCTTCTCAAGAGCCTGCAAAACATATCCTAGGTGGTCAACATGTTCTTTCCAAGTAGGGCTGAACACTGCAATGTCATCCAAGTATGCCACGCAGAAGTCCTCTATCCCATTCAGAACCTGGTTAACCATCCTTTGGAATGTAGCAGGTGCATTCTTTAAGCCAAAATGCATAACCTTAAACTGGTATAAGCCAACGGGGGTAGAGAATGCAGTTTTCTCCTTGGCATGGTCTGTCAGGGCTATTTGCTAATAGCCTGACGTTCGATCAGATGTGCTAAGGAACTTGGCTGAACCAAGTCTATCCACCAGCTCATCTGTCCTTGGCAAAGGATGGGCATCAGTCTTAGTGACTGCATTTAGCGCTCTATAGTCCATACAGAATCTGAAATCCTTGGATCCTGCCTTTGGTACTAACACAACTGGGCTAGACCATGGACTAGTAGAGGGTTCTATTACCCCGAGATCAAGCATCTTGTTGACCTCTCCTTTGATGTGGGTTGTTACATTTTCTGACATTATGCAACCCCTGCTTTTGACAGGTAAACAGTCACCAGTGTTTATGTCATGCTGGCCCCAAGGGGTCAATCCTGGTTAAAGTGAAAACAAGGGCGCAAATTGATTTAACAAACCTTTGCACTCCTCCTGTTGTTCAGAAGTCAGATTAGAAGAGAGATGGACTCCTTCTATTTGCTCATCTAAAGGCTTGCCTCTGAGAAGGTCAGGCAGAGGTTCACTCTCCTCCTCCTCTTGAGCTGAAGCTAGAAGCAAAGCTCCCAGTTCTGGTCTCGAGACATAAGCTTTTAGACGGTTGGTTTGAAAGACTCTGGGAGCCTCCTTAGGATTGCCTAAGTCCACCAGATAGTTCACCTCTCCAAGTTTGCCCACAATCTTGAAGGGTCCTATCCACTTGTCCTGCAAGGCCCTCTGCCTTGTTGGCACCATAACAAGAACTAGCTGGTCTTGAGTGAACTCAACCATGTTGGCCTTCTGGTCATGCCAATGCTTAACCAGAGCCTGACCTGCTTTCAAGTTATCACTTGCCTCAGCCATCATGTGTGACCTTCTCCTCCGGAGTCCTATCCCATAGTCAGTCACTCTGACAGGCTTTGGCAAAAGAGCACTCTCCAACCCCTCCTTAATCAGGGCCAATGGATCTCTGACTAGATGTCCATAGAGAGGTTCGAAGGGACTGTAACCCACTCCCTCCTGAGGGACTATATGCAAAGAGAAGGCATGGCAGTCGAAGATCCCACTTTTTCTTAAGGGGGTCTTCTAAAGCTCCTATAATGCTCTTCATGGTTCTGTTAAACCTTTCTACCAACCCATTAGTTTGAGGGTGGTATGCGGTAGATAATTTGTAGGTAACTCCACAGTTTTTCCAAATGGCCTTCATGTAGTGGGACATAAAATGTTACCCCCTGTCGGATATTACCTCCTTAGGAAACCCAGCCCTGGTTAAAATACCAAGGAGGGCCTTAGCCACAGCCTGAGCTGTAACAGTTCTCATAGGAATTGCTTCAGGGTACCTAGTAGCATAGCCTACTACAAAAAGTATAAACCTGTTGCATGAAGAGGTTGGAGGGTCAAAAGGACCAACAATGTCGATTCCAACCCTCTCAAATGGTACTCCCACCACAGGGAGAGGCACTAAAGGTGCCACGTTCTTGGAACCACTCTTACCAGAAGTTTGGCAGGTGTGGCAACTCTTGCAATACTTATCTACCTCAGCCCCCATTTTAGGCCAATAAAAGTAGAGAGGGAGCCTTTCCTTGGTCTTCTTGAAACTCAAGTGACCAGCCAAAGGTATCTCATGGGCTAGTTGCAAGAATTGGAGTCTGTTTTCTTGGGGCACTACAAGTCTTTTGTAGTCTCCAGGGGTTGACTCAGTCGGTTCACTATAGAAGATGCCATCTTCCCAGTGTAACCTATACTTCCCAGGCTCTTGCCCTTCAAGCTGAGAAGCTGCCTGGTGGTGAAAACCTTCCAGAGTTGGACATTCTCTTTGTCCCCTACTGAAGTCTGCCATAATGGGGCCACCTTCTGCCAGTAAAGGATGCAGCTCAGGATGGTCCAAAGGGTCCAGATCTCCAATACGATCCTGGCCTTCTACTAGATCTGAATCTTCAGGCTCTAGTTCAACCACACAGGGTTGTACCACCCGCTCAGCCTCAGCTGGAGGAGGAATCACAGGTGTGATTTTGGACAACCTAGGAGATCTCCTGGTTGGAAGCACTAGAGTGCTTTCTGCTGGTTTCTTTTTGGAAGTCTTGGGTTTCCCCTTTACTTCTGGTTGCTTAGAAATTGCAGTTGAGTGCGGGAAAAAAAAAGAGTCTCACTCTTAGCAGGAGAAATAAATAAACCCCTCAAATGTTGCAAAGCTGCTGGGGGACTCTATAGGTAAGGGAAATTAGCCTTAGAAGAGAATTCTCCCTAACATGCCCCATAATGGTAGCAGGGAATGTCCCATAGTTCGCTAAAAGTAATTTGGCACAAGTGCCTGACTGTTTATGGACAAGTAACCCCCACATCGTAGGGCTCTTATGAAGTGTCACACCAATACACATTACACTCAAACCAGGTACGCTATTGTCCAGAGTTAAACAGTACCCATTGTCTAAAGAGGCAGAGGAGGGAATATGCAACACCAACACAGCCCCGTTACATCAAGGCATCATTGTACCATCAAATTCCCCCTGAAACACGGCTATTTACCCTATGAAGAAATCAAAGGGATCAAGTTGGAGGATGATTCAGGACTTACGCCCTCTAAGTAGTATAGTGCAGGATGAGTCTCCCATTGTACCTAACCCTGCGACAATACTATGCAACATACCTACCACAGCCACACGCTTCACAGTCATTGATTTGAAAAATGATTTCTTTTCCATCCCTCCCAATTCCTCAGCGCGTTTAAGTATCCGCAAATGCGATTCCAACATACAAGGCTCTCACAGGGGTACTGTGAGCCCACCAGTATCTTTAACAGGGTGCTGCACACATATTTAGGAAAAATACATGTGCCGGGTACCATCATTCAATATGCTGATGATTTGTTGGTGTGTAGCTTTAACGAGCAGCAGTGCAGGGAAGATTCTGCCATATTGCTGAAATTGCTTGTAGACAAATGCTACAAAGTAAGCAGAGCAAAAATGCAGTACTGTCAACAGGAAGTATATTTGGCATCCGTAGATTTAAATCGAGAAAACAAAACGGAAATTGTGTTCGAATTTCAGCTGTATGAAAAAAAATGAAAAGCCGAAAATGTTGAATACATTTACCATTCAGTGCCTTTATAGTGCACAAGGGGAGCAGGGTTTGCAGTGGTGTACCCCGCAACCTTGTTCACTATAAAGGCATCAGGGATTGCGGGGTGTCCCCCGTTCCCGATATAATAAAGCTATAAAGAAAAAAAAAAAGAGGACCTCGAGGAACCGGCGCCGCAGAGTGATGCAGGAGACAGCGGCACACAAGGAGGTGTGCCGCCCGCAGGTAAGAGGTTGGGGGAAGCAGGTTATCCGAAATATTCAGGGAAGTGAGAGGGGGTGCTGTTGCACAGCTGCAAGATGACTGCTGCCTGAGAGGATTGCAACCAGCAATGTTAAACATCCTGAATCATCCTCCTCTACCATGGCTATTGAGAGGTATAGGGACCGGCATTAGGTTGAAAATAACATGAGGCAACGCCCGAACTCCTCTGCTGTTCGATCGGCAACATCCTGTGAGATTTGAGTCCAGCCACTTCCACCCAGGCCCGGCGTCCCATCTGCAGCGTTTGTTCCAACTTGAGAGGGTGCAGGATGTGTGCTGAGCTCACCTACCAGCCTCTGTGGCTCCGATCCTGTGCGCACACCTGCAGGGCACAATCTGTTTTCTGACCTCCTGGCCATGTGAATACTTATTATCTATGCCCAGACAGCACCCCCTGCAAGTCTCGTTGGTGCTCTCTGCTGGGCCAACTGTCAGAGGCTGCCCGGCACCCCCTTCAGGCTTCGCTGGGGCTCTTTGGATCCACAAGGTTCTGTGCTCCCAAGCGGAATGCTGCATACTTCCACCTTTCAATCCCAGCTCGGCTGCTGCCTCAGGCCCTGTGCCCCTCCCCACATGGGGGATAACTTGCATTTTTCAGCCTGCAACACGGCACGGTGATCCGTGTACGGCAAGTGTGCAGCACAGATATCTACCCTCGTGATCTGGCAACCCTCGGGGCTAAAAACTACACGTTTTGTGCCATTTTGGCAACACCGATACAGCGCTTTATATTCCTATACATCCTGCTTGGCTACACTGCCTTTGCCTAGCTGCAGACAGTAGACGCCCAACCACATCCCTGGAGCACCACTCCACCACATCAGGGGCCCTAGTCATCTGTTGCCTAGCTCCTGGGGCCTGATGCTGTCGCTGCCCAGTCCTGTACTGTACTTTTGGGGGTGGCACTGGGATAGGCACTGCATCCCCCCGGCTTGCCCCAGTTTTTGCCAGCATTCTGACTGGTGTTACTCTGAGGTGTCAGGTTGCTTAATTGTCGTGAAGAGTATGATACCTCCGTCCCCAAGTACCACAGAGAGAGAATACAAGATTACTCCCTATGTGACCATTGAGGCCACAGGTGGGTAGTTCTTGAAGCCCGGAACCAGGGAATGTCAAAACCCAAAGCAGCTGCAAAGGAAAACCTTTATTAGCAATCAAATGAGTACAGTACAAGAAAACAAGCAGGATAAAGAGCAGTGCTTACCTAAGCTGATGGGTGATGGGGCCCTGAATACTATGATGGGTGATAATTCCGTGGAGGGGCACGTGAGCTGGTTTCCCCGGTGACAATAGGGAGAAGAACAGTAGACTGGGTATAGACCCAACCTGCCCTCCTGTAACTGATGAAACGATCCAAAGTACTTGGCATTTTTTCCTCTTCACTGCATTACGTTACCAAGTCCATTCAGGGTAATCCAAGGCAGTCCAAAAGGCGTTCCGAGTTCAATTGATCCAGCAAAACAGAGCCAAAGGATGTGAACAAAGCAAATCCGTGTAGCAGTCCAAGAGTCGAGAGCCGTGAAACACAAAGTATTCGAATGCCGTACAGAGTCCTCCAAAGAACAGCTGTGAAGCGCACAAGTGCGGAAGTTCAGCGCTTAAGTAGTGGGTGCTTCCGCGTCACATGATCCGCGAGTGAGACGGATGATCGCGTCACGTGATCCGCAAGCGCGACTCGTGAGTGTTGTTTAGATCTCAATGATCGCGGAAATTACTTTCTGCGAGCTCCCTCCTGCAGACGCCATGGCAGACGCTTGTGAAGGAACGGGTAACCCCTGAGTCTGCGTATGTGGCCCTTGGGGTAAACCCGCTCATGTGACACCCGTCCACTGTGAGTGACAGGAAATGGGAAAATGGCTGGGGTAACTGAGGCATTGCGAGTGTTGCCTGTCCTAGATGCAGTGCGAGTTTTGCCTGTCCTAGATGCTTGTGAAATAGGGACGGAATGAGAGGATAGCGTGACATGAGGCACCTGCCGTCCACCATCCTCTGCTGCTTGCTTTCCATTAAACAATATGGGGAATAACAAGAAACAGCTAACATGCAAGGTGGAAACTTCAGCCATCCAAATCGGCAAGTTATGTGGCGCATGACTGAAGCTGAGCAGCGTACTGGAGACAACGAGGACAGAGTAGCTTCGCTGCAGAGGGAGGTGGTATCCCTGCAACAATCAGTGAGACGTGTGGAGGCCAAAAACAACGATTTAGAGGGTAGATCGTATAGGAACAATATCTGCATTGTGGGGGTTCCCTAATCTACCCAAACTGACAACATGGAAGTGTTTGTGGAAAAACTCTTAATGGAAATACTCGAGCACCCTCTGATATCCTACCACAGTGTAATTTTGACCCGGCTAACTACATGCATATGGTTTGGAATTGTTGTCACATACAGTCCTTTTGGGAGGGTGTGTAGGGAACCATGGGCAAAATGGTCCAAGACTGTCCACGAAATTCCGCTGTGGCTTGGCTACTAGCATGCTTTGATATCCCCACTAAAACGGAAAGGAAACCTTTGGCCATGGCCTCTGTAGTCGCCAGAGCTTTAATAGCTAAAACATGGAAGAAAGCAAGACCTCCTTCAGTGAAAGAGTGGATTCATATGCTGAAAATATGTGAATGCCGAGAATTCTCGTATTTCTCCTCCCTCCCTGCTGGTGTTAGACCAGTTGACCATTGGGATCCCTTTCAGTCATATATCCTTAGGAGCAATGACCCTACCTCACTTTGATCTACTCAGGATGAACTGGCATGATCGGACAATCATAAGGTAAAACGGAAGCGCTATCAATGTTCTCTGCAAAACTGACCATCTGACATGATGCCCCCAGTATCATTCATAACAAACGATGCCCTACAGGCACAACCATACATGTCCTGTTTTTCTTTCTCCTGGTATTTGCTTGAACTCAGATAACATCTGTTTATGCACCAGCACCTGTTGTTGTGGGTTTTTGGGTAGGGTTAGGGTGGTGGGCTTGGGGAATAGTAAAGTTGTTGTTCGTCAGCCTATTTTTCTGGAAAGGTTTTTATAAAAAAGCGATAAAAAAAAGAAATGTCCAGGGAGTGAAAACCTTCAGTCATTTTCATTCAAATGACATTAGTTTTTTTTGTCCCTTGAACATTTATATTTCGGTTAATTTATGGAAATCCTTACATTTAGAACAACTGATTTCCGTTAATGACACGAAAGTAACCCCTAAGCGTGCAGCCGCAATGCATAGAAGACCCAAGCCAGTCACAGTAAAAGACATGCAGAAATTCCTAGGACTATGCAATTACTGTAGGGCCAGGATATTTGATTACAGTACAGACATGCAACCATTATTACATGCAGTCAAGGAGGCCCAGAGAACAAAATGCCCCGTCACATGGACTGAAGAAATGCTTACAAGTTTCCAAGAGCTCAAGGACGTTATTAGTGGAGTACCAGTTCTAGCAACCCCTTACTATGCACAATGATTCTATTTGTTTTCACAATCAGATGGACAGATGATGACGGCAGTTCAGGCACAAATAAGTGCTATGGGCCACAAGCCTTTGGCTTACTATAGTGCCATGCTGGAATCAGTAATGCAGGGTCAGTTCCCTTGTGAACAGGCTCTGGCAGCAGCAGCCTTCACCAATGAAAAATCTGCCACCATCACAATGGGATGCTCAGTCATGAAGAACATGCAGTATTTGACATCCTGGCAAGGTCTAAATTTACACTGACAACACAAAGGGCCTCGGCGAATGAGGTCATATTGTCCATCCTATCCATTCAGATTGGCAGGTGTAAGACAGTTAACTCAGCCACATTCCTAACTGAACCAATCACTGATGCTGATGACATGCAAATCCTGTCCTCCTCCTCTCTGGCTCCCTTGCCATCCTCTACCTCTCTGGCTCCTTTTGCTGCCTCTTCCTTCCACCTCTCTGGCTCCTCTACCACTTCCGTTGGGGACTCCCCTCCCCTGCACCTGCCCCGAGCTACTCTCAACTCAAGCTCTGCTGTCAAATACTCCTCTGATATCTGGCACCTCCTTGAACCTCTGTACCTGGATGTTCCCACTCTTACTGAGACATGGTTCAAGGCCTGCTCTGTCACGAGTTTTAACACACTCCTCCCTGAGGGCTACAAGATCCTCTCCGAGCCAGGCCCAACAGGCCAGGAGGCGGAGTGACTCTGACCTTCCCTGAGTGGATCCCTGCCTCCATCATCCCCACTCAGACCTACTCCTCCTTTGAATACCTAGTCTGCAGGCTCTCTATCTCTCCTGGCCTATCTCTTACCTTTGCCACAATCTACAGGCCACCTGGCACGGTCATTCTCTTCCTCTCTGAATGGGCTGATCTCTCCTCCTCTCTCCTATCCTCCACCTCCCAGCTTCTCCTCCTTGGGATCTCAACATCCACCTGGACTCCCCAGATACTTCTGGGCTCTTTTGCAACCTATCCGACTCTCTCTCCCTCTCTATTCTACCCTCTGATCTGATTCACTCTGCCGGTCACACCTTGGATACTCGCATCTCTTCAGGCATCCCCCTCTCTAATCCTCTCACTACTCCTCTCTCCTGGACTGGCCACTTTCTTCTCTCATCACTTCAAACTTCCTGTCCCTTTGTCAAAGGCCCTTCCAGCACTGCCACCTTCCTCCGGAGTCATTTGACATATAAAGCGAGTGTCAGCGGCGCCTTTGCCTCCACCTTTTCCCTTCTACCTACTCATGCGGCTGACTCCCAGCCCGACACAGCCATTTCCAACCTTCACCTCTCCATCTCTAACACCCTTCATATCCTTGCCCCTGTTATGAGGATCTGCCTGAAGCCTGCCACAAAGTGCAACTCTTGGTACGACTCCGATTTGGCTGCTCTGAAACGCAAGTGCAGAGTAGCTGAGTGGAAGTGGGGAGCTTTGGGTGCACTCTCTGACAAACTGGCATGTTGCCTGCTCCAAAGACAATACAGACTTTCCATCTTCTCCAAGAAGAGGGTCAACATTTAAGCCTGCATCTCTGTGGTCTCTAACAACACGGCTGAACTTTTCAAAATCTGCACGGAGCTAGCCAATCGTACTTCAGTATCCTCCTCCTCTACACCCACCCAGGCCCTGTGCACAGCTCCGGCATCTCATTTCACCACTAAAACTCAGGACACCCTGTCCGCACTCTCCACTTCTCCTCTCTCTCCTCCCAGACCTGCCTTGGCTGCTGACCACTCCCCCTCTCATTCTCTCGCCTTCTCTCCTGTAACATCTGAAGATGTTTCCAGACAGGCCCAGTCAATGTAAGTCTCATCTAAACAGGTGACCCCCTGCCCCTCCAGCCCTGGATGATTTCTGTAATCACTCCTTTGCCACTGGCAATTTCCCCTCTCTTTTCAAGCACTCCCTTGTGCACCCCCTACTAAAAAGCCTTCTGCTGACCCTTTCATTTCGGCAAACTATCGCCCGAGTTCTATCACTCCTTTCCTGGGCAAACTACAGGAGAAGTTGGCTACCTCCCAGCTAATCCGCCACGCTGAATCTGTTGGCTGTCTCCATGGCCATCAGTCTGGCTTCAGAGCAGCCAGAGGCACAGAAACTGTACTGATGAGCACCTGTGAAAATCTGCTCTCAAATCTCGACTCTAGCTCTCCCTCTGTCCTCATTCTCCTTCAACTGTCCTCTGCTTTTGACACAGTCAACTTCAATATCCTGATTACTTGTCTCTGCGAGACCCTTGGCATCATGGATTAGGCTCTGGCTTGGCTGACCTCTTGCCTCCTGGACCGACCCTCCCAGGTCCAGCTTGGTTCCTTTATCTCCACCAGCTCTCTCTCTACATGTGGTGTTCCCCAGGGCTCTATACTCTCTATTTTTATTTATTTATTTATTTTATATTTATAATGCACCGGTAGCCCACCGGCCTCAGAGACAAGGACACGTTACAATGGACGAGTGCTTAAGATGGGACAAACAAACAAGTGAGCAGTGGGCCTAGAAGTGGGTTTCCACAAAAAGATTATTTAAAGATAAGCGTTTTCACTTGCTTGCGGAAACTCATGTAGTTGGTTACCAGTCTAATGTGGGTGGGAAGATTGTTCCAAAGGCCAGCAGCCAGTATAGGGAAGGATCTGCCTAGACCGCACTTGAGTTTATGCGGAGCAACTGTGATTTTGCCGAGATGGGTTGATCTTAGTGTTCTGCCTGGCGCATAGGGATGAATCCTGGATTTCAAGTAAGCTGGGCTTTTCCATGGATACATCTATGCACGACTGTTAGGGCCTTAAAGTGAACCCTATCCTCAATTATCAACCAGTGTGGCTCTCTTCTGGAGTCACTGATGTGCTGTAATCTGGTTTTATGCTTCACAATCCTTACCGCATTATTCTGGACAACTTGGTAGGTGTGTAAAAAGAATTTGGAGGCACTTAGAACCAGGGCATTGCCATAGTCCAAGCGAGACAATATGATGGCTTTGGCAATGGTGGCACTGTTGTCCTCTGATATGTAAGGCCAAATGGATTTTAATAATCTGAGGTGATAAGCACATTTTTTTGTATATATTGTACCTGAGCATCATTCCCAGGGTCTTGACTTTGCTTAGGACCTGAATCTGTGTATCTTTTATTTTAAAGGTTTTATACGAGGTAGATAGTTTGGCTCCGACTAAGGAGGAGCCAAAAATCATAAGCTCAGTTTTTTGCGCATTGAGGCACATCCAATTGGAGTCCATCCAGTGTTCCGCATTGTTGTAAATCATGGTGAGCTGGTCACTATCTTTCTGGTAGTCTCAATTGAGCTTGAACACCAGCTGTGTCTCATCGGCATAGTTGGTAAAGAATGTGTTGATGTGATCAAGGAGAAGGCATGGGTATTTTAGGTAGATGTTAAATAGTAGCGGTGACATGCTAGCGCCTTGAGGTACTCCGCATATGATTTCCTTTTCCATGGAGAACTTGTCACCCCAGTGGACCTTAGATATCCTGTTTTTTAAGAACGACATAATCCAGCCGATGGCCTCCTCTGAGCAGTTTGCGGTTTTCTTCAGAGCGGACTGGAGTAAGTTATGGCCTAATAGGTCGAACGCAGTGCTTAGGTCAAGGAGAATGTGGAGGCCTGCCTTTCCTTTGTCAATGATTCTAAGCATCTTAGACTGTAAATCAAGCATGGCTGATTCCGTGCTGTGAGCCGGGCGGAAACCTGATTTTTGAGGATGTAGGGAATTATTGGATTCTATATGTACCTGTAACTGGCTAGTGGCGATCTTGTCCATGATTTTCAATATAAAATTGCAGTTCGTAATGGGTCTTAGGTTATTGGGGTCTCTTTGGTCGAGATTCGGTTTTTTGACCAATGGTGTAACAGTAACTTTTTTGATGGCCTTAGGAACTTCCTGATCTCTAGAGGAAGCATTGATGATTTTAGCTAACATCGGTGCGAAGATGTCCACATTGTCCAATATTATTTTAGGTGGGAGAATATTCTCTGCACAGGTGGTGTGTTTCATGGAGGTGAGAGTTTTAGTCATGTCTTCCACCGTGATTTCTGAAAACTTGAAGGTTTCCGAGAGTGGAGGGGGGAGTCTCAAGGGGAATGGTCTTTGGTGTTATTTTATTCATTAGTGAGTTTAGAATGGTATCTCTGGCTTTGGAAATTTTGTTGAAGAAGGTGGTCTGGGTAGCATCACATTCTTCTTGTGTAGGTGAGACAGGGGAGTGATGGCAATGGGTTTTTCCACTGATTTTAAGATGTTAAAGAGTTTACTAGTAGAAATAGCAGCTGCTGTAATTTGGTTGTTGTAATAGTTTTTCTTGGCCCTGCGACCACTTCCTGGTCTCCCTCCCGCCTCCCAACCTGTCCCCCGCCTCCCATTGGCTAACTGTCCTGTTGCTGCCCCCTGCTTCCATTTTACATCGTGGAAGCAGGCGAGTGCAGATGCCCCAGCGACCCCATTTAGAAGTATGCATAATATCCTCTCAGTACAAAGTTGAATTTAGTAGTATGCCTAATAACATGCCTTGCCTGATTTTAGAGGGGTGCCAATAACGCGCCCTGGTTGAATTTAGAAGTGTGCCTGATATCTTCTCTGTGCAGAGTTGCATTGGGTTGCCTAATATCCTCTCTGTGCAAAGTTGAATTTAGGAGTGTACCTATTAACGCGCCCTGGTTGAATCTATAACTGTGCCTGATAGCGTGCCCTTGGTTTACCTTAGAAGTGTCCCCCATTAGCGCGCCTTAGTTGAATATCCTCGCTGTGCACATTTAAATTTGGTTGCCTAATATCTTCCCCATTGCAAAGTTGTTTTGGCTGCCTATTATCCTCTCTCTGCAAAGCTGAATATAGAAGTGTGCCAATTATCCTCTTTGTGCAAAGTTGAAGTTAGAAGTGTGCCTAACAGCGTGCCTTAGATGAATTTAGAAGCGTGCCTTAGTTGAATGTAGAAGTGTGCCTAATAGCGTGCCCTGGTTGTACTTAGAAGTGTGCCTTTTAGCGCGTCTTGGCTGATTTTAGAAGTGTGCCCAATATCCTCTCAGTACAAAGTTGATTCTAGAAGTGTATATAACACCACCACTCTGGCATCGGGATTTGACAGTGTCCCCAATAACGTCACTATGCCAAAGTCTAGTAAGTCTGCCCTATATCGGGTGAGCAGATGAAGTAGATACCCTATATCGCGCAAAGTATGTGGATGGAACGGGTGAACTATGTGGACGGAAAGGGTGAAGCATGCGGACGGAATGGGTGAAGCATCCGGACGGACGGTTGAAGCGTGCGGACGGACGGTTGAAGCGTGCAGACGGAACAGATGAACTGATGTAGAATGGGTGAAGTGGGTGGAACGGGTGAAATGGTAGAACGGATGAAGTAGGTGAACAGGTGATGTGCTTGGAACCAGTGAAGTGGGCGGAACTAATGAAGTGCATGGAACGAGTGAAATGGGTGCAATTAGTTAAGTGAATCGAACGTGTGAAGATGATCTATGTGGATAGATGATGCTTGGAGTAAATATAACATGGGTAGAACGAATGAAACGAGCAGTGTGAAGATGACGTATGTGTTTGTATGATGCATGAGAAAGGATAACGTGGGTAGAATGAATGAAAGGAGGAGTGCATAAAATGGTTGAAGGACATGGAACGGATGGGAGTGCATGGAACGGACGGGAGTGCATGGAACGGACGGAAGTACACAGAACCGGTTGGAGTGCACAGAATGGCGCGATGTTGGAATGGAATGGTTTGGAGGGCATGGAACGTCTGAAAGAGCTTTGAAAGGAACAGTCTGAGTACTTCAAACGGTCATAATGCAAGGAACAGTCAGAGTACATGGAACGGATGAAGTTCATGGAACTATTGGAGTGGGCACGATCTCAAGCACCTACTTTTTTTTTTTTTAATTTAAAATATATTTGTTGTTTTTAGTTAGTTTTACAAACTTTTACAACAATTTTTACATTTCTTGAAACATTTTCTGTTCACATTATTCTTTTTTCCACATTTAACGTATGCCATATACAAAATTTCACAGTAATTCATATATCTTTTTCATTACATATAACAAATTCTAAAATCATATTTACACTTCATAATCACAAATTACAATATCGCCGCTACTTTGCTAAGCACCTATTGCATGTATACTGTTGACACCAGCCTTTCATTAGCTGTTTGCCTGTGCCCAGACAGTACGATTCACCAATTAGAGTTATAGTGGGAGATTAAGTAATTTCCATTGGCGTTGTTGAGGATACATTCAATCGCATACATTTATTAAAATTCAACATATGGTCAACTACTGCATCTGCCGGAGACTTTTAAGTTAAGTCCCCATGGATTACATTTGCCCTTGTGGCATTGCTATCAGGGTTTAACATTAACCATGTTACTGGTCAGACGCTGTCCTTCCATGTTTTGCAGAACAGCTCAAGCGCGTCGTTTGCAGGTCAGGTCTCACCCATGCCTTATATTCAACTAATTTCTTTTGAAGTTGCATATTAATAATGCTTAAGAGCCTTGTCAATGAAGGTTCAGCGTTACATTTGTACCCCACATGCAACAAATCCACAGCCATTCTCTCCCTAGTGTTGTGATATCAGTTTTATTTTTGCCAAAGAAAGTGATGCGATGTGTTTCAAAGTGCCTACAATAAACAATGAGATGCTTAAGAGTTTCCTTTATGGAGGGATTGCCACAGAATCGACATCCACCATGTGCAATTTCTACGGGCGTGATTCTCCAATATTGGATTTTTTCAATAGTCGGAAACTGATTTAACTTAAATCGTAAGTAAGTGTCCCGTTCTAATTTTGCCGGGAATTGCATCAAATATCTTGCTCTTGGGGTGTATCTAGTAATAAACTGCTATTTCTGTGTACATTGTCAGCGTTGAAAGGGTCTCAAGGGTAACTCTCCAATCATATTCATATAGCTTTTTTTTAACATATGCTGGGCGCAACTGCAAGTCGTCAATTGTTTAATTGATATTTGATAATAAATTCAACATTTCCCCATAGTATTTTTTTATAGATTTGGGAGATTTCTCTGTGATCATGGTTGACAGATTTTCATACAGAGAGTTTTGTGGTGGAGTAAGCATGTTTGAAAGATTGTTAAGACGCCTCCAGTGAAGGCGAGCAGATAGGGATATGAGACCAAGTTCATGTCGTATCACTGCACTCGGGATTGCATTAGATAGCCTTAACGTTTTTTTCCATATCACGGATTGAGCCTGGTTTCGCTCTGGTCCGATGTTTATCAAACAAATGTCCAGACTATATAACACTATTGCTTCTACTTTTAACATGTAATATTCAAATAGAGGAGACATAGAGTACTCGCAGTATCTATTGAATATAATTTTCATTTGCGCATATAGTGGTTTGATTTTATCTTGAATGCAAGCTTTCCACATGCTTTTCGACTCACTGTTGGATAGATTCTATCCAAGATATTTCACCGAGTGTATGCATTCAACTCGAGTATCATTTAGTTGTCATGATGCCTACCTCTAAGGAGCCAGGCCGGGCCCAGCAACCCCAGAGGCAGACATCATTTTCCCCAGGGAAGTCTCAGCGGGCCCAAGTCGGGGCCCTTTGGACTCAGTCCTGGCGCCTTAGGCGCCAGGCTCATAGCGGACCCCAGTCCTGGCGCCTTAGGCGCCAGGCTCATAGAAGAGGATATGTGTTTAAGTGCTTGGGTGCACACTTACCTGATGCAGACCTTGCTGCTTCATCCAGGCCCTCTTGAGGCCTGAATGGGACTACTTAACCTGTAGGACTACTTCACCACCCGGGTGTGGTCGGGGAAGGATACATACCTGATTGGTGGAAGGATACATACCAGGAACTTCTTCCAAGGCTATTTAAACCCCACCCGAACAGCCACACATGCTTCGCGTTGTTCTGCACCTAGCAGCTGGACGCTCACCGTGTCAGCTCCTGCATCCTGACTTCAGCCACGCCTGCCAGCACCCTGGAACACCTGCAAGGGGAGAAAGGAAGAGAATAGGAGAAGAAAAGCCCTTACCTGCTAAATCTGCATCCCGGAGTCATTTCTCCAACGGCCCTGAAAAGGAAGACATCATTTTAAAGGCATTTCGTTTCGATCGCTGCAGCGCTGCATTTTACTCACCTTTGCAAGGCGCTTCCACCTTCAGCAGCGATCTTCCGGATTCAGCTACGCCCCGGCGCCTAGAGGAAAAAAGACAAGAACAAAGGTGAGAGGGAGAAAAGAAATAAGGAAAGCTCAGTTTCCTTTTAAGTCTTACCTGTTGGATTATTCCCACTGCATTTCGGGTCCTGCCGCTTCCTGGCATCTCCGGACCCCGGCCCCTATGGGGAAAAAAGACAAAGACATTGAATGAGCGAATGCAAAGACATTACCTGAGCGCTCATCCAGAACTGTTTCACTTCGGGTCGGCGCCATATCTCCGGCACTCCGAACCCCGGCCCCTAAGGGGAAAAAGACATAAGCATTAGCGCTTGCTGCAATTAGACAACGAACATTATTATTAAGCTTGAACTTTTGAACAGAACTTTTACAGCGCCTTACCTGAACAGTCAAGCTTACCTGAACTCCCATCAATCCTCAATCCAGTGAAGTAACTGGGTTTCAACGCGCCCCTGCATCAGAAGCAGGATGGAGAGCTCATCCTTCCAAACCCTAAGGTGAGGCTTCACGGGGAATCGTGGAGGAGGTATCGTGGAGGGTTGGAAGGGAGTGGGAGGCTTGAGCATTGTTCCACAGTTGGTAATACTCCCTTTTCACGCACAGGAGGGTATCCAACGAGCCAGGGAAGCCAGAATAGAGGGGCCCTTCCTGTCCATCTTCAGAGTTCTGCGCCTTCGACGCCGCGCCTCCGTGGGAACCAGGTGAGCGTTACAGAACGCGAAGCCTTACCACAATTTCCCACCTGGGCGCTATGGAGACTTCCGAGACAGATCAGCTGGCCCATCTTTTAGGGGAATTACGGGCAGAAGTGCACTCAGCCCGCCAGGAGACTAATACTCTCAGAAGGGAACTAATCCTATCCAAGGAAAGAACTGATGATCTGGCCAAAAGGTTATTGCAGGGCCAGGCAGAGCACACTCCTTTACCTGTTTCCGGAGATATTTCTACAACAATGGGTTCGAATAACCCGGTACAAATCAATCTACCTGGACACATGCCTTTGGCCCCGCCGGAACGTTTTGCGGGGGATCCCAAGAAATATGCCGTTTTTATGAACCAATGCCGTTTACACTTTTTATGCAGGCCCGGGGCCTTCCCCAACGACCAGACCAAAGTAGCCTTTGTACTATCTTACCTCAGTGGCTGTGCTGCCGATTGGTCTATTCCATTGGTAAATCAGGATGATCCCATTCTCCGGGATTTCCAGGGCTTCCAGGCCAGCATGGAAAGATTGTTCGCTCGACACTCGCAGGGACAGGCCCTTGACAACGAACTGCTATCCTTACGACAAGGTAATCAGGATCTTTTGTCCTATATCGCCACCTTTAATAGACTAGTTGTGGAAACCGGATGGCCTGAAAATAAAAGGATCACATTGTTTCATCGAGGCCTGCGCGGAGAGCTTAAAGATGTTATAGCTCAGATAGTAGATCCACCCCAGGCCTGCGCAGACTACATAGACTTAGTGGTTCAACTTGATCACAGACTTCAAAATAGAAAAGCAGATCGGCTCAAGTATGAAACCAGAGTACCTATCAAGACCCACGTTAACTCCAAGAGTACTGACGTTTCCGAACCTATGCAAATTGGCAGTGTTAAAGGACCATTAACGCAGAAGGAACGAGAGAGAAGGCGACAAATGCAACTTTGTCTGTATTGCGGAACTTCCGGTCACTTTCTTCAAAGTTGTCCAGTTAAACCACCCAAGAAGGTGGTTGGAGCCACTGATAACGAGTTATTGACACCTGGTTCGGGAAACGACCTAGCCCGACAAGCGTAGGGGTCCGCTTGCCGAGCTTGAAAACAAACTCTTTGACCTCGCATTTTGTCATGCCAATGGTGCTTGTGAACCCAAAATAGCCTAAGCAGTTGCATGCTATAAAAACATACATAGACAGTGGAGCTATTGGAAATTACATAGACCGTGAATTGGCTTCCAGGATTAAGCTTCCTCTCCGCCCGAAAGTAACCCAAGATGTAATTACTACAGTTGATGGAACCGAAATAGCCTCAGGGCCTTTAACGCATTCCACAGTTGAAATCACTCTGGTGGGTCAGGACGGACATCGGGAAGCAATCGTGTTTGATGTGATCAAGGCCCCACAATTTCAAGTACTTCTTGGAATCCCTTGGTTAGAAACACATAATCCGAGAATAGACTGGCGAGCAAAGAAGATAACTTTTCCTGATTGTGAACCAACCTGTTACCCAAGGAATCCAGCTATGGTTCTAGCCTCTGTAACTTCCACCCCAGTACAGCTACCATCTGAATACCAAGAATTCCAAGACGTTTTTCAGAAAGAGCAGGCTAACACCTTACCTCCCCATCGATCTTACGATTGCCAAATCGACTTGGTACCCAATGCACAACTACCTTGTAGTAGGATTTATGCTCTTACTGAACCTGAGAACCTGCATTTGCGCCAGTATTTGGATCAATACCTGGCCAATGGTTTCATTCGCCCGTCAAAGTCACCAGTCTCTTCCGCTTTGTTCTTCGTACCTAAAAAGGAAGGAGACCTTAGGGCCTGTATTGACTACCGCGCCCTAAATCAGATAACGATTAAGAATCGTTACCCTTTGCCCCTGATACCTGAGCTTATCGACCAAGTAAAAGATGCTCGTGTGTACACCAAGCTAGATCTCCGAGGAGCTTACCACCTGGTACGTATAAAAGAGGGCGACGAGTGGAAGACTGCATTCCGCACCAAATTTGGGCTCTTCGAATATCAAGTAATGCCCTTCGGTTTGTGCAACGCACCTGCCGCCTTTCAGTACTTCATGAATGATGTTCTTCGGGAACTTATCGATGTTTGTGTCATCGTTTATATTGACGACATCCTGGTGTATTCCTCCTCAGAATCTGATCACAGAAACCATGTTAGGGCAGTTCTTGAGAAATTGCGCCAGCACAAATTATTTGCCAAGCTCGAAAAATGCGTTTTTCATACCACAGAAGTGGAGTTTCTCGGATTCATCCTGACACCTCAAGGAATCCGAATGGACTCGCGGAAAGTGGACGCCATTCTCAAATGGCCATCTCCTAGCTCTGTGAAGGGAGTGCAAAGCATGCTTGGCTTTGCCAATTTCTATCGAAGGTTCATCCCGGAATTTTCTCGAACTGTTCAACCCATCACAACTCTCCTAAAGAAAAACAAACGCTTTGAATGGACTCTTGAGGCTGAACAAGCCTTTCAGGACCTGAAAACCAAATTCACCTCTGCACCTGTATTGAAGCACCTGCGCCCAGATCTCCCTTACATCGTGGAAACCGATGCATCCAGTTCGGCCATGGGAGCTGTCCTGTCGCAAAGAGACCCAGAAACTAACCAACTACACCCTGTAGCCTTTTGGTCCAGAAAATTCTCTCCACCTGAACTCAATTACGCAATTACCGACAAAGAACTACTGGCTATTAAATCAGCTTTCAAGGCTTGGCGTCACTATCTTCTCGATGCAAGACACACCATCACCGTAATTACGGACCACAGAAATTTGCAGTATTTAAAGACGGCCAAAGCTCAATCTTCGCGACAACTCCGATGGGCTTTATTCTTTGCGGAATTTGATTTTGTAATTACCTATCGCCCTGGCTGCAAGAATGGTAAGGCAGATGCCTTATCCCGGATAGGCATGGAAGAACCCAATTCGAGTTTAGAACCTGTACCAATCATACCGGAACAAAGAATTCTGGGCTTGACTTCATTGCAAACCATTGAGGACATCCAAGCTCAAGTAAAACAGCTTTTTGGCTCTTCTGCCTTACTGGAATGGAGTCAAAAGGGTTCTCACTACACCGTTAAGGATGATTTACCCTACTTCCAAGAGCGGTTATTTCTGCCAAGTAAAGAATTGCAGGAACTTGTCATTACCCGTCATCATGAATCATTAATGGAAGGACACCCCGGTATCGCGAAAACAGAAGAAAAGATCAAACGCCACTTCTGGTGGCCTTCTTGGAGAAAAGACATAAAGTCATTTGTGTTGTCTTGCGGAATCTGTGCCCAAAATAAGAGTCAAAAGAAAAGGCCAGCCGGCCTACTTCAACCTTTGGACATTCCACCAGCACCTTGGCACACCTTGTCAATGGACTTTATAACTGACCTGCCTCCTTGTGGTGGTTACAACACGATTCTCGTAATAGTGGATCTATTCTCCAAAATGGCCCATTTTATCCCTTTAAAAGGATTGCCGTCAGCTTCCACCTTGGCCAAGGAATTTATGGAAAATATAGTGCGGTTACATGGTTTCCCTTCCATATTAGTCTCAGACCGTGGAAGTCAATTTATCTCCCACTTTTGGAAGAAATGTTGCCAACTAGCACAAATAGACGTGCGGTTATCCACCAGCCACCACCCCCAGACCGACGGACAAACCGAGAGAACCAATCAGACTCTCGAGCAATATCTGCGGTGCATGTTACACCAATCCGAGTTGAATTGGAAGGACATCCTTTGGATTGCAGAATATGCATACAACAATTCAGTGCATTCTGGAACCGGACAGACTCCTTTTTATACCCTGTATGGTCACCATCCTCGGACCTCTGACCTAGATCCTCCTCTGACCCTGGAGATGCCTGCAGTAAATCACCTACATTCCACAATAACCCAAGCCTTCAAAGAAGCTACAACCCACTTACAGCAAGCCAAGAAAAAGTATAAAGAAAACGCTGATTTGCACCGAAGTAAAACTCCTCCTTACCAAGTAGGAGATCAGGTATGGCTAGCAACTAAACATCTACCCCTCAAGGGTCAGCAAACTTTTAATCCCAGATTCATTGGGCCTTACCCCATCAAAGCTATTATCAACCCAGTGGCCTTTAAACTCGATTTACCATCCAACATGCGGATTCATCCTGTTTTTCACGCATCTCTTCTAAAACCAGTACAACCTGGAACCAGACTCTCTGAGCCCCCAGGCCCTGTCCAAATTGATGGAGAATTAGAATTCGAAGTGAAAGACATTTTAGATTCCAAGATAGTTAAGTCGAAACTCTTCTATCTTGTTGACTGGAAAGGATATGGACCTCAGGAAAGATCTTGGGAACCCAGTAACTATGTTCACGCACCACGATTAATTCAAAGATTCCATCGAAGATTCCCGCACAAACCAAAACCCCCGGAGGAAAAGACCTTGGGAGGGGCCTTGAGGGGGGGGGGGGGGGTACTGTCATGATGCCTACCTCTAAGGAGCCAGGCCGGGCCCAGCAACCCCAGAGGCAGACATCATTTTCCCCAGGGAAGTCTCAGCGGGCCCAAGTCGGGGCCCTTTGGACTCAGTCCTGGCGCCTTAGGCGCCAGGCTCATAGCGGACCCCAGTCCTGGCGCCTTAGGCGCCAGGCTCATAGAAGAGGATATGTGTTTAAGTGCTTGGGTGCACACTTACCTGATGCAGACCTTGCTGCTTCATCCAGGCCCTCTTGAGGCCTGAATGGGACTACTTAACCTGTAGGACTACTTCACCACCCGGGTGTGGTCGGGGAAGGATACATATCTGATTGGTGGAAGGATACATACCAGGAACTTCTTCCAAGGCTATTTAAACCCCACCCGAACAGCCACACATGCTTCGCGTTGTTCTGCACCTAGCAGCTGGACGCTCACCGTGTCAGCTCCTGCATCCTGACTTCAGCCACGCCTGCCAGCACCCTGGAACACCTGCAAGGGGAGAAAGGAAGAGAATAGGAGAAGAAAAGCCCTTACCTGCTAAATCTGCATCCCGGAGTCATTTCTCCAACGGCCCTGAAAAGGAAGACATCATTTTAAAGGCATTTCGTTTCGATCGCTGCAGCGCTGCATTTTACTCACCTTTGCAAGGCGCTTCCACCTTCAGCAGCGATCTTCCGGATTCAGCTACGCCCCGGCGCCTAGAGGAAAAAAGACAAGAACAAAGGTGAGAGGGAGAAAAGGAATAAGGAAAGCTCAGTTTCCTTTTAAGTCTTACCTGTTGGATTATTCCCACTGCATTTCGGGTCCTGCCGCTTCCTGGCATCTCCAGACCCCGGCCCCTATGGGGGAAAAAAGACAAAGACATTGAATGAGCGAATGCAAAGACATTACCTGAGCGCTCATCCAGAACTGTTTCACTTCGGGTCGGCGCCATATCTCCGGCACTCCGAACCCCGGCCCCTAAGGGGAAAAAGACATAAGCATTAGCGCTTGCTGCAATTAGACAACGAACATTATTATTAAGCTTGAACTTTTGAACAGAACTTTTACAGCGCCTTACCTGAACAGTCAAGCTTACCTGAACTCCCATCAATCCTCAATCCAGTGAAGTACTGGGTTTCAACGCGCCCCTGCATCAGAAGCAGGATGGAGAGCTCATCCTTCCAAACCCTAAGGTGAAGCTTCACGGGGAATCGTGGAGGAGGTATCGTGGAGGGTTGGAAGGGAGTGGGAGGCTTGAGCATTGTTCCACAGTTGGTAATACTCCCTTTTCACGCACAGGAGGGTATCCAACGAGCCAGGGAAGCCAGAATAGAGGGGCCCTTCCTGTCCATCTTCAGAGTTCTGCGCCTTCGACGCCGCGCCTCCGTGGGAACCAGGTGAGCGTTACATTAGTGCCCACTTATATTTAACATATTTTTTCTTAGAGTTACTGAATATAATGATGTTTGATTTCAGAGCATTTGCACTCAGATTATGTGATAGTGCAAATTTTGCAAACATCTCTAATTTGGTTTGCAGACCAGATGGCGTGAGGTCGAACAGTAATATATCGTCCGCAAACGCCAACCACTGTATGCGCAAGCCCCCAACTTGGCAGGATAGATGGAAGTACCCTGCCATATGTTATCCATATCACACAAGTAGGCATTAAAAAGAGTGGATGCTAAATTGCATCCCTGTCTGACGCCAATAAACGTAGGGACTGCGTCAGATAAGTTGCCTTGTTGAGTGATACGAATCCGGACTTGTGTGTTTTCATGGAGAAGAGCTAACATGTGTAATAACATAGGATCGAACCCTGATTTTTTTTAACTTGGACCATAATAATGATCGGATGACTGTGTCAAACGCAGATGTTAAATCCAGGGAGGCCATGTAGATAGGACCACATTCACCATGTTTAGATTTTGTAAGTAGGTGCGCTAGGATGGTGGCATTCAGAGGGGTGCCCATTGCCCGTCGAAAGCCCACTTGGAATCTTGAAAGCATGTTTTTGTCCTTCATGTGACGTTCCACTTCCTTTAGAATCAAAATAGAAAATACTTTTTCTGAGGTGTCTAGAAGTGCGATTGCTCTATAACTGGCTGGATCTTCTCTGTTTCCTTTTTTCCAGATAGGCACTACTATGGCAGTATTCCAAGATGTAGGGATTGATTTTGGATTTGAAAATGTTATCGTATTTGATTTTACATATAGAGGCCCATAATCCAGGATCTTGTTTCATGACGCATGCCGGGATGCCATCGGGCCCCGGTGCCTTTGAGTATTTTAAGTTGATTATCACCCATTTGATGTCTAGTTCTGACCACGGACAAACAGATACAGTTGTATAGTTCGTATCACATGGATTCGTTTGCTGGAACGCAAGAGGGAGTTGGTATTTCCTTTTTATGAATGTCGTCCAAGTTGACGCAGAGATTGGAGATGTCATTACTTCTGATTGTTTGTCTACACCACTGCGGAGCATCGCCCATATGGACCTCCTGTTGTTTGTGCACAGAGATAGGACCATGTTTTGATTATTTTTAATTTTTGCACTCCATTTGATGTTGCGAACTTTGTTGGTGAAGTTATTACAAATTTTCTTTTTTTGTATTAGATAATCTTCGATATTGGGACAACTTTTCTTTAATTTTCGTAAAGTTCTGTTTTTCCCACGTTTCATTTTGAGGATTGCATCATTACAAAGTTTATGAGGCTGTGATTTTGATCTATCAACGTCACTGGTTCTTAATAAGACAGTGGATGCAATCGTCTCCATGAATAACTTCTCTGTGCACTTGATGTCATGTGAATGCCAATTAGACTTTGTTAATACGGAAGTAGAAGCTTCAATTACTTTGTTTACTTCACGACATCATCGGGCATTCAATTTTATCGAGATGTCCGGACGTTCAATTTCAACAAAGTCCAACCCTAGGTCCTTTGTTAATGCTGGTACTTTCATACCAATATTTGTGCCAATAATTAGGTGATCCCCCAGTTGTACATCTACTGTATATGCCAGTGATGATAACTGTAGCAAATTTTGTGATGCAGCCAAAAAATCAATTCTGGAGGTACTTTTATCTCGCCGCCATGTATATTGAGTTGCGTTGGAATCTAAGTCTATCAGAGAAATGTCCCAGCTTTCCAAAAACCGTCTCCATCTGTTGCCATTCTCCTGTGACTGTGATTGATATGCAGAGAGCCCATGTGACACGCTTGCAGCTTCATACCCACTGCAGCATGCATTGAAATCCCCTCCAATGATTATATGAGTCGAGGGATGGCATGAGTGAATATCCTCCAGAATTGAATTTAACTGTTCCAGCATGCCCTCTAAAGATATTCTGGCTGGATTCCAGTATAAATCAATTATGTAAAATGGACGCCATGAATCGTTACATAAAGAAAGCAGCACTACTAACGTGAATTCTGTGCTTTGAATCATCTCTGACTTTACATTTAAACTATTGTTAATGCAAATGTCCAGCCCTCCAGCCGGTCGCCCTCCCCTGCCAGACTTGGCTTTAGTGAGAAATTTCGTAAAGCCATTTATAACCCAGTCCTGTGTGTTCATCGTTTCCTGGATTAGAATTATCGATATCTCAGAATGAGCAGGAATTTTATCCTGCCATGTTATGAAGTTTTTGAAACCACAGGAATTCCAGGAGCAAATTGATATTTTGTTGTTAGTATGTAAGATGTGCTACCGGCTTTACTTCATTTAGAGTTTTAGCTAAAGGAATCAGCCATGGCCAGTCTTTGATCGTGGCAGTTAAGTTGGCCAGTTGAGTAAGTGCTATTATTTCTGGCTCTCTGAGGGCTTGATTGCCATCAGCTTGTGTGTCAGCCATGGAATATTTGGGTGGTTGAAATTGGAGAAAGTTTTTAGCTGCTTCATGCGATTCAAATTGAAAAAGTTCCAGTCCCAATAACTCAAAATCCATGCAGTGTTCTAAGAGCAGTTTCGTAATAATTAACGAGTGCGTTTTACATACCATTCTATTATTGTTGGAGTTAAACAGTTCCACCCAGTCAATGTCCTCTGATTTCAGATTTCTGAGCGATGGTATGAGATTGAAGATGTGCATTAGATGAGAGCGATTAATTCGTTTCTTGCCATTAACATCTTCATCGCTTTGCCATCCGATGATGTTCTCCATTTCTTTATCTACTTCTCTGGTGGCATTGGATGTGATTTCCTGATGGCAATCAGAGCTCATTTCCTCCTCGCTCTCTTCCGGGACAGTACGCGGTTGATTGGCGCTTGTATTGCCACTTGGTTCTTTTTTGGGGAGCTCCAGTTTTTCTGTACAAATATTAGCATGTGCAGGTTGTGGTGTTACCTTCTTTTATGTAGATGTTTTTTTTTCTCTTTAGGTTTCATTTCAAGCTGTGATTTAGCGTTGGTATCTGATGGTTTTTTACTCCCCTTCACTTGAAAAAAGGCAGAGAGTTGTAGCTGTTTAGATGGTTTAGATTCGATAGCCGAAGCACCTTCAATACTCATTGCGGCGGGTACTTGTGCCTCCCTGCAGTTGTGCATGTCTGTCTTCTTTAATTGTGTTGCCGTTGTGGTGATATGTATATCCTTCTTGATTTTGGTCATTTTTTGTTTTTTTGTGACACTCTTTATTCCTATTTCTGCTTCCTTTTTTTCGTTTATCATTTTATTTTTCTCTATTTGCAGGGCTTTTTTACTTTCATCATCTAGCTGTTCCAAGTCCAGCACGCCCTCCTCTCCTGAGGTGCTTAGCTGGGTGTCTGTCATGTCCACACCTTTAGCATCATCCTGGGGCATGATTACTGATTGTGCAGTTTCAGACGCTTTAGTCTCTTTTTTAGGGCGAAGATTCCTTTTTAATTGGCGTGTGTGCATACGCTTTTGTCTTCTTGACATATAGGGTCCTGCTGAAAATCCCTTTTTGTTTTTGATAGGGACCTCATTTGTGATGTTAGCAATTGTTGCCTCATTAACTTCCTGCTGTTCATGCTCAATTATCTTTAATAAAACGGACGGGCTGCCTCATTAACTTCCTGCTGTTCATGCTCAATTATCTTTAATAAAACGGATGGGCTATCACTCTTCTCTCTGCTGGGGGAGGGAAAGCTAGATGTAGGGCTTTCTGAGCTGCCTTCCAGGTTGCAAAAAACTCTGTTTGTTAGTAGAGTAAGTTTTGAATCTAACATATCCAATTTAATTTGAATTGTATCACTAATTATCGATGGTTCAGCAGAGGCCTCTGCCTGTGTACTTTTATTCAACGTCGTTTTTTGTTCCAGCACTTTAGAATATGATCTAGATGACACCGCAAACGGTTTTTCCGAGAGGTTTCTTTGTACTGTTTTGGAATGCCGTAAGAGAACTGCAGTTTGAGTGGCCGTAGAGGACACTTGAGTTATTTTTCCTGTGGTGGAGTTGCTTGGTTTGGGTTCACCAACATTCTTTAATCCCAGAATATACCCCTCTATTTTGCTGATCTTGTTGAGGGTTTCTTTAGCTGTTTGTTTGAGTTCTCTGATTTCAAGGTGGGTGAACTCATGCCCCTTATCAAGCAAATTCAAAATTCTGGTTATTACAGGGAATGTTGCTTCTGCATTCTCAAAATCATTGAGTGCATTTGTCATTCCCATAGTTGGAATTTGGGAGGCTTCATGAGCTGCCAGGAGATTTTGTTTGTAGTCTACGGGACTGGAGCATGCTCTAGCCCCATCAGTCGTGGCTGGATTTAGTTCGTAGTTTTGAGGATTATTGCTGTTCGTGGCAAAAGATGTTTGTGTTAAGATTGGATCTGAGTCATTTAGTCCCATTGGAGGGATTTGCATACAATCAGAGTTGATGCAGCTCGCACCAAATAGATGTACTTCTTCAATGGTTCCATGTCTCTGATTTGCAGGAGTCGAGGGCCCTAGTGACATATGTACTCGTTTTCCCAGCTCAGCCATTATAGTTGGAGCTAGCATAGATTCATCAGATATGCCCTGTTTTAAGAGGCCACCTGACCCACTATTTGGTACATTGGTGTGTGGGTCTTCACGTATACTCATAAAACTGAGTTGCACAGAGTGTTCACCATCATACATTTCCTTCAGAGGGAACGGAGGGATTCCGTGTGGATGCGCACATGGTATATGTACTTCTGCACTTACAGTTACAGGATTGCCTTTGATTGCATTACCATTATTTTGATCTGGCAGCATTTGTGTCTTTTCTGGCTCAGTGAGAGGTGTGGGTTGTGCGATTTTCTCACCCACCTTGCTTCTTAGCCCACTGGCCATATTTTCCTCTCGCTTTGGATGGACTGCTACGGCTGTTTTAACTACCTTGCAGACCTAGTAATATAGCTCTGTCACTTCGTATGCTAATTGAAAAGTGCTGGTGTCACTCACTTTTCAGTAGTGGTTGTGGTAAGTTCGCATACAACCCACTAGCTCACCTTATCAACAATAAACATTAGCTTCCAATTTTCATATGCACGTAATTACACAGATGAATAAGGGCAAAAAATGAAAATACTCAAAGCCACCTCACCGCTGTCAATGCCCGAACAGCCCAGACGGCACTTCCAGGCACTTCTGTTGTCAACAATTGGAAAAAGTAAATTACAGTTATAGTGCTTCAACAGACTCAAATTCTACTAGTTCAATGGACACGACTCCAAATACCTCAATCAGTTAATAGGGACCCACTCCTTGCACGATGCACCCCGCACAGCGAACAGCCAACAGTACTCGTGGTACTCGCTAGGTGCGCAGCGCGGGTGCGCAGGAGTAGGAGATTATAATAGATGCAGGAAGAGGCGCGGCCAGGAGAGGGGCGGGCACTCTAAAACATATAAACACAAACAAAGGTAATGAGAAGTAGCATAGACAACAAACGTCCCAAATTAGCCGTGCACCACTCAGGCGCGACGTGCAAAGAATATCAAAGGTACGTTGTAACGTTCAAATCACTAACCGCCCCTTTGGAGCGTACTATGCAAGAGACACCAATTATGTGAAAGCGGCGTCATAAACAAGTCCAATGTGAAGAGCCAATGTCTGTGTAATCACCTTTAAGCTTCCTGGATTGAGGTCAGGCAAGCAAGTGTAGCCGTTAAAGATGTCCTCTTGGGAAATTCGAGCAACTTGACATAAAGTAGAGAGGAGAGTCGAGCAGCCGGTCCACACAGCCAACAGTACTCGTGGTGCGCAGCGCGGGTGCGCAGGAGTAGGAGATTATAATAGATGCAGGAAGAGGCGCGGCCAGGAGAGGGGCGGGCACTCTTTAAGCTTCCTGGATTGAGGTCAGGCAAGCAAGTGTAGCTTGCAAGCACCTACAGTAAACCACCATAATCACATCTCCACGCTTACTCTCTTCTTTACACCACCACTCAAATAGAACACAGCGATACTATGACACCATTCGGTATAGCTGTTCTCATACCAACATCTGCCTCAAACTCCCCATCACTCTAACTTAACACTGCAGGTTACACACCCTCCAGCCAGGCGTTCTCCTCAGGCCCAACGCGGCCACAATCCGGTCTGGATAAATCCTGCCAGAACGAAAACATACTATTGACCTCTCAACCACCACACCTACCGCTAAGAAGCAGCTATTTCACAAAAGCCACACCAGCTGCACACATATCCGGTGCTCACACGCACCTTTGACTCTCTCTACTGACTTGAACTTCAGTTCCCAAGGGCGTGGTGATCTGACCATATGCAGGGTTCTGTCACAACGTCTATAGTTTCCAGATTGTTTGTGATAACACAGACCAACATGTGACCATTATTCATCGTAGGATCTTGGTTATCGATCTTAAAATCAATATTGTTTAGCAGATTTTGTAAGTTGCTAGCTACTTTGTCATTAATGTTACCGTACCAGCGATTAAAATCTCCTCAAGCATGTTGAGCTGGTGTGCCATCTGCTCATTAAACTCTGGGGTGGAGGATGGGGGCCTGTAAAGAACGATTAAGTTAAGGCTACTATTGGCCGTGGGAAGGTGTTTAAGATGTAAGATTTCACTACCTGGGCATGCAATAACACTAGGGAACATATGGATAGAGTTCCTTGTGATAACTGCAACACCACCCACTTGACCTTCTTGTCTATTGGAGTAGAAGATGGAGTAGCCCTCCGGGACCGCGGTAAAGCAGGTGGGACCCATCGGGTCCTTGAGCCAGGTTTCAGTTATGCAAAACACATCTATTTGTTCCTCTATGATCCTGTCATGTACGCATTGAGCGTGTTTGTTGAGGGAACGGTTATTCAGAAGGCAAAATTTAAGGTCTTGTCTGGAAATGGATTGGTGCGCTGTGCCATTCCGTTATGGAATACTCTGGTTTTCTTTCTTGGGAAACCTTTTGATTGCCAGATTGCCTGGTAGGTTGAATAATGTCCTGATTGGATCGGGCCAGTGCAGTGGCAACTGCTTGTTCGACCCTATGCAGACATTGGATGTTATGAAGGTTGGACACTAACCTTTCTACCGGGAGTAGCCCCATTGTGCCTTAAGAGGAAGCTGTGAATGAGTTGAAAGGGATTCCGGCAGCGTTTCCTGCCCCGAGCGCCGTGGTCGGCGAGGACCGGCGCAGACCGGCTTGCCTCTGAAAGCTCCCCCTGGCTCTATCCTCTCCCCCTGGCTCTTCAACATCTATCTGGCCCCTTCAATCTCTACCTTCATCTCTAACTTTCAGTGTTATGCGGATGATACACATCTCTCTTTCAGGCTACCCTCGGACTCCTTCCCTTCTCGCTCCTCCCGGACTGTCTAGCTGCTATTCAGTTATGGTGCGACTAACGATCTCTGACTCAACGCCAGCAAGACTGAGATCCTTCTCATTGGGACTCCTGCTCCCACTTTCCCTCTCTCACTCTGGCCACACTCCTTGGGCCCACTGCCCTCACCTTTTGGTAAGGCAAAAAACCTTGGAGTGATCTTCGACTCCACACTCTCCTTCTCTCCACACATCACAAACTTTGCCAAGAAGGCCCACTTCCAGCTGTACCTCCTCAAAGGTATTCTCCCTTTTCTCACCTTCCCCCAGAAGCGGACGGTCTCCAAAGCACTGGTTCTCTCTAGGCTGGACTACTGCACAGCCACTTTCTCAATCTGCCTACCGCTACTCTTCATCCTCTTCAACTCATCCAGAACAGGACAGCTAGACTTATTCTTTGCTTCAAGCCTAGGGACCGCATCTCTCTGTCCCCATAATCCCTCCGGTGGCTGCAACGATCAAGTTTAAGACCCTCTGCATCGTCCACAAGGCTTTTTTGGGCAGTGGCCCTCTTCCTAGTTACCTCCCCCCTAGAGCCCTTCGCTCGTCTACCTCTAACTCTATGCAGGTGAGGCGCTTCTCCAAGCAGAGATTGGGGGGTAGAACTCTCTTCTCTGCAGGTGCCTCCCTCTGGAATGGCCTGCCTCTCTCCGTCTTGAGATGGACCTCCTCAAGTTCTGGAATCTCCTTAAAACCAACCCTTTCTCCTCTTCCTTCTCTCTCCCTCTACCCTCCTCACCTTCCCTTGCACCTGCTACATCTGTTGACTGGCTGCCTGGTTGTCCTGAGGCTTACAGGACACCAGTCTCCCCCCCCTGACCAGTCCCCCTGCACTTGCCGACTGGCCCTTCTTGCACTGCCCCCTTGCTAACCTTGCACTACTGGGCTGGGATTGCCCCTTGGAGTCCCAGCCTCCCAGCACTTACCTCAGGGCCCTGCTGCTCTGGGTGCTCTTCTTCCTGTACCCTCTCTGCTGCACTTCTTGTTTGCGCACTTGCATGATCTCAATGACACAAGGCCTAGTAAGATTATTGTCTTGTCCTCTCTCTGTTCACCTTCCCTTGCTTTGTTGCACATTGAAACACTTGTCCATAGGTGCATAATAAATAACATATCAATCATGCATGACTATGTCACATACAAAGGCCCTGACAATGACATACCAAAAGCAAGGAACTGGGCTCTTGTGGATGGGGAAATATTTTTTCATTGATGGGTCAGCAAGCACTGACCAGGAGACAGGTAAGAGGCATACAGGTGCAGCAGTGGTCCATCTAGTAGGCCCAGGCTGCAGAGCCCATTGCCTTAACTGAGGCGATGGAGGCATCCCAAGGGTGTCGGGTTACACTCTATTCTGATTCAGCATATGTAACTACAACCGTTCATTCAGGACTGTCACAATGGAAAAGGAGAGGGTTTTGAAGGGCACATGGGTCTCCAGTGCAGCGTGCTGCACCGTTAGACAAACTGATTTATGCTCTCTCGTGGCCTACACTTGTTGCTGTCAACAAGTGCGCTGTGCATACTAACACCACTGATCCAATTTCTCTCAGTAAAAAGGGCAGCCAAATCAGCTGCCTACCTCCCAGTGCCAAATATCCAGAAATAGCAAGCATAGAACTAGGGATCCAATACACTGCATTACCAGTTACCCAGATCATTGAGTTACAAGGACAGGCACCTCAGGCGTAAAATCTGAAATGGCAAAAAAAAAGGGGGCGGGGGGGGTGAGCAATCTCCCACTGACCCAATATGGAGCTAGGCCATCACAGGTAAGGCGGTAATGCCTCAGGAGCTAGTGGTGGTTGCCTTTGAACAATTGTACTACCCCTCACATCGCTGCGTACATACAAGAAGACTGGTCTGTGTCCAACATACAGGAATTGTTGAATGTTTTTATTTCTAACGCCATCATTTGTCACCCATACAACACTGGGCAAGCATTGAGGATGTGTGAGGCACATTATCATGCCCCAGCAGACCATTTCAAGAGTTATATATCAACTTTGCTGACATGGGGGAGCGGTGCAAAACATACTGTTATTTAATTGATGTTGTCTGCCCGTTCTCCCGTTGGATTGAGGCTGGGCCATGCGCACATCCAGATGCTAAATCAGCGGCCACATTTTTAGTATGAGAAGTATTTCCCCCGCTGGGGAGTGTGCAAAGTACTTAAATTAGATAATGGCACACAAATCTTCAATGATCTATTCGAAGAAATAGCTGCTCCGTTAGGCATTAAACAAAATGTGCTCCATTTACCATCCTAAAGCCAACGGCATTGTCGAGAGAATGAACAGCCTCTTAAAGGATAGTGATGGGAAGGCACATGCACACGCCACTTCACCTACGCATAGTGCATCTGATGCTCACAGGGCTGCAACCATACTAGGACATGAATTTGCAGCATACTTGTCAGATAAAGTGCATTAAGCTTCTCTCCCACCACATAGTGCCAAGAAGAGCAAAAGAGGCCACAGCGCTGCACCAAACACTGCTAGCTCTCCGCCTCTACAGCTGCAGTGTGGAGATATTGTATTTTTTTTTAAACTTTGTACGCTGATGGAGCGAGCCACGTTTCAACTGCCCTTTTAGCGTAATATACGTCACTCCATTCGCTGTTAAGGGCACCTCATTTGCAGTATTGGGTTTACCTCTCTGATGTCCGAAAGGCTACCCATACATCACCCTCTTCACCAGATTATCTGGGTCAACCTGAGTAAAGTAATCGCCTCTTGCTATTTACAATACTCTAACTACCTCAATACATTATCTACCTCATTCCATTCACTGTGTATACATATATTAAATAATGTGCATTCCTTTTACGCTAACACTCATCCATTGGTGTAAAACTATCATTGTAGCATTAAATAATATGAGAAATTCTATGAACATTGCATGCTTAACACATTTTTCTCACCCTCTGCAGACCCCTGATCACAAGCATCATGTAAAAATGTCTCGATTTTATATTTTTATATATATAGGTTTTGTTTCAGGAATGTGTATATACTCAGCCAGTTCATATGGTTGGGCCATATAAAGGAGGGAGGAATGTACAATAGAGGGGTGTATAAAGAATAGCGTTCATCAGTATGGTACTGTCCATAATGAGGTTCTTCTAAATGATCTAATGAATATAAAAAGCACACAGGTATTCGATATGTCACGTGGCAATGGAAGCCTCGAGTTAAAAGAGTGGTGGAGAAAGAGAAGGCATACAACCAATATTAATGGGTTGCATTTGACACAATGACTAATGTGCACCATCCAGAATTCAGTCATTTATGGTAGAGTCACATGCGGTCATGAGGTCAGTGGGGAAGCAGAGGTCAAATGGAAGCTGCTACGTCAACTCATCCTGCATACGTCAGGGGCACCCAAGAGATGCCCCATCTAGAAGCCCAGTGTTTGGTTCATTTGGCAATGTGTCGGGTTCAAAGCATGTTCCAGAGGCACGGAGTACGAGTTGTATTGATGGATAACAATGAATAAAAATGTGCAAAGGGGAAAAAAGAAAAAAAAAGACCCCCGGTGCAAGACACCCCCATTGCTAAAAAAGGATGAAGTATCATTTGAATCAAACAGATGGGAGGAGGCAGTACTGAGCTGGACGGCAGGGGGGTTGGATGGGTTTGATGAAGAAATGATATGGAACAACAAGAACTGCCTTACCATCTGGGCCACATACATGTCAAAACTAACAGGGATTGAAACAAAAGAAACCCCAGGGGAAGTGCAAGCAGCGGAGGAATATGGTTTCCGTTTGAGGACATTGAGCTGTTCCGGTGGGAACCAACAGCATGCGTAGCAAGACATTATTCATTCCTGATCTCAGTAAAGGCACAGCGGCCCTTAAGGACATCTTTTGGGTGTGAGGTCAGCGGGCATACATGCATCTCCCACCATCATGGAGAGGGGCATGTTCACTAACAACCCCTGCATTCAGCCACCCGCGTGGTTCCTGAGGTACACTTGACACTAGCACCTATGCCTGCCACAGAACAGCCGTAGCCACCCCCATCTCAACCCCCACAAGCAAAGAGAAAAAAAGCACTCACTAAGAAGACGGCAGAAGTGATCAAACTATTTATCTGAAGATTCCTCCAACTAGCTGAAAGAAATTCCAGAAAAATATCGCCTATACACAAAAACAGAAGTGTTCTTTGTCTCCCTTCTGCTACCAGGGGTCTAGGCCACAGCCAATGCCAAATGACTTAACATAGTGTGATGGGAAATGATCCAGAATTCGATCAAGAGCAAGATGTGCGTGTTCCATGTTGACGACGCTCCGAAACCGGTACATTTTGGACCTATTGTCAGTCATGGAGTGGAACGTGTGCAAAAGGATCGGATTGTCATGTTGCACATACATCCCCCCAAACGATGCAGAAAATGTGTCCCTGTCACACCTTATTGGGCCCTCACAAGCAAGCTTAAGACAGGCATGGAGAGTGAAGCAGGAGTGGAAGGTGAAGATTGGTTTGATACAATGTTCTTGTGGGTACCAACATGGCTAGGAGCAGTGGTGAAGATACTGAGCCCTATTGGGGTACTCTTGCTGGGGAGGGTCTGCATGTGCCAAATGACGCTCCGGCGATGCGCAAAGACACTCCCGAACAGTGCCGTGATGATTGTCTTGATAAGGGCATGTAGAGCTCCTCCTAATACAAAACACAGGTAGGTACGTGCAAACCATATATGGTGCCAATTGACCGACCCCTACATCACCCTCGGACCGTAATATCATCCCCACCAGACCCTGAAAATTAGATTGACCTAGCAGGAGATGGGATTGTCCTTTTATGCCATGCATCTCAAAACAGTATGCCCAGGGTGGAGTGAGCCTGTGTCACGTGTGTATGGCATGGGGACTGTAAGGAACTCATGGTGGCAACAGTAAAGACCAACACAAGTGATCACAGTTGAAGGGTGTTTATTAAACTGTTGAAAAACGCCTAATCTAAATCTAAGATGGAAGCAAGCTACGACCATCAAATAATAAGGCAGTCCGAGTAGCGTCTTGTCAAATAAAAGGTCTTAGACAACAACAACAAAAAATGTGCCAATCCTTACAACTAAATACAAAAATAGTGTGGGATAGTGTTCACAAGAAAGAAAGAAATGTTCACAAACGAAGTCAGGTTTCCCTTCCCCACGTTTTAAACACAGGACAAGGTGCGACTCCTGAGCACAGCACACACTTGCACTTTCCCAGCACATGACTACAGTTCCGTTCTGAGGATCTTCTGTGGTTGTCTTTTATACAGAAAAAAAGTCTCTTGCCTTCGAGGATCTGACGTGTTCAAAATAACAAACGAAAAAATCCTTTCCGTATGTACTTTGGGTGATGACTTTTCACCCTTGGATGCCGCTCTTCCGGGCTCAGATCCACAAAAAGCTACTAGCGAAATCAGGACCTTTGATGGTTACATCTCTTGCTTCAGAGGGCCTAGTATGTTCAAAATCATAAACAAAAGTTCCTTTCTAATTGTACTTGGGTGGTGATTCTTCACTCCTGGACCCCCCTCTTAAGGGCCCAGGCCCCTCTCGAATATCAGGCTCCCACCGACAGGTTCACTCTGGCTTCTATTCAAAAGATGTTATCTGTTGCATTCAGGAGTTGGTTGGTGATGGCTTTTCTCCCCTGGATACCCCTCTTCCGGGCTCAGACCGTTATCAGATATTTGCCTCCCTTTGTTGGGTTCACTACAACTTTTCCCAAATCAATTTCACCTGTGCTGTGAGAAAAGGAACTAGGGGTCGTTAGGTGACCGTGCACTATCAATAACCACTAAGATAAGAACTGGATCTGCAGCAGCCACACACTTCCACTGGGCCCCCTAGAAGGTACCAGGACAGAAAAGAGGTATTGGGAATGAAGGTGAATCTGATGCGCTGATCCAAGGTAATTGATTGCGCTGATCCAAGGTAATTGATTTGATTATAAATCAATGTAGCTGGTGACAAGAGAAAAGCTTCTGAAGAATCAAATCTTGCGAATTAGGTCAGAGTCTTAATAAGGAAATCAAAAATAGAGAAGTCTTGAAATTCCAACAAAGTCCCCGAACATGTTCAATATATTTACCTCTAAATTGGTCATTTCTATGCATTTCTGTGATAATGCAACCAATACCATGTTCTTACCTAACTCCTTATGTTATCATCTGGTTGCTTACCTTTCAACATGAACCTGTCTATATCATCTACACTACTGAACCATGGTATGAATTTGTTCTTTGACAACACTGTTTTTGTTCTTATATGATATTGTTTATGCCTTTGGTTTCCTATTTTGTAATACTTTGTTTCTTTTACCATGTTGAAATGCTCATATTTTGAATTTATGTATTGTTATCTATTCAGCCTTGATAACGACCGTTGAGGGTCAAAACACGTGTCGGCTGATTTTCAAGATTCCTCCATCTTTTGAACTCATGATAAAGACTGTGTTGGAATTTCAAGACCTCTCTATTTTTGATTTCATTATTAAGACTCTGACCCAATTCCCAAGATTTGATGCTTCAGAAGCTTTTCTCTTGTCACCAGGTACATTGATTTATAATCAAATCAATTTCACCTGTGGCATTCACAAATCTTAATGTCTTTTTAAACAGCTGTTAGGGAGACTTCTCAGAAATGTGCTAATTCACTCCACCTTAGAGACCCCCAGCAACTTTGCAGGATTTTGAGGACTTTATTTTTTTAACCTGGAGAGAGTGTGACCCTTTTTTTCCACACTCTCATGTATTTTATTGTGATTATGAACACGGTTTCTTTTGGTTGTAGAATCTGACAAACTCATAGGCATCATCTTTTACACTGTGTCACACAGCACCTTCAGTACAGTGACACAGGGAAGTCTTTCAGATTTCACAAAGGTTTAAACACCCCATGTGCCAAAACAGCAGTTATTGTAACCCTGCTATAGGAGAGGGGAAAGCACACAGTCTGCAACACATTAATTAAGAAAGGTCTAGGTAGCCCCTTCCCCCAGGACACAGAATTCCAAAAAGTTATGAAAGAACGAGCTCCAGCTTTGAGGATGGTAGAACAGAGAGCAAATAAATTACTCAGTGAAAAAAGACGCTAACATAGGCAACAAGAACAAAAGGGTTGCGAGAAAAATGGGATGGTGAGGGGTAAAAGGATCAAATAAAAGAGTGCAGGGGTCTGGCAAGCTCCATGTCAGCCCCTGTGAATTGACTAGTAAGCAACATAGGGTGCAGACCAGAGCCATTGGCCCCCAGCTACATGTTGGAAGCCATTGGGTGGTGTCTTGAGTCTGTGGTGTATGGTTCCCATTCACATTGATCATTATCTTCATCCCAATAGCTTTCGTAGCTGCCTTCCTGCATTGTGCTATAATGATCGCTATAAGACAGAATCCTAACAATACCAACAATAGTATTGCTCCAAGTAGTTTGAAGTCATTCGCCAGCCAATTGGAATCCATGAAAACATAAACTAAAACCAGTCATCTTCCGTTTTATCAGCTCCATCTTCGTGTGCAGTGTTGTCAGCATAGTGATTGCTTCCATCAGGGTTCCATTTTCTCCATCTTGGGTAGGTATAAAAATGTACAGCAACAGGGCCCAATCTTGGCACACATGCCTACTTCCATTGCTGTAATTGAGTCCAGGACATACCAGTTCTGGAGGATCATAGGCCTGATGTCCCTCAGTTCTTCTTTGATTACATGTTGGAAGCCATCACTTTCCCTGCTTGTATCCTTCCACAAATCTCTTGCCACTAACAGGTGAGGGTGCAGGCTCACTAATGTAGAACCCCCTGAACTACGAGAATATCTACTGTCACCAAGTGGATGTAGTCATAGATTTACCCTCCCTCACACCTGTTAGACTGTGATTGACAGTCATCTTCTCGAAGTATAACTGCTACAGGGACTGTTCATACATTTCCCGGTGACGGTAACAAACGAAACCTAGCTTCTACAAGCAGCACTGCTTTCCCCTGCAAACAATGGGACTGCCAAAAAAACACCAACAGGTTTCACTGGGGAATTAGGCCAGCAGTGCCAATAATCACCACTCAGATGCAGTCAATCTGCCACTCGGCTCGGTACCATTCAGGGTGCCCCTTTCTAGTATTTATCAGGTACTGTTTAACATCCAGGATATGACTTTCAGAAGAACTTAACTAGACACTCTTGATCACATCCTTCGTAAAAGATAGTTGTGCAAAGGATACAGTGCCTGCAGAAGCTGCACTCTTCTGCAATGTTATCATTAACTGCATCTTACAGAAGGGTCAAGAACAGCACTGTCTTTCACAGCTAGCCCATCCGGACCTTCACTGCATATTTATTATTATTTATTTAGTTGATTTAATCAAATTAATGATTTTTACAAACGTAATCGAAATCAAAACGAAGTGAAGAACAAAGAGTAAAGCTGAAAAGGGAAGACAAACCGAAGTGAAAAAAAAAAAATCAGCAATAAAGATGAGAAAAGAATTCCAAAGAGGCATATAATGTTGGTGAAATTTGGATGTTGAGTAGAACTTAAGTTTTCAAAGAGATAGAATAAACTTAAGAGTCTGTGTGGTAGCGATAGTCCAGGTATTTCTTTCTCCGCTCATCAGACGTGTCCACCACGTTTCCTCTTCCCTGGTATGTGATGCAGAAAGGTGTGGTAGCAGAAATTTCTTACCTACGGTTCTGGTTCCTGGCCAATTTAAAAGGAGATGGCGTATGGTTTCTACGTGTGTCTCGTTTTTGCAAAAACGACACGTGTTCGAGTTACTTTGTCCTCTGAGTTTTAAGATCTCATTTGTCGGCAGTAGATTCAGACGCGCTTTCAAGAACAAGTTTCTGGCAGCTTTATTTGGGAACTTGCTCAAGTAGTTAGGAACAATGTTTAGTTTGCTCTGATACGGAGGCAAATGGCTGACTGATTTTGCTTTAGATGCGTTGTTCAAGGTTTCAATCCAGTCGAGCTCACTGATTTTCCTTTTTATTTTTAACAAATTGCCGATGAGATCCTGCTCCGAAGAGTTAATTTCCAAAAGCTTCTTTTTACGCGCCATTTCCCAAGATTTTAACACAGAGGGGGAAGATGTCAATAGTTCCATGCGTACGATAGCTAGCACATGAGGACAGTCCAAAAGCAACAACTTCCTATACAGCATCATCAATTTAATTTCCATGGTCCCTTCCAACGATAATAGGCCAAGCTCTCTTCTGATCAAGGGGGCCGATGCTGACTTGGGGAGACCTAGAACAGTGCGCCAAAATAGACCCTCTAACTTCAGCCACAGGTTTGTAGGTGTGTGAGGGAGGGCTTCTGCTGCATAGGTGAGGGATGGCACCACCTTCATCTTGTAAAATTTAATCAAGGGTAACAGGGAAAAACCACCAAACTTGTTGTCCAATGCCCGGCCTTGTGCCGCTAGGTTTTTTACTTTGGTCATTAAGCAACTTTGGAGGGTTGCGTTTATACTCGAGCAGTCCAGCGCTACTCCCAAGTATTTGATATTGGCGACTTTTTCCAGTGCTGCCCCATCCAAGTACGAGGCTAGTTTTTCCTTTGGTCGTTTGTGTTTTTCCATTATCAGGATCTTGGCTGTGTTTATAGTTAAATCATTTGTTTGAATGTATGCCGCCAGATGGTCAAGTTGACGCTGGAGACCAATAGGAGTCAAATCCATTAAGATTAAATCATCCGCATAGAGTAGTCTCAATGTTTTCGACTTGCCCATAGTCGGTGGAACAGAGCGAATCGTTTGCTCCGAGGCTTTGAAATCGCTGAGATAGGCAATGAAGAGTGACGGAGCAAGGGGGCAACCCTGTTTCACTCCGCGATCAACTGGGATTTCTGATGATAACAAACCAGCCTGAGTTAATCTCACTCGCACCCTTGTTTCTTGATGTAATGCTTGAATCGGTTGGAGGAGTTCAGCCGGGCATTTCCAAAGACTCAGTTTTCTCCACAGGCGCCCACGGTTTACTTGATCGAAAGCTTGCGCCAGACCTATGAACGCTAGAAACACTTGTGGGCCTCCTCCCAACACCTTACTTTTGAGTGCGCTGAGAAACATGATGTTAGTAGTTGTACTGCTGTTTTTTGTAAATCCCGTTTGAAACGGGTCAGCGCATTCGGCCTCCCTGGCCCAATCCTGAAATTTTTGTAGTAATAGAGAGCCAAACACCTTACCAACCGTATCCAGAAGTGCGATAGGGCGGTAGTTTTTTGGATCTTCTTTCCAGCCCTTTTTGAATATCGGTACTATGATAGATGTTGTCCATGAAGACTGAATTTGCCTTGCCTGTTTGCAGCGTTTAAAGATTTCACTTATCAACACAGCCCACTGACTTGGATATTTCTTTAGGTCAAGGTTTTTTATTCCGTCCGGGTGCTCGCGATGGTTTCAGTCTATGCAGGACTTTGATTTGAGCAGTGAATCTGAGATCCTCAATCCATGGTGCTGGTTTTGTAGTAAGTTCCAAGGAGCTTGACGATGCAGGCGCCTTAAACAGATTTGAATAAAATTTTATCCAAGTTATTTCCCCAATAGGGTTTGATGGTAAGATCTCGTGAGGCGACAAAGAAGATCTTAAGAGCGCCCAGAACTCTCGGGGGTGGTGGCCACAGACAAGCTTCAACATAGCTTCGGCATCTTGTTGGTAAAAATTGCTACGATGGTGCCTGAGCCATGATTTGTAAGATTTCTTTTCTTGATTCAAGGTTGCCTGATTTTCAGGTGAAGGAAAAACACAGAATTTTCTTCTGGCTCTCCTTACTGATCTCCGTCTCAAGACCAGTTCTTTGCTGTATTGATGTCTAGCACAATCGTTATTTTGTCTGAGGCCAGCAAGTTTAGCTCTAAAAGGAACCAGAAGTGGTTGATAATCTGGTAATTGCGGGTCACTCAGTAGGTTGTGCTCATTTTCAATTGCCAAATATTGAGCCTGTATCTTTAAGATCGAGGTTTCTGAGAGTCTAGGCGATTTTGCTGGTTATTTAACTCCACTTGTACTGGTGTGACTGAGTTCACAAGCCTTGTAGTCTTCCATTTCAATACAAGCAGGTTATGGTCACTAGCCGAGGACCTGCGTACCTCAAACGAAGTGGTCAAAGCTGCCAAGAGCCTGCTTATAAAGATATGGTCATGGTCCGCTGAGGAGTTACCTCTTTCCCAGGTGGGCGGCCTCTCACCTTTGGGGAATAAATCCTCAGCACAGAGCAGGTCACGAGATGACATCAACGACATCCAAGCCACGCCACGTTTGCTTCTTAAGGTCGAAAAAAGGGGAAGGTCACCAGCTGAATCATGTGGTAACCAGGTGGCATTTAGATCTCCGCAGATGATTAGCAGGGCCTCAGGACACCTTACCCGTGCTTCATCGATTGAGTCCTCAATCAGTGCTATGAGGAATGAATCAGTCATAGCCGCAGGATTCCAATAGACATTGAAGATGATTAAAGATTGTGTTTTGGGCTTTCCCTTTTCCACCTCGGCATCAATCCAAATAACTTCCGTAGCCAACAAGTGAGTTGTCACTCTCAGAGTGTTCTTTAAGTGTAGGCCGGATCCACAGCAAATTGCAGATATAAGGCCTGATGACAGTCGGCCAAAAGTTCCTTTAACAGCTGGAGCGAATACCAAATCGTATCCGTCTATAGAGGGGCGTTCCATCATCCAAGTTTCTTGCAAACAGATGATATCTAAACAACCGAAGTTTAGATCTCCTTGTTTCGTTAGATGCTGGAATCCACGAGTATTCCATGACCCCAAAGAGAGATCTGGTTTACCAGTTAGTAGTGTAGAGGCAAGGGGTGCGGACAGACGCTCAACGAATTGCTATTTGTTCTTGTTTATCGTCAGTGCGTTGGGCAACCATGCCCATTGTTCCGCTGGTGGAGCTTGTTGGTGGAGTTCATGGGTACCGATCTCTTTGCCCCCCGGTAATTGATATATGGTCCTTACGATTCTCGACCTGGGTCCCTGAGGACATCTTCCTATACCCAAAGCATCCTTGAGAGCAATTCCGTCTATCTTTGTGGCCATTATGGGACACAGACTCTCCTCTTTGCCACTGGGGTTCCAAAGAGAAGACCGGGGAGAGGCATTCTGTAAAGCTGGCTCATTGTTTGTAGAAGTTTGTCTGGATCCTCTCTCCTCGTCAGGTCTTGAGTACGATTGTAGTTTATTACTCCTCGTGGCTGCAGTACGAGGTGTAATTGACTTAGTTGTTTCTGATGGTTTCCTGGGGGAGGTAAAAGGAGCACTCTCTTCCAATTCAAACAGGTCAAAGCCCATTTTTAATAGATGTTCTGCCGCCTCGGAGATCCTCACTTTGGCCCAGTTCGTATGCACGTGCAAGTAAGCACATCATTCCATTTTTCCTTGATGAAATGGTTCGACCCTGGCAAGGTCGTTTGATTCAACTTTTCGGAGCGATGGTACGCATTTAAGAAGTTGTAGCAGGAAGCTTCTATTCAATATCACATACTTTCTGTTATTTGGCAACTGTTCGATTTTGAAGTTTCGTTTTGATTTAGAAGCATGTGCCATTGACCCTCGCCCTTTGTTTTCGCCAGGTTTAGAGTAGTGCAACTTTTGCTTATCTTTCGTATTTGTAGCTGAGGAAATTCGCTTATCCGAAAACCGTTTGTCCCGTGTGGCGTGCACCCATTTAGTTACAGAGGGGGAACTTGGTCTCAAAGGAGAATCATTTCTTCTAGCCCCCAGTCTTGAGCGAGGATTTTCGGAATTGACCTCTCCGCTTTCCACTTCTTGAAAGTTAGTATGGTGCAGTTTGGGGCTACTGTCCTTCAGCGAACCCACCCCCCAGCTACACTTTTTTTGAAGCTTCTTACAGCGACTTTCCAAAGTACAAAAGGGAGAGGGCTCCTCGTCCATATGATGAAAGTTGTTAGTTGTTTCCCGATCATCAGATAGTGTGTAAACACTAAAATTCAGTAAGTCCTCATCTATCGCATGCTCAGATTCCTTGTTTACAGGAACGCTATCTAGTACATTGGACCCCAACTTCAGACTTCGAATTTCCCGTTCAGCCACTGCTTTAGGTGGTTCGCAATTAAGGGGAGTCTCAGACCCACGGTTCCTTTCGCCTTTATCTTTCTCCGACTGTACTTTGTTAATAGTCGGTTGAGGAGAAAAGAACTTGATAGTCATTTGCTTTTGGGTCGTGAGGTGACCTTTCGTTACAATAGTAGTCTCCTTTGCTTTCCTGTCCGGAACAGACCCCTGGTCTGTTGTGATTACATTAGGTTCATCACATATTGCTCCATTTCCCTTAGCCTTGGTGGACTGTGGCTTGGTCTTTATCGGACCCTCACACAGGGGCACGTAGCTGACAGTTGTTCTTAATTCATCAAGTTGGAATTGCGAACTTGGGGCCAAAGTCTGGGAACTGACATCCACCAAAAGGCCTTTCGTTGATTGTGTTGAAGACTGTCCAAGCACCTCGTCTTTGGCGCCCTTTTCCATTTTGTTGTTCAGTGCGTTGATATAGCCTTCCAAAAAAATTAGACGGCTATTCATCATCGCTATAATGGAGGTATGATCTCTCATTTAGTCGTTTATTGACTCATATAGTTTGCAAAAAGGAGCCATGGCCAGAGTTACAGTTGACATAATGAGTCTTAGATCAGTCTTTTTAGGCGAGGTGTCTTTTGTAGGCTTTCCTCTATTCTCATTAGAACGTATGGGGCTCGTTGAGCTAGATACCGTTTGGGAGCTCCCAAACAGCAGGCCAGTAGAAGGACTGGGGATCCCAGGACTCGCTTGTGCCACCACTGCAGGGCCCTTTTCTTGCATGAAAGGCTCAATGGGGACCAGGACTTTCCCTTGCGTAACTTATAGACCCCTGATCGATTTGATCCGGAATCGTAGGTGCTGAGACACTGATTTCTGTATCGTTTACATGAGAGGAAATGAAAGCGGGATCTTCGACACCACTTAAGTCGATGATAGTGGACACCGGAGATCTTAAACATGCCTGTTTTTGCAATAAAGACTTAGCAGTCGGTGGTGTACCTGCTGAAACCACCGACCCAACCGGCAGTGGCCTGGGAAGGGGGCCCATTGCTTCAAGGGCCCTGAAAACAGCTGATGGTGATTGGGAGTTTGAAAAGTTGGCAACTCTCTCCAGGTCGATTGTAGGCTTGGTAGGTGGAATTTGTGGGGGTGGTACACCAGTTCGAGGAGAGCCAAAGTGCCACCTGATATTCGCTTACGCCACAGTTCCTGCAAAAGAAAAGCGTGCTGGTTCCAGTGAAAAGGCTGGACGCAAGTCAGGAGGGCCTCCCATGATGTTTATGGGAGCATTTTGATCCGCTGTTACTTCTAAGATCTCCGCATCCGAAAGTTCCTCTGGAAGTGAGACTTTCTTTTTTAGAAGATTTGCGAAGAATCTATTGTTTACCGACAGATGTGTTATGTCGTCCTTCTGCTGGTTATGCTGAAGATGTGACGGAGCGCAGGAAGGTCTTGGGCGCTGTGTTTGCTGGGCTTTTAACCCCAACTTTTGATGTGAATGTGCACATCGTTTCCTGCGAACCGGTCCTCCTCTCTTTTTTGGATACGAGACATGTGTGGAGACCGGAGCTGATTTGATTACACTATCGGCGGGGCGTGGCCAGCGCGCATGCCGTAAAGACGTGCATCTGTGAAGCTCCTGCCCGCGATCCTTTTGGACTACTGCAACAGGCAACTACGGCCAAGAAATTCCCTGCAAAATATACGACTGGAAAGAGAAACCTCTCCCCGCTGCAGCGATCCAACCCCCGAACAAAATCGGAGTCGACGACACCCTGAACGGGGCGAGCAAAGAGACACCCCTGGGGATCCAAGATGGCGGCGACCGTTGTGATCCCAGGCGCCCCCTCCTCGTCGAACTAACTCCCAGCTCCTGAGCTCGCCCTCGGCCCCCCTGGACGGGACACTGTAGAACTGCGCAACGCTGCGACCTGCAGACCGCGGAGAGCCGGAGACGCGGGCCTCCTCTCGCTGCCCGACAACACAGGCGCTGGGCCCCAACAGTGATCGAACGCGAGGAGGAAGGAACCGACCCTCTCCAGAGACACGGCTCTGGGGCCAGACCTCAACGGACCGAACCGCGGAGACAGGCCTGCGACACAGAACAACGACCCCCAACGCTGATAAGTGAGTGGCTGCCTTGCGCCCCCCATACCCCCCTGCGCTGCTACCGAAATATAACGAGGGCACCAGCCCAACCGTCAGGGCCTGCAGGAGGGGGGGGGGGGGGTCAGGACCTGCTGCCCTGCGCAACACAAGACATCCTCGACTACGGCGACACTGAACTGCTTGAACCACATTACCGGAGGCTGAATCTAACTAGACGCGACAAGAACACGCAAAAAAAGGGGGGGCCCAGCTCCGGTTCCCCATCAAAACTTAACACCGGGATAGGCACCCAACGAACAGTGGAGGCTGACACAGCGGCCCGGAGGGAAAGGATGTCTCCGCCCAGAACCAAACCGAAATCCATGACAATGGACACACACGACGGTCAGGCCTAAACAGCTGCCACAGTCAGACCCTATACCCACCGATGAACCATCACACGCGGCAGCGGCAACTGGCGATACGCAAGTCCTTCAAGCCATTGCAGCGCTCCGCGCCTCCATTGAAGGCAAGATTGACGAAATTAAGGTGGATATGCAGCTCATGCGACAAGACGCACGCAATCTGACCGAAAGGGTCAACGTCAATGAAGCCACTTTACAGGACAATGTCGGGAACACTACAGACCTGAAGAAGCGAGTCCTAGATCTAGAACAGCAAGTGGCAAGGCTGGAAGCTCGATCCGAAGACGCAGAAGGCCGAGCACGGCGCAATAACATCAGGATCCTAGGTGTTCCCGAAGATATGGAAGGCCCGGATCCCACAGAATTTATAGAGACAATGCTGCAACAAGAAATTGGCACAGGAAACCTCTCGCAAGGGTTCTCAGTAGAACGCGCCCATAGATCCCTTCAAAAGCGCCCTCCACCGGGCTCACACCCGCGACCGATCATTGCTAAAATCCTAAACTTCCGAGACAGAGAGACAATATTGCGCTATTCCAGGGAAGGAGGTGTAATCAAAAGACAAGACTCGTCAATTGTCATATACCCAGATTACACCCCCGCAGTACAGCGCGCCAGGAACTCATTCATAGCAGTAAAAGCGAGACTCCACAAACTCAACCTGAAATACATGCTGCTCTACCCTGCTCGCCTCAAAGTCCTTTACAAAGGGAAAGCACTCTTCTTGGAGACCCCAGCCGCAGCAAACATGTGGCTCGAGCACAATAACTTGGCGGACGACGGAGAGGACCCGTCAAGGACTAACAACGGATAAAGCAGGAAGCCACGAACGACATCATCGGCCATCGACTCTACACAGAGGTACAACTCAGCCAATCTAGATTGCAGCACAACGATAGCATTATCGGGCAGAAGCACGAGACACCACACACGACCACGCCAATGGGTGCCCCCCAAAAGAGATGTGCGAGTCAAATGCTTACACGCAGCCCGCACCGAAAGGCCTGGAGAGGCCCAGAAGGCTCGGGAGCCCCCGAGCGCTGCAAGTTCTACGCAACTGCTGGGGGCAGTTCACAGTTAAATGGTTTAGTTAGCTCATTCATTAGAATGACAGTTGAAGAAGTTGATAAGTCTCCATACTACACAATGCCAACTGCAGGGAGGGAATCGGGAGGAGGGAACACGTCCCAGGAACCCGGGCGCATAGACAAAACCCCTTACCAGAAACGCCCCCGACCACGGGAGCCCGCCTGGAAAACCGCGACCACTACAATACCCCCCATGACATGGCGATGAGAATAAAAATTATGACATGGAACATAAGGGGCCTCGGCACCTACCTTCGAAGGAACAGAATTAAGTCCCATCTACACAGAAAGGGGATAATGATAGCACTCTTACAGGAAACACACTGCACTGCAGACTCCACCGCCAAACTCCAGGAACACTGGGGTGGGCAGGGGTACGGAACCGCTTACTCCAAGTACGCTAGAGGGGTCTATACCTGGATCCATCCCCAACTTCCATTCCAATTAAAGAAAGCAGTAAAAGACCCAGAGGGCAGGTTTGTGATACTGCTCGGAAGCATAGAACAGCAAGAAGTTTGCATAGTGAACTCTTACCTCCCCACAGTAATGTCCCAGCTCACCTCGATTCAATGTACGCTAGAGTCACACCACACAGAGATGGCCTTTTTATTTGGGGAGGGGACTTTACCTGCACCCATAACCCAGACCTAGACAGATCCCTACCCTTGCCTAGGACCCCATCAGCGGCCACGACCTCACTAAACGCAGTAACGGATAGACTAGACCTGGCGGGCATATGGAGGGAGCTACATCCACAGACACGTACCTATTCTTACTACTCGTCCCCCCACGGCCTTCACACGAGACTAGATTACGTCTTAGTAGGAAGGGAACACCTACCCCAGATGGAGGAGGCACGGTACCTGGGCAGGACGATCTCTGACCACTCTCCATTGGTGATAGAGTGGAACCATGCTGGCCCACGACCCCCCATTCCCATGTGGCGAATGCCGGTGGAAGCCCTGAGGGACCAAGCCTTTAAAGAAGAACTCCAGGACTCAATAGACAACTACATAGAGCTAAATACAGGGAGTGTAGAACACGCGAGCACCATATGGGAGGCCCTAAAAGTAGTAATACGGGGTGAAATTATAACAAAGGCCGGAGGCGTTAGAAAGAAGTTGAAAGAGGAACTAACACAAAGAGAAAGGGAGATAGAGAGGCTCGATAACAGTCCCTTAAGCCCACAACAACGGGAAGACAAGCTCAAAGCCCTTAGAGTTGAATGCACAAAGGCCTGGGATAGACTGGCCAAGTTTGATTGTACCACCAGAACGAACCGAGCACACACGGAAGCTGACAGGCCTGGTAGGCTGTTGGCTTGGCTCTGCAGGAAAGAACACCCCAGGCACAAAATTACCTCTTTACAGGACAAGGACGGCAACGTACATCAAGCCCAACATAACATAAATGACACCTTTAAAAATTATTATGCTCATCTGTACTCACACGAAGCTGAAATCCCCCTAGACCAGATAATGGACACCCTAGACGAAATAGGACTACCCAGGCTCTCCCCTACACAAGCCAAAGCCTTAGATGCTGAAATCACTGCGGAAGACATAACTGAGGCAATTAAGTCACAGGCTACATGCAAGGCCCCGGGCACTGACGGGCTGCCCTCAGAATTTTATAAGTCATACGACTCCTCCCTGGTCCCACTGCTACACAAAGTCTTCCTGGAAACATACGAGCGAGGTATCCTACCCGATAGCATGAGGGAAACCCTCGTGATCCCAGTCCTCAAGCCAAACAAACCGGCAGAACACTGCGAATCATATCGACCCCTAGCCATTCTTAATTATGACGTCAAATTACTGACCACAATTCTTGCCAAGCGTCTTTCCAGACTTATAGGCGACATTATCCACACAGACCAATGCGGATTTATACCGGGACGCAACACAACCATGAATTTACGCAGACTACAACACAGTCGAACAAACAGACGCGAATCCCGAGCCCTATTCCTTGCTGTCGCTAGACGCCATCAAGGCGTTCGACTCTATATATTGGGAGTGGTTACTAGCAGTCCTACAGGAGTTCGGATTTGGTCCGGGATTTGTTCTATGGGTCAAAATATTGTACACCAGACCAAGGGCTCGGGTGAAAACTGGGAGACACGTATCAGCAGTATGGGACATATGTAGGGGCACAAGACAGGGATGCCCGCTGTCTCCCATGCTTTATATCCTCGGGTTGGAACCCATCGCAATCCATTTCAGGAAACAGTTCTTTGATGCAGGGATAAGACTTGGCGGGACGGACCACATCATTTCGCTCTATGCGGACGATGTTCTATTGTACGTCAGGGATCCGCACCTTAACATTCCAACCATGTTGGAGGTCCTCGACAACTTCTCCAAGGTCTCAGGCATACGTTTTAGCAGAGCTAAGTCCTGCCTGTTCCCACTGGCAGGACTGAGAAGCAGAGACAGGGAGGAGCTCCCCGCACTAGGTATACAATGGCAAACCACAACATTCCGCTACCTCGGAATCCAAATAATGCACACACCGGAGCTTATGCATGAGCACAACACTGTGGCAGCGATACCCGCACTACGCAAATCAATGAGCTTCTGGGCAAAACTTCCCCTATCAGTGATGGGCAGGGCCTCAGTAGTTAAAATGATTGTCCTCCCCCGGTTCCTATACAAATTCCAGAGCGTTCAATACTACATCAAACCTAAGTTCTTTCGTCTGCTTGATTCAATCATTCGTGGCTTCCTTTGGGGGCAAGCCAGACACAAAATAGCTCACTCTTCTCTAGTGTTAACACACGCGCAAGGCGGTATCCAGCTTCCGAACCTTGATAAATATTTTAGCTGCTCAACTCAGCTTTGTGTCCAAATGGTTAGCCGAGGACACCACGTCCGAGACACCCCTATTACAATCCATGATCTCCCCTATATACCTGAGAGAACTCATTTGGGCCCCACAACACCTAATGAGTGACACACCCTCCATCGCTACCCTGGGGAGGCAAATATGGCGAAGGAGATAACCCATCTGAAACACCAGTACTCTCCCGAAATCCCATTAATCCAAGACATGTGCAAATCAAGTACGGACCTACTCCACCTTAGACACTGGGAGAAGAAAGGTGTCTATACTTGGGGGGACCTGTATGACGAAGGCTCCTTCAGGGAGTTCGAATCACTACAAAAAGAGGAGGACCTACAAGCTGGCCAATTCCTCTGGTACCGCAGGATACGAGAAACGGCTAAGGAAAAATGGGACGTTTGGCCAGAGGAACCAGAGTCAGCCCCTCTTATAACGCCGTTATATAACCTGGGAGAGGGACAGAGAGCGGTCTCTCAGGTATACGGCCACCTCCGCGACATACCCAACCCAAAAAGTGAGACAATGAAAAAGAGATGGGAAACAGATCTGAGACGGGAACTCTCAGAAGGTGAATGGAACAGCACTAGCATACCCCAAAGCTGTGTCCGGGAACCATAGATTCCGACTCATACAACTGAGCATGCTACACCGGACATATCTAACCCCCTGCAAGCTGGCGAAAATTAGCAAGCAAAAGGAAGCCCGCTGCCCATGGTGCAACGCAGACGGGGCAGATCTACTGCACATGTTCTGGGAGTGCAACAAATCACAATCCCTATGGATGAAAATAAAACATATCTTTGAAAAAGCAGATTCCCCCCAACTACAAGTGGTCCCCCGAGGAGTGCCTTCTGGGAACACACCCTAGGCAAGCCAAACTCAAGCACTGGGTGAAACTCAAGGACTTGACCTGTATACTGGCCAAAAGACAAATTGCCATGGCCTGGAAAAAACCCGCAGGCCCGAATTATAAGGCATGGCGTAACGAACTAGACAGGTGGATTAACGCGGAAACAAGAGCATGGGAGGACAGCGTCAACAGGTCAACTGACGAATCAAGCTCTACCTTGGAGGCATGGAAGGAAATAACCGTTAGCATGCTTTCCTCCCCGGATGATAAACCTCCATGAATGAAACAGGACCTGACAACACTGCGTCGCAGGAACACAACGCCCATGGCAGAGACAGACACAGATCACGCCCAGCCCCTGAAACTTGGAGCCCCCCTCCCCCCCTGCTCCCGATATCCCACCATAATGTCTGCCAAGACTTTTGAACTAAGAAGTTGAAACAAGGAGACAGTTAAATGTTGTTACCTTACTTTATAAAAAAATGTTACTGTTTATTAAGCAAGTATTACTATACCTGCTATTGAATGCAGGCCGAGAAGTTTTACTGTAAGATAACAAATGGCAATAAACAAATTTGAAAATAAATTGATTACACTATCGGCTCTCGCAGCCCTTACCAAAGGGTCGAACAACCCTGTGTCAGGAGGAGCCACTTCAGCTGAAACCGCTCGGTCCGCTCCCTCCAGCGCATCCACCCCTAGAGGATGCGCCCCTAATTGCTCTTCCCCAGAATCTGGGGGGGGGGGGTTGGGGAAATCGGTGCCACTATAAGGCGGTTTGCATCCAAACTTGTCTCAGCTGACGGGTCGTCCGCCAGCGCTGCCTCTCCACTGACCTCATCGCCCACCTGGAAACTGGGGCTTCGAGCCCTTGGGCGTGATGAACACAGAGGGTCAGCGGGAGGTAGCTTGTCACCCGCCCCCCCCCCCTCTTCACCCACCAGGCCCACCAGTCCCTCCTCACCTGCAACACACAGCGCTTCCTCTCCTCCGAGGGGGAACTCCGCACACGCTTCACATGGCGGGGGGTGACTGGCGGTCACGGGGGACTTCTCCATTGGCTGGGGACAGGCAGAGGGACAAACAGGGGGGCAAGCAGACGGTGAGGACTCCCAGGCATCCAGCTGGCGTGCTCCCGGGTCCTGATTCACTACTACAGGATATCCGGGTATGATGGAGGCCAGCCTTGACACGGAAGAGTCTACCTCGGAATCCGAGTGAGGCTGATTAAGCGCAAGGATCATCTTTGATTTGGCGCTCCGCATTCGGGGACCCAGAGTCTCGGTTTGTAGTAGTGTTGACTCCGGGTAAGTGGCAGGGGTCGAAACGCCAGCCAAAGTCAAAGTCTTTTTGGTCGCAGCAGACACTTGGGACACTAGGGGAGTGCAGCTTTTTCTACTGGCAAGCCGCCCTGCCCTAGCTGCCATAGACTGCCACTCTGCAGCCGCTCCGCAGGAAAGTGGGGTTTTGAGTGAAAAGTCCAACCCTCTCAGTAGTAGGCACTGAAAACAGACTCCAAAACACAGGAATCCAACAGGAACTCGTAGAACACTGCAGAGACTGCCACTCTGCAGCCGCTCCGCGGCTGCTCCGCGGGAAAGAGGGGTTTTGAATGAAAAGTCCGACCCTCTCAGTAGTAGGCACTGAAAACAGACTCCAAAACACAGGAATCCAACAGGAACTCGTAGAACACTGCAGAGACTGCCACTCACTGCATATTTGTGTTTCGTGCAGGGGTACGAATGTTAACCTACTCGCCAGCTCAATCCTAAACATACACACAACATACCATTTCTTATTTGCCAAGTGTCCGTTTTCGCTAGCTAGTGTTTGAGCCCTTTTCTAGAACAAGGGTGCTCTTAAACCGCTCTCTCTGCAGTTTTCATAATCATTGCAGTGACCCAGAACTAGTTGATAGAAACGAGACCACCACGCTCATCAATTTGTCTTCAGGGGTCCATAGATTAACCCCTCCCAATCCATCTCCAACTTCCATTGATCCCCAGATAAACACTTCAAAGTACAAAACCGGCATAACACTCACCACAAACACAGCACACCATTTCGTACTCACCGTGATTAAATATTTTGAGTTCCGTTTGATCTTTTGGCTTGGTGAACCTGCTGTCGTGACCCATGGCCCTCCCTGGCAAGTAAGCCTTCCAGTTAGGGCCTTCACAGTGCCCCCTTAAAAAACAGACCCGGGGGCAATCTAATTACCCTTAGCAGTACTATCACAATATGATGGTTTGTACTGGTTCTGTTCACAATTTAAGACTAGTAAAGTCAATGGTGACTTTACATGCCCTGGGAGACAGTAGTCAGTCCGAGGGTATGGAGTCTATGTTTGGGGGTCACTATGACACCCCTGTGTTACTGCACTGAGGGTGCTGTGTAACACTTACCAAAAACACATGAAACCCTATGGAGTAAAAGACCCCATAGCCCATTAAACACATTACAAAGTCAAAGATCTCAAATCATGTCTAAGAGTGGGAGAAAAAGAGTCTCACTCTTAGCAGGAGAAAAAAAGAAACCCCAAAAATCCAGCAAAGCTGCTGGGGGACTCACTAGGTTTGGGAAATTAGCCTTAACAGAGAATTCTCCCTAACATAGCCCGATATTGCATTTAGCTGAATATCGTACTGCACTCAATTCAATATCTGAGCAAAGACCAGCACTGCTTTTAGCTGACCACTTGGGTATTACTCTCAGATAAACACTTGAGTAACATCTAGCTGAAATTCTCAGCATAGCACTGCAAAGCAATAAACGTAATATTTGAATATAGCCTCGTATTGCAGTGTAAAAATGCAGCCTCCTTGGACACTCAGGTAGGTTCCTTCAATTAAGCTTTATTACAAGTCTCTTTAAGATGGTACAGAGCGAGCCATTGGGTCCCATCACCCAGGCTGACTTCTCCCAACTGACTCAGGGTGGAACCTTGACACGACATTCACACCCAAACATTCTGCTGCAGCACACCAACATTCTCTCAGCTCACCCTGAGCATGCATACATTGCAAGCACAACACATCTGCCTTTGTTCCAAAGATACCACATACACATAAAAGCACATCACAACATGCAGTTTGCCGACTATTTGACTATAGCCCTGTACCACATGTAACTGAATTGAGTATTCATCTAGGTGCATGTTCATAGTATTGCCATGTCTTGAATCTAGATGCCTACTAGAGCGTAGCCAATGCATTGAATCTAGGTATATTTTAAATATTTTGTATCCAAGTGTTGCCAATGTATTAAATTAGTGCATTCAGAACATGTACTGAATCTAGGTGCAGTGAGAGGTTAGCCGATGTATTGAAACTAGGCGATTATCTTTTGTTGGTGTAGGCTATGCATTAAAATTAGGTGATTTTCAGTAGGTAGTCAATGTATAAAAATTAAGTGCATATAGAGATCAAGTGACTCTTATTACCTGACCAGTAATGCCCCATGCTCAGGATATTTTATTTTGTATTGTGTCTTTAGTTTAGACAACTTTTAACCCATTAGAAAAACAAAAAGACTTCACAAAATCATACACATCCAAATTCTTCCAATGCCTTTCCAAAATAATGATATAAAACTAATGCTTATCCTAACGCAACACGATTAAAAAAAAAAAAACACATTGGATTTAGAACCCCCCCAAAAACAAACTATTCATTCCAAAACCAATCCGAGGTTAATTTAGTGAGCAGTCAGAAATCGTCCAAAATAACAGATCCCGTCGCCTGAGAGTGCATGACACCCACTGTCTTAAGGACTCCAAGGTGTTTTCACCACAACATATGCAAACCCATTTCTCAGATGATGAGCCTCTAATTCTGCCCCACCTATCCAGTGTCCCCAGTAAAATAAAGTGAAAACGCATGAACACTGAGCGATATTTTGAATCAGGGACTTTAACATACTCTGGCAATGATTGATGGGGCCTGCATTGGTTCGCCAGTTCAACGTGCAATTGCATAACTTACCCTGGTCCAATGTTATTTTCTCAGAGGCCTTTTCGGAATTTACCAAAACACGGCTCTTACGGATCCCTGCATTCTTCAATATTGAATCACAAATCTGACAAAAATCTGTAATGGACCAAAGGCACCTGCTTAAAGGACTTTCTTTAGATCAGCAAATAAAGTACCATGGGGAAGGAGGGGCACGATTTTAGCATAGATCCTCAGCGTTGCCATTTGCACTACCCGCTGCCAAGATAAACCTAATTCATGGCGTATCAGGACAAACGGAACAGCGATCAGCAGATGTAGCATTTTTTTTTCTTCCAGAAAGCGCTTTCTAATAACTCAACCGATTGCTGATCTAAATCCATAAACTGAAGCCCATATAGAAGAGATGGTAAAGTCTTACCCTTATAGTAACTAATTAGCGGGGTACAGGAATGTGTGCAGTATTTCTGCAGACTGTTCTTACATTGGGCAAGTAATTGGACGTTTTTTGGCCGAGTTCAGCTTTAAAAGTACTGGCTCATACTAACTCATAATAACCCCAAATATTTTATTTCATGGAAAACTCGTTTCCAATACACCATGTACCAATCTTTCAGAATCTACGGTTGGAAAACATCATTATCGCAGTTTTGGCAGTAATGGACAAGTTGTTTACCATCGAATAAAGTGCCAACACATCTCTGCAGACCTGATGTGTACCATCGAATAATAAGATGTTTGCAAAGAGTAATATGGGGATTTTAAGATGACCCAGTCTGTGTGGACAGGTTACACGACTCCAAAAAATATCTAGATGAAAAGACAGGTGCAAGAACCCATCCCTGGCTGAGCCCAATATTTGTAAAACTGGAATGCCTAATTTGTCATAATTATCCAAACATACCTGAATGTTACGGTTGTTGTGCAATTCCACCAATAGTCTCAGTAGACCTCCACGCACACACATGGAATTTATTCCATAGCCTATTTACAGTGCCAAACACCCTAGCCTGATCAATGCTAGCTACATATACTGGAGTGGAGTCCTTTTAACGCCTTCGCATTGAGCATCTTAATCAAAAAGCCAGTCTTAGGACGACAGAAAAATATTTGTAGCAACACCACTATGGCACAGCTCAATGAAAGAGCATCGGTCTGATTTTGCAGTTCCCGTAGTTGCTGGCATATTAATAGTGAAGGAATTCCCTTCCTCGGGTCCAAGTGCAAATCTATTCCATTTGGCATCAGTTCACTACTTGTTGATGGACCAGCATACAGGATATTTAAAATGAGCGAGAATCTGATTTGAAGTAGACGAGATGTTTCCTAGAGCATCATGTAAACATTATCTAACATTGTGGGCAACAATCCTCAACACGTATCTGTGTGGGTGGTATCACCCAAAAAAAGGAGGAGACAACCACTACATCCCCTTGCCAGGGGAACTCGGAACAACCCCAGCCCCATCATTGATTTTTTTTTTTTTTTTAAAACAAAGAGTCCCGATGGACAACAAACTCACTCTAGAGCAGTGGTCTTCAAACTTTTTTGCCCAGCTCCCTCCCCCCTGACCAAAATTTGGGCAGGCCAGGCCCCCCAAAAATGGCAAATGGACATTATGTGTTGCGAACCGTCACCCCACCCTACTGCTAGTATAGTCTCTGAGCTCCCCCACCTGCTCCCATCACAGTCCCTGGGCTCTCCCCACCCTGCTCCCACCACTATACCATGGTTCCCACCCATCCTGCTCCCACCACAGTCCCTGGGCTCCCCCCATCCTGTTCCCAACCCAGTCTGAGGGCCAGTGGCTGCTGGTGAATTTTTTAAGTGGAAAGGCATACCCATTTCCCCCCAAAGATGCCATAGCAACCAAGCACAGCGAGGGAGCCTGAACCAATCAAGGGGGTTTGGGGGGGGGGGGGCAAGTCCCCCGCCCCCATGATTTTTTTTTTAAATAATGGGTTGAAATGTTACATTGTAGAGCATACTTAAAAAAAAAATTGGTAAATGGCCAAACAGTTTGCAATTGGTGCTGGGGGGCTTAGGCGGTAGGCATGACATTTTACTAGAAATCTACGATAGATGTCCAGTAAAAAGATACCATCCCTGTCCCCTGGGGCAACACAGCGCCTCAGAAGGAGAGCTGATTTTGGCAGGTGGGTAGGGGGAATTGTGCCACGAGGCATTTAGGCTTTTTTTTAAATGCCTTTGTTGTACAACCCTCCTTTCCCCTCTATCCACCACTTGCCAAAAATCAGCTCATCAGACCAAAACAAACTAACACACACAGACACACACATTCATACAGCAATCACTTTAACTATTCCCACGAGACTCCATCACCACACATTCAGTCATAACACAAACAAACCTACCTTCTGCATTGGCCTGTCTGTGGGTGCTGAAACGCCCTGATCCAGGCTGCTCTGCCCGTATGTGCGAGGAAGCACAGGAGCTCCCCCTTGCACATACAGACATGCAGTGCCCCAGCCAACATTTCCAATGAGCTATTCAACGCTGGTGAAGCAAAACACCCCAGCATATGCATGGCTCAGCGAGCATGTGCGACTGGGGAACTAACTGTCAAAGGGAAATAGTGTTTCCCTCCGACAGTTCAGCCAGCCCAGGAGCACTCCCTCAGCTGGAAAAAGCAGCTGACTGAGTGCTAATCGTTTCACTGGGCTGGCTCCATAGCTCCTCCATAATGGGTGAGGGGGCCACTGGGTGGGCACCCCTTCGCCATTATGGATGAGCAGCCAGGCTGGCCTATAGGGAAATGCCTGTAGCAAAAATGCAAGATGCTAGTGTGGGCCAGTCAAAAGCCACCTTTTGGCCAATGTGAGCCAGTTTGATTTGACTTCACTATGCAGTTAGTCATTTTGACCATTGTTGCTTAATACTCTTAACACAAAGCACCCCCTAATAGTCCAACAGCTTGTGACTAAAGGAATGAACATCCATTTACAACTGCAGGCCACTTTTTAATTGGTGCCCGAGACAATTTCATGCTTCAGCCCGACCACGCGAGCTGCCCCTGCCCATTTCTTTTTTTACATTTCATGCTGGGCTCTCACAGCCCCCCAGGGATGCAGCCGTGGACTCCTACGGGGGCACACCCCCACAGTTTGAATACCACTGCTCTAGAGCCACAAGTAAACGCTCTAATCAAGAAATGCGTCTTTCTCCTGCGAGCAGTAAAAAGGATACAACCATTCCTGTAATTCGCCAACAAAATACTGACCGCCATCGCACATGTCCAGAGTAAAATATAAATACGGGCACCTGGCTATGCCCCGAGAAACCCAGGCAGGCGTAGCTGAATAATCAAAAGAAAATTCTCAGGGTGAGAGGTCACACCATTCCTGTAGTATAGCAGATGTAAAAGTCAATCACAGCACGTTTCAACTTTATGTATTTAATTCACATGTAAATGAAAGTATGGGTATAAAGTACCCAGGAATGTTGAAAAGACAATACAATTATGTACAACCCAGTGGAATAGACTGGGTTTGGTTTTAGATAGGTGAAAAACATGTTCTGCTGACATTAGACAACATATTGAGTTATGCAGGTACAATGTAAACAAAAAAAAACAAAACAAAATCAATGAACATAACAAAAAGACAGTGCATGGATTGTACACTGAACATGTGGTACGATTGTCGACATTAGGGCGTTTCGGCCCAAAAGTGAGCTGTAGAGTGCAGCTTGTGTGTACAGGCCTTCATCAGGACGTCACCCACTTCTTGGTATGGCGGCAGCTTGCACAGGCTGGCCACTGAATGGCAGGGTTTGTATCGCTGTCTGGAATGGAGCAGCTTCTGCCGTCTCCGTGTGCAGCGACTGCCAAGGAAGATACGGCAATACAAACCTTGCCATTCAGTGGCCCGCCTGTGCAATCTGCCGCCATACCAAGTAGTGGGTGACTCCACCCTCATCACATTTTGATGACCGATTTTACCTCTTGAGGTATCTACCTGTCTCAATACTGGTCACTCATACGTCAGCGTGTCATCCACACAAGGGCGGATGCCCTCACTTACCCCAGCACTGGATAAATCTTCGATAGAGACCCCAGGACTCCGATTGACGATCATACGTCCTGATGAAGGCCTGTACACACAAACTGCACTCTACAGCTCACTTTTGGGCCGAAACACCTTATGTCGACGATCATACCACATGTTCAGTGTACAATCCATGCACTGTCTTTTGTTTATGTTCATTGATTTTTTTTTTTGTTCACATTGTACCTGCATAACTCAATATGTTGTCTAATGTCAGAAAAACATGTTTTTCACCTATCTAAAACCAGTCTATTCCACTGGGTTCTTTTCAACATCCCTGGGTACTCTATCCCCATACTTTGTCATTCATATGCAAATTAAATACATAAAGTCGAAACACGTGCTGTGATTGACTTTTACATCTGCTATACTACAGGAATGGTGTGACCTCTCACCCTGAAATTTTCTTTTGATTATTCAACATGTCCAGAGTAGACTATGCCAATAGCCTACCTGGGCATGCCCGAACGCCTTCTTAAAAAAACTACAACGCATACAAAGTTTAGCGGCCAGACTGCGCCTCAAACTACCCCGAAGAGAACACATCACACCAGCGCTGAAAGCACTACACTGGCTACCAATAAAACAGCGAATCAAGTTCAAACCAACGCACAGAGAAATCCACGACCAAAGCGATGAAGTCCTAAGAGACAAATTAAGCCTACATCGCCCAACAAGGATGCTGAGATCGAGCAGCAACATCCGTGTGGAACCAAACCCCCACAATAAAAGAAAATTCAGAGGATCTCCTTTCTCTCACCTCGCCCCAAAAGCCTGATACGAGCTACCAAAGAACATACACAAGAAATCACCTACTATTCAGAACACTCCCAAATCCTGGCTCTTCACACCATAGAACGACGCCTAAGGGGGCATATACACAGGTGAAACAATGCTGAGCCAAGAAACCGCCCCTCCCGATCCAACCCATAAACAGAAGTTAAGGGAGAACTATCTACGGCCTATCAACTTACTAACTGAGAGATAGATATGATAAGACGATAACATAGAATGAACAGATAGATTGGGCTGGAAGGGGCGGGACGATACATCAACAACCTTGGCCTACAAACAGCACAGGCAACAATGGACCACTAACAGAAATAGATAGCAAAGGAGTGGGTGACCACTAATTTACTGCACCAATACCCGAGTGGGGGACAAGACACGCCACTTCCTGTTACACTTAGTTTTTATTTTTTAAAACACAGCTGGGAACATGCCACGCCATCACTCAACAATTAGATGGAAAGGAAAGTGGAATATATGCCTACCTATAGGACAATCTGATACATAGAACAAGATTTATAAGGATTAAGAAATATAACCCACTAACCCTATGGTCAAGTCTCAGCATACCTAACTCACACAAATATCCACCCACCATCTTCTCGATCAGCAAACCACACGCACTTCACAACAACAAACACAAACCGCACCAACAGCACACATGGTCTTGCATCGGTCCGGTATTCAAACCAAAGCTCAGCGCACAGTGAAAACCGAACTGAAACTGCCAACAGCACACCACTTCTCTCACTTTCCTACTCCCTCTTTACCGGACTAACCCACCCCGCCTTCTTGTTTGCAGATCCACCTGAGTGCTGGGGGACCAATTCTGTTGGTGACGGTGCGCAGTACAAATACCTTTAACATCAACCATGCTCAAAGCAATATAGTTCAACAGAAGTGACACATCAGCGTCTGGCTTACCTTTAAGCTATAAAAGGTCCACCACTACACAGCACGGGTCAATGCCTAATTTTCCTGGCCTCGCAGTATTAAATTAATACCACACCTAACAGAAACTCAAACTCGAAGCACTGCTATAACAGCCTTCTGCTCTCGCTGCTTACTCTATGCGGCAGGCTAGTCTGACAGTTAGCCGACAACTCTGGTATGGCGACTCGCCTCAAAAGGGTTTCCCCCTACCCCTTTTGTATCAGACACAGATGTCGCTGCAGCTTTCCAAGAGTGAGCCATATTTGTAGGCTTGACAGTGTGCTCCAGCCACAAACACGCTAAACTGACGTCAGCAACAACCACCACAAATGGGGGAGGCCTGACTGGGAACACTCCCAGCTCTCGCAACAAAAAGCTTGCGTCTCAACTAGAGTACTAATAGTTTTTTGGTCTCAAGTTGAGAAATGCGTTTGCCGTTACTCAGTTCAAGATAAAAACTACAAATCAAGATAGCCACCGTAAATCGGGGAGGAGGGAACTACATGCACTCCCATTCCATGATAGCCATTGCTGGATCGCCTATGAGGGACGCAGCAGTGCAAAGTGGGTTCCATGCTGAAGATGTAGAAAAGGGAGGTGGGGGTGAAGCGAGCGCACTTATCAGATTCCAAGCAAGGGAAGATGGCAGCCTTCCACTCCAAGGAGGCACAGAGCGGGGTCTTTACTGTGTGGTATAAAACCCATTCTGTGCCGCCTCATTGGCTGGGAACCAACATCCCCCTCGCTGGGTACCAATAGTGTGTAGCCAATGTACTGAATCTAGGTCAATATCAGAGTGCAGCCAATGTACTGAGCGTAGATGTATATCAGAGGGTAGCCTGTATTAAATAAAGATGGTAACTGACGTATTGAAATCTATGTGAAGATTAGCGCGTAGCCAATATATTAAATCTAGAAGAATACCAGAGTGTAGCCAATATGTAGTGTTTAGATGAATATCAGAGTGTTGTCAATGTGTGGCTAACTTCAGCTGCATCAACAAAAAAAGCCCGGACAGAGGTACATATCACACTCTATGCTTGGCATGGCCACCTGCACGCATCTGCTATCATACACTAACACAACACCCCTGCCATTAGAATGCAACTATTACCACCACAAAAATTTGGTCTGACTGCACACTTAATGAGTCAACTGCTCTTGCATACTCTCCTGATACCCATCAGCACCCATCCACATGCCAGCACAACATAGGTAGCAGCTGGGACTGGCCACCCCTACATACTAGCTATAAACACACATGTATTCTAAACTCTTCTGATGAATTTCCCATACCGGGACTTTGGTCCCCAGAGGGCGTTCAACCAACAGCGCGCATTGGAACCATACCAATAGTGAAAGGCGCTATACAAATGACAATCACAATACAATGTTATGACATGCAGTTTGGAAGCATCCACGTACCATGTGTTCAGCTTATTTTTCATGTTGCCAATACTGAAAACTGTCTAGAGGGGAAAATTGCAGTGGGGACTCCAGATCAAAATAACAGCACTGGCAAAATTACACAGGGCAGGAGAAGTATAGGCCATCAATGGGCAGATACAACTAAGGCACACCTACAGCAATACATAACATGGTACTTCAAAGCATGAAAAATGCAAGACAAAGCATGATAAGCCATAGCACAGCACAAAAAGGCAAGCAACACAATGTGGCATCCTCCCAACACTTCACCTCCGTATAGCTCTAGTTTCCCTGTCACTTTTCTACAGCAACACATTCACTCAAATATACACATTGTACACTGCATGCAACAAGGTTCTGGGAAGCAGACAATTTGGGAGGGTGTAATAACCGAGGACTCCACTCAATATCCCTAGGCATTAACTTTTAGGCTCGGGTGAAGAACAGCCGCCCATGAAATATCCAGGTGTTTACCTTCCTTAATAGGTTGGTTAGCAGACTGACAGCACTTTAATCCTCACTAACTTTTTCAGGTGCTGTGCTCAGCCTGGCCTGCCGGAACGTTTTCACTGTTGGGTTAAATAAAACTAAAATTGTACTTTTGTCAGGTGATCAAGGCAGGGGCAAAAATCCCCGATTCTTTCTCCCAGACATTCCCTGCGCCCTCTCCCCCACACACATAGCTACCGGCGAAATATTAATCCGTTTGCCCCCACTCACCTGGTTTTAAAGGCAGCATCCTTGCAAGGCTTTCAAAATGTTGCTGAAACTCAGAATAGGGTTCTTCACAGGGAGGTTAAGGAGCAGGAAGGATAAGAAGTTGAATGTAGATTCCTTTAAGCGTCACACGGAACAGTGTGCACTATTCCATTGGGCTAGAGGGGGGTGCCTAAACCGGTTCTTCGCGCTAACCTCGATCTTATCTGCTCTGTTTTGCAGACTGCAAAGAGTCCAGAACGCTGCTGCTTGCTCCTTCACTTCAAGAGAGAAAAATCGCATCCCTCGAGCTCTATCTTCCAAAGTTAAACTTCAAATCCCTTTGCATCACTGCTCATGCCTTCTATAAAACCATGGTCTCCATCGCATCTAAATTTGATTTGTACACTCTCACCAGAAACTGTTACGTTTCTTAGATGCCTCTCAACATCCCTCCTGTCAACATGATGCCAGGCAGATAACACAATCCAAGTTCTACTCCTAGTTACACAAAATATTTTCTGTTTGCAAAATACCAGCCATTTCTAGTTTGGAAACCACGGTATATATTTAATGTTTCATTTCAAATGGGCAGTTTTCCACATCGGTTAAACCAAGCGCAAGTTACAGTGTTGCTGAAGAAGGCTCAGCTTCATCCTGCATATGCTGTGAATTATTAGCCTATATCCAACCATCCCTTCCTGAGGGAAACCATGGAAGTAGAGGCAACCTTTCAACTTCTGCACTTTCTCGAAAAGGGTTGCATGTTGGCTAGAGCTCAATACAGTTTTCAGGTCCTCAACAGTACAGAGACAACAGTACTGTTTGGAAGGGAAAAATTACTGAACGTAGAGATAGGACCCTTCAAGAGCGTTCGACGAAGTTGAACACAATATAGGTCTTAAAACTGATCAATGTATCAAGATCAGTGATCGCTTTGACTGTTGGGGGCAGTACAGCAATAGATCAAGACAACTGCCTTTCCTTAAATGGAAACAAGACAAGAGTTCTGCTCTCGAAAGCCCTCTTTTTCCATGGCCATATAATTTTGGGGCTACCCCAACACCTGCCGATGTCAGGAACTTGGGGATTCGGTTTAACAACCAGCTCTCATTTGGTCAACAAGTAGATGCTGCAGCAAAATAAATACACCCACCTTTATGACATTAGCCGATGTAAGCCCCTACTAGATTGCTTTCACTTGAAGATCTTAGTTCAGGCCATCACACTCGCAAGACCATTATTTTTTGTCCCCTATCTTTGCATGATAAAAGCGCATTGTAAAAGTAAAATTTCCAAATTACAAACAGTGCAAAATTGTGCAGTGCGCACAATTTTTGGCACAAGAAAATGAGGCCATACCTCAGGCTCAGCAAGATGTAGGTTGGCTACCAATTGAGATGATTCAAGAACAGGTACTTTCAAACATAGGTACTCGGGCACAAATCATTCACTACCATACAAAACTCACCAAAAGTTGCCCATTCAGCCTCTTAGATTATGTCCAATGGCCTGCCGATGATGGGCAAATTTCACAAAGCACCATAAAATAGAAAAATGGTGCAGATTTTGGCCTGTCGAATGTGGAACAACTTGCCAATTCTAATCAGTAACAGCACTATAAACATTGACTGAAAAAGCATGTGTGCTCATTTTAAGTACCATAAAGAACCCCAGTTCACGATTACATGATACATGGGTAGTCTCTGGCTTCAAAATCCCTCCATATATACAGTCAGGTCAGCCCAAGTATATAACCACTTTGATGGACTCTCTTATAAAAACAGTTTGTAAAATCCAAGCATACCCCAAGTTTGCAATTTGACCAATATTTTCCAGTTTTCCCATTTGGCCATGCATTCTAACAAACTCCCAAGTTTAGCAACTATATTATGCTCCAAACTTTCAAAACTGAAGTGATCGTTCATATAATCGAAGCAGTAGAATCTCGGTTTAGAACATCCCTGTGTATTGCATATTGACAAAACCAGCATACTTTCCACAAACCTAGGCTAGTTTGACAACTAGCGCAGAGCACTGAAAATTCCCACTGTGCCTCATCGCAGAAAGCAGACTGAAGAAACTAAAAGTGTGCTCCTCAAACTGAAAACAAATAGCCCATATCCACGTACCCCATTAAACATGGGAGTCAATGCACATCACTTTAAGGCACAACTTTTCAAATACCCTGGGGTGGAAGGGAGTGTCCCTATAACCTAATAAGGTGACAGCACCGGTTGGTGGCAAATTACTAATTGTGCTGGATTTCCAGTGATAAGTGAAAACAATTACAGAGAATACAATAAAAGTGAACAGAAAACATAGCCTATCAACCCCCACTAGAAAAAAATTCAATATTGGTTTCTGTTTTCTATTAGGTAAAAACACAGATCCATTTTGTTGCACTAATCAGGCTAGAATTATGCTTGTAGCACTATGGTCAGGCATGCCCTGCGCCAGTTGCATTAATGGGGTGAAACACTAGGGGGGATTGTGTAATATGAGGCAAGCGTACGCTGCCTCATGAATATTATTGCTATGCCCTTTATATGCACGGAAAGCCTGCAAGTGGCAGTAGATTTGCATCCCATCATTTCGGCATACATCGTTTAAAGTGCGAAAAGTATCGTAAAAGAACAGGGGGCAAAAAGCAGTCACACAAAAAAACCGACTGAGTGCGTAGATCTAGTCCATAGCCCTTTCCTGCACTCCCACACCTGCATGTCAGTCAATAAATGCACCATAAAAATGCTGCTCCATGTACCTGCCCCACTCCAGAGATGTTCAAGTCCTTCTCTAAGCACACAAAAACGGTCACTCAGTACCACACGAGCAAACCGAAATGAAAAGATGTGGGGGCGTGTCAAGTTAGATAACTACCACAATCGTGACATTTCAGTTGCAACTGAAAAGCAACTCAGCTTCTTTTGTATCGCAAGTAAATTACGTCCAAATGCAAACAATTTTAGACATTTGTCACCCGTGTTGAATAGGGAGTTGCGCTTTGAGCGCAGACATTTTGCCCCCAAAAAAGTGTCAGTTTCCAGCTAGTTTCGTGATAGCCGCATGCGCCTCTTTCCCAGTGTCAATGCGTCGCTCCCGTTACCAAGCACAGTACTAAAGCATGGTAACAGCAGAAAAGAACAAGCATTATTAGCCCATGGAAATAGTTGTTGACCCCTTAGCCAATCAGAAGGTTTAGAGTGCAGACAAGAACCGTTACTGATTGTATTCAACACATTCCGTCTTTAAAAGCAGAAAGGGGAACGAACAATGCAATTCCCCAGGAAAGATTCTGTTTCAACAAGACAATTCCTTTCTAAGGGGACTTTTTAGGCTGCAACACAAGAGATAAAACATCGGAAGTCACACTTTCTTGTAGAGAACCCACTTTCACATGCCAACTAATGCATGTACATGTTAAACCCATTCCAGTTCATGTTGCAATTAAAATGCTTAATGTATGAAGATGGCTTTGCTATTTTAATACTAAAAAATAAAACCACATTTAATATAATAATATAGTGACTAAGTTTGTATATTTACTTTTCTCACTAAGCATGATGTTTAACTTCAATAAGAAAACTCCAAAACATGTATTGCTACTACAATAGCCTTGTAATCCCTTCCCCAAAGTCTCTATCCCGCAATAACGACACCTCCCTCAGTGTAGAAGGCTATATTATAATGAACTGGCAAATGTTCTACTGTAGGTCTAAATGCTCTAATCTTTCGAAATCAGAGGAACTCAAGTTTAGCCTTCACCCCACTGAAATCGAACTGTGACAATTCCTCCTTTGGCTGGAATGTGCCACACCATAAACTGGCGGCACTGAAGCTAGGGTGACCAGATTTAAAGTGTAAAAAACCTGGACCGGGCAACTAACAAACGCCAGCACTAACTCTTGAAAGTGGCTGTGAAGGCACTACACCAGTAGCGGTTGGAGAAAGGGGTTTAAATATTACTGTTCAAATAAACACATCATGCATCGCTAATTTATCAGAAACGAACACTATCTTAAGTTGTAAGATGCAGCATTTCTTCTGTGCAAGCTGTGCCTACCAGCTATGAAGACCTACCAAAAACCAGGACCACTGCAGTTTCCAACGGAAACAATCTTGAAAAAGGGGGACAAAGCTCCAATTTCCGGGACAGTCCTGGCAAAACTGGGATCTCTGGTCACCCCAACTCAAGCACACCAAACAAACCAATCAAGCATCACGTAAGCCCATAAACGCAAGACCAGCCTTCCACCAGGATGTTTTTAAGGCAGACCTTCAATCAGTCAAAAGCGAGATGCAGCGCAATACTAACAACTAAATAAGTTATCCTTGATCACAAATGTCCCTTTTGTAAATTCTACCACTGGGGTTTAACCCACCACTTTAGGCAACTCCTTTACTGGACCAAACAATGGAAGTTGGTGACAAAGTAATGCTTACCCAGCTGTGAGCCTATGTAACTTTGGCATTAGTGCAGGTTGTAGCATCAGCATTTGATCCAGGTACGGGTTACGCAGGTGGGGAGGGGGGGGGGGGGACACAAAGCACCATAATCCCTTCTGCGTGTACTTGCAATCAGTGTTCACTTGATTCACGTTCTCCCGATCACACCATCCTTACTTCCATTACTGTGACCCTTAGGATGCTCTCTAGATATAATTCCATCCTCCCACAAGTACTATATCCGCCCACCCAAATTCTTTAATTCCATCATGTCTCTTACATCACTACCCAAGCCGTCCTCTGTGCACTTTGGTTACTTGCCTGGGCCAACTTCTTCCACTCTGCCTCTCACTCTACACTTTTGAGGTTTACTTCCATTGCAGTCTATGCCACTCCTAAAACTCAAACTTATGTTTCAACACGATTTTGTTGACTGCAGCCAACAGTTTTGCCCGTCCAGGCAGTTTAGTCAAATATAACTACAATATTTTGGAGTCATACATTTGGGACCTTATTTACCTCGCATGTGACCCATACATGCCACACAAAGGCTATCCTATTGAAACGTATAACTCATGTGACACTACAGAAATGCATACAAATGTGCACTCCACAATATTGCAGTTATATTTCACTAAACTGCCCTGACAAAGCAGACAGGCGAAACTGTTGGCAATTGCTCTTCTTGCTATATTGTCACAAACCTGAGTTAACATCATGAAAAGGTGTGATCTTGTCACTAACACAGCTCACAAAATATATGTGGCTTTGTATAATCACATAAAACTAGTTGTTTATGCCGTCTCAATAAACTTGACACTTTATTCGTACACGTACCTTATATACCTTTTCTTGGAGCACTTGCATGGGCATGTATCCACCCATAACTATTATTAACAGAACCAGCACAGCAACCACGTCAAGTTTTCACAGTCCTAAAACCCACCATTACTTTTGATTCTCCTACTGCCACACCTCCTCTCAATTGGGTCTCAAAGTATTTTGAGGCGGAAATGACGAGCATTTTTTTTTAAACACTGAATGTATTAAGTAGTAAACCACAGAGTTATTTATTAAGGAAACATCGAGAATGAAAGGATCCAAGTAAACAAAAGTTGGTCTTTGAAAGATTCTTTCTCTTTGCCTAAAAAAAAAAAAAAGTATGTGCCACCTTGGATAAAATAAAATAGACCTGCAGTTTCTAGAGTTTTTCCTTCTTCTTGTAGGGGAGTGGTCGGTTCATGGGATTATAAACAGGCCTTTGCAGTTTGTTTGACCTCATGTAGTATGGTGGGCGTTTCCTTGACTTCTTTGGAATCTGCGATGGATTCATGTATTGCTGTTCAAAAAAAGGCTCTTCAATGCGTCCATATAGCAGACATTTGAAATAACGAAAAAGTTCATCGTCTGACTTTTTAATGGGCTGATAGAGAGCACACTCGTCAAATTTCTCCAAGTAACACAAATTAATGTTTAGGATCTGACTTATCACTTTATTCAGTTCAATGTACCGAGGACGCAGACACATGTAGATTTGGAAGGCTAGATTATCAAAAGCACAGTTGCTGAATTTATCTTGTCTGTGTACTTGTAACCCTTTCACTGCCATGGTCATAACATAGGTCACAGTATCTGAGTGCAGAGGCTCCAAAATCACATGTTTCAGAAGAGGCCAGCAAAGATTACTCGCTGCTTTGTAGCAAGTCAAGTCTTTCCAAACAAGAGACGAATATGCTGTAGCAAGCAGTGCAGAGCGGACAGCCTCATGTTCCATCAAGCAAATGCCAAGCTTTGTAAGGTGTGTATTCTCTGGAAGAACCAGGGGGGCAGACTGGGGCGCCTCAGCAGCTTCAGCTGCTTCCTCCCCATCATCGGATTCCGAACTTGACCCGGCATGCTCATTTATCTGCCTGCCCAACTCATCTGTTTTTACAGTGGCAGCCATGGCACTGTCTTCATCGGTGGACATGTAATCATCTGATTCAGGAACATAAACTGTTGTAGAGTCAACCTCAGTCGAAAGCGGGCATACAATTTCGCTTTTTGCTGCGCCAACAGGTTTATCTGCGCCAACAGGTTTATCTGTAGCCTGATGACAAGAATATCTGGCTTTGTCCAATTCACCCTGATCATTAGCAGCATTTGATTCTTCAGTATTGGCAATGATGTCCTCATCTTCGGAGGAGACGCAGCACTCAATGATTAACTCAATCACTTCTTTAGTCAGCCGTTTGAGCTGCTTCGGTAGAATTTTCACGGACCCAGTGCTTCCAACTGTAGTTTTATCTTTATTAGATTTGCAGTTCTCATCAAGGATATTCCACTCGTGGGTGAGTCTCGTGTGAAGTGGTGGCAGGAATGCTCCCATAATAGGGGGCACAAGGGTTTCATAGTACTCTGGTGGAGAGGAGTGCACCAAGGGCTTTAAAAAACTACGGAACATAACAAGTAGCCTGTAATCAGGGACATTTTCCAGGTTTTCAAAAGCAAAATAAAGAAGTTTGTTACAAAGGTTCGGAATGGTGTAAAAGCCCTGCGTTAAAGATGAAGCAGCATACCCCAAAATACTAAAACATGAAGCATACATGGTGGTGAAAAAAAATTGAAGTCTTTCCAGTGCAGTTTCATATTCTGGTGGATCATAAATAGCCAGCAAAGGTTGCAGATCAAGAGTGCAAGTATTCTTCACTTCCAGGCGATCAAGAACCCTGGGAAACCTGTTACTCATCTTCGATTGTACTGTTGGCAGAAAGAGCTTATGTTGGGTACTAATGAGAACAAACACATTGTCAAGAAGTTTCAGTACATGTTCAGCGCAGGGGTTACGGAAAAGTGGTTCACCATCTGGCTTCACTCCAATTACAAATCCTCCAGCCTCAGCTTTTTTCAGATCTGCAGGACAGCAAGACCATCTCAATACTTCAAGAATGGTGGCAAGGCAATGGAGAATACCTGATCGGTTTAGGTCCATGGGACTTTCCACAAGAGTGTCTGTAATGTTAAGATCAGCACCCACATAGGAGACCAGCGTTCCAGGTTCAGCAAATACCCTCCCAATCTCTTCCGACACCCAGAGTGAGGAGACCGGGGCTAATAGCTCCTCCAAGAAAGCTTTCTGTTGCTCGTAATCCATGAGCTGGTTAATCAGTACAACCATTGCCTCAACGAGGGCGTTTTTCTCCATCTGTGTCAGTTGGAGACGTTCGTTGCACAGCAGCTGTTTTATGTGGTTAAAGAACACGTTAAAGTCAAGTAGAACTTCTTGTGCTTTTTCTCTGCAAAGCTTATTGATAAGGATGCAGGCATCTCTTCTCGCAATCTTCAGAAGTGGTCCGTCTGGAGATCTGATCTGCTGAATAATTTCAAGTAATTTAGTGAGAACCGAAGAGACGGAGCCATTTTTAAAATTAAGGAATGGCCGGAAAACGTCTAGAAGTTTCGGAACAAATGCCAAGATAGTGGGTTCTTCGGTCTTAAAAATCAAGACAGTTTGAAGCAACTCCATTGCATCGTTTTGCTTGAGAGCATCGATCTGCGGACCTTGAATAATATTTCCGACAATAATCTCAATAAAGTACACCAAAGCTTCCCACTGCAAGTAGGAGTGAGCCGATTCGCTATTCACGTCGCCCGGTTTCCGTACGTTTTCCAATGGAAGATCAACTGAAGAAGTCATTTGTCGTTTCAAACAACTAATGGCGGCTTCCAAACACTGCTTTTTGTAAAGACTGCAGGCCGCATCGATCACCCTCCTCTGCTTACCCCGGAACGTTCTTAAAAACTTAGAAAATGCTTGGTCAGTGGCAAAGTCCAGGCGAGAATATTCACACTTGCGGCTGTTATTTTTGGAAGGAAATCCCACCTTCATTAGGTTTATACTTGTAGCAAGAAGATATTTTGGGAGCATAGCTAGCAGCTCGGAATTACAACGTAAAGCTTTATGACTAAAAAACATCCTCCATGTTTTCTGAGTTAAGGAGCTCAAGAACTGGCTGCAATGCGTTGTGAAAGCAAGCAAAGAATTAAGATATTCCACAAACGCAGAAGGTATTTTGGCATGGCCAGGCATGACATCGGGTGGAAAAAACTGTTCACCGAAAACGCAAAGCAGCTGGCATCGGCTTTTCAAGAAGGAATAGCCCCTCTCTGTCAGTGCATCTTCAGCTGATGTCAGTGGGAAAGGGAAAACAATTGGTGCAACCTCGTCTGCAAGCTCCACAATCGGTCGATTCTTGCCGGGAATCTTACTTATCCTTTTAACAGCCAAGAGCAGTACCTCCGCAGCCTCCAGCTGCAAATCCGGCTCACTCTGAAGGCACCATAGAGAATCCAAGAGTTGGCATTTGTTATCAGCGATGTCCTCCAAAGGAACCACACCAACATATGCTGCTAGAGTGTCGAGGGCGGTGATTATCAGGTGGTGGCACTCGCCCGCTAGCTCACCGGAACACTGTTTCAGGACTTGGTAGCTCTGGACAAAGTCGTTAAGTACACTCCGTACTATTCCCAAAACGGCCTGCTTTTTGTTGTTTAACTCGATCCCCTTCTGTTTGCGAAGAGCTACAGGAGTCTGCAAACTCGTAGACCATAGCTTCATGTCCTGTGCTAGCACTGACAGACTGAGCATAATCAGTTCGGCCTGTGTGGCTCCTTGCCGACAAACACTGTGCATTTCCGTGAACAGTTCCGACCAATCAGTTGCCCAGTCTTTTTTGATCATCTCAACCAGGACGTGCACAAGTACCTCTTTAATGCGGTTCTCCTCTTCTAAAATGGGGTTTGTCCCGGAAGCTACCAGGCCCATGACACTATTCTTCAATGACTTTCTCTCTTGCAGTGATAAATTGTCCCAACGAGTCCTGACGTGATGCTCTATTAACTGAAGCCCATAATATCGGACTGGCGCGCTCCCGGTTTTCTCTGCCAGCTTCAAACCGCAGGGTGCGCAGACATCAGATTTCTCTTTAATATCGTCGCAGAGCTGCGCCGCCTCCTCTCGCTTTTGGGGACTGGATGTCGGGTCCATAATTGTGTTCACAGCACCTTTAAGCATTTCGCAGATGAATTCGACTTGGTCGCCCGCCATTTTGCAGACCTGCAAAGAAAATGTGGTGCGGAAAAAGCGACGCGAGCTGCAGTTCAAGGTAAATTCATTTCCGGTTCCGGTTCTACTACTGAATGCTCCTATTCTAAAATGGCCTTCTGCCACCCAGACTATTGAATGCTCCTATTCTAAAATGGCCTCCTGCCGGCTAGTCTACCAAATGCTCCTCCTATTTTAAAATGCTCTGATTACTTACTGGTAATCTTCATTACTCCCAGTCCTACTCTTCCTTGTCACAGTACTTACCTCATGAGGCCCCGGCCTCCGACACAGGACCTTCTTTTATTTCTTTTTATCCCTATAACTCCTCCCTCACAGCCATGTCACTCAGTTTCATATTACATGCCGGAGCATGGGACCTTCCCCGCAGGGAGGGTGAGGAGGGTTGTCAGTACGGTGACGAGGAAGATTATGACTGGGAGTAATGAAGATTACCGGTAAGTCATCAGAGCATACCTCCACGTCCACTCTCCCCCGTCCCAGTACCTACCTCATGAGGTATACCAAAGCATACATGCCAACATTCTGTGACCAAAAATCTGCACAAATCTTAACGCACAGCTCTCAACTCACACGCTTTTGGCTGGTGTCACCCGCCTTGAAACAGCTGACTCACCCGCCAAGCCTCCTGCACGCCCATTCATTTCAATGGGCGTCTCACCCGCCAAAAACAAAATCGGGTGATTTCACCCGCCTTTTCGACACAAATGGTTGAGAGCTATGTTAACGTTTAAAAAATAGTAAGCAGCATAATGATGACATCACAGGAAATTATGTCACATCAATTTTACCCAATGAAATGACAAAGAAATACATCTGGGGGTTAACAGCCGCCGATTATCACGAGATGGCTCAGCAGCAGGGAGCTAAATCAAGAAATACCCACTGAAAAGCTATAAATCCTTCTATGTCAGCAAATGCCTGCTTTGGAGGAACCGGTGTGAACAAGATGATAACACTTCGGTACACCTCAAAGAAAGTGACGGCTGCAAGGGCTCCCACAAATTCAGCTTGTAAGGCAAGCCCCAGAACAAAAGTAACATGGAAATATATTGCTGTATTAAAAGTCTGCCAACTGGCAACATGGGGCAGTTGATGGGGACATCCCTGAGGCTCAAGGCCCCTTTCAACTGAAAAAGTTGAAAGGCCCTGAGGACGTCCCTGCCCTTGACACATGAGCTTCTTGTTCCTCGCTTCCTGTATTCATTTTTGTGCACCCAAGTCTATGTCACGTAATCTGTAGCCAGGCACACATCCATCAAATGAATGGGCCATTTATCAAGCCCACCTTCTGAATGCCGGGGTTGGTGCTCTGCTCACGTTGGCCTGGCTTGGCCTGAGGCAGACAGACAGGCAGGCCTGTAAATCGGTAGAATTGGACACCGAAATCTGTAGGTGGTAGGAGGCAATGTAAAAAGCAGGAGCCTACCACCCAAATTGGTAGGGTTGGCAAGCATGGACTTGTAACATGTGTTTGGCTGAGTTGAAATTCAGTGTGTCCTTCAAGGTATCTGATAAAGGGAAAGGAAGAGTGGGGGTGATTGCAGATTGTTCACTTTTGTTGTTATATATTTGTTCAATAGTTGATACCGAGCGACAGCAACACTAGAGGACAAAATGTGTTCACTGGAGAAAAAAAAACACAGTAAAATATTTTGTATGACCAAATACTGTGGGAGGTTTTTGGGTGGACCTTTTGCAAATTTTAAACATGTTACCTTACCATGGTGTATATTAACATCATGCAAATCTTTCATTTTCTCAAACTGTCTCTGAATTTGTAGGCCACATTTTTAATAACTACAAACAGCTTGATTTCCTTAGACGAGTCACTTGTTTGTGAACCCAGCACCCCCTTGTTTTGTGTCCCATTATTTGTCCCCCACCCTCGCCTTGGGACCCCGTGGAGCTATAAGCTCATTCACCATGCCTGAGATGTTAATGCATTTCATTATCCCCTCGCCTCGACCCAAGTGTTCACTTAAAATAGGCCCGAACAGTGCCATGAAACCTGGGTCAGGCTCTCCTGTACCGCTGAGGGCAGAGCGAACCCCTACCACCTCCTTCCACCCTCACTATATTTACTAGATTATTCAATACAGGCCTCATTTAAGCATGGCCATTATGTTCCCATAAGCAGCTTTATTCTCATACATGTCTGCCTGCACGTTTTGGCCCAATGCAAAGGGGAAATGACCATCAAGCTGTGATCAATTCCTCAACAGATGCTGATGCACAAGGTGAGCGCCTTTTTGATTTCGCTCACAGTGACCCAGAGACAGAGCTACCCGGTGTAACGTCACTTTTTGCTATCTGTCAGAAAATCCTATCGGTAGGAAAATCTGACAGGAATTGTAATGTCATTTTTTGCTACCCGTCAGAAAATCCTACCGACAGCAGGCATTGGGCAACCCACCCAGGGGTAGGAAAAAGTGACGGGGTAGGAAAATCTGACAGCCTGGCCTGTCATTTTTTCCTACCCGTCAGAAAATCCTACCGAGAGCAGGCATTGGGCAACCCACCCAGGGGTAGGAAAAAGTGACGGGGTAGGAAAATCTGACAGCCTGACCTGTCATTTTTTCCTACCCGTCAGAAAATCCTACCGACAGCAGACATTGAGCAACCCACTCAGGGGTAGGAAAAAGTGACAAGGTAGGAAAATCTGACAGCCTGACCTGTCATTTTTTGCTACCCGTCAGAAAATCCTACCAAGAGCACTTTTTGAACGTGTACAAGGAAAGTGGGGGTACATTTCAACGGCTAGGTACTAGGCACTGCATAATACATTGGTGGTTTATTTACACTTAGGGCCTCATCACGAGTTGGGCTGTAGCCCTTAAATGCGGTGGTAATGGTATTAACGCCGCATTTAAGGGCTGGCCCTATCACGAGTTAGGTGCTAAATCGGCTGTTTTACCAACAACTTTTTTCTGGAGGTGAAAATCCCTGTTTTCGGCAGTATTACAGCCGGCTGTATTAGCCCGCAGTATTAGCACCGAAAATTCCCCATTGGATCCAATGTACCCAATCAGGAATGGGGATTTACCGTTAAGGCCCAACCCGTGATCCGGTGGTAATACCACCGGACCAGTCAGTGCTAGGGCTATTACAGTCGGTGGTATTGCAGCCGGGAATACAGCCCAACTCGTGATGAGGCCCAAAGTCTAAAATGGCACATGAATATAGGTTGCATTGGGTACAAGCCGAATGGCTCAGTCCAGAGGCCTGCTTCGTAGTGGGCGAGGTCCTCTTACATCACGACTGATGAGGTACTAGTCATGACCGGTCCCTTGGAACCCATCACTGGGAAAGTGAAAAATGTGGGGCGCATACCTGGTAAAGATACACAATGTTATGTTATGGTGGTATTTCTCTCACAGGTAAAGCCCTGCCCCCTAAGATCCGAGGTGGGTAGCCTGTGATTACCTGCCCCATCTGGACCTTAGACACTTGGCCCAGTATACCTCTGTGCCCGGATGCTACTACACCCACCAAAGATGCCATAGTCATTGCTGCTGCAGTGGCTGAGGCTGTTAAAGTAACTATGGTGTGGCAATCCCCATCCCATTTGGTTACAGAACATGGAACTTACACTAGATTACAACCTTTTTTCAGGCGAGCAGCCTGTACCTAAAGGAGAGGAGGGCTATGAACTATGGCCAGATCTCACTCAGCTTATGCTACACGACTGGAAAGTGTCTGACCAAGAGAAGAGACATCGAGTAATAGAGGCCTTGAGAGGGCCTGCACTACAGATGGTACAGTCCCTTCGAGCATTGAATCCTGATCCAACTTCCCAGCAAGTGATAGGCGCCCTGGAGGGAGCTTTTGCCACTACTGAGCCAGGAGAGGACTTAATGATGAGGTTTCATGCCACCTCTCTGAAACTGGGAGAAAAGTTGTCTGATCATCTGGTGAGGATTGAGCACATTTTACGCCTAGGCCACCATAGAGGAGGAGTAGAGACTTCCCGATTGAACCAATGTCGATTGAAGCAACGACTTGGATGGGGCAAGGAAGCCGCTATACCTATACTGCAACTGAGGGTGCGGGAGAAACTGGATATACCTCCATCCTATGAGGAACTACTAATGTCCATTAGGGCCCTGGAAGAAAAAACAGGTGATATCAATGTACAGAGCCAGCCGGTACAAGGCAGGATCCCAACGCCCAACAATACCATTTCTGAGCAGAAGCAGATTGGAGAGGTGCAACAGCTAGTCAGGAAACTACAGACTCAGTTGACGACCCGGGAACCCCCAATTACAAACCAAAATCGAGGCAGAGATGGTTTCCCATCATCCCGAGAACGGGAGCAGCAGGTGGAGCGATGAGCACAAGAGCCTCAAATATTTTCCCCAATCCTCTGCACCGTTACCACCATGGAGACTTTGCCATTGATGTGGGGATGAGCGCCACTCAACTCGACCGTGTGACCGAGACCCAGATTATGCCAGAGTAGCTGCTTGCTTTAATGCTCTTAAATCCACTCCGGCCCGGGCATTGTCGGAAAACGCACAGGAGGTTGTAGCGGAGGAGCAGCTAGAACCTAGACTACAGGATTGAGCTCCGCAGAAACTAACTCCAGCAAATCAACAAGGACATCACATCCAAGTCTACAGACTATCCCGTATCCAAGTAAGGCTCAGGAGGGTCCCACAGCTGACCATCTCCGTCTAGTTAATGAGGTCAGTAACACCACAGATGTGCTGCCAGCAAGCTGCAACAGACTACGGACTCAAGCTCTGCTCCATTGAGGCAATCCAGCAGGTCTCATCGGGCCCACCATGACCATCCCAGTTGATCTTGAGGGGCTGAGGACCACAACATTGCTGTACAGTGGCTCCCAGGTCACCATTGTGAATGAGCCCTACTATCGCTAACATATGTCGCATCTGCCATTAGAACCGCTGGAGGGGCTAACTCTGATGGGTGTGGGAGATGCCGCCTGTCAATACCTGGGATATACATGTGTGAAAATCCATTTAAATCGAGAAGTGGTTGGGGTGAACACCACCTTGGCGTTAGTGTGCACCACAAGGAACCCGAAAGCGGAGGTACCCCTGGTCATGGGAACATCCTCAGCTCTGTTCGGCACGCTAGCCAAGATGCGCATGGAAATGGCCGGTCCACAGTTTGCAAAATCTTTGAAGATGCACCCGGCTTGTTAACAGGCCTACCTCAAGAAAGGCATGGAGAAGCAGAATCAACATGACGGCCAATGTAAGAAAGATCATCTACAAGACCAGCTGTCCATGTGGGGGGATGTTTTTTCAACCAGTGACTGGGACTTAGGTGTAGCCAATGGGGTGAAGCATCACATCCGTTTAAGTGATGTCACCCCGTTCCAAGAGAGGTCACAGAGACTATCACCAGCTGATGTGTATCATCCAGGAATCCAGAAGCCCTTATGCTTCCCCCATAGTGGTGGCATGAAAGAAAAACAATGATGTGCGACTGTGCATTGATTACCGGCACCTAAACAGAACAGTCCCCGATCAATCCACCACACATCAAGTGGACGAGGCTCTTCACTGTCTGGTTGCGAGCAAATGGTTCTCAGTACTACATCTACCGAGTGGGTATTATCAAATTCCTATGCTACCCGAAGACAAAGAAAAGACTGCATTCATCTGCCCCTTGGGGTTCTACCAGTTTACTCAAATGACACAGGGGATATCGGGAGTGCCTGCCACGTTTCAACGCCTGATAGAAAGAACTGTGGATGACATGAATCTACTCAAGGTTCTGGTATACCTGGATGATGTTTTTGGACGGACCTTAGAAGAACATCACCAAAGGCTACTGAAGGTTTTGGATCGAATCCAGCAGCAAGGCTGAAGGTGTCCTTGGATACGTACCAGTTTTGTCGAACCAGTGTAATGTATATTTGCCATGTGGTGTCAGCCGAAGGATCCAGCCAAGTTGGAAGCTCTCGAAACCTGGCCCCCCACAGAATCTGCAGGAGATGAGAAGCTTCCTGGGGTTCTGCAATCATTATCGAAGGCTTGTGCAAGGGTTCGCCAAAATAGCAGTGCATTATCAAGAACAGCATGACGCAGTGAGTCCTGTGGGCTATGCAGGTCGTCAATTGAGCCCCTCCGAGATGCACTATCCTATACATAAGTTAGAATTCCTGGCTCTGAAGTGGGGGTGGCTGAGAAACTGCATGACTATCTCTACTGAGCCGCTTTCACGGTGAGAACAGACAACAATCCACTGACCTACATATTGTCTGCCAAGTTGGATGCTACTGGACATCACTAGTTAGCGGCCTTGTCCATTTACAACTTTCAATTGGAGTATTGCCCTGGAATCAAACATATTGGCGCTGATGCCCTATCCAGAAAACCCCCTCGCCGAAGATATATCAAAATCTACCCCCATCGAGATGGCTTCTGTGGCAATGATGAAAGCTATTTGTAGGAATTAAACCTTCCAGCATGCTGAGCCAGCACGTCTTATCGACTGCCTTGGGGGAACAGCTAAGGGGGTTCCGGTGAGCTATTGTGATGTGACCAGTCTAAAGCCTCGAATTGCCCCACATGACCCGAGCTGAGTTGAGACAAAACACAGTTGAGAGACCCAGAACTACACCAGGTGCTCCATGCAAAAGAAAATGAAACTGAGGGGCCACCAGACAGTAGAAATCTGACAAATCATCAGACCTACTGCAAAGAATGGAAGTCTCTAGTGCTGAAAGGTGGGGTGCTGTACAAGGAGAGTCAACTTAAAGGGCGACTGATACACCGGCTTGTGCTCCTGCGCTCATTACGTCCCCTGGCACTGCGTGCCCTTCATGATCAACATGGGCATCTGGTAAGCAAAAAAACACTGGAGTTAGTCTGAAGCCGATTCTACTGGCCTCGATTGGGCCCGGAAGTAGATGAATATTGCCACAACTGCGCCAGATACATCACCCGGAAAAGGCTCACTACCATGCCAGATGCATCGCTGGAAAAGGCTCAGCCGTCCACCACAGCACTCCAGCACCTGCAGAGCTCTGGACACATGGATTTAGCCTGTGTCAACTTCTTGAGCCTTGAACTAGACAATAGCGGAACTCAGAACGTGTTGGTGGTGAACGATCATTCTATCCAATATTCCTAAGCATATCCAACTAAAGATCAGAAGGCTACCACAATAGCCACGGTACTTTGGGACAATTTCTTTGTACATTATGGCTGGCCCGCACACCTACATTCTGATCAAGGGTGAGACTTTGAATCCAAGCTCATCAAAGAACTTATGCATTCGATTGGGGTAACGAAAACCTGGACATCCCCCTATCAGCTGCAAAGGGATGTGCAAGCTGAACGTTTCCGTCGCCCATTGTTGGGTATGCTGGGCATGCTGAGTGCCAAAGAGAAACTCAAATGGAGTCTACATGTGTCGACGTTAGTTCATGCATACAATTGCATGAAGAATGACAGCACTGGGTTCACCCCGTATAAGCTTATGTTTGGAAGAGATGCCAGGCTGCCCATAGACTTGAGTTTTGGGGTCTCTTCTGATGGAACTGGTGTGGAGAATTACCGCAAATATGTGAAAAATCTTCAAGAACAATTGTCTCAAGCCTTCCAACTGGCGCAAGCTTCTGAGGAACAGAATGCTCTGCAAAAAACAAGAAAACATATGATCATCAAGTTAAATTTCATAATCTACAGCCTGGTGACCGGGTGCTCATAAGAAGATTAGGGAAAAGAGGACACAACAAGTTAGGAGACAGTTGGGATTATTGAGCAACAGTTAACAGGGTTGCCTGTGTTCAGACTACGAAAGGAAGGCACCACGACGGATGTGACGACTCTCCACCGGAATCACCTCCTACCCATAGGGGATGATGTGGACATAGCTCCAGCTGTTGCCGAAGTTACTCTTTCGCCCAGTAAAAGGATCACCAGAAATCAACACCAGGAATCCTCCCACGGGGAAGTTTGCCACCTTGTTGAGCCAAATACTGTACTGTCTGTAGGACCCAGGTCAAAGGAATGAGGAGGATGGAGCCCCTCCAAACTCAGAAGTGGCTAAGAGGCCCTCAGAAATCCAGGCCTGTTCAGGAAGGGGATGAAGATTCTGAGAGCATAAGCATAGCGTACTGGCATAAAAGTGAAACACACACCCCCTGTTCCCTCAGGACAATCTGAGAACAGGAGAAAGATACCGGCATTTGGGAAAACTTTTCTTCCCACTACAAGAGGATCACATACAGAGTTCAGACCCGGTAACTATGGACAGGCCTCTGGCATCAGTGGACAACCAAGAATCAGTGTCTCAATACCATTCGGAGTGTCACCATTCAGGAGACTGGGTACACAGAGTACTTACCAAGGATTAGTCACCATCCAGAGGAATGGATCATCAGATACTCACCAAGGAGGTATGGTGAACTGGCACTCAAGGCTGTGTCTGTTTTATTTAACCAGGTTCTTTGATGCAACAGTCAGTCATCAGGGCTGAACGACCCTAGGTCAGGGCCGAATCCCCCTCAGCACACCCTGCAAATACTAGAGGTTTGCAAGAGGCGTGTACCAGATGAGTCACAACTTATTCCCCCTGGGTTTCATTTGCACATGTGCAGTAAGGTGTGAGTATCTAGACTCAGGTCTCATACAGGTTGCTGGTTATTTATTCTTTCATACCAAATCAAGGGGAGAAACACCTTACACTCTGATAGGATGGCTTCCTATATCTCTATATACGGCTTAGTTGCCGAATCTAAATGTTTCCACGCATACTTGCTGTTGTTAAGGTGGGGTAAAATCAAAAGTTTTAGATTCAAACACTCCAAAATACTCAAATCATACAAGGGGTTGTTAAACCCAAAACCCTGGTGAGACAGTGCAGCGTTCCGCGTGGCGTAAAGTAGCAGTAAAGAAGGTTGTGGGTCCCTCACTGCGGTACTCGGTCCAGCCTATCCCAGCTTCTTCACACATCCTATGTGGTGATGAAACAATGAAGCACATGAGTGTGTTGGGGTGCTATGGCATGCACTCATACTTCATTCCATTTGTGGACTTTTATGTAAGTGCCACCATCGGTTTCTGATGCCAGGAAGAATTTCTGGGAAGTTGAATGAGGGTATTTAAAAACATAATCTGCTTTATTGAGTAAAATATGCAACTGAAGCCTCGACTAGTTTTTCAAATTCCTTTCTTCTAAAATATGTGTGACACTTCGTAGCCCTTTAAATAAGTAACTAGCTTATGCCAGTGATTCTTTTGTGCGCTGCAGGAGTTTAACATGGGAGAACAAGACTCTATCTGCATGTTATAATTGATTTTAAACTATAAAACGCCTACACATTTAGCTGCTCAAACCATTTGTCTGCAACCCATTACAACCTTATTTTTATATTTCCAAACAGATTATTCATTTATTGTGTGTGTGTGTGTGTGTGTGTGTGTGTATGAATAACTATACAATGTCCTAAATTAGATTAAGCATGATGCCAGGTATCAAAAGGAATGAAACTGTGTTGACGTATCTGTTATAAGTAAAATACCCCCGACCTTTCGTGAACAACGCAAGTCACATCTGAGATTTGTGACATCATAAAGGAGCTTGGCCTTGATACTCTATTTGGTTACGGAACTCCTATGCTTTGCAATATCTTTATAACATACATTAGGGGGTATTTTTATCACATATCAGGCTCAGCCTGCCCTATAAGGCAATGCTACGCATCAACGTGTTAACATGGGCCAACTTTTATGAACTGAGATGGGGCTTTTTTGAGTGAAAGCAGACCCTTTTGAGTTAATAAACTGTTCATTTGGTAGGTTATGCCATTGTTAATGACCAAATATGGATGAACATCATGCACCATTTGCCACAAATGTTACCAACAACTCCTCTTTGGGTAGTACTTGGTCTGTTACGAAAAGTAATATACCGCCATTTGCGATTGTGGGTGGTTTTTTCATTTATTCCCTGGACCATTGTGTGTCCTAGTCCCAAAAAAACACCACCCCACACACAGATGCTTTTCATCGGGTACTATCAGGAGAGCAAGCAGGTCTATGTAGGTACAGGTGGATGGCAACTGAAGGCCAGCCAGGCTCGCTGCCCACCCAGAGCACCAGCGCACTTTGTATTCTTCGCTTCCCTCTATTGTCACCGCCTGGTCTTGGAGCTGTGATGGATTGGAGTTTGGCTGCAGCACGGATTGGCACAGCCATTATCCCCTGCGCACAAAATCATCACTTCACAGCACTGCCTGCCGCCGCCACTTCCATTGCCATTTTCTTTTGAATTCTGGCATGGGGCGCTCCCGTGAAGACTTATGCCGCCTTGTCAAGTTTACCTCCCTCCTTTTTCCAATTTGTGTTCACCAATTAGTGGGGGTCCTACCGGGTGTATATAAATCCTATTAAGATGAAATGCGTCAATGCTGCTCTTCGTCTGCTAAATCCCCCAGGACGGAGTGAGGACGGATCTGCATTTGTGGAACTGCAATTCTTCACCTCCGTTTCTTTCTGGATAAAACTCTGAGTACACTGCATCTGCTTATCAGTTCTTGTGATCTGTGTTTGTTAATAGTCTACGTGGGTGTGTTTTTAAAATGCACACTGCAGGTGCTTTGGGATTTCTTGTGTACGATATTCACCTACTGTTCACTAAAATCGAAAATGAATGGTTCTGGCCTGCTCCGTGTGTGTTTGCTGCATTCTGACATAGATCCATGTAGCTGCCACTACTGTGCCACAAAGGCAGCGGCTATCAGCCATGCATTATGCAGCATGGACAAGGTGAAGAGATTAAAAGGTTGCATTTCTATTTAAATGCACTGGTGAAAGGCATGGGGGGAGGGGCAGTGCAGCTGCAGACATCTGCCAATTCTATTCAGGTACTGTAACATTGGGCGTTGTAATAACGTAACGATGGACTCCATTTCATGTTAATGTTATGCTAATGTTAAAGGATATTTGTACCGCGCACTATCACCACCAGAGTGGTCCCCTGGCGCTCTGGCGGCTCTGAAAGAGGGAGAGGAGGGGGCAAGTTAGTGGGAATAAGCTGGAAAAGTGCAAGAGAGCAGTGATTTGCTGTTGGCAGGCTCAGCCCAGTGGGTCCGTTGGCTGGGCTTGGGGTGTTTTACGGTCAGTAGTCGTCGTGTGCTGTTGTGCAAGTCTATGTGCGGTTTGTTTTGTTGTTGCAGTGTAGTGAAGTTTGTGCGGATTGCTGCGTTTTAGGCTTGTGGTTGTATTTGGTTAGAGTTTGAGAGGTGTATGCAGAGAGATTAAATTGTTAGTGGATTGGTTAGTTGGCCTTTCTGTCCTTGCAATTATGCCTAGGTGTGATGCTTGCTATCATTCACTATTCCATCTGAGTGTGTGGCGCTTGCCAATTTCAAAATTCTATCTAGATGTGAGGAAGGCTAGTGATCACGATTCCATTCGGGTGTTGCACTTGTCATCCTTCACAATTTCATCTAAGTGTGGCGCATGCTAACATTCACATTTCTATCTAGATGCGACGCAGGCTATAGTCAAGAGTTCTATCTAAGTGTGGTACATGCTAACATTCACAATCCTATCTAGATGTATCACAATCTAGAGTTACGGATTCCATCTAAGTGTGGTACATGCTAAAATTCATAATCCTGTCTAGATGTGACGCAAGCCAAAATTGAGAATTCCATCTAAGTGTGGTACATGCTAACATTAATAATCCTGTCTTGATGCCAAGCAGACTAAAGTCAAGGATTCCATCTAAGTGTGGTACATGCTAACATTCATATCGAGAAATCCGTCTAAGTGTGGGACATGCTAGCATTCATAAGAACAAGTAGTTCTTGCCAACGCAAAGGTTGGAGACCCTGGCTCTAGCTGCTCTTTACCAGAGTTACTTCCTGCTTAATGCCCGATACACAAAAGCTCCTTTTAGCTGTAGCTCATGAAAACGTTATTTCTGCTCCGTAAGAAATATACATGTAGTAAGGATTGCAAAGACCAAGGTAGGCAGCTGAACTCTTTATTGTAGTAAACCTCTAAGCACACTTATTGATGGCACTCATACATCAACCCCCTCCCCTAGCATGCTAGGAGAAGTGTTCTACCTCTGAACACACAACCCAAAAAGTCACAACGTGGACACCACATGATATAATATGCCCCAGCTTAAAAAAAAACAAAAAAACCCCACAACAAATGAGGAATACAAAAAAAATCACACGGAGGAGTTTCCCAGTGTATAACATTTGATATAGACAATATGACAGGGGCACAACCAAATCAATTAATCCATGACATGCCTAACAATGTTCAGTAGAGGAAAAAACAAAATAAGGTACAGTCTAGGTCAAATAGTTCCAAGATCAGGGTATAGAACTAACCCTGCTAATTACCGCCAGATTGACTTAATTGATTCGTCGACAAAAGGTATTTGCAAAATTTATTTTGAGGGACCTCACAAAGTGGGTGGAGGCTGATAACATGTTAAGCCCCTTACAAACAGCATTTAGCAAAAAGGGGCCATAAGTGCCTTGGCTCTGTCCATCTGCAATTCAGATATTGGCGTGCCTTTGGTAAATCATTAAATATGGCAGTGTAAGACCCAACGGCTGCTTTTGATAATATGGACTTAGCTATTATTTGGGCACAATTGGAGAAGTGTGGTATTCCTCTGGGTCTCTTGGGAATGATCCAGTTGCTATATAGCAACAACTCCAATTGTTGGATTGAACACACAGGGCGATCTGTCTAGCCCTATTGCTGTTAGAAGAGGGGTCCGCCAGGGCTGGATCCTGGTACCAATTCTCTGTAATATCTTTCTAACAGATTTATGGAAGGAGTCCTTATTATTGGCCTGTTACGCACACAAATGGGGCGAGTTAAGTTTCAACACTATTGGCTATGCGGACAACCTTTTGCTATTGGATTATACCCCAGCTGGCCTTCAAAAGACTTCTGGAAGTAGAAGGGGGATTATTCGTCGCACTACAGCATGCACTACTGCTACCCACATTACTATTAGGGTAACCTCCACTACTATTGCTTCCACTAGTTAGGTTATTCATCCTACTGCCTCCACTGTTAATAATGTAACTATTGCTACTTTTAGAGGAGCTATTGATAGTAGTGCGATTAGTAGCATAAATACTTGAATTAGCAGTACTAACATTGTTGACAGCACTCTCATGATTATGCTCCATTTGAGTATGCATCATTTCGAGAATAACAATGTTTCTTACACATGTGATCAGAGAGCAGTCTTATATTGTTTTGCTCGTGCCCTTCTGTAGTTTTTGCTCCTGCCCTTCTGTAGTTTTTGCTCCTGCCCTTCTATAGTTTTTGCTCCTGCCTTTCTGTAGTTTTTTCTCTTGCCCTTCTGTAGTTTTTGCTCCTGCCCTTCTGTAGTTTTTGCTCCTGCCCTTCTATAGTTTTTGCTCCTACCTTTCTGTAGTTTTTGCTCCTGCCCTTCTGTAGTTTTTACTCCTGCCCTTCTGTAGTTTTTGATCCTGCCCTTCTATAGTTTTTGCTCCTGCCCTTCTGTAGTTTTTGCTCCTTCCCTTCTGTAGTTTTCAATGTCCCCGTTCTGGTGATTTAATTCATCCTGCTGGAGGTATCTTCAGCTGTTCTTTTGGGTGACCCGATGATCACTTTTACAATAAATCTCGGGCATCCAAAAGATAAATTATTAAAACATTAGCACCCAGGATGGGTGAGGGAGTGAGCCAATCAACGGATGGATGAGGGAGTGAGCCAATCAACTTGCTCAAAACAAAAGCTAAAATTATTTCAGCCAATGTTCTGAGCCAGATGTGCCGTCCTTGCACCCGCCCTCCAAGAACTCTTTCTCGCCGCTCACAGACACTGCATGCCACTCGCTGTTGCCAACTCACCCACCCCATGCCACAGACAGCCCCGTGGAGAACGGAACCCCACAACAAACCACCTTCAACCATATACCCCGACAGCACTTACCTGGCACAAGCTGCCGCTCTTTGGCCCTTCGCCCACAGCACGGCCACCACGGAAATGGAGAAGGGACAACAGGTAATTTTCTTTTCCTGGTGGCCGTTGTCGTATGTTTTTATAACCTTGTGAAACTGCCACCATGCCATTTCACAAAAAAAAAACTCAGCACCCCAGCAGTTGGCCCAATAGGGGGGGCTAATAGGCAATTCTAAGGCCTGTACTTGCGGTAACAACACAGGGACCCTCTATTAACTCTGACGTCATGTGTACAGCCTTTAAAACCAGGCATTACTGGATATAACTAAATATCAGTTTTAAAAAGCCACAGGGCATCGAGGCCGATTGGAAGCCGTGCACTTCAGGAGGTGCTTGTCACTCTCCTTCTTATGGAGTAAACACTAACAGATTTGGGATTTCAAGTCCACAACTGGGTGCAAATACAGGCACTGCACCATGGCCGGTTTTATAGTCTTTTGTCCATGTTCACAGCAGATGTGTATTTGTGTTCTTGTGATCGAACACCTACCTACAGAAGGGATAGTCCAGGGTTATGGGACATTATGTGGGCCCTATGCCCAGCCTAAACCTCATAGGGTCCCGCAGGCTCACTCGATTAACCCAGGTTGTCTGCACCTGGTTTGTTTCGACATTTCAACATGCTTCCAGCAGGGTACAAAATTTGCACTCACTTCTAGTGATATTTGACTCTTGGCAAGAAAGAAATGGTGCGCTCTATGTATGTATGGAATTGAGGTGGCTATGATATGATATGATATCCATAACGCCCTTAATACCCAGAGGCTTCCAAGCGCGGACCCGGGGATCAAACGCCTGTGCCGCTCCATGTCATCCCGCCTCCAAGGTGAGCACGCTGCCGCCGAGCCATCCTCCCAAGACTGAAATAAGGTTTGGGGCTGGCTAATGCCTTGCAGGTAGAATGTGTGCCCCGTGCTTTCAGTGTACCAGAGCTTGTCAGCACAAGTTAAAAGATATGAATAAGCATTTCACCTTCTAAAAGTCTGATTTAAAAAGACAAGTCCCAAAAGGGTTATAGGAGTCCATGATTATTGTTGGACGATGAGGGACAGAAACGTTTTCTAGGGATGTAAAGCAAACATAGTAATGGTAAAAGTAGAATTGTTAAATATAAAGAAAACAAATCTACCTTCATTGAACAATGAACTTCTCATATCTAAGAATACCACAGGACAATCCCTGCACAATGCCACTGGTCGAACAAGGGAACCTTTCGAAATTGTACTAATCCCAAACAACAAGTGGCCCCATAACAGCTGCAGACCATGCTTTTCAGCCAGGGCGGGTAACGCATATGCATGCTGGTATTACATACAATCCCTTAAATACAATGGGATAACATTAAACTACAACCCCTAGAATGTACATTGCACTCATGTGAAACCTCCAGTCAGCTCTGGCCTTTTCAGCGCTTCAAAGCCAGAACAGTGAGCATTACCTACTGAATTGCCCATTCGCACAACACTTCCCACCCTCAACCGCACACATTACAATTGCATTAAAGTAATCTTCTGCATGTTCGAAGCCGCCTTCTTTAGAGTGTCCCGAAAGGCTTGGCTGTCTGTTGCAGAGGATTAAGTGAGTGTGCGTGGGTTAGTTGGATGTGGAGGGAGTGGGTGGCGGGGGGTGGAAGTAGGTTGCTGGACATGGGTACACAGTGGAACAGTGTGCCGGTGTAATGTCATTTTTTGCAGGACGCATGCGCAGACAGCCGGACTTATCACGACTATGTACGTGTATGTGAACTAAGTGCATTATTATCACATTAATAATGCACTTAGTTCACATACACGTACATATATATTTGGGAAGGATTCTTTCATATGTTTGCACATTTAGTGCTTATTAGAATCCTGGGAGTTTATAAAAACAGTGTCCGCTGCGTTCATGTTCGTGCTTTTTGCGTTCATTTTCCGAGTCCCTCGTAATGCGGCTTCACTTTGTTCTGTTAATTGAGTGAGCTTGGCTCTCATCAAGTTACAGAAATGACACCCCGGGGACCCCAGAAAGACAGGCACACCACATTCCTGGTGTCAGAAAATCCTATCAACTAAGTACTGACTGAGCATGCCCGGAACTGCCTCCCTCGCGCGGAGGGCGGATATAACATTCCTCCTTTATTATAAACAAAACACGACAATGGAACACACCCACACGAGTGGGCTTCTACTCATAAGTATAACAAAATACAAATGCAAAGTCCCATTTACAACGTTCAGAGTCCACACTACCACACTTAGTCCTTGAGCCGAAATGGCGGCTGAGTGGCAGCCCTCAGGCCATATCTTCCACCCCGTGAGACGGTTTATACAGTCTCATTAGATCTCTCACCTTCCGCTCCGGCTCACCCAGGTCCTGTTTGCTCCCCTGCTGCCACGTTCTGTCATCTGCTTTTTCTTCGCCTTGGTGATCCTCGGGTCCGTCCTCGATCCGCGGCGACTCCTCATCTTCTTGGGGACAGTCCCCGTCAGTCCAGAGGTTGCGCGGCACCGACTTGAACCATGACGCTGCGCATCACCAGACGATGCCCCCTTTGTGCAGTTATCATGGTCCCTCGTGTCTCACGGACAGTCCATGGGAGAGTCTCATAGCGGGAATCCATTTTGGACTTCGTCGGGTTCCGTAACATGACCACCTGGTCGCCCACTTGGTGGTCGGATGATCGCAACCTCCTCTTGGCACTCATGTTGGCGTTGGCGTCCCTGCGTCTTCTGTCAGTGCGCCTCTCGTCCAGCTCGTCCGGTCCTCTGCTGGGGTGATGTGGGATGGACGACCTGATGATGGTACCGAACATGAGATCTGTAGGGGAACGTCTGTTGTGCAGTGCGGGGTGACCCTGTAGTTCCTCAGGAATCAATAGAGGTCGACCTTCCACGGGCTGGCATTTGCCTTAGACAGCCTCAACACTTTGTTAAGTGTTCTCATGAATCGTTCTACATCGCCGTTAGCCTGGGGCCACCTGGGCATGATGTGGTGATACCGGATGTTCAGATCTTGCAAGTACTGTTTGAACTCCACCCCTTGGAAGGGTGCTCCATTGTCACTTTTGATCGTGGTTGGGAGTCCATGTGTCGCGAACATCTTCTCAATGGCCGGGATGACCACCTCCGCTGCCGTGGACTCAACCACCTCGACCTCGGGGTATCGGGAGTGGTCATCAATTGCCACCAGGAGGTACAGGCCCTCTCGTAGTTTGCAAAAGTCAATGCTTATTGCGTCCCACCTGCCAGAGCCTCTTTCCGCCGATAAGATGGGTTCCGGATCTGGTGGGGCTCCGGTTATGAGGCACGGCAGGCAGGTGTTGACAAGTTTTTCCACTTTCTCGTCAATGCGAGGGAACCACACTCGGTGTCGAATGCGCGCCTTCGTTCGAGCCATCCCTTGGTGGCCATCATGGGCGAGTGCCACTATCCGGTCGTGCAGGCCTGGCGGAATGACGATGCGATTTCTGCGGAGCAGCAGCCCCTGGTCTGTTTTCGACAAGTCTTGGCGGACAGTGAATGTTCCTGTGAGGAACGCCTTTGCCTCTTCCGTCCTGTTGTGCGTGTTTTTCATAAATGACCTCCAGTCGCCCGAAATGATGGCATCTTTCACCAGATCGCAGCAGGGGTCACTGCATGTTTCCTCCGCGATGTCCTCAATGCTGACCGCCTTCGGCCTCATTGCCCGTACCACCTGGCAGATGTGTTCTTCGGTCTCTTCGGCCACCTGGACTTCCTGTGGCGTTGCCTCTTTCGTTGCCTGGAGAGGAACTCTGCCGGGTTGCCAAATCCCGGTTGGTACAGGAGCTCAAAGTTGTACTGCTGAAGGTGTAACAGCCATTTGGCTATTCTGGCCGGTGGGTGCGAGGAAGTGCCCATGAAGATGGGGAGGAGGGGTTTATGGTCCGTAATCGCAGTGAACTTGCGGCCATACAGATACAGGTGGAAGTGGCGGCACCCCCACAGTACGGCGATCGCCTCTTTCTCGATGTGAGAGTACCTCTGCTCCGTCGATGTGAGAGCACGCGATGCATAGGCGATGGGTCTCTTCTCGCCTTCGTTGGTAACCTGCATGAGGATGGCCCCCAGGCTGACAGGGCTGGCGTCCACGTAGAGTTCCGGCGGAAGAGCAGTGTCATAGTATGCCATTCTCGTCTCTGAGGACAGCGACTCTTTTATGCTCTCGAAGGTGTCTTGGCAAGCTTTTCCCCACTCCCACTTCGCGTTGAGCTGTGTGAGCTCACAAAGGGGTTCTGACAATGTGGCCAGGTTTCAGATGAATCTTCCACAGTACGTGGCCATCCCAGAAAACTGCGGACGTCAGTGGGTGTCTTGGGCAGACTTGCAGGCTGTATGTCAGCGACCTTCTGGGGGTCCGGCGAGATGCCAGAGCTGCTGAACTTGTAGCCAAAGAAAGATATATCCGTCTTGAAAAACCCACATTTTTCCTTGTGGATGCTTAGGCCCGCCGCCTCCAAACGGTCCAACAGCATCTCTAGCCTTCTTGAGTGTTCTCCTTTGTCCTGGGCGTGGATCAGGATGTCATACCTGACATTGAGGACACCTGGGATGTCCCGGATGACTTCTTGGATGGTCTGTTGGAAGACTTCAGCTGCCGAAGATATGCCGAAGCTTAGGCGCTTGTATCTTCACAGACCCAAGTGTGTAGAAAAAGTCGTTATGTACCAAGAGTCTTTGTGTAACTTCAGCTGATGGTACCCTGTTTTCAGATCGACTTTTGAGAAGACTCTGGACCCCGTGAGATCAGCCACAATCGAGGGTTGGTGTGATATGGCGCTCCCTCTTGATGGCAGTGTTCAGGAGGCGCATATCTATGCAAATGCGGACCTTCCCCGGTTGTTTGGGTTTTCGGGTGACCACCATCGGGGGCACCCATGGTGTCGGCCCCGTCACCTCCTCGATGATGCCTGCTTCTTCCAACGCTTTTAGTTCAATCTCCACCTGCTCGCGCATGTGGAATGGGGTCCTCCGATGTCTGACGGCCCTTGGCTGAACAGACTTATCAATGTGTAGTTTAATTGTCTTTCCCTTCAGGCACCCAATCCCGTTCAGCAGGTTCGGATGTCACGCCAGGAGTTTCTCGACCTCTTGGGCTTCCCCGATCTGATTAACAAACTGTACGAGCCCTAAGTCCTCCGCCGCATCACTGCTCAGGAGGCATTCGATCCCGGCGTTCACTACGTAGACTTTTTACGGTAGCTTGTTTTCACCGTGGCTGAAAGTCGTGTGGAATCTGCCAACTACCGGTAGCGGCTTCTTGCAGCCATATGCGAACAGGAGAGTGTCAGTGTTTTTGAGGGATGGTTGCGGCTGCAATGTCTTGAACGTGGACGTGGGCATGACATTCACCGAGGCTCCCATGTCAATGGTCATCCATATCTGCTGGTTTTGGATGGTGACCTGACATTTTCGCCTCCGGAGCCCTTTCTTCTGCCTGCCGCGTCCTCGATCCAGGGCTGACACTAGGTAGACTTTTCTTCCTTTGGTCCGCTGCTCTCTGCCAGGGTCTAGTGGAGTTCCTGTGATGTCATCTCAGCCTTTCTCAGTCGAGGAGTTGTTCACTTCGACGCGCCTCGTGACTCCCTGTTTCTTCTTCTTTGTACCACTCCTCTCCTGAGGGTTCGGCGGAGGCGGTAATGGAGCGCCTGAGGAACGGCACACCTTTGCATAGTGCTCCTTTCTGCTACATGCCCCGCATGTTGTGCCTTGTGCCGGGCAGTTTCGCCGTCCGTGACGCGGTCCACCACACCATCCACACTTTGTGGGCCCCGGGATCCGTGGCTGCCATCTGGGCGGTGTGTAGTTACCACCGTATTCATCCCTTGTAGATTGTCTGTTCGTGACCTGGGCCACCATGGACGACGCAAGGGCCGGCTGTTATTTGTGCAGAGTCAAACCCATGTTAGCGGCCCTGGCATGCGCTAGTTCCCTCTGACGGCCCAGCTCCAGAATGCGCGTCAAAGAGATGCCCCTCTCACCCAGCACCAACCTCCGTAGTTTCTCGGAATGGATGCCATTGATGATTTGTCTCCGGATCTCTTGCTCGACATCCGTGAACTCACATGACATTGCTAGCTTCCTGAGCCGGGTGTGAAAAGCATCCAAGGTCTCCTCTTCCACCTGAAACGTGGTGCAGAATATGAATGTCTCGTAATCATGATTTAGTTGCGGGAGAAAGTGAGCCGTCAACGCGTCCTTCGATCGCTGGTAGATGTCCAGGCCATCCACAATGGTAAGTGCGTTGAAAATGCGTAGCACCTCGTCCCCTACGTTCAAAACTAGGTGTGATCTCATCTTCCTAGACGAGGTTACGTCTTTGCACTCCATAGCCATCTCAAATTTTTGGAGCCATAGCTGCCAGCGGGGGCCAACCGAGGATGGATCCGTGAAGGGATCGAAAGGTTGAATCATCGTGGTCGAGTTGCTCTGTGGGCGAGCTGGCGGTGGCGAGATCGGCAGATTCGCCGCGATTCTGGATGGCGTGCTAGGCCCGGGGGTGGACATGCCGGTCTCCATGTCGTGTGATGTCGTCCCCTGACGGTTCCTGTTGAGGCCACCCTTTGAACCCGTTGGTGGATGGGGCCGCTGCCTCTCCTCCACTGTCTACAGCCGTGACCGCACGTGCGCTTTTCGTGTGCGGTAGTCCCACGTGTCGAAGAGTGGTCCCATCGGCTCGCTGGAAATGTTGTCGGTCATGCGATGCAGGAGGAACGAGATGGTCGGGCGCCGAGCGCTCATGCTGGGTCCCGCTTCCCTCGTCGCCAGTGTTATGTTCCGGCCCCCCACGGAGGCAGAACGTGATAGGCCTCAGAGGTAGGCCTCAGTGACGCAGCTCCAGCCGGAGCGAAAGAAAGACATGGCACACGCTGCTGGAGTCTGTGCCCAGAACTGCCTCCCTCGCGCGGGGCGGGGATTTTATTCAGACGCCCTACGTCACCGCGTAGCGGGGTGGAGGGCGGATATAACAGCTGCTCACCCTGCAAGTGCAGTCGGAAGACACCTGGCGGGCAGCTGGGAGGCGCAGGATTTCCTGGGCAGCACGGTCACCACGCTCTGACACTAAGACCGCCTGCAGTGCGCAGGGCAGAGAGTGTCTATTTCACGCCTGGTCAGGCGTACGCTCACTCTCTGACTGTCATCAATCAAAATGATGAGATGATGGGCCATTACCACGCCCTTTGGAGATGCTGCAGTGCTCTGCTCTCTGGGCCCCAGACAGAGAGGCAGCAAGGTCTGTAAATCCGTAGTTGTTGACATGAAAATCGGTAGCTGTAGGACTGCTTAAAAAGCGGTATCTTACCGCCTAAATCGGTAGGGTTGGCAAGTATGCCAAAGCAGCAACGGGGAAAAAGGTCCCAATGAGACACAGAGCCAAAAACAGTGCAGAAAAACACACACCTTTAAGAACTCCAATTTCACATCCCCACAGACAAAAACTCCAACCCCGAAGGAACCAACTCCTGAGTTGGAGACAATCAACCTATAGTGGTTGATGAAAAGTTTTGATCAGCCCAGGCGGCAGCCCCACAAATTTCCTGCAGAGAAACCCCTGTGCATCGGCCCAGGAGGCCGCCAAACCCCTGGTGGACCACCCCTGAATGTGCGCAGGCACAGGCAGACCATAAACCACATAGGCCATGGAGACCACAACACGGATCCATCGGCTAACGGACACCACCGATGCCTCATGCTCAGCACCAGCTGAGCCAAAAGTACTCAGAAGACCGTCGGAGTGGCGGAAAGGGGCAGTCCAAGCCAAATACTCCAACATCGCCTGCCGAACATCAATGTTATGCCAAGCCACCTCCTCTGGCGTTTCTGGATCCTGAAAAAAGGCAGGAAGAACCAGATCCTGAGAGGCGTGAAACCGAGAAACAACCATAGGGAGAAACTTCGGATCACACTTCAGCACCACTGAGTCTGGCAGCATCCTCAGGAAAGGGGGGGGGTGACATAACAGAGCCCCAATCTCCCCAAGTCTACGGGCAGAAGTGATGGCAATAAGAAAAGCAGTCTTTAGCGTCCAATGTTTTATAACAAACTCGGTAATGGGCTCAAAGGGAGGCCCATGAAGGAACCGTAAAACAGGAGGGAGAACCCATGGGGGAAGCCCTTTATAAGTACAAGGAAGGGAAGAAGAAAACAACCCCGGAGCAACTTCCCCACCAACACCTCCCCATCCAAGTGACCATCAGAGTCCCCCAAAAGGAATTTAATGGAGGCCCACTGAGAGCGAAGCGTGTAAACCGCCAGGCCCTTGTCAAACCCCTCCTGGAGGAATTGAAGGATAGCAGGGAGGCCAGAACATAGGGAAGGGATCCCAGATCGCCCATACCAGTCCCGGAAAAAGGCTCCAATGCCTGCCGTACGCCTACAGAGAAGAGGGACTAAGAGCATTCATTATGGACTCAACCACAGGACCAAAGAACCCCTGAGATATCAGCCTAGCCCGTGCAATAGCCATACTGCCCATTGCATCCGTCGGATCACCAACCACAGATCCCCTTGAAGGGGACAAGGCCACTGCGGGACCAGCCAAGGCTCCTGGGACCGAAGCACCAACAGAGAGGGGAACCAACTCCGGGGGGGCTCCAGAACGGAGCCAACAACAATACAGTCACCCTGGACACTCTGATGCGCTGAACCACCCGGGGCAGAAGGGGAATAGGTGAAAAAGTGTAAAGGAGACCCCGAGGCCACTGCAAGAAGATCTTGCTGAACATTGACCACCCCCTTGATATGTGAGGCCACCAGGGACACCAGATGCAATTCCCCCCGGGCGCCTATCTGAGCAGCCAAGGCATTCAAGGAGCGGCCGGAACCCCCTTGGTGGTTGACATAAGCCAAGGACGCCGTATGGTCCGTCCGGACAAAAACCGCCCAGCCTACCAGCAATCTCTTAAAGCACACCAGAGCTCGGAGAATGGCACACAACTCACGCCAATGGAATGATCAATGGCTCTCCTCCGGATCCCACAACAACTGAGCAGAGAGGACCCCTAAGGTAGCACCCCCAACCCCTTCCGCAGGAGTTGGTAGTAAGAGTGGTCACAGGAGGAAGGACCAGGGACACCCCAGCCTGAGGATTCGGAACTCCAAACCTCTACAGCCGGCAGACCTGGTGACATGGGAATCAAAGCCTCGAAAGCTTGAGACGTCGGGAGCCAGTGGGAGAGAAGATAAGTCACCACGGGACGCAGATGAAGACGGGCCCAGGGAACTCAAAACACGCAAGAAGCCATGTGCCCCTGTAATTTCAGCAATAGGCGAGCTGTGACATACTGCCTCCTGAGAACCCTGCCCAGAACAGCCAGCAAGCAACGGAGCCTCGTTAGGGACAGGAACACCCTCCCCATCCTGGTGCAACCTGTGCCCCAATGAAAACTAGATCCTGAGAAGGCTCCAGGTGAGACTTCTGCCAGTACACCAGGAAACCCCAGTCCTTCAACGCCTGGCATACCAATTGGAGCTGAGACATGACAGCCTGCCACCAGCAGGACGGGTATTACTCAAATTGTTTGTTTACAATTGTTCGAATGAACAATTGACCGAATTTAAAGGTTCACAATTGACCTTTTCACAATTGACCGCATATATATATATATATATATATATATCTCGCTTTGGTAATATATATATATATATATATATATATATATATATATATATATATATATATATATATATATGGGGTTTTGGGTGGGTTTGGGTTGGGTGGGGGGGTTGCGGTGGGTTTCCCCCCGCATATATGTTACAATTGACCTTCATAATTCGGTCAATTGTGAAAAGGTCAATTGTCATTCGAACAGTTGTAATACGAGCAATTCGTATACAACCAGCAGGACGCTTCCAAACATCCAGGTAGGGAAAAAAACGGAATGCCCTGCAGATGTAAACGCGCCACCAGGGGAGCTACCAGCTTGGTGAACACCCTGGGGGCCGATCGCAGTCCGAACGGGAGCACTCCAAACTGAAAAAGCTGGGATCCCACCGCAAATCAGAAGAACTTCATGTGCCAGGGACGGAGAGCCACGTGGCAATAAGCATCCTTGAGATCCAGAGACACCATCCAAACCCTCTTGAATAACATTGGAAGAATGTTCTGTTAAGTTTCAAATTTTAAGTGTTCCTTCTGGCACAAAGCAGTTCAGGGCTTTGAGGTCCAAAATCAGGTGATACTTCCCCAAAGGCTTGGGGACCAGGAACACCCGACAGTAGAAACCCTGACCCTGAACAGGGAGAGGAAAAGGCATGATGGCTGCCTTCAACATCAACTCGGAGAGAGCGGCGTCCCTGGCCAACCTCTTGATCCGTGACCAGGGAACCACAGTCCGAACAATGCAATGCTGGACAGGAGGAGATAGGAAATGCACTCGACAACCCCTCTAAACTGTGTACAGAACCCAGGAGTCGGAATACCACCTTACCCATACTGGAAAAAATTGCCAGAGCCGCCCGCCAACCGGCATGTCCAAACAGTCAGGACTTAGGCGCCGGCCCAGAATGCGAAGAGCGTGGAGGACCCCAACCCCCTCTTGCTCTCCGAAAAGAATGTGATGAGGAGCCAGGGAAAATCCTTCTGGACACTGCACCAGCACCAATGGAAGAGCTCTTGGCCGTTGAAGGAGGCTTGCGTCGAAGTCTGCCAGCATGTTCGTCTGCCCTAAAAAACATTGAAAACCTTATCCCCAAGGGAATCCCTAAAAAGATTGGACCCATTGAAAAGAAGTTTCAGGGCAGCCACCCTCTGAGAACCATCAGTTTTCCAGTGCCTTAGGTGCACATGCCTCCGGGCAGACACCAGCCCCCATGGCCATGGCTGAACCACGCACCCTATCATAAGCCAGAATGGACAAAAGTTCAACCTGTCTCTGCATGTCCGATAGCAAAACGGGGCACAATCAGAACCTTCATTGACAGCCTTTTTCAATTTCCTGAAAACCACTTAGCATCGTTTCAGCAGTGTAGGAACCATAGACATTTGCCCTAAGAGCCAGATGCGCCCCTGCATGAACTTTCTTAAGGCTGGAATTAACCCGGCAGTCCACTGGATCCCGGACGGCCACCTCCTTGGCCAACATAGAGGAGCGACCCACCAGGCTGGCGAGGATATCGTCGACTTCAACAGGATCAGACAGCAAAGTCTCACCCTTCCATGAGTAAAGTATGGACATGACGCGGGGCAATGCAATTTTCTCCGGGTCCCACCATTCCTGAAGGATTTTATCCCGGACATCAGAAACCAATAGCAACCCCAACCTAGGGGTAAATCCATACTGGTGAATAAAAGTATTGGCCCCCTTCACCGGTACCAAGGGCTCCGAAAACCCCATGCAATCCCCAACATGAGCCAGCATCTCCTCCACTCCCTCTCTGTCCATGTACTTCCCTTCTGCATCAGCCGAGGAGGAAAAAGAAGAGGAATAAGATTCAGTGCCAGAAGATGAAGAGGAAGACAGGCGCCAGCGCTTGTGTTCATGTGCATGTGCATGCCTCATCCCATGATGTTTAAGCAGCCTCTGTAACTCCTAACCTGGACAGGAAAAAAAACTCTTTAGCCTTCTACTTTCTCTTTCTGCACACCTCAGAAGAAGAGGAAGATGAAGAAGAAGAAGACAGGACCAGATGCCTGCTCTCAGCTGAATGGTTATCCATAGCATATCCTCAGAACACCGGTGAGTAAATGATGCCTCGTCTTCTCAATACGAATCCAAGGTATACAACCACATGTAACCAGCCGTTACTCCAAATAGAGGCCAGAAAACAAAACAACCAATAGGAAACAACACTTAATAAAATCCTATGGCAACTCCTCGCCAAGCACCAGAGCAATGCTGAGCGAACCCCAACACGAGCCGTAAAGCCGCTCGCATTGAAAGGAAATATCAGGGAGAAGAACAGCGTCAGGAGGAAACATTTTACATGATGGAGAGCTGCTGGCAGACTCACGCTCTACCCACCGAGCGATCAGAGTCCCCTACCCAAATCTCCTTACCTGCACCCGGGCCCGCTTCTCCAGGACCCGCCCCGGAAAACCTTGCGCTGGCCAGGCATCCAACTTCACCGGGTTCCAAGCCCCGCAGGGAACCCGGGAGTATCGCCACACCTGAGGAAGCTGAAGGCCCCGCCACACAGCCCCACCAGGGGGCCAGCAATCGTTGCTACCCAGTGGCCCGCGGCGGAAAAAAAAAAGCCGGAAAAATTCAACTGAGTGACATGGCTATGGGGGAGGAGTTATAGGAATAAAAAGAAATAAAAGAAGATCCTGTGTCGGAGGCAGGGGCCTCATGAGGTAAGTACTGGGACGAGGAAGAGTGGACGTGGAGTTAATGGCCTTCTGTCGGCTAGTCTACTGAATGCTCCTATTCTAAAATGGCCTCCTGCCACCCAGTCTACTGAATGCTCCCATTCTAAAATGGCCTCCTGCCAACCAGTCTACTGAATGCTCCTATTGCTGCCTATCAAGCACCTCCTATCTGCATAAATAGGATTAAGAGAAACCAAGTCCAAGGTTGACATCATTGGGCTTAAGCCCAGAGTTCCCTGTCCAAAATTGAAATCACTTATAGCCCAGCTGTGACGGTGAATAGTAATGTTGTGCCGATAATTTATCAATAATCATCATTACTCCTAGTCTCACTCTTCCTCGCCACAGTAGGCACCGCTTACTCGCTCCCATGACTACATAATACCACCTACCCCTCCCACAATCCTGAGTTACTTCCAAGCCATATCATGGGATCATCCACACATCGCTCTGGGGAGAAGAGCCAGTAATACTGTGACCAAAAAGATGTAGGATTTTTCAAGTGTCAAAAATAATAATTCACATAACATTGACATCACAGGAAAATACAAAACATACATTGTTGGCACCATTGACGCATGCTAAAATACACAACCCATCAAACAGCACAACATGGAAAGATGTTCAGATGTTTAAAATGTATAATTCGGAATGGTAAGTGTTGGCGCTCTCCGGCCCCTGCCGGAGATCCCGTGAGCCCCGCCCGTCCACAGACACACACACACACACACAGCTGCTTCAGGTTCGGGCTCCACGGTTGCACTGACGCGGCCGGGAACACCCGGTTTAATTATACCGCACGTGGCGGAGTGGAACGTCACTCCGCCACGTGCGTGCGCCCTTAAAGGGGAAGCGGCACACTCCTCCTTTTTCATAACAATGAAACACATGAACAAAAGATTACTAACTACCACACATAACGACACACTGCACCAACATGTCCCCGGAAACCCCTTTAATGACATCCACCCTGGTTCCCAGGTGAACGTCGGCCCCCCGAGCAGCCATGATACAACAGTTTACTTAGTCCATCACATAGGCAGTGAGACAGACAGGTTTCCCTCGCCCTGTCCTCAGGGAGTACCTCCTGCCAGTCTCTCGGATCAGAGTTCCTTCACCCGACCCCTACTGGGTCGGAGACCCCGACAGGAGTGCTGGGCCGCCTCCCTCATCCGGCACCTCCGCCATGTCCATATCCGCCGTCGCCTCTGCCCTGGACTAGCCCAGTTTTTTAAAAGAAGCTGGCGTTGCGGGTGACAGATGCCATTCCATCCGACGTAGTGACCATCAACCCCTTCACCGCCACCACATCCAAGGGCGCCGGCTTATACGTGAGAGAGAGCTTCCCTTGTGGGTGCCGGTTTCTCATCAGCACCTCATCACCAGTATCTGGGGTTTCAGACCCCTTCGGGTGTTCTCAAGTTCTTTCCGTACTTTTCTCTCCCCTTCCACCTGCTCATTGTCAATGACGGCGGGCTCACGCTCCCCCACTTCCGGCAGAACGTCCCTTGGGCACTGCTGAAACATGTCCTGCGCTGATGCCACCCCTGTGGATGTGTGTGGGGTGGTCCGGTATCCCCGCAGAAAGACATACAGCGCACTCTGTAGACATTCCCCTTGACCCTGAGCAATGCAGAACACCTTGTTTAACGCTCTCATTGTGCGCTCTGCCTCGCCATTTTCTCTGGGCCACAACGGGGTGACCTTCTGTTGGTGTATCCCGTACCCTCTCATCAGGTCCGAAAAGCTCTCGCCCTGAAAGGGTGAGTCGTTGTCTGAGCACACCACCCTGGGCAGCCCGTGGGTAGCAAAGACTTTCTCCAGTGCCACCACCACCTTCTCTAATGCCAGAGACTCTACGAATTCCACCTCTGGGTACCGGGACCACTCATCTACCACAACTAGGAAATGTGTGCCCCTGGTCGTGGATCCGAAGTCTGCGTCAACCTCCTCCCATGGTTTTGTTCCTCGGAGCATGGTTTCTGTGACCGGCTCCTTCAGTGCTGATGCCACCACCTGGCACCATACGCATGTTAGGGAGAATTCTCTGTTAAGGCTAATTTCCCAAACCTAGTGAGCCCCCCAGCAGCTTTGCTGGATTTTTTGCGGTTTATTTTTTTCTCCTGCTAAGAGTGAGACTCTTACTCCCACTCTTAGACATGATTTGAGGTGTTCCTTTGACTTTGAATGTGTTTTATGGGCTATGGGGTCTTTTACTCCATAGGGCTTCATGTGTTTTTGGTATGTGTGTTACACAGCACCCTCCGTGCAGTAACACAGGGGTGTCATAGTGACCCCCAAACATAGACTCCATACCCTGGGACTGAATACTGTCTCCCAGGGCATGTAAAGTCACCATTGGCTTTTCTAGTCCTAAATTGTGAACAGAACCAGTACCAACCATCATATTGTGGACGTACTGGTAGGGGCAATTCGATTGCCCCTGGGTCTGTTGTTCGAGGGGGCACTGTCCCGTCCCCCCGATCGAGTTTTGGCTAGTGGCAGTGGATACTACTTTTTATATTCGACCGCAAATATATTCCTATGGGGTTTTCCCATTGTTCGAGGCTACCACTTTTTAGCATAGCCTCAAATATACCGCTGGTTTATTAAATTAATATTAATTCACTGGTTGGGATTTCTTGCCAGAACTCGGTGCCAAAATTGCGTCTGTGTTCGCTTTTGTAACTCTAACCCAAGTTGAGCACTTTGTTCCACTTTTTGGCGGGCTTCTGCACAGAAGCCCTCCAAAGTGGTGCCACTCTGTCTGGGTCTACAGGATGTGTGGGAGGGGGGTTTAGGCACCCTGGACTGAGTTGCCTCGGCAACTCAAGTCGCACTCTTTTGTGATTGGCCCAGTGGTGAGCCGCCCGGCTCACCACTTAGCATGTTTGAGTGACAGCTAGGACTGATGAATGGGGGTTTTCTGCATAAAAGCAGGGCTTTGGGGACTGGAACTTCAGAAGTCGCCACAGGACCTAAAGAATCCAAAGAGGGAGAAGCTGAGCCGACCTGCAATGACGACACCACCGGTGGAGCCCTGCTGAACCGCCTCACCACTTCCCGACGACAGAAAAGATCTTCATCCCGGAGAGTCTTCTTCCTTTGAACTGGTGGGGATAACCAGTTCGCCCTCTTTTTCGCCTTCCTGGATCGTCTTGTGGTCGAATCACCCGTGCCAAGCACCCCGGCGGCCGGATAGCCACGCTTCACCACTACCACGAATAACAGGGTAGTACCTTTTAACTGAGAAACTCTGCGGCTGGTTTCTTCCCTGGCAGTGCAACAACCTCCAGCTTTCCTCCACGTCGAGATCTCCTCTTCCCCTGGACGAAGCACCGACTTGCACCTGCTGCCAGGAACAACTGCCCCCGCTGGAGCTTTCTCACCATTTCAGGTACTGTGTTCCGCCTGGTCCCCCTTGCAACAGACAGTTCAAGGTGTCCCGTAAATCCTTGACTCTCTATCCTGGGGTGACCTGGGACCTGTTAACTAACTTTTCTGAACTGATCCACCTCTTTTTTGAACTATCTGCAAAGACTCCTGAAAGTATAATTCAACTGTGTGATCTTGGACACATTCCGCATTGCTCTCTCCAAGAGTGGGCCTGGCCTATGAACTTTCTTGCTCTACAGTAGACTCTGCCTTCCATGCCTTGCTGTGGTTCTTTTAAAAGTGTTGGTATTGTGTGCTTTCCTAACTCTGCCTTTTCCCTCCCTTTTTAACTAACTTATTCGAGTGCCATTTTAGGTTAAGCGCTCACCTCTGTCTGCAAATAAGTGGTGTTTTAACTAAGACTTGTTCAATAAGTAATCAGGGATGTATATATATTGATAGTGTCTGTGTTTTGAACTTGCTTGCCATATTAGTGTTAGTGTATTTTTACAAGTGTGTTTTTAAATAAATAATTATATACTTTTATACCAAAGCTCTGGTCAGTGTTTGCTGTGCTACTGTATTTTGGTAACTAATGTGTATACTCTATATACTGCCTAACACTTCTTGAGAGAAGTCTGACTGCTCAGCCACAGCTGTCAGGTAAATCTGGGTGGTACAGACTGCTACCAATTGGGTTTACTGCCAACACCTTTAGTCTTAAGCCTTTTTCAGTGGTCCCTAAGGGAACTGCCCAGGTTTCTACCTAACAACGCATGACGCCACAAACTCTTCCACCCGCCTCTCCAGCTCCGGAGACCAGACTTTCTGACGGAGGCGGGCCTTTGTCTTCGGCACACCCTGATATCCTTTGTGTGCTAGCTCGATGATCTGCTGCACCTTTGCCTGTGGCACCACTATGCGGTCTCCTCGGAGTAGTAATTCGCCAGCTCCTCGCGCAGCCTCCACAGCTGTTCCAGGGTGACCTTGGCCTCTTGCGTTCTTGGGGCTAGCGAGTACATCACCGCCCTCCATGCGCCATGCTCCATTTGTCTGCTGATGAGGCCCGCTCTAGTTCCTCCACCAGCACGGAGTTGGGCGTCGCTCCCTCCACCACCAGCCAGATATGTTCGTCCGCTTCCTCCACACACCTTCAGGTCTTCCCCTTCACCCCAGGGATGCCTGGAGAGGTAGTCTGCAGCATTGTTGCTGCCCGGCCGGTACACCATTGACCCGCCGTATTCTAGGAGCACCAGCATCCAGCATTCTGTCCTCGCGGGTGGTTTGGAGGATGAACCTACCAAGATGGGCAACAGGGGCTTGTGGTCTGTGACCACCGTCATCAGCCTCCCCAACATGTACAGTCTGAAATGTTGGCAGCCCCATAAGACCGCCAGTGCCTCCCGCTCAATCTGTGAGTACCGTTGTTCGGTGTCTGATAGTGCTTTGCTGGCATACGCTAGTGGCCAGACCTCCAGATTAGCCTCCACCTGGGTAAGCACTGCTCCCAGGCCATAAGGGCTTGCGTCGACCACAATCTCCATCTGGAGGGCCGGATCAAAGAAGGCTATGGTGTCCTCGGCGGTGAGAGCCCCCTTGATGTCATCAAATGCTGCTTGTTCCAATGGCCCCCACTGCCAGGGCCCGCAGCGGCTCAGACCGGGAGGCCAAATTCCTGATGAACTGGCCCCAATACCTGACCATACCAAGAAGCTCTGCACCTCAGATACATTCTCGGGTGGCCAGACTTCCTGGATATCCCTCACCTTCTGGGGATCGGGCAACACCCCACCTTCCTTAAAGATGAACCCGAAGAACTCAATAGCAGTCTTAAGGAACTCGCACTTGTCGTGATGCAGGGTGAGACCCAGGGATCGGAGGCACTCAAACGTCTTTGCCAGCCTGGACAGATGCTCCACCTCGGTCTTGGCGAACACCAAAATATCGTCACTGATGTTGAACATGCCCTTGATATCAGCGAGGGCTCCTCTGATGATATTTTTGAATACCTCCGCGGCAGATGACACCCCAAAGCTGTGCCTCTTGTACCGGTACAAACCACGGTGGGTGGTAAAGGTGGTAATATATCTGGATTCTGGGTGGAGCGCTACCTGGTGGTATCTGGCTCACAGATCGAGTTTTGAGAAGAAGCGTGCACCCTGTAACTCTGTGATAATTTCATCAATGGTGGGCATCAGGTGCCTTTCCCGCTTCATCGCTTTATTGGGGAGATGCATGTCCACACATATCCTGAATGAGTCAGGCTGCTTTGGCTTTCGTGCTATCACAATAGGGGAGACCCACGGAGTAGGGCACTCCACCTTCTCAATGATGTCAAGTCCGACCAAATTGTCTAGCTCCTGATCCACCAATTCCTGCAGGTGCAATGGCACCCGCCGATGTTTCAATGCCACAGGTTGGATGGAGTCATCTATGTGCAATCTGACTGGGTTGCCAGTCATCTGCCCAATTCCTTCGAACGGAGCGGAGTGGACAGAGTGTTTCCTGTGTGGAGCAGTCTGTTATTCATTGCTATACTGGAGAGGAGGAGCCAGCTGTTATAATCCCTCAGCAAACCGAAGCGGAGCGGAGCGGAGTGGACAGAGTGTTTCCTGTGTGGAGCAGTCTGTTATTCATTGCTATACTGGAGAGGAGGAGCCAGCTGTTATAATCCCTCAGCAAACCGAAGCGGAGCGGAGCGGAGTGGACAGAGTGTTTCCTGTGTGGAGCAGTCTGTTATTCATTGCTATACTGGAGAGGAGGAGCCAGCTGTTATAATCTCTCAGCAAACCGAAGCGGAGCGGAGTGGACAGAGTGTTTCCTGTGTGGAGCAGTCTGTTATTCATTGCTATACTGGAGAGGAGGAGCCAGCTGTTATAATCCCTCAGCAAACCGAAGCGGAGCGGAGCGGAGTGGACAGAGTGTTTCCTGTGTGGAGCAGTCTGTTATTCATTGCTATACTGGAGAGGAGGAGCCAGCTGTTATAATCCCTCAGCAAACCGGAGCGGAGTGGACAGAGTGTTTCCCGTGTGGAGCAGTCTGTTATTCATTGCTATACTGGAGAGGAGGAGCCAGCTGTTATAATCCCTCAGCAAACCGAAGCGGAGCGGAGTGGACAGAGTGTTTCCTGTGTGGAGCAGTCTGTTATTCATTGCTATACTGGAGAGGAGGTGCCAGCTGTTATAATCCCTCAGCAAACCGAAGCGGAGCGGAGCGGAGTGGACAGAGTGTTTCCTGTGTGGAGCAGTCTGTTATTCATTGCTATACTGGAGAGGAGGAGCCAGCTGTTATAATCCCTCAGCAAACCGAAGCGGAGCGGAGCGGAGTGGACAGAGTGTTTCCTGTGTTCCCTGGTGGTCCGTGGAGGTCCGGAGAGGCTTGGAAACTCGCCAGTAGCAGGAAGAAGGAACGGGTAAGAGTAGCTGCGCGTGCGTGCCCTCCTCATAGTCCCCTCTTTTTCTTTCCAACCGCTCTGCCCTGCGCTATCTACGAGTGAGCCCCGAGTGAGCCCCGACAAAAAAAGACACGAAGTGTGCGAAGAGTGCCCCTCGGGCTGAAGGAGCGATTTAGAAGTCGCTAGGATGAGAACGGGGGACACGGCCCCCCCGAACACGCGAGCACACGCAAAAAGAGAGAGAGTAACGTTAAGTGTCCCGATGAAGGGCGCTCACACTACCCTAACAGCGATACATGGGAAGCCAGTAACCGATGGGAGAGAAGAAAGAGGAGGGAGTGCAGACGTCTCTCATGTAATGAGCTCAATCTCAACACACCATTGTGCTGACGCGTTGAGACCAAGAAACGAGAGGAAAGATGACTTATCCCTAACCCGAGAGGGCAACGTCTCTAACTTAGCCATTGAGGAGTCGAGCACTTCAAGCGATTGTGAAGGTGACGGTGAGGGGATAAGTGAGACAGAGTACCAAGATGGTGACGATGACTCCATGGAGGGGGTCACTGGTTGCCCAGAGGAGTGGACACATCGGAATGAGGGGCGAGAGAGAGATACAAAAGAACAGATTTCCCCCTCCCCCCCAACGCGCCAACGCAAATTGAAGAAATTACTGACACGATGAGAGCGGAAATAGTCGTGTCACAAACACAACTGGAAGAGGAAAGAATGACGGGGGTCGAGGCGAGACTGAAGATCTGTACCGCTATGATACACTCCGACTCTGCCACGACAACATCTAATGATGGAATTCCACGCACCAGGTCCATGAGGGAAAAATGCACAATAAGGACAGATAGAGAAAAGTCCATGAAGGCTATCTCGAACCCTACATACATGGTCGCTCAAACCAATAATAGTGCCCAGTCCGATAATGCTAAGGGGAGTGCGGACTTAACGAAACACGATTCACAAGCCAATAAACAGAAAAAAGAAATGAATGTAATAACTTGTGTGCCAGCAGAAGAGGCAGCAGCAGAAATGCTCGATCTAACAAACGTGACATCTCCATGGAGTACGAGAGGACAAAGTGTGTCCCTATTAGATTGCACGGATGGTCCCCACGATTCCCCGTCGAAACCAACACACACTGGCGCTTCTCTAAAGCTACTGGCATGGACAAGAGTGGCTACAATACACAACAAGGATCGCAAGGATCGCAAAGTCTTAAATTTACAAATCCAAAAGGAAAAAGATCAGGCGTTAAGAAACAACAAAAAAAGAACATCGGAGTCAAGCGTGGAAATGAGTATCGCTACGACAGAAGGAAACCCCTCAGAGACGCGGGCCCGCGACGTGAGATGGAATGAAAGATTCACAAAGGATAGAACTGCCGAGACACCACGTAGAAGGGATTCAGTGGAGCTCGCTGACCAAGTTTTGAGAGGTCTAGTAGAAATGAATTCCAATTTAGCGAAACGACGAAGGAATTCGGAAACACTCTCATGTAGAAGGACAACTCCACAAGCAGAGTGGCAAAGAACGAAGGAAAAGAGCCTACACGACGTGATGGCACTAGAAGCGAACACTCCCTCCTTCGAATTTAGAAACGAAGAGATTGTAGTATCTCAAAAAAGATGCAGAAGAAAACTAAGCTCTGACCTAGAACTTGAAGACGGACATAAAAGATTTAAAAGTAACACGAGACGGAGTTTGACACCAACACCAAAGAGAGTAAGGGAGCAAACACAGAGTCAGGCCTCATCTGAGCCTGAAGATGAAGTAGAGTCTTTTAATTCAAAAAAGAAGAGACAACAGTTTGAGGCAACTCCGAGGGCTCCGCAAAACTCTGACGAAGTCACAACACTTGTCGAGACGATAATTGGAAGGCTGAGCCCTGTCTTAATGTCCGCCACGACGATAGCGGTAGCTCCACTGCTGAAACTCTACGAAAACTTAAATGAGAACCTTCGCGACCAAACAACACTGGTCGCCCTGCTGAATTCGAAAATCGTAAAGCTCGAAATAGACTTGTTGGACATGACGGCACAAGTCGTGGAAACTAGAAGAGGCAACGACATATCTTTAACATACTTAAAAGAGCCCTTAAAAACAACAATAGAAGACAAAAGACTCTTAGCAGAAGTGACGAAACAAGCCCTGACTCTACTACAAAAAGATCGTGGATATAGAGCAGATACAAATGAGAACCGATCCCTAGCAAAAATCCAAATGAATCCAGAGTTAACGCATGCCACGATCACAAGTGACAGCGATGTTATACCTCTGACAAATGAGGAAACATTAAAATTAAAATCCGCGCCCATAAGACCAAAGAAGAACAAAAGTAATTGCGCTGTGACAGACTTGGAAATGTCAATTGTGATGAGAGATAGCGCAGAGAAATCAAAAAACACAAAGGACTCCTTGGATGGAGCAAGCGAAAGAATCGATATAGAGAAAAACAATAAGAAAAAGGATCCGTTCAAAGAGGGTAAAGATGGGGGCAAAGACATGAATGAAAATTCACTTAATACTCCAACAAAAAAAAAGAGGCCCCAAGAAACGGACCTAATTGAGATAATACAAACTGAAGATGAGGAAGAAGGGTGTCAGAGTGAAGTCTCAGATGACACAAGGACGAATTTGAAAGGAAAAGAAGCGAGACAGACGTTGGTAAATAAAAAAGTCAATGCCATAGTCGAAAAGAAGAACGATGTCGAATGGTTTGACATTTTCGAGCCTAGAAATACAAAAAAGAGCTCCAGTTCAAGCCTAAACAGTAAGTCTGTCATCCCAAAGCAGAGCAACCAGAAAATGAAATCTAAAAATCAGCGAGTGCAGAAGGTCAAAAATCAACGAAGCGCTGCAAACTTCTTCCGAAACATCAAAGCGCTATCCATTACCGTAAACAATACAGAGCCTATGGCCACGATCAACAAAAAAAGTAGCCCAGACTCCAGTGAGGCCAGTATAACAACGGCCACAGAAGAACTACCTAAAGATAAGTCCAGACAGACAGGGAAAACCAAAGATGAAAGAAAAACAAAAACACCAGTGACGATCGAGGAGGAAGTCGATATCGACGACAACCTACTAGATATGTCAACCTATAGTATACAGTCTGAAGGAGAAGATGATGAAGACCACGCCATTGAGACAACTGACGAGTGCGAATCGAAAATCCAGCAAGACAAAAGGAGAGGAGTACCAATCTTGACATGCAAGATTCCTACAGAACCTGAAAAAGAGGGAGCGACAGGGCAAGTAGGAAAAAGAGTCTTCCAATGGCCGGCGACCCCAAGGAAAGCAGACGTAACGTTAAAAAATAAAGAGCCCAAAGAAGGAAACGGCAAAAACTTCTGTACGTTGGAGGAGAAACGTTTAAGGAGCATACAACAACAAAAAAAAATTAACGTGACATGTAGACCACGTGGGGCATCACCTAATTCAACACTTAAAGACACGAAGCGCCAAACGAAGAGTGGGATACAACCAAATATAGTATCTTCTCCGAAAAATCAAAAAAAGGCAGACAAAGCAATCGAGCATAGCTGGAAATCGAAGAAAGATGAGAACTCCACACGATATAGAATACTAGTGGAAAAAATTGACCCCAAACAGAGTGACTCTGCTTTAAATAGATACTCGATACTGCAGATATTCCAAAAGATCCCGGTGTTAAGAACTTTAAAGAGTCCACAAATTGATAGGGTGGAAATTATAGCAGACTCAAACCAGAAATTTGTATTGCTTCATATTGCTGAGAGAAAAGTTGTTGAACGGATAATGACGGGTGAGAGACAATTGTTGAACGCAGGCTATCAAGTGTACGAGGTAGACAACGCACTCGGAGGAAATGACCGTGAAAATCACAACGAAAAAGGTGCCCAGCTGACAACCGAAAAAGCAACACAAATGAAAAGCCAACAGGAGAAAAGACTAATAAATGAAGCACAGGAAAACATAAATGAAGAAGACGAGGAAGGTGGCGGGACACGACTCTCGCTGGAGGAGACAAAGCAGAAAAAAATCAGTATAACAGTGGAGAACATCCAGGATCCAAAAAGGACACAGTGCAAAAAGATACTGAATACTGAAGAAGTGTCCCAATCATGGAGATGGATAGCAAAATCCTTAAATGAGGCCCCCATGAGCTAATGCCAAAAGGGAAAATTGGTAATAACCTCCTGGAACACGAGGGGGTTTAACCACCTACTGAACTCAACACCAGAGGACTTGAGGAAAGCCGACATTGTCTGTATGCAAGAAACATGGCTATCATGCATACCGTACATAGAAGGATATGAAATAGCTTTTGATCCGGCGATCTGCAATGGAAAAGGTCGCCTAATGTCAGGACAACTAACTCTAATCAAAAGGAAAAGGGGTCTGAGAATTAAGGAAATGTGGAATCTATCGTCCCATTTACAAAAAACCAGCATTGAATCAGTGTGTCCGACAAAAACTAACAATCAGACTATCTATGTTTTTAACGTATATTGGAATACAACAGCGAATTCGCATCTACAATTTGAGGATGACATCCTAGATGCAATCGACAACACACTAGAAGGCGACCCAAACGCACTACTAATATTATGTGGTGATCTTAATATGAAGCTGATTGAGACCTCGCAAGTTAAGGTACCTGTGAATCACAGAGAAAAAACAAACTGTGAACGTTGGCTTAACGAAATGTCCCTAAGAAATCTAGTAATGCTGAATGGAGCAATAAATGGTGACATTCCAGCTAAACCAACCTGGACACGAGGAATACAAAAGTCAATAATAGACTACATTTTTGTCTCTAATAAGATATTCCAAGAAATTGACTCCTTCGAAGTGGTCATGACTAACCACAGCGACCACAATATAGTAGCAGCCGAATGGAACAAGAACATCATAGAGAAGCGCAAGCAATGGAGACAAGATCCATCTGTAGTGCCTGGCCGCAACAGATTGCGCCTGAAACAACGCGATATTGTGACAATCACCAAATTATTAGGAAAATCTCAAGAACAGAATCGCCCGACGGCTATAGAATACCAACAATTCCTTGAAATTTATAAAGTCAAAAAGAGAACGTCGTCGTCGAGACCGGAACACAGAAACCATCAGTTTGACCCGGAAGTTGCACGAAGAAAAAGAGAATCAAGGAAACTAATAAGGAAAATCAGGGCCCTTCAGGCAACGGATACAATAACACAGATAAAAAAGATAAAAAAACGATATAACAACTGGTATAAACAGCGCAGAGCAATAGTAGAACAAAGAGATGCAGAGTCAATGTTGAAGGCGCTAAATCGTAAGAATACCAGAGGATTTTGGGACATTATCAATGATACACAGAACTCCGATAAGGCGCTACTATCAAGCATGGTGCAAGAAAAAGAGTGGGTAAGGCATTACACAAGGCTATTTCAAAAGAGAAAATCATTCGAGACATTAAATGAAGATACGAGACAGCCGTGGGAAATTGAGATGGAAAGAGATGAAATTAGAGCGACCATCAAAAGATGTAACGCTTCCCGAGCGGCGGGACCTGATGGCCTGTCAAATGCAGACCTAAAAGAAAACATTGAAGAATGGTCAAATTTTTGCTACACACTGTTCAAAGCAATAAAAAAGGAAGGGAGAATCCCTGAGACATGGAAAGCCGGGATTATAGTTCCAATTTACAAGAAGGGCGTTCGCACTGACCCCGCGAACTATCGGCCAATAGCCCTACTTGATGTAGTGGGAAAAGTGTTCGCATCGATGTTACTAGTCCAGCTGACCAAGTGGATCCAGCAAAACAAAGTATATGACGAACGCCAATCCGGCTTTGTCAAAGGTATAGGCTGTAGTATAAACTTGCTGATATTGAACCTGCTAAAAATCGATTCCATTAGATCAGGAAGAAAAATATACCTCGCCTTTATCGACATGGCGAATGCATTTGACGGTGTGGATAGAGAAATATTATGGGAAAAACTCAAAGTAAGAGGATGTAATGCGAGCCTCATCCATGCCATCAAAGAACTATACTCCGACACCTATATACAGGTGAGATTGGACCGTGAAGGAAACCTCACCAAACCCATACCAACTGAGAGGGGCGTGAAACAAGGGTGCCCGTTAGGAGCGACCCTGTTTAACTTCTACATATCGGAAGTTGGAACAGTATTCTCCTCTGTGGTCGCATTCCCGCCACTCATAAATGGAGTCCCAATAAACCACATCATGTATGCGGATGACATGGTAATCATAGACCAGACTCCCATAGGTCCCCAACGAAAACTTACAGCTCTAAGAACCTTTGTTGAAGCATTAGGCCTTGAGATCAATGTGGCTAAATCGGAGATCCTAGTACTAGAAAACCAAAGGGGAAGATGTCCAAATAAAAAAAAATCAACATGGTACATAGGAACAAATAAATTAAACAAAGTACCGCATACAAAATACTTGGGGACAACAATCAACTCGAGTATAAATGACACCCCAACGACAAAAAAACTTTTAAATAGCTGTAAATTATTAACAGCACAAGGCACCATTTTACAGCAAAAATATGGCAAATTTTCTTATGAAGCGGTAAGAAGATTCTACCAAATAAAAGTATGCCCAATTCTCACTTACGGTGCCGAGAATATGTTTGGGTGTGACTACAAAATATGGGCCTGTTGCGAAAGCATCTTCTGGAAAAGGATTCTACAGATCCCACTAAGTACACCCACAGCATGTGTACTATTTGAGATGGGTCTTCCTACTCTGAACGCGAGAATCACCTGGAACAAACTGGCGCTATTTAGGAAAACCCATGAAGTAGCAAACTTACCCCCCGTCAAATTCTTGACTGATGATAAAAGACAAAGAAAATCAGCATTATGGGAGTGGAAACAACAATGTAAAGAAACCTTAGCGCAGTTGGGTTCAGATGAAGACACCTTATGGCAGAATCCAGAGCTAGTAAAACGAAAACTACTAGACTGGGACTGGATAGAAACCAACGAAAAAAGATCTTCGCATAAATGCATGCGGAACACTCCACCTGAAGCAAAAAGACGTAACACACTAGCGAAATACCTAACGTTATCACCATGTAAACGACTACGAAGACTATACCTGAAATTTCGCTTAAACATCTATGAAACGAAAGAGATTTTAATCCATCGAAGGAAGATCGCGGCAAGAAACTCGAAATGCAGGTTATGCGCAGAGGAAGATGAAAATCTAAAACACCTGGTCCTGCACTGTCCTGAACTCAAAGTTCAACAAGAAAAATGCTTAAAGAAAGAGAGATGTCGAGTCTTGTCGTATGGTCTGGAAGAATGGTGGACGCACCTCCACATCGGCGAAAGCAAATCCCTACTGATCGCAATAACGCGATTCCTCGACCAAATGCAAATTCGGTTAGAGGAGACTTCTCCATACGATGAGGATAAGACACTCACAAATGAATGATCAGGCGAAAAGTGGAGACAAGGATTAAGAATGTCATCCATTTCGTTCACACAGTTGCGAAAATTAGAAGGCACGAAGAGCATTGAACTAAAAGAGAACTAGAAAAATCGCCTGAGCAAAGTTACACTAAAGTTCAGGCGTGACAATCCAAGGAAAAAATTGTTTTACAGTCATAACGCTCTCTGTTGCTCTTAGATGCAAATGATACATTTTAAAAAAAGTGTTTTGTTCGTGTGTAAGATGTAAGTGTTTAAAAAAAAAAAGTTTTCAAAAAGTTTGTAAAAACTGAATGAAAAAAAATTTTAAAAAAAAAAAAAAAATTCCTTCGAACTGACCTGAGTGTTTGTCCAACAACATCTGGATATCCTCCACATACACCGAGTATGCAAAGGTGACGATCCCCAGGGCCTCCGCCGCCGCGCAGCTGAGTAGAGTGTTGCTGCTGATGGATGTGACATAGAATCTTGCTAGAATCTTTGATCCCCCATTCTTCACATCTGCGACGAAGGCACCATCGAGTGGGATTGGTTGCGCCCCACCAAAGGTAAAAATGCAAGCCTTGGGCGTAGAGAGGCGGGGCAGAGACTCCATGGCATCATAATGTTCTCTGCCCATGACATTGACAGAGGTGCCAGTGTCCACAAGCACAAGAACTGATGCTTCATTGACCTGCACATGGCATCTGGGTTGTCCCCTGGACTTCGGACGCAAGACATTGTCACGCCGCCCGCATTGGGGTCCACTTACGTGAAGCGGCGCGCCCCATCCTGGAGGATGTACCCGCGCTTTCGCTTGGGGTCTCCAGGGTTGTCTTGGTCCTCGGGCGCTTCCGGGTTCCCTGGGCATGCTGGTCTGCGCATGCGCGGGCGGCCGTTTCACGTTCTCCGCGCATGCGCACTGCACGGGGCACTCGGTTTGGACAGCCTTGCGGTCCACGTCTCTCTCCAGGCTAGCCAACGCCTGGGAGACAGCACGGCTTGCGTTCCAAACCTCCCAGGTTTTGGTAGCCCTATTTAAGGAGCCCGGCCATTCATTCAAACCGCGTCTCAACGCGGTTTGAATTGGATCGTGTTTTCTCGCCGGTTCCTTGTGCCTTTCTTACCTGTTACCTGATTCCCGTCCTTTCTTGTTCCTGGTACCCTGCTGGTACTTCCCGTGGTTCTGTTGTCCTGTCCTCTCCTTGTCCTGGCTGGGGCTCCCTATTCCTTCCTTCTAGTTGGGTGGTTCCCTTCTGTTCCTTTTAGTTGGCTCTTGCCCCTTGTACCTTGTCTGCCTGCCCGCTCTGCCTCCCTCTGCCTTGGTGCCTTCCTTGTGAGCCGACTCTACCTTCCTCTGCCGGATCCAGCCTCCTACGAACTTCCTCTGTGACCTGATCCTTGGGACTTCCACCTTCCGGATCCAGTCCTCCTTGGGCCTCAGTATCGTCATCTGGAAAGGCTCCCCCTGTCAGTGCTTGCACTGTCCTGACGCCACGCTAATCAGGGGAGAGCGCACCCGTGGCGTTGGGAGCTGGTTCACCTCCAACCCGGTTCCACTCGGGCGGGAGCTGGGCTGGCTTCCTGCATCACCAACTACATCTCCGCAGGACTCCTGACAGTCTGGCATCATCTTCCAGGTCTTCAACTGGACGAACAAGTACGCAACGTCCTCGTGACGCAGTCTATAACAGATTGAGACGCCTGCCTTCGGATACTTCGGACTCTGAGATGGAAGAGGACCCAGGTCTTCGTAATGAATTACAAGCTCTTCGTGCTGAGATGACTGCACTCCGTCAGGAGAATGTGACATTACGTCAAATGGTGACACAAAACATTGGGGAAATTCCACAGTCTGAAAACACCATGGCTCACACCGCACCCATCAAATTCGATGGAGATCCCAGGCGTGTGGGTGAATTCTGCAACCATTGTCGGATACATTTCCTCTACCGATCGACTCATTTCAATAATGATAAAGCCAAGATCGGCTACATATTGGGCAACTTATCTGGGAACGCTCTTGCTTGGGCTACACCCCTGGTTGTTACTAATTGCCCCATTCTTAGCGATTTCTTGGCCTTTGAGAAAGCGTTCTTGGAAGTTTTCCAGTCTCCTAATCTGGCCTCCACAGCACAGAATCAACTGATGGATATTCAACAGGCAAATACCGATATAATAACTTATATCAGCCGTTTCCGTCAACTGGCGACTGATTCCCTATGGCCAGAGATAACACAGAAGACCTTGTTTCGCCGGGGATTAAGAGAGGAATACAAGGATGAGTTGTTGCACATTCCTGAACCCGAAGATCTTCAGAAACTTATAGAACAAGTTTTGAGGATAGACCAGAGATTGGCCGAGAGAAAGGTAGAGAGACGTCGGTTTGAGAAGGTGTACCCCAGGCCCTCAACCCTACCTACTGGAATGCCAGTACCTTCGGATTTCTCTACTGAGCCAATGCAATTGGGTGCAGTAAGAGGTCCCTTATCAGAAGAAGAGAAGAAGCGCAGGAGAAGTCTGCGATTGTGTCTATACTGTGGAGCTGCAGGTCACTATCTGGGTACCTGTCCTTTGCGTCCTATCAAGAAAGGGGGAAACTAGGAGACCTGTCGTCTACTGGAAAGGCTAAGGCAGGTCCTTCTTTGCTACAAGACCTTTCTTGTGCCAGTACGGCGTTTCCACCAATGCAGCCAGCCGTCTTGATGATTTTGAAAATCAGTCTAAAGTGGCAGGATAAAACAGTTGATGTCCATGGCTTGTTGGATTGTGGGGCTTCCGGTAACTATATTGATGAGGAATTCGCCATTGTAATATCCATACTAATAGGAAGGAGAGCACGAGAAGCACGAGAAGCACGAGAAGCCAGCATGAGAGGCCGGGAGCGTGCCAGCGAGATTACGTAGGGAAATGGAATGTTTAATACTGGTTGAAGATCAACGGCTGTCAGCCCGGGCTGAAGGATGTACAATCTCCCTCCTCCCTAATGTTCATATCTACTTATTATTATAATTAAATGTCACGTTAACTTACTCCGTAGTCTTTTACTGTTTATCCGCCGGACACTTCAAATGGCGACGAGGATTCTGTTTTACACCATCCAGCTGACATAACAGGCCGCTCCGCTCAGGCCCGAGCGTTGCAGCGGCCCGAATTGTCTAACGGTAACGTGTTAATATTGTTACATATACGGAGTAGCTTTATGTTGCGTTGGGTTGCAGTGACTCCACCTGAGCTCTGTGAAATCCTTTTCAATTATGTCCATTTACTTCCTTGATTTCCACATGCATGCGTGTTGAATGCCTTACTCTTAAAAGGACATACACACCATTTTGTCTGCATAAACCAAACAACGTTGAGAAAGGAAGGTGCTGCAGGCGTTTCGGACTTGTCATATGTGTGTTGCTCACCTTATTCAGGAACTGTGGTTATTGTTAAGGAAACAGTACTGTTTTCCCAAGTAAATTGGATGTCAAAGCATTTAAAAACAATATTAATATATGGAGCGATCTAAATGAACATTTGAGGACTATTTAGTCAAACGATCAGTGTACTATTTTATATTCGCTGAGGAGTCTCATCCTGCATTTATTTAGTATAGCTCCAGCACTCCGGTGGGCATCATATTAAACCACTTTAACTATTGGTGGATTAAATATCATATACAGTGGGCAGCGATGGCATTTAGTAGTGTGCCTCCTCCAACATTGTTTATGCCTGATACAGATGAACCCATCATTCCTTGGAAAAGATGGATACGATCCTTTGAACATTATGCAGGTGTAGTGTGTGGACCAAATTGCAGTGCTGACAAGAGAAAATCATTATTGTTGCACTGTTTAGGACCTGCTGGTCAGGAAAAATATGAATCCTTACCAGAACTTACTGCTGATGAAGATGTAAATATTAATGAGTATGAACGCACAGTAAAGAAAATAAACAAACACTATGAAAAAAAAGTGAGTATTATTCTAGAGAGGTACAAGTTTGGCAAAAGAACACAGGAGGAGGGAGAAAGTGTTGAAAAATATGTGACTGCTTTACGTAAACTTGCCAAAACCTGTAACTTCAATGAACAATTAGATGAAAGGCTAAGAGACCAATTCATGTTGGAATGCAGAAGTACTAAAGTAAGAGAGAAGCTATGGTCGGAAAATGATCCTTCATTAGATGTTGTGATTAGGGTAGCAAAAGAAGTAGAGCACACTGAGGAATGTGTGAAAGAACTGGAGAACAAGATGAAATCTGTCAAATTAGAAGCAAGCAATCTGAAAATTGCTAAATTAACATGTGAGAATGCCGATGAAAAAGAATCCATAGCTATGGTGACCAACTCCAGAATAAAGAAGAAAGAGTACAATAAGTCACATCAATCATCACTGGACAGAGGGAAGCACAAACTCAATCAAAAAAACATTCCAAGCAACTATGGCAGGAAGGAAAATTCCAATATCAACTCAAGGAAGAAACATCAAGGCAGATGTTACAGATGCGACAGTGCTAATCATTGGGCAGACGATCCCGAATGCCCAGCATTGAAGATCATATGTAGTAGTTGCAAAGGAAAGGGACATTATTCCAAGTGTTGCAGATTTCGCAGCATGTCTACCAACTGGATTGGTGGGAATTCAAGTAGTGACCACAGTGATCAAGATGAAGGTGAAGAATGTGTCTTTGTGGTCATGGATGATGAAGATGAAAAAGTATTAGACAGTCCCAAGGCTAAAGTTCCTCTTGATGGTGTTGAAATTGACATGATGATTGATACAGGAGCGAAGTATACATTAGTACCACAACAGCTATGGGATAAAAAAGGCATGAATATCTACATGAGACAGATATTAAACCCAGGGCATATGGTGGTGTAAAAATAGATACCATAGGATGGTTTTGGGGAAATTTGAAATTTAAAGGAAGAAGAGCCAATGGAAAGATCTACATCACAGACTCAGGTCAAACTCCCCTATTAAGCTGGACACATCAAAGCAAATTAAAAGTGAAAATTGATTCCATTGCTGAAGAATCTGTGTTTGTTGTTCAGGATGAAATGAGTAAACGGAAAAATAGTCCTGAAGTGAAGAATTACACTTCTCAAGATGTCATGACAAAAGTGTTTCGTGAAGGGATCGGATGTCTTCAGGGATATGTGCATGAGATAAAACTTAAATCCAATCATACACCTGTTGTACAGAAATTAAGGAACATTCCTATATCCATGAGAGGTGAAGTCAGGAGAGAGATTAAACTCATGGAAAGTCAATGCATAATCGAAAGCATAAACGCTAGTGAATGGGTGTCACCATTGGTAGTTCTCAGGAAGAAATCAGGAAAATTACGAATTTGCATTGATTTGAGAGAACTCAATAAATGTATCATACCAGATAGGCATCCCCTGCCTAATATTCAAGAGCTTATATCTACCATTGGACCTTCAAGTCATTTCTCCACTCTTGATCTTACGTCAGCTTACCATCAAGTCAAGTTACACGAGAAATCGAAACATCTTACGGCATTTATTACACCGGATGGATTATACCAATTTAGGAGGATGCCGTTCGGTCTTGTGTCAGCAGCATCCGTCTTTCAGAAGATTATGCATAAGCTATTTGAAAGAGTGCCAGGAGTGATATGTTTCCAAGATGATATTTTGATTTATGCAAATAGTAAAAAACTTCATGATGAAAGATTGAAATATGTGTATGGTAAACTTTGTGGAGCAGGAATGACATTAAGCAAAGAGAAATGCAAAATTGACCGTGCTGAAATTGAATATTTAGGGCATAAGATATCAGCCGAAGGAATATCTCCAAAAGAACAATTGGTCAATGCAATAAAGAATATGCCCAGACCAAGTAATAAAGAAGAAGTACGTACATTTTTAGGTATGGCAGAATACTACTCTAAGTTTGTTCGTGATTTTGCTATACATACTGTTCCTTTACGTGAAGCCAATAAGAAGAAAAATTTTAATTGGAACAACGAATGTGAGGAAGAATTTGAATTTGTCAAAAATGCAATTGATAAGGCTCCAGCGTTAAAAAATTTCATTAGTGATAAGAAAGTCATAATTACCACAGATGCCAGCAACGTTGGATTAGGAGCTGTCGTCACTCAGGAACATGAAGGGCGAGAGATGGTAATCGCATTCGCTTCAAGAATTCTTAAGGGTGCTGAAAAATCGTATGCAGCAATAGAAAAGGAAGCTTTGGCAATTAAGTGGTCGGCAGAAAAGTTCAGAAGCTTTATTTGGGGTCGTGAAGTGGAGTTCCGGACTGACCACAAACCATTGGTTCATGTTATTATGTCCAAAGGATTGGACAAAGTATCCAACAGGATTAGAAGATGGGTGATACTCCTTCAGGAATATAATTGTAATGTAAGATATGTACCAGGTACAAAAAACATTACAGCCGATTGCTTGTCACATTTGACTAATATATCAGAAACTACAGATGAGGATGACGATACTGAAAATGTTCTTAATATTGAGTCCACTTCTATTTCAAGGACGGAATGGAGTGATGCCATAAAGAGTGACAGTGATATGGACAATCTTAAAGGATTGATATGCAGTCAAACTCCATGGAACAAAGCGTTGTTTGAGAAAGCCAATCTCTCAGAATATTGGCCTATTGCTGATGAATTACATATACATAGAGACATAGTTATGAGAGGAGACAAGATAATCCCGCCTACCAGCCTGAGAAGAAGAGTCATGGAATTAGGTCATGAGGGCCACCAAGGGATGGTGAAAACCAAACAACGCATAAGAAATGACTACTGGTGGCCAGGTTGTGACCTGCAAATTGAGAGACATATTAGGGATTGTATCCTTTGCAACAATAATGATATTATATCATTATAAGGTTGTGTGGGAGTAAAACAAACGATGGTTGTAACTGAAATACCGGATAAGGCATGGAAGGATGTGGGAATGGATGTGTTAGGCCCAGTGTGCAGTGCTGGTGTACAAAAATACTGTCTAGTAGTAATTGACCTTCTCACCAGGTGGGTTGAAGTACTTATTGCACCCAAAATCACAAGTAATAAAGTGATCAAATTCTTATCTGAAATATGTGAGAGGGAAGGTTACCCGAGTAGCATTATGACAGATAATGGTACTCAATTTAGGTCTAAAGATATGAAGGAATTTTGCAAAAAATATTCCATATTACATAAAAGGAGTGCCATTTACCATCCTCAAACAAATGGTACTGTGGAGCGCTTTAACAAAGTGTTGAAACAGACCATTAGATTGGCATGGTCTAACGGTATGGATTGGGAAAGAGCAGTTAAAGAGAGAATTATTGCACATCGATTCACACCCCATTCGACTACGGGTCTTTCCCCGTTTGAGTTAAGTAGGGGTAGAAAGGCGCACACCAAATTAGCGCCTATGTGGTTAGGCAATGAGAACAATAGAGTCAACAAAGACTTTGGGTTGGTGTGTGAAAATATAAGAAATACGCAAATGAGAAACAAAAATGTTTATGATGAGAAAAGACCCATGGGCAAGTATGATGAAAGTACTGTGGTAGGAAAAATGGTAAGAATTAATTTACCCCCTGTGCTCAGAGAGGGTCCCTGTAAATGGTCTAAGCCCATCAGAGTGTTGGAAGCATGCAAACACTCTGTCAGAACTGAGGATGGCAGAATCTGGAATGTGGAAAGAGTATGGATATGTGGTGACAACAAACATTCTGATGGGGGCAGAAGTAGTATAATGATGAAGCAAAAGGAGGGAAGGAAGGTAGATCAAAGAGAAGTAGAGAATAAGAAAGATCGGAATGTTGTATGTGAGATGAAGAATGTGCAAGAGATGAGATCCAACAAGTCTGAAGTAATTTCCTTGCCCAGTCGCATCAGCGAGATGTCCCGCAAGTCCAGAAGTGGGAGAACAATTCGCAAGCCCAGAAGGATGGAGGACTTTGTGTGATGTTGTATATAGGCTAGTGTCGACACCTTTGGTGTTTCATATTATTGTATATAAAGGAAGGGAGATGTGTAATATCCATACTACTAGGAAGGAGAGCACGAGAAGCACGAGAAGCCAGCATGAGAGGCCGGGAGCGTGCCAGCGAGATTACGTAGGGAAATGGAATGTTTAATACTGGTTGAAGATCAACGGCTGTCAGCCCGGGCTGAAGGATGTACAATCTCCCTCCTCCCTAATGTTCATATCTAATTATTATTATAATTAAGTGTCACGTTAACTTACTCCGTAGTCTTTTACTGTTTATCTGCCGGACACCTCAGCCAATACCATTGCTTACCAGAAGAAAGGCGATACCAATGGAGGTCATTGATGGTACGCCTTTATCTTCCGGACCCATACGGTTGCATACAGTTGGCATGCTATTGCGAATCGAGGGTCATGAGGTGAGAATTGCTCTCGATGTCATCAAGTCACCTTCATATCAAGTGGTGTTGGGATTACCTTGGCTTCTGCGACACAATCCCTCGATCAATTGGGAGTCCCGAATTCTAGTGTTTACCTCTGCTCTTTGCCTTCAAGAATGTTGTGGTTCAGGCCCGTCACTGAAGTCACCAACCTCAACACCTCTTACTTCTGGTAAGAACCCATCTGGTTTGTGTTCCTTGTCCCAGATTCCACATGCTTATGCTGACCTGAGGACCGTGTTTTCTGAGCCTGGAGACATACCCCTTCCACCTCACAGATCCTTTGATTGTTCCATTGACCTGATCCCGGGTGCGGTGATCCCTCATGGGAAGGTTTATTCATTGACTCAGACCGAAAGACTGGTACTTCGGAACTACTTGGACGATTGTGTCAAGAAGGGATACATCGTACCTTCCAAATCCCCCGCGGGATTCCCGCTGTTTTTTGTGAAGAAAAAGGAGGGTACCCTACGACCATGTATCGATTATCGTCAACTGAATGACATCACCCTTAAAGACAGGTACCCGTTACCTTTGATTCGGAACATCATGGAGTCGTTACGGTCAGCCAGAGTATTCACCAAACTAGACCTTCGCGGAGCTTACCATCTGGTCAGAATCAATGAGGGTGACGAGTGGAAGATGGCCTTTAAGACTCCATTTGGGCATTACGAATACAGGGTAATGCCCTTCGGGTTGTGTAATGCCCCGGCCGTCTTCCAGCGGTTTATGGATCACATCTTCAGCGACTTGATTGGCATCTCGGTCTGGGTTTATCTGGATGATATCCTGGTCTTCTCGGACAGTCTGGAGAAACATGTTTTCCATGTACGTGAGGTTCTTCTACGTCTATCACAGAATCAATTGTTCGCCAAATCTGAAAAATGTTCATTTCATCGGAACAAGATGGAGTTTCTGGGATATGTTATCAGCGAGGATGGAATCCACATGGATTCTGATAAGGTACAAGCAATCCGAGATTGGAAACAACCTCACGACTTGAAGTCCCTCCAAAGATTCATGGGATTCGCCAATTTTTATCGGCGCTTCATTCCTCAATTTTCTCGTGTCACGGCCCCGTTGACACGTTTGACCAGTGTCAAGATTCCGTTCCTTTGGGATTCAGAGGCGTCAGCAGCCTTTAACTGTTTGAAGACGGCATTCAGTACAGCTCCTGTTTTACGTCATCCCAACGATGAGATGCCCTACATCGTTGAGGCTGATGCTTCCAACTTCGCTGTTGGTGCTGTTCTCTTACAGAAGCATCCTATATCTGACGAAGAACACCCGGTGGCCTATTTCTCAGGAAAGCTCGCTCCTAGTGAACAGAACTACGCAGTCATTGAGAAGGAGCTCCTGGCCATCAAGACTGCGTTTGAGGAGTAGAGGCACCATGTGCTGGGTGGTCGTTTTCCTGTAGAGGTCCGTACTGACCATTGCAACTTGCAGTTCTTACGATCCTTGCAGTGTTGCACCGCTCGACAGGCCAGGTGGGCCTTTTTCTTTTCTCACTACGACTTCAACATTTCTTACATCCCCAGCTCTCAGAACCTGAAGGCTGATGCCTTATCTCGCTCTCTGGAGAAGGAAGAGAAGGATTGCAGTTCGAACGCTCCATTGATTTCTCCTAAGCATTTTCTTTTAACGATTTCTCCTCATCTGCAGAGAATAGTACAAGAAACACTGGTTGATCCAGATCGAGCCGACATTCTGAAGCGACCACAAATCACTGAACGCAATGGTCTTCTGTTCTTTTTGAAACGGCTGTACATACCGACGTGTTCACTTCGGTTAGACATCCTTCAGGGGTTTCACGATTCGCAAGTCGGTGGTCATCGTGGCATCAAGGCTACTCAGGAGCTGGTTTCTAGACAATTCTGGTGGCAGGGTTGGGCCAAGGAGGTCAAGAGTTATGTGGAGGGTTGTCCAATCTGCGCTCAGACCAAGACGCCTAGGAGAAGACCTTTGGGACTACTTCAGCCTACCGAAACACCGCCCTACCCATGGCACACCATCGCCACTGACTTTATTGTCGAGCTCCCGCCTTCTGAGGGCTACACTTGCATTATGGTGGTAGTGGATTGTTTCACGAAGTATGCACACTTTATACCTTTTTTAAAGATGCCTACCTCCTCTCAGATGGCTCTGGCATTTCTACACAACATCTACCGACTGCATGGATTACCGGAGAAGATCATCTCAGATCGTGGCTCGCAGTTTCTCTCCTCATCTTGGCATCAATTGTGCAATAACCTTGGTATCCGCAGAGCTTTGAGTTGTGGCTATCACCCACACACTAATGGACAGGCGGAGAGAACTAACCAAACTCTTGAGCAGTACCTACGCTGTTATGCCAATGCAACTCAATCCAACTGGGTGAAGAATCTCGATTTGGCTGAGGTGTCCTATAACAACGCAACGCATACTGCTACTGGTGTCAGCCCTTTCTTTTGCTCTACCGGGCTACATCCCAAGCTGGTTCCTTTTAGTCCAGTACTGCCCAGCGCTGTTCCATCTGCGGATCAATTGGTCCTCGACATCCAGAGGCAACACGACCTGGCCCGGGGTACCCTGGTCGAGGCACGGGAGCGCATGAAAAAGCAGGCAGATAAGGGTCGGTCCACTGAGCCGGATTTCCGGGTGGGCAATTTGGTTTGGTTGTCCTCCAAGAACCTGCCAGTGTGAAAACTGCCCACCAAATTGGCACCCCGATTCTATGGGCCTTCCAGGATTGGTAAACGTTTGTCCTCAGTTGCTTTTCGGCTGGTGTTACCCCAATCCTGGCGAGTGCATCCTGTGTTTCATGTCTCCCGTTTGAAACCCTTTGTGAAGGATATCTTCCAGTCCTCCGCCATCCTCCATTCAAGTACGGGGGGTCCCTGAATTTGAAGTGCAGGAGATATGTGTCACAACCTAGGTATGGTATCCCAGTTGCCGCAGATACTACTCTCCCAGTTCCGGAAAAGTAGCCTTCTGTCTTCGAACACGAAGTCTCTAACGTGATATGCCAAAGACTTCCCTCCCAAGAGCTCAGCCTACAATGAATCTATTCCACCTGTCAGGCTGAGGGCTTGAGTGAAAAGGCAGGAGCAGACTCAGCAGAGCTAAAGGAGGGAAGAACAGAGCAGACGTTCAGAATGCAGCCAGGTATTGCCGAATCAACAGCAAACAACACCCCCCAAGTACCCACTCTTACCTGTTCCGTAGCAAAATGTACCAGTAACCTACTAGTAATGGACACAAAGGGGGATTCTTATATCAACGGTGAAGGAGGAGTACACCAGTGTCTCAGGACTTCAGTGCTGCAAAGCGTCCCAAGAAGATAGCCACAGGGTTCCAAAATAGAGTCAGCCAAGCGTTCCAAATCAAAATCCACAGTGTTCCGAAATAGACTCAGCAAAGCGTCCCAAAGAATATCCTAAAGTGATCCAAATCAAATTCAGCAAAGCGTCCCAAAATGTCCAAAGCAATCCAATTGTAGATTCAGCAAAGCGTCCAAATTAAACAGTGTCAAAAAAGAAAGAATTAAAGTAAACAAAATGAAGGGCAAAGAAAATAAGCGTTACTTCACGCTAGTTCCTTTATTTTCGTGTTCGAGTAGATTAAGCGTCACAGCCAAAGGACTTTAGCAAGTGGAGGTCGAGATGCAAGCCGAGTTCAAGGATTCCGGGGAAATCAGTCGAAGAGGGGAGGGCGTTGGAAAACGGAAGAGAAGGCAGGGGCGAAGGTTTGGAGTTAGCACAGGATTCAGGATTAAACAGGAGTCAGGAAACAACGCTCGAAACTAACACAGTTTAGGAGCGCTGGGCACTCGAACAGACAGTACTAAATACGGTCTTCAGAAGACACGGCAACGTGGTGCGTGCGTGTCAGGTGACCAACGTAGCAGGAAGATGGGAATTGTAGTTTTTTAACGGGTTCTGTGTGTTGAAGAGCGCTCATATAAATGCCATGGCAATTTCCAACAAGAACGGGATGTGACAGTACCCCTCCACAAAGGGCGATTACTCCTGTGCCCACGCAAGCGATGTAACCAGAAAGCACGCAACAAACGGGGTGCACTCAGATTAGAGGCTGGCTCCCAGGACCTGTCCTCTGGGCCATACCCCACCCAGTCAACCAAATAGGACCGAACCCCACGACAGAGGCGGGTGTCCAGAATGGAACGCACCTCGTATTCCTCCTCACCACGGACGGTAAGTGGGGCCGGGATGGGAGGCAATCGGGTGCCAGGTACAAATGGCCGAAGCAAGGAAACATGAAAGATCGGGTGCACTCTCCAATGTGCTGGGATGTCCAGACGAACAGCAACGGGGTTGAGACACCGCAGGATCGTGTAAGGACCCACAAAACATGGTAAAAGCTTCCGTTTACCCCGAATGGCCAGGTGCTTTGTTGAGAGCCATACACGGTCCCCACAGGAATAAGGAGGAGCCGGAGCACGCTGCTTGTCCGCCTGTATCTTGGTGCGATGTTGTGCAGCTTGTAGATGTGCCAATACAGATTTACGGATGGCAACCAATGAATCCCTAACTGCATTGACTGCAGGAACTTGCCGTAGGGAAGGCAAAACAGGTGGAAGGGTCCTTGGATGCAACCCATATAATGCATAGAACGGAGAACAGCCAACCGATGAGTGCAGGGAGTTGTTATAGGCAAATTCCGCGGCACCTAAAACCGACAGCCAATTTGATTGATGCTGTAGACACAGACATCGAAGATACTGTTCCATGGTATCATTGGTACGTTCAGTCTGGCCGTCCGTTTGGGGGTGGTAGGCCGAGGACAAGCGGGCATCAACACCCAATAAGGAAGTGAGAACGCGCCAAAAGCGCGAGGTAAACTGAGACCCCCGGTCGGAAATTAGAATCGTAGGTAGACCAAAAAAGCGTACCACATGGTCAAAGAATAAGTTAGCTAATGTGGGAGCAGTTGGTATTCCCGAACATGGTACGAACCGAGCCATCTTGGTAAAGAAGTCCACTACCACAAGAATTGTGGACATACCCCCGATACAGGGGAGTTCTACCACAAAATCCGGGGTCACCGTGTGCCATGGGTGCGGTGGTAAAGGCATACACATTAGAAGACCAACAGGTTTACCAGGTGGTCTTTTGCATTGTGTACAAACGGCACACCTACGGACGTATTGTTCGGTATCTTTCTTCATTCCAGGCCACCAGCACCAACGGTGCAAAAGATCGTAGGTTTTTGCCTGGCCAGGATGGGCTGCTAACGGGAGGTCATGGGACCATTCAAGGGCCTTCCGTCTGGTTTGGTTGTCAGGTAGGTATAGCAGACCTTTAACGTAAGGAAGTCCGGAGATCAGTTCAGCGTCCATTTCCTTCAGGACAGAAACATGATCCTTGGCCCATCTTCGTAAACTGACTACAATTGAGGGAGAGACCGAACAAACACATATAACAGCCCCTGATGGTAATACCGGGGTGGAATGTTTGACAGTTTCCGTGTCAGTACCAATGCGGGATAGGGCATCTGCCTTTCCATGTAATGGACCAGGGCGATATGTCACCGTGAAATCAAACATGGTAAAAAACAAATGCCAACGTATCTGTCTGGCGTTGGTGCATTTCACGTGCGACAAGGCCTGAAGGTTTCGATGATCTGTATACACAGTTGTCGGGTGTCTTGCGCCTAAGAGATGATGCCTCCACTCCTTGAACGCCACCTTGATTGCAAGGAGTTCTCTTTCCATAATCGTATAATTACGGTCAGCTGGGGTAAGTTTTCGAGAGTGGAAAGCTACTGGGTGTAGGCGTTGAGTAGCGAGGCAAACCTGCGAAAGGATGGCCCCTACTGCAATGGCTGAAGCATCCGCTTCCACGATGAATGGGAGAGCTGGATTGGGGTGCTGTAATACAGGAGCGGTGGTAAATGCGTCCTTCAGGTTCCGGAATGCCGTTTGCGCTTCTTCATCCCACAAAAAAGGAACATTAGGACTAGTCAATCGAGTTAATGGGGCTACTATTTCAGAAAATGAGGCAATGAAACGCCTATAAAAATTGGCAAAACCCAAGAAGGATTGAAGAGCTTTTACTGAGCTCGGAACGGGCCAATCCAAAACTGCCCGAACCTTGGAGGTACACATGAGTACTCCTTTTTGGGAAATCTGAAACCCCAAAAACTCTACAGATGATGCATGGAACACACACTTCTCCAGTTTTGCAAAGAGAGAGTATTCCCTTAGACGAAGTAAAACAGAGCGCACATGCTGTATATGTTGGGGCAAAGTGTCTGAAAAGATTAGAATGTCATCCAAATAGACAACAACATAGCAATCCAGCATATCCCTGAGGATGTCATTTACAAAATGCTGGAATGTCGCCGGGGCATTACAAAGCCCAAAGGGCATCACACAATATTCATAAAGCCCATATTTTGACTTAAAGGCAGTCTTCCACTCATCTCCCTTTCGCATCCTCACCAAATTGTATGCTCCCCGCAAGTCCAACTTGGTGAAGATAGTGGAGGAGGTCATTTTATCGAGGAGCTCAGTAATAAGTGGCAACGGATACTGGTTCTTCACCGTGACTTTATTAAGGGCGCGGTAGTCAACACAGGGGCGCAGATCCCCTTCTTTCTTTGGCACAAAAAATATTGGGGAGGCCGCTGGTGAACGGGACGGACGTATGTGTCCAAAACGTAAGGCGTTGTCAATATAGCTCCGTAGATGTTCTTCCTCCTTCTGAGTAAGGGAGTAGATTCGACCATGAGGAATTGCTGCTCCAGGTATCAGGTCGATGGGGCAGTCATAGCATCTGTGTGGGGGCAGTTTTTCCGAAAGACCTTTGTTAAACACATCAGAAAATTCCTGGTATTCCAAAGGGAGGACCGAAACGGGGTTAGATGACGTGGCATTGATAGAAGGGAGGCAATCTACCATCGCCAAACAAGGGGACAATACCGCTACATTACGGGACGTAAAGCACCTCTGTATACAAAAAGAGGAAGAGAACTGTACGGTTTGTTCAACCCAGTCAATTACAGGATTGTGACTTTGCAACCAAGAAAGCCCCAGAATGATGCCGAATTGAGTGGCCGTGATAAGGTCGAAAGTGATGGATTCCGAATGTCCTTGTAATGTAGACATTTGTAGTGGTCCTGTTTGATCCGTCACATGTCCAGATATTAAACGTGAACCATCTACCGCATGTATTTCCTCAGGTCTTTCTTTAGGTAATATAGGTAGCCCGTAACGTTGGGCCAACTTAAGATCCATATAATTCCCGCTAGCCCCTGAGTCTATCATTACCGGATTGGAAAAGGTAATGACGCCGGGAGCCGCAAAGGACATGGCAAGGTAAACATGCGAAGACGGAAAACACTCACCCGGGCCTGGGATCATTTGACTCGTCCGGAAGGCCCGGTTCAGGGGCGAGTCCTGGCGTTTCCCGACGACTTAGCGGGTCTTTTAGGACACAGACGGATGTAATGGCCTGACTGTCCACAATAGAAACATAGATTATTCACCACCCGCCTTTCTCGTTCAGTTTTGGACAATGGACCCCTAATCGCCCCGATTTGCATAGGTTCAACTTCCCCCTGGGAAACAGGGGTTCTTCCATCTGATCGAGGGGTGTTGCGAATATCGGGATAGCGACGTTCGCCTCGTCTTTGCCGGAGTCGAGCATCGACTTGTAAGACTAAGTCTAGCAATTCAGGGAAGCCAGAAGGAAGAGCAGGTACCACTGATAGGGCATCTTTCAGGTCATCTGACAGACCTTTATAAAACACAGCCGATTTCTTCTGTTCTGGCCATGTGGTTTCAGCCGCCAATTGATTAAAACGGGCAAGATAAGTCAAGAGATCCGATTTGCCTTGACTGATAGCCAAGAATTCCAGATCCGAGGACTGTGCTTTATATCTCATATCAAACACACTGTTCATGGCTTGGATCAATCTATCGAAATCATACAGAGCCGGGTCATCTGCTTCTAGCAATGGATTAGCCCATGCTGCAGCAGTGCCACCCAGATGGGAAAGAACAAATGCCGCCTTTGTAGTAGCATCTGGAAATGCCAAGGGACGACAAAGAAAATGAAGGCGACATTGGTTCACAAAGGTCGGGTACATTTTGGGATCACCCAAAAAGCGTTCTGGCGGGGCCAAAGGGAATGGCCCAGGGAGGACTACAGGAACTGGAGCCGGAGGTGGTACAGGAGGAGGCGCCGCAGCCGCGGCGTCACCGAATTCCTCGTCATGGGGTAAGGGCTGCACAAAGCTCTGTAAAACATCCATGCGTTGATGTAATGTCGCATGTGCTGATGCCATATCGGTACGAAGAGCAGAAAAAGCCTGCATGAGGGCTGCCAATGGGTCTGAGGCAGCCTCCATAACCGAGAGACGGTTTACAATTGAGGCTCCTAAATCTGTCACAACCTAGGTATGGTATCCCAGTTGCCGCAGATACTACTCTCCCAGTTCCGGAAAAGTAGCCTTCTGTCTTCGAACACGAAGTCTCTAACGTGATATGCCAAAGACTTCCCTCCCAAGAGCTCAGCCTACAATGAATCTATTCCACCTGTCAGGCTGAGGGCTTGAGTGAAAAGGCAGGAGCAGACTCAGCAGAGCTAAAGGAGGGAAGAACAGAGCAGACGTTCAGAATGCAGCCAGGTATTGCCGAATCAACAGCAAACAACACCCCCCAAGTACCCACTCTTACCTGTTCCGTAGCAAAATGTACCAGTAACCTACTAGTAATGGACACAAAGGGGGATTCTTATATCAACGGTGAAGGAGGAGTACACCAGTGTCTCAGGACTTCAGTGCTGCAAAGCGTCCCAAGAAGATAGCCACAGGGTTCCAAAATAGAGTCAGCCAAGCGTTCCAAATCAAAATCCACAGTGTTCCGAAATAGACTCAGCAAAGCGTCCCAAAGAATATCCTAAAGTGATCCAAATCAAATTCAGCAAAGCGTCCCAAAATGTCCAAAGCAATCCAATTGTAGATTCAGCAAAGCGTCCAAATTAAACAGTGTCAAAAAAGAAAGAATTAAAGTAAACAAAATGAAGGGCAAAGAAAATAAGCGTTACTTCACGCTAGTTCCTTTATTTTCGTGTTCGAGTAGATTAAGCGTCACAGCCAAAGGACTTTAGCAAGTGGAGGTCGAGATGCAAGCCGAGTTCAAGGATTCCGGGGAAATCAGTCGAAGAGGGGAGGGCGTTGGAAAACGGAAGAGAAGGCAGGGGCGAAGGTTTGGAGTTAGCACAGGATTCAGGATTAAACAGGAGTCAGGAAACAACGCTCGAAACTAACACAGTTTAGGAGCGCTGGGCACTCGAACAGACAGTACTAAATACGGTCTTCAGAAGACACGGCAACGTGGTGCGTGCGTGTCAGGTGACCAACGTAGCAGGAAGATGGGAATTGTAGTTTTTTAACGGGTTCTGTGTGTTGAAGAGCGCTCATATAAATGCCATGGCAATTTCCAACAAGAACGGGATGTGACAGTACCCCTCCACAAAGGGCGATTACTCCTGTGCCCACGCAAGCGATGTAACCAGAAAGCACGCAACAAACGGGGTGCACTCAGATTAGAGGCTGGCTCCCAGGACCTGTCCTCTGGGCCATACCCCACCCAGTCAACCAAATAGGACCGAACCCCACGACAGAGGCGGGTGTCCAGAATGGAACGCACCTCGTATTCCTCCTCACCACGGACGGTAAGTGGGGCCGGGATGGGAGGCAATCGGGTGCCAGGTACAAATGGCCGAAGCAAGGAAACATGAAAGATCGGGTGCACTCTCCAATGTGCTGGGATGTCCAGACGAACAGCAACGGGGTTGAGACACCGCAGGATCGTGTAAGGACCCACAAAACATGGTAAAAGCTTCCGTTTACCCCGAATGGCCAGGTGCTTTGTTGAGAGCCATACACGGTCCCCACAGGAATAAGGAGGAGCCGGAGCACGCTGCTTGTCCGCCTGTATCTTGGTGCGATGTTGTGCAGCTTGTAGATGTGCCAATACAGATTTACGGATGGCAACCAATGAATCCCTAACTGCATTGACTGCAGGAACTTGCCGTAGGGAAGGCAAAACAGGTGGAAGGGTCCTTGGATGCAACCCATATAATGCATAGAACGGAGAACAGCCAACCGATGAGTGCAGGGAGTTGTTATAGGCAAATTCCGCGGCACCTAAAACCGACAGCCAATTTGATTGATGCTGTAGACACAGACATCGAAGATACTGTTCCATGGTATCATTGGTACGTTCAGTCTGGCCGTCCGTTTGGGGGTGGTAGGCCGAGGACAAGCGGGCATCAACACCCAATAAGGAAGTGAGAACGCGCCAAAAGCGCGAGGTAAACTGAGACCCCCGGTCGGAAATTAGAATCGTAGGTAGACCAAAAAAGCGTACCACATGGTCAAAGAATAAGTTAGCTAATGTGGGAGCAGTTGGTATTCCCGAACATGGTACGAACCGAGCCATCTTGGTAAAGAAGTCCACTACCACAAGAATTGTGGACATACCCCCGATACAGGGGAGTTCTACCACAAAATCCGGGGTCACCGTGTGCCATGGGTGCGGTGGTAAAGGCATACACATTAGAAGACCAACAGGTTTACCAGGTGGTCTTTTGCATTGTGTACAAACGGCACACCTACGGACGTATTGTTCGGTATCTTTCTTCATTCCAGGCCACCAGCACCAACGGTGCAAAAGATCGTAGGTTTTTGCCTGGCCAGGATGGGCTGCTAACGGGAGGTCATGGGACCATTCAAGGGCCTTCCGTCTGGTTTGGTTGTCAGGTAGGTATAGCAGACCTTTAACGTAAGGAAGTCCGGAGATCAGTTCAGCGTCCATTTCCTTCAGGACAGAAACATGATCCTTGGCCCATCTTCGTAAACTGACTACAATTGAGGGAGAGACCGAACAAACACATATAACAGCCCCTGATGGTAATACCGGGGTGGAATGTTTGACAGTTTCCGTGTCAGTACCAATGCGGGATAGGGCATCTGCCTTTCCATGTAATGGACCAGGGCGATATGTCACCGTGAAATCAAACATGGTAAAAAACAAATGCCAACGTATCTGTCTGGCGTTGGTGCATTTCACGTGCGACAAGGCCTGAAGGTTTCGATGATCTGTATACACAGTTGTCGGGTGTCTTGCGCCTAAGAGATGATGCCTCCACTCCTTGAACGCCACCTTGATTGCAAGGAGTTCTCTTTCCATAATCGTATAATTACGGTCAGCTGGGGTAAGTTTTCGAGAGTGGAAAGCTACTGGGTGTAGGCGTTGAGTAGCGAGGCAAACCTGCGAAAGGATGGCCCCTACTGCAATGGCTGAAGCATCCGCTTCCACGATGAATGGGAGAGCTGGATTGGGGTGCTGTAATACAGGAGCGGTGGTAAATGCGTCCTTCAGGTTCCGGAATGCCGTTTGCGCTTCTTCATCCCACAAAAAAGGAACATTAGGACTAGTCAATCGAGTTAATGGGGCTACTATTTCAGAAAATGAGGCAATGAAACGCCTATAAAAATTGGCAAAACCCAAGAAGGATTGAAGAGCTTTTACTGAGCTCGGAACGGGCCAATCCAAAACTGCCCGAACCTTGGAGGTACACATGAGTACTCCTTTTTGGGAAATCTGAAACCCCAAAAACTCTACAGATGATGCATGGAACACACACTTCTCCAGTTTTGCAAAGAGAGAGTATTCCCTTAGACGAAGTAAAACAGAGCGCACATGCTGTATATGTTGGGGCAAAGTGTCTGAAAAGATTAGAATGTCATCCAAATAGACAACAACATAGCAATCCAGCATATCCCTGAGGATGTCATTTACAAAATGCTGGAATGTCGCCGGGGCATTACAAAGCCCAAAGGGCATCACACAATATTCATAAAGCCCATATTTTGACTTAAAGGCAGTCTTCCACTCATCTCCCTTTCGCATCCTCACCAAATTGTATGCTCCCCGCAAGTCCAACTTGGTGAAGATAGTGGAGGAGGTCATTTTATCGAGGAGCTCAGTAATAAGTGGCAACGGATACTGGTTCTTCACCGTGACTTTATTAAGGGCGCGGTAGTCAACACAGGGGCGCAGATCCCCTTCTTTCTTTGGCACAAAAAATATTGGGGAGGCCGCTGGTGAACGGGACGGACGTATGTGTCCAAAACGTAAGGCGTTGTCAATATAGCTCCGTAGATGTTCTTCCTCCTTCTGAGTAAGGGAGTAGATTCGACCATGAGGAATTGCTGCTCCAGGTATCAGGTCGATGGGGCAGTCATAGCATCTGTGTGGGGGCAGTTTTTCCGAAAGACCTTTGTTAAACACATCAGAAAATTCCTGGTATTCCAAAGGGAGGACCGAAACGGGGTTAGATGACGTGGCATTGATAGAAGGGAGGCAATCTACCATCGCCAAACAAGGGGACAATACCGCTACATTACGGGACGTAAAGCACCTCTGTATACAAAAAGAGGAAGAGAACTGTACGGTTTGTTCAACCCAGTCAATTACAGGATTGTGACTTTGCAACCAAGAAAGCCCCAGAATGATGCCGAATTGAGTGGCCGTGATAAGGTCGAAAGTGATGGATTCCGAATGTCCTTGTAATGTAGACATTTGTAGTGGTCCTGTTTGATCCGTCACATGTCCAGATATTAAACGTGAACCATCTACCGCATGTATTTCCTCAGGTCTTTCTTTAGGTAATATAGGTAGCCCGTAACGTTGGGCCAACTTAAGATCCATATAATTCCCGCTAGCCCCTGAGTCTATCATTACCGGATTGGAAAAGGTAATGACGCCGGGAGCCGCAAAGGACATGGCAAGGTAAACATGCGAAGACGGAAAACACTCACCCGGGCCTGGGATCATTTGACTCGTCCGGAAGGCCCGGTTCAGGGGCGAGTCCTGGCGTTTCCCGACGACTTAGCGGGTCTTTTAGGACACAGACGGATGTAATGGCCTGACTGTCCACAATAGAAACATAGATTATTCACCACCCGCCTTTCTCGTTCAGTTTTGGACAATGGACCCCTAATCGCCCCGATTTGCATAGGTTCAACTTCCCCCTGGGAAACAGGGGTTCTTCCATCTGATCGAGGGGTGTTGCGAATATCGGGATAGCGACGTTCGCCTCGTCTTTGCCGGAGTCGAGCATCGACTTGTAAGACTAAGTCTAGCAATTCAGGGAAGCCAGAAGGAAGAGCAGGTACCACTGATAGGGCATCTTTCAGGTCATCTGACAGACCTTTATAAAACACAGCCGATTTCTTCTGTTCTGGCCATGTGGTTTCAGCCGCCAATTGATTAAAACGGGCAAGATAAGTCAAGAGATCCGATTTGCCTTGACTGATAGCCAAGAATTCCAGATCCGAGGACTGTGCTTTATATCTCATATCAAACACACTGTTCATGGCTTGGATCAATCTATCGAAATCATACAGAGCCGGGTCATCTGCTTCTAGCAATGGATTAGCCCATGCTGCAGCAGTGCCACCCAGATGGGAAAGAACAAATGCCGCCTTTGTAGTAGCATCTGGAAATGCCAAGGGACGACAAAGAAAATGAAGGCGACATTGGTTCACAAAGGTCGGGTACATTTTGGGATCACCCAAAAAGCGTTCTGGCGGGGCCAAAGGGAATGGCCCAGGGAGGACTACAGGAACTGGAGCCGGAGGTGGTACAGGAGGAGGCGCCGCAGCCGCGGCGTCACCGAATTCCTCGTCATGGGGTAAGGGCTGCACAAAGCTCTGTAAAACATCCATGCGTTGATGTAATGTCGCATGTGCTGATGCCATATCGGTACGAAGAGCAGAAAAAGCCTGCATGAGGGCTGCCAATGGGTCTGAGGCAGCCTCCATAACCGAGAGACGGTTTACAATTGAGGCTCCTAAATCTGTCACAACCTAGGTATGGTATCCCAGTTGCCGCAGATACTACTCTCCCAGTTCCGGAAAAGTAGCCTTCTGTCTTCGAACACGAAGTCTCTAACGTGATATGCCAAAGACTTCCCTCCCAAGAGCTCAGCCTACAATGAATCTATTCCACCTGTCAGGCTGAGGGCTTGAGTGAAAAGGCAGGAGCAGACTCAGCAGAGCTAAAGGAGGGAAGAACAGAGCAGACGTTCAGAATGCAGCCAGGTATTGCCGAATCAACAGCAAACAACACCCCCCAAGTACCCACTCTTACCTGTTCCGTAGCAAAATGTACCAGTAACCTACTAGTAATGGACACAAAGGGGGATTCTTATATCAACGGTGAAGGAGGAGTACACCAGTGTCTCAGGACTTCAGTGCTGCAAAGCGTCCCAAGAAGATAGCCACAGGGTTCCAAAATAGAGTCAGCCAAGCGTTCCAAATCAAAATCCACAGTGTTCCGAAATAGACTCAGCAAAGCGTCCCAAAGAATATCCTAAAGTGATCCAAATCAAATTCAGCAAAGCGTCCCAAAATGTCCAAAGCAATCCAATTGTAGATTCAGCAAAGCGTCCAAATTAAACAGTGTCAAAAAAGAAAGAATTAAAGTAAACAAAATGAAGGGCAAAGAAAATAAGCGTTACTTCACGCTAGTTCCTTTATTTTCGTGTTCGAGTAGATTAAGCGTCACAGCCAAAGGACTTTAGCAAGTGGAGGTCGAGATGCAAGCCGAGTTCAAGGATTCCGGGGAAATCAGTCGAAGAGGGGAGGGCGTTGGAAAACGGAAGAGAAGGCAGGGGCGAAGGTTTGGAGTTAGCACAGGATTCAGGATTAAACAGGAGTCAGGAAACAACGCTCGAAACTAACACAGTTTAGGAGTGCTGGGCACTCGAACAGACAGTACTAAATACGGTCTTCAGAAGACACGGCAACGTGGTGCGTGCGTGTCAGGTGACCAACGTAGCAGGAAGATGGGAATTGTAGTTTTTTAACGGGTTCTGTGTGTTGAAGAGCGCTCATATAAATGCCATGGCAATTTCCAACAAGAACGGGATGTGACAATATGTGACTCACGGATTTGTCGGGGCGTGCTCCAATTCCTTGTCGATTGGAAGGGTTACCCTGCTTGTGATCGCACTTGGGAGCCGCGCTGTCATGTGCATGCACCCCGTTTTATCCGTGACTTCTTCCTTCATTGTCCCTGGAAACCTGGGGCCCTGGGTCTTTCTGGGAGGGGGCATAGTGTCACGCCGCCCGCATTGGGGTCCACTTACCTGAAGCGGCGCACCCCATCCTGGAGGATGTACCCGCGCTTTCGCTTGGGGTCTCCAGGGTTGTCTTGGTCCTCGGGCGCTTCCGGGTTCCCTGGGCATGCTGGTCTGCGCATGCGCGGGCGGCCGTTTCACGTTCTCCGCGCATGCGCACTGCACGGGGCACTCGGTTTGGACAGCCTTGCGGTCCACGTCTCTCTCCAGGCTAGCCAACGCCTGGGAGACAGCACGGCTTGCGTTCCAAGCCTCCCAAGTGTTGGTAGCCCTATTTAAGGAGCCCGGCCATTCATTCAAACCGCGTCTCAACGTGGTTTGAATTGGATCGTGTTTCCTCGCCGGTTCCTTGTGCCTTTCTTACCTGTTACCTGATTCCCGTCCTTTCTTGTTCCTGGTACCCTGCTGGTACTTCCCGTGGTTCTGTTGTCCTGTCCTCTCCTTGTCCTGGCTGAGGCTCCCTATTCCTTCCTTCTAGTTGGGTGGTTCCCTTCTGTTCCTTTTAGTTGGCTCTTGCCCCTTGTACCTTGTCTGCCTGCCCGCTCTGCCTCCCTCTGCGTTGGTGCCTTCCTTGTGAGCCGACTCTACCTTCCTCTGCCGGATCCAGCCTCCTACGAACTTCCTCTGTGACCTGATCCTTGGGACTTCCACCTTCCGGATCCAGTCCTCCTTGGGCCTCAGTATCGTCATCTGGAAAGGCTCCCCCTGTCAGTGCTTGCACTGTCCTGACGCCACGCTAATCAGGGGAGAGCGCACCCGTGGCGTTGGGAGCTGGTTCACCTCCAACCCGGTTCCACTCGGGCGGGAGCTGGGCTGGCTTCCTGCGTCACCAACTACATCTCCGCAGGACTCCTGACAGTCTGGCATCATCTTCAACGTCTTCAACCGGACGAAGTCGTGACGCAATCTATAACAGACACCCACAGTAGACACAAAGAATACGCTTTCTTCTTCCTTCTCTTCTTTGCCGTCCAAACCTGTGCCTTTGTCCCCTTGGTCGACCTGGGTCACATTCGGTGGGCGTTGCTGGCGAAAGAACCCAGCCCGGGCAGGACCCCTTGGGACAACCAGCGGATTTAGGGCCTTACACATGTGGGCATAGTGGTCAGTGGCACCGCAGCGGCCACACAACTTCCCCACTGCTGGACACTCTGCCGAGTGCGGGAGGTCATACCCGCACTTCATGCACAGGTTGACCGGCCCAGAACCTCTGTCGCGCTGCCCGCCAGCCGAACGTCTGGACCCTGTGCCTCTGCCCACAGCTCAAATGTCCTCCACTTTGTTGGGACGCACCTCAGCCTCCATGCGGGACGCCCATAGTTCAGACACCTCTTGACACCTTCCCAGTTCTAAGATGCAAGGGAGGGTAATGCCAGGTTCTTTCAGAATCTGTCGGCGCAGCTTGCCAGAGGCACATCCTTGAATCAGCTGGTTCCTAATCATGGTATCAGGATTGTCCCAGGCACAGGGAACTGCTAGCCTGAGCAGCCTCCCATAGAATGTGTCGAGGGTCTCATCATCCTTCTGGCGAGACAAACTCATGAGAAAACGTTCATAATCAGCATTGGCCAGAGGCAGAAAATAGTTGTGGAGGGCATCCTTCACCGCAGCATACGAGTTGTCCTGAGGCTGGAGGGACAGAAACACTTCATGCACTGCAGGCCCAGCACAGTACAACAGGGTTGCCACCATGCTATCATTGTTAGTTTCCATGGTGGCCCTGAAGTACATCTCCAGCCTGTCCATCCACATTTTCCACCTGGTCCCCAGACGCGAAGGTGCACCTGAAATATCAAATTCAGGCATTGGCTGAAGGGCGCCCGGTGTTCTCATTACCGGTTTTGGTGGTAATGCTGGGGGTGGTTGTTGTTGCACAGCCGGTGGGGACTGCTGGACTGCCACTGCAGGCGGCGGCTGGCTTGCAGCCTGGTCATTGTTCATGGTGGCGAGCGCACAGGCACCCCAAATGGATTGGTTGGGGCCACAACTCACACCTCCTCACCTTGCAGCGTGGTCTTCACCCCCTCTTCACAACGACCAGTCACTGGCAGGCTGAAGTTCTTCCCAGACACTCAAACAGGGACCCTCCAACATTCACCAGCGCTTCAGTGGGTGTTCCAGACTGTATTTCCCCACAGCAGGCACAGTTCCATAGGCTACTGGACAACAGATGCTGCAGACAAAGTCCTAGGCCAGTGGCCCCAAAAATTGAGCAGGGTGGGCCCAGGGAACACACAAAGGAATAGCAGGCCTTCCCTGGCTCCACACCCAAAACTCGACGAAATGGGCGAAAAACTTTGCAAATTCACACCAGAAAGCACATCATGTGCAGCTAGTAGCTATCCGCCACTATGTTTTCCAAAAATTGGGCCTGGATGGCTCACTGTTGCTCCAAAATCGAGCTGTGATCCTTCTAGGCCTGGATTATAAGATGGCCGCCAGCCATGTGGTCTGCATCCTTCTCCGCGGCATTTCGGACAGTGCAATTCTCATAAAAAGCGAGATTGACACCTCTTCTTCCACCGCCGTGCCCAGGTTTGCAGATCCGTTCTTCGTCGCCACTGTTGGCATTCACCGGCTCCTGCCAGAGATCCCGGAGCCCCTCCCATCCACAGACACACACACACACAGCTGCTTCAGGTTTGGGCTCCCCGGTCGCACTGACACGCCGGGAACGCCCCGTTTGTTTATACCGCACGCAGCAGAGTGGAATGTCACTCGGCCGCGTGCGTGCACCCTGAAAGGGGCAGCGCCACAGTAACTTAACACCAAATCCAATTACACAGAAGGGAATCACACAGAGCAGGCAGCATTTGCCACTGCTCTGTAGCAGCAGCCTGGGCAATCCATATGTATTCCTGCAAGACAAGTTGAACACTCAATGAAATGGAGACTGATACCCACCTCAGTCTGATAGGCAGATGCTGTGTGATGGTGTTATGCTCTGCTGCTTGCCTTCACTGGTGATTCACCTAAGGGTTTTACCGGCAAGAGTGCAGGACAGAGTACGTAGCTTTCATGTCAGTGGATTGGTCTGAGCCCTATCAAAGTAATCACCTACCAGCCCACTGTACAGACAGACTAATTAATGTGTTGCATGCTTTGTCCTGCAGCCTTCCTTAGAGTCACATAAATTAACTGCCACTGTAAAAAGCAGTAGGATCTGTCACCCATATCTGTAGGCGGTAGGACTGCTTAAAAAGCAGTAGCCTACTGCCTAAATCTGTAGGGTTGGCAAGTATGCCTTACCTCCACATCCCTCTTCCTAATCCCAACCCTTACCTGTGACGTACACCCAAGCAGCATACATGCCAAGATTCTGGAGCATCTGGAAGGTAGATTTTGTCAGAAAGCAGGAGAAAAAATTATCCCATTGCATTGCATTGGGGTAACCCTTATTTTAGGAGGGAGAAAGTAAAAAATAGCAACATTTTTAATCGGAACATCATGAGTCTCCAGCATAAATAGGGAGGGTTGCATACATTGTATTGTATTGCATTCATTATTTATATAGTGCTCTTTCCCCAAATCTATGGCTTCAATGCACTTTGTGCTTGGAACGCCCTTGTGACCACAGTCAATGTGTAGGAGGTTTTAAGAGTTTAGATTAAGAGATGCTTATGTGCATTTTCTCCGGTTTAGGATTTAGGTGTGTGGCTAGGCTCTAGTAAGCAGCCCAAAGGCAGGGGCTCAAATGTCTTTGCCAGGCTGGACAGATGCTCCACATCGGTCTTGGTGAACACCAAAATACCATCACTGATGTTGAGCACGCTCTTGAGATCAGCGAGAGCTTCTCTGATGATATTTTGGAATACCTCTACAGAAGATGACACCCCGAAGCTGAGCCTCTTGTACCGGTACAAACTACGGTGGGTGGTAAAGGTGGTAATATATCTGGATTCTGGGTGGAGCACTACCTGGTGGTATCCGGCTCATAGATCGAGTTTTGAGAAGAAGCGTGCACCCCACAGCTCGGTGATAATGTCATCAATGGTGGGCATCAGGTGCCTTTCCTGTTTGATCGCTTTATTGGGGAGACGCATGTCCACACATATCCTGACTGAGTCAGGCTGCTTTGGCTTTCGTGCAATCACAATAGGGGAGACCCAGGAGTAGGGCCCTCCACCTTCTCAATGATGTCAAGTCCGACCAAATTGTCTAGCTCCTGATGCACCAATTCCCGCAGGTGGAATGGCACCCGCAGATGTTTCAATGCCACAGGTTGGATGGAGTAATCTATGTGCAATCTGACTGGGTCGCCAGTCATCCGCCTAATTCCTTCGAACAGACCTGAGTGTTTGTCCAACAACATCTGGATATCCTCCACATACACTGATTATGCAACAGTGACGATCCCCAGGGCCTCCGCTGCCACGCAGTTGAGTAGAGTGTTGCTGCTGACGGGTGTGACATAGAATCTTGCTCGAATCTTTGATCCCCCATGCTTCACATCTGCGATGAAGGCACCATCGAGCGGGATTGGTTGAGCCCCACCAAAGGTAGAAATGCGAGCCTTGGGCGTGGAGAGGCGGGGCATAGACTCCATGGCATCATAATGTTCTCTGCCTATGACATTGACAGAGGCGCCAGTGTCCACAAGCACCGGAACTGACGCTTCATTGACCGGCACATGGCATCTGGGTTGTCGCCTGGACTTCGGACACAGGAAACCCACACTAGACACAAAGAATATGTTTTCTTCTTCTTCCTCCTCTTCTTCGCCATCCAGACCTGTGCCTTTGTCCCCTTGGTCGACCTGGGCCACATTCTGTGGGCGTTGCTGGCGAAAGAATCCAGCCCGGACAGAACCCCATGGGGACAACCAGCGGACTTAGGGCCTTACACATGCAGGCATAGTGGTCAGCGGCACCGCAGCGGCCACACAACTTCCCCACTGCTGAACACTCTGCCGGGTGCAGGAGGTCATACCCGCACTTCATGCACAAGTTGACCGGGCCAGAGCCTCTGTCGCGCTGCCTGCCAGCCGGACGTCTGGACCCTCTGCCTCTGCCCACAGCACAGATGTCCTCCACTTTGTTGGGACGCACCCCAGCCTCCATGCAGGATGCCCGTAGTTCAGACACCTCTTGACACCTTCCCAGTTCTAAGATGCGAGGGAGGGTAATGCCAGGTTCTCTCAGAATCTGCCGATGCAGCTTGCCAGAGGCACATCCTTGAATCAGCTGGTTCCTAATCATGGTATCAGGATTGTCCCAGGCACAGGGAACTGCTAGTCTGCGCAGCCTCCCATAAAATGTGTCGAGCGTCTCATCGTCCTTCTGGCTACACAAACTCATGAGAAAACGTTCATAATCGGCATTGGCCAGAGGCAGGAAATAGTTGTGAAGGGCATCCTTCGCCGCAGCATACGAGTTGTCCTGAGGCTGGAGGGACAGAAACACTTCTCGCACTGCAGGCCCAGCACAATACAACAGGGTTGCCACCTTGCTATCATCATTGGTTTCCATGGTGGCCCTGAAGTACATCTCCAGCCTGTCCATCCACATTTTCCACCTGGGCCCCAGACTGGAAGGTGCACCTGAAATATCAAATTCAGGCATTGGCTGCAGGCCGCCCGGTGGTCTCATTACCGGTCTTAGTGGTAGTGCTGGGGTGGTTGTTGTTGCACAGCCGGTGGGGGCTGCTGGACTGCCACTGCAGGGGGCGGTTGGCCCGCAGCCTGGTCATTGTTCATGGTGGCGAGCGCACAGGCACCCCAAATGGATTGGATGGGGCCGCAACTCACACCTCCTCACCTTGAAGCGTGGACTTCACCCCCTCTTCACAACGACCAGTCACTGGTAGGCTGAAATTCTTCCCAGACAGTCAAACAGGGTCCCTCTAACATGCACCAGGGCTTCAGTGGGTGTTCCAGAATGTATTTCCCCACAGCAGGCACAGTTCCACAGGCTACTGTACGACAGATGCTGCAGACAAAGTCCTAGGCCAGTGGCCCCAGAAATTGAGCAGGGTGGGCCCAGGGAACACACAAAGGAATAAAAGGCCTTCCCTGGCTCCACACCCAAAACTCGACGAAATGGGCGAAGAATGTAGAAAATTCACACCATAAAGCAAATCACGTGCAGCTAGTATGATATGATATGATATTTAATTTCTATCGCGCTCGTGCACAAGTGTTTCAGAGCGCGAAAAGGCAAGGGAGGGGAACATGGGAGAACAAAACAGCGATCTTACTAGGCCCAGTGACATTGAGAACGCGCAAGTGCATGGGAGGAGGGAGGGGAAAAGTGCATGGAAGGGGGAGAAGTGGAAAGTGCAAAGCAGAGGAGAAACAGATAAATAACAATAAATAAATAAATAAATAAATAATAAAGGCAACAAACAGTGGTAGTGCAGCCAGCAAGTGGCAAGTGCTGGGTTTAAGGCAGCAGACAGGGTAGGTCTGATAAGCGCAGGAAGAAAAAGGGGGGGCTGTATGGGTACAGATACAGACCCCAGTGCAAGGGGTGGCCCGGAGGCAGTGCAGGAGGGTGGTAGGGTGAGAAGGTACCTGTAACCGGAGGTCAGAGGGTGGCCAGGTGCACAGTGCCAAGAGAGAACAGATCTGCAGGGAAGGGGGGAGCGAAGGCAGAAGCAAAGAGGAAGGTCTTGAGGAGCTGCCGGAACCGGAAATGGTTCTCATCAAGTTTTAGAGTGGCAGCGAGGCTGTTTCAGAGGGAGGCCCCAGTCGAAGAGAGAGATCTACCCCCAGCTTGTTTCTTTAAAAAATGACTGACACTGAGGGAATTAGAGGTAGAGTAGCGAATAGCTTGACAGGGGAGGTATTTGAAGAGGCATAGCTGAAGGTACTTTGGACCCAGGCCCCAGAAAGCCTTGTGGACAGTGCAGAGGATTTTGAATTTAATCCTTGCATCCACTGGGAGCCAATGGAGAGATTTCAGAGCTGGAGAGATACGATCCCAAGGCTTCAGGCCAAGGACAAGTCTTGCAGTCCTGATCTGGATTAGTTACAGAGGACGGAGAGTAGAGCCAATTAGATTTAGAAAGAAGCTGTTACAATAGTCGAACCTAGAGACAACCAGATCTTGGGAGACCATGAGCTTCTGGGGGAAGGAGAGGAAAGGCAGAGTACCTCTGAGGAGGTGCAGTAGGAAGTTTGACTTTTTAGAGACATCAGAGATGTGGGCGGAGAAGGAAAAGGTGGCGTCAAAGATGATCCTGAGGTTCTTAGCCTCGCAGGTGGGGGTAGGAGGGCCAAGGGAGGCCGGCCAGAGAGTGAGGGGAAAGGATGGTGAAGGTGTGCCGATGAGGAGGATCTCTGTTTTGCTGGCATTCAGACAAAGATCATTGGCGACACACCAATCTTGAATGGCAGTTAGACAATCAGAGATGAAATAGAGAGAGGAGGTGGCCAAGGGCAGCCTGAAAATGTGTTGAGTGTCATCAGGGTACCACTGGAAATCTGAGCAGAAAATGGCAATGCAGTGGGCGAGAGTTGCCAGGTATTGGTTGAAAAGCTAGGGCGAGAGGTTAGACCCCTGGGGAACACCACAGGTAGAGAGGAAGATAGATGATAGGAAGGACCCAAGTTGGATCTGGGAGGGGCGATCAGAGAGGAAAGAGGTCAGCCAGGCCAGAGCCTGATCAGTGATACCCAGGTTATCATGGAGACGGTTGAGCAGGATGGTATGGTTGACTGTGTCAAAGGCAGAAGAGAGATCGAGTAGGATGAGGACAGAGGGAATGTTAGAGTCAAGGTTGGAGAGCAGATCTTCATGGATGTTCAGGAGAGCAGTTTCTGTGTTTCTGGCAGCTCTGAAGCCAGACTGGTGGTCATGGAGACAGCCAACAGAATTGGGAATGTACTTCATACATGCCAAACCCATTCATGCCAACCCTCCCAATTTGGACGGGAGACTCACGATTTTTCAGTGAAAAATAATGCAATTTTTCACGATCTCCCACCTAAAAGAAATCAACCCCTAATGCAGTCCTATGGGGAAATTATATCTCCCGATTTCCGTGAAGAAATCTCCCTCCATGGTGTTTTGAAATGTTAGCATGAGCATGCCTGCTCATTAATCTACCTCCTGAGAACACATCAGCCCTACACTAAAAGTCCTCCATTGGCTCCAGATTGGTTGACGCACTAACATTAAAGCCATGTGCATCACCCAGCGGGCCATCCACAACACCGGTCCGGAATTCCTTCAGGAGAAAATCCTGCCCTACCAGCCCCCAAGGAGTCTCAGATCTCGCACAGCAACCTGCTAGTGGTCCCACTTTACAACTCCTTCAGGCTGGGTGGATCCTCGTTCTCCGTCCAAGCACTGATCATCTGGAACTCCCTGCCCCTACACATTCGCAATACTGAAAATCACCTGAAATTCAGAAAGGCCCTCAAAACCTGGCTTTTCCCAACATCCTCTTGAATCCCTCCCCCTCTCAAAACTATATCGCTGAACCCAAAGACAACAACATTTGTATCCACTAATTACAGCATGGATGCTGGCAGCGTCCGCAGCGTCTCACTGTGACAAAATATCGCCCACTATGCCGGCAGCATTCACTGAGGCACACCACAATAAACCTTACTCCTCCGAAGAAAAACAATACTTCTAACCACTAAATATCTCACGAATGCCGGCAGCTTTCCCAAAGGCACTCCACAACAAACGTTCGCCCTCACAGCTGTCCTCCTTCTCGCCGTCATCCTCATCCCCCACGCCCGCTCCCCCAAGCCCCCACCTCCAGGACTCGCCATGCTGCTCAAACTTTCGCTCCAGAGAGACCATGAATAACGAGACCATGCTGTCCACATTGGACAAATAAAAAGAACTCTACAGCCAAACAACATCAAAGCATACAGTACGTATACCTTACACCACGTCTGTGGACACAGGCCACAGGCACTGCCATCCATTTATGCACCATAGAATGCAGCTATGGCTATGTCATTCCGGTCTAGCAGCACACATAGCCGTCCACACTGAAACCCCTGATGTACCTCAACACCTCTGCCACTAGCATATATCGACTAAAAACAAAAATAAAATTTGGTATAGTTGGGCACACATCGAATCTTCAGCAATAGCACTCTATCCTAAAACACCCCCCCCCCCCGTTAGTGCCTGACCTCTGGCATAGTTCCCAACCAAGGCGGGTGAAAACACCCAATTTTCTTTTTGGCGAGTGGGAGGCCATAGAAGTGAATGGGCGTATGAGGGACTTGGAGGGTGATTCAGCTGCTTGCTAGGGGGGTGACAGCCGTCAAAAGCGGGTGAGTTAGGAGCTATGCCTCTGGGCTGCTTACTGGAGCCTAGCCACCAGTCCTAAACCGTATAAAATGCACATAAGCTCCTCTTAATCTAAACTCTTAGAACCTCCTACACATTGACTGCGGTCACAAGGGCGTTCCAACCACAAAGTGCATTGAGGCCATACAAATGGGGAAAGATCACTATATAAATAATGAATGCAATGTGGGAGACTCACGATTTTGCGATTAAAAATGTTGCTATTTTTTACTTTCTCCCTCCTAAAATAAGTGTTACCCCAATGCAATCCAATGGGAGAATTTTATTCTCCTGCTTTCTGACAAAATCTCCCTTCCAGATGCTCCAGAATGTTGGCACGTATGCTGCGTTCCTGGAATCGCGGACCTGCAGAGGAGACAAAAGAACATCACTAGCAGTCCCAGTTTACCTGCAGCTTTCCATCCTTCGATCCCAGCTGCTCGCGGTCTTCCATTCCGTTGGCAGAATCTTCAGGACATCACGCACTGTTAAATGACTTCAATTCAACACTCCCACTAAGTCAATGCCTTTGTCTGGGATGCCCAAAGGAAGCCCTTATTTATATATTTTTATGACAAGTTATAATCTGGATGATAGACCCTTATATAACACCCCTCTCTTTGAATTCCCCTGACCTCACTGAGCCAAGAAGTAGGTTTGTTTTTTAATTTAAAAGATTTATTGAAAATTAAACAATATATATATCACACTTTTATAATAAATTAATGTTTGATATCACACTTAAGAATATGATGTTGATCAACAATGGATAATCTTACACTAGCACACTTATTTTATTACTTAGGAGTTGGTATAGAAAGGATAAGGTAGCAGAGAATACTTTTCTGGTTTCAAGGAATGCAGTGATGGAAAAGAATGCAGCACAGGAATAAACTGATATGGGTTCAACAAAAGCTAATATGTTCACTTTTCCCCTTGTGGCAATTCACTCCCCCCTTTATGCAATATAAGGAGATGGAAGTAAAGCGCACAATTTTTAGGAATAGAATCAACATGAAATTCAGTTCCCGTTCCCCCCAGCAAGCTTAGAGAAACAGGGATGATTTTAAACACAGGCAAAAGTACTTTAAATGTGGTATGCAAAGAAGGGATAAAAATGCTAAAAATGATTTTAATTCCCTATAAGAGATTCAGGGTGGGTGATAGCTACTTTAAATTAGTTCAGGATCACTTTAGCAATGCTCTATGAATGATTATCAGGTTGTAAACGAATTTCAGAAAGGAAAGCAAGAAGCTGCTATTTTGACAAGTGAACAAATTTGAGCCAAATCGCAAATCGCTGCACTTTTTCCGAGTGCGTCGAGCACAAATAGAAAGTTCTGGTTTTGTTGGAAAGCCTAGAATCTTAGCTTTAAACTGAAAGTTAAATCTCGTTCCTAGCACACGCGGTTCCAAAGATACGGATGATTTTGTGGAGATAGATTTTCAGAAATGAAATTAAAGTTTCAAAATGACAGATGCGCTGTGGAAGGTTTTGGATCAACAGGATGGACACACAATTCTATGATGCAGTTCTAGATAGGTGGAAATGGTTTGAATTAGATTATTTTAAACTAAGAGATTGGTTTGCACAGTTCTGGCTGAGTACTCACACTATAAATTTGAAATAGGCCGTCAAGGTCTGATCAGGTCTGGACTGGACTCCTGGCGGGTGGTTCTGAAGTCGCAGCTCTCTGGGTCAGCTCTGCTCTGCACTTCACAGCGGTCTGGTCTCTGGTTCTGGCAAAAGTTCTTGGCACTGCTGAAAAAGTTCTGAAGTCTGGATTCTAAGTTGTGGAGATGGTCCTTCTGGATATTGTCTGGTCCGGCAAAATGCGTCGCAAGAAAGTGGAAAGTGAATGTCTCTACCTGGGTTTTGGTGTTCCTTATATGTCTTTAGAAAATGGGTGTGTGCGTGGCATAACTAAGCCTGGCCCTCACAACTTATCATTGGCCAAGTCCTTCTCTCTCCCTTTATTGGGGAAGGAAATGGAGTGTCATCGTGATGAGGTAGTTTATGGGTCAGAGGATCCACCCCTGGTCAATTTGCACACAAATCTATTCTTGATCCAAATACATATTTATCTACGTACAATTTTTCTAATATTATATGTCCAGTTAACATATTTTCTGTAGCACCAAACCATCCGATCCCTGTCTTTGTAAGATGACGTATCCACTTATGACAGAATTCTGCCCTTTTCATCAAGAACACAACCTCTAAACTTTTCCAGAATTTACACAAACATGCACAAGGAATATGGGCATCAGATGATAAAGTGCCCGATTTTTAACATACAGACATTCAGAGTAATACCTTATTTTCCACTACTATCCCCAAGAACATACCACAGAGTCCTAACACCTCTTAAAATGTGCACAGAAAAATCACAAGAATAATGATATTAATTATATAATTTTGACAAGTCCGTACTATGAATTATCCATCTTTTTAAAATTATGCTCTGGCCCAGAGGAGTGTGGTTTCCCAAAGCACATGGTGGAATTTCTGGTTTGTCCACTTCCTCCAACTCAATTTGCTCACAGAGGCACTGCCCCTCCCCGTTTCTCTCAAGTGGAAGCCATTTACGACCCCCCCTAATTTAACATTTGCCTGAGCCAAGGAAGGCTCATTGTTCTGTTTCCCTCCAGTCCTAGGTACTTGTCATGCACCAGCCCTGGAAGTTCATGCATAGATGGAAATACCACTAACATGGTTCTGATAGTTCCAAGTTGACGGTCTAGTTTTTATCCAAAATGGCCACCGGAACCTATAAACAACAATGCATTCTGGCGCCCGGCGCGTTGTATCAACTTTGTTACGTACGCTGCCAGTTTCTTTCCCAAAGGCGACTTGCAGTTCAGAGCTCCTTCTCTCGCCTACTCTCCTTTCTGTATGTATTTCACCTTTATCTCCTCACGTGGGTGTCTACAGGTTAAGGTAAGGTAGCGGTTGGTTCTGTGTCGCTGTTCGTTCGTACACGTAGCGCTAACCACCTTTTGTGTCTGCCGCTACTTCCATATAAGTGTCTATCTCGGCTATCTCTCTCAGCCTTTCTCTCTTTATTTACTGCCTTCCTGTGTATCGGAAGTCTTTACATTTTTCTATTTCTTTCCCGCTATCTTCTATCTTTTATTCTTACCTGTTTCTTTCTTTCTTTGCTGGGTTCCGGTTCCTTTCCGTTTTTTGTGAAGAACAACTGGAGTCTGTTTTCCTCTATTCAGCCCTTCCTTAATCTACCAGAGGAATCTTTGTACCCTTCCCAAAGGACAATTGAAAGGTACTACCAAACACTCACCACATCTGAAGACGGAGGGTTAACATCTCTCAGGGTTTTTTGCCTTTGGGCTTTTTCCCAGCACGAAGGGTGTGCTCCTCGGGTTTCCCCAAGATCTGTAAAACATCCAGATCAAGGTGGCCACCGAGGGAGCGCGTCCTTACTTACGTCAGAAGAAGGAGAAGAAGCCAGTGGAAAGCATAAGAACCAGGAAGAAGACAGAAGCAATAAAGTTGGAGGAGATACAAGAAGAACCAGGTGAGGAGATAGGGGAAGAGGAGTCAAGTCTTGACAGTATACAACGCCCAATTAAAACCATGGCGTCTCCGGAACAGATACAGGAGATGTGCAATGCCATCCAAGGACTCAGAGTGGAGATGCAAACCCTGCATGCTGAGAATCTTCTGCTTCGTCAACAGGCTGCGGCCAGAACAGAGAGTAGAGATGATTTACCACCTATGCCATTTTCGTATGGTAAATATGAAGGAAACCCTAAGACGATAAAGGAGTTCCTAGATGCTTGTGCGGTATATTTCTCCTTCAGGCCTAGAGCCTTAGAGTCTGGAAGGGCTCGGATAGGATTTATCATTTCTAACTTAGCTGGAAGTGCTCTGGCTTGGGCAACCCCCCTGGTCACTAACCAGGATCCTTTGGTTAATGATTATGCTGTGTTCATACAGGGGTTCAAGGACCGTTTTGAACGTCCAGAGGTCCAGTATACCAAATACGAAGCTTTCCTCGATGTAAAGCAGGGAAATCAGGACCTACAAGCTTACATTGCGCAATTCCAGAGTCTAGCAGTATCGGCTGGTTGGCCAGATACAGCGCAACAGACAATCTTCAGAAGGGGGTTGAACGAGGAAATGAAGGACGAACTGGCCCGGGTAGCTCGTCCCAACAGCTTTCGTGAGCTAGTTACCCTCTCCCTCCAGATCGAATTTCGTATCCAGGAGAGACGTTTGGAGAGAAGGAGAGGAAGAGGCTATGTCCAACGGTACAGTCGCCCACAAGGAAGAAGAGAACGCCCAACCCTAGAGGAACCGATGCAGATAGGATCTACCAGAGGGCCCTTAACCAAGACTGAAAGGAAGAGAAGACAAGAACTGAACCTCTGTATGTACTGTGGATCCTCTAGACACAGCCTCAAGGACTGTTCTGAAATTCCCTCCAGAAGACAGGGAAACGACAGACCCCAGGTCTATGAAAGGGAGACCGTGGGGGCAACTGCTCAAACCCTGGCAATCTTACCAGATTCAGCCAGGAAGGAATAGAATACAACCGTTTAATGGTATTTCAGGTCTCGTTTTCCTACAGTTTGAAGCAGAACATCCCTATACTAGCCATGCTAGATTGTGGAGCTGCGGGAAATTTCATAGACGTCAAATGGGCCCAAGAGAACCAAATCCCGCTCCAGAAGAAGACAACACCTCTCCCAGTCGAAGGGGTGGATGGACGTCCTTTATCTTCCGGATTTATTACGATGGAAACGGTTCCTATCTCATTGGGAATGGGACACCACACGGAGACCCTTAGCTTTGATGTCATCAGGGCGGCACATTTCCCTCTGATACTAGGTATCTCTTGGTTACGACGTCATAACCCCAGAATAGATTGGACGGCTAACAAACTCAGCTTTGATTCAGACTATTGCGGAGAACATTGCATGAAGGGACTCCAGGTTGAAGTCCAATCCAGCATTACCGAAAGACTATCCAACATCTCAGTTTCCTCTATCCCAGTACAGTACCAGACTTTTTCAAAGGTGTTTGAAGATGTAAACCCTAGACTCCTCCCACTTCACCGTAATGAAGACTGTAGCATAGACCTCAAGGAGGAGGTTTCTCTTCCATTTGGACGGATGTATCCCTTATCCTTAGCAGAGAAGTCAGCTCTGAAGGATTATCTAGATGCCAACTTGGAGAATGGACTGATCCGACCGTCAAAGTCTTCAGGAGGGGCATCATTGTTCTTTATATCTAAGAAGGACTCAAAGGAATTACGTCCATGTATCGATTACAGGGGTTTAAATAGCCTGACTGTCCGTGACAGATACCCAATGCCCCTTATTCGAGACATTCTCGAGGCTGTCCGGAACTCAAGGGTATTCACCAAACTCGACCTACGAGGGGCCTACCATTTGTTAAGGATTAAGAGAGGGGATGAGTGGAAGACTGCATTTAGAACACCAATGGGGTTGTTCGAGTACTGCGTGATGCCATTCGGATTAGTGAACTCCCCGGCGATATTTCAGAGATTTGTGGACAAGATCTTTGCAGATCTTCTATATACATCCGTCGTGGTATATCTGGATGATATACTGATCTTCTCACCTTCCTTGGAGGAACATCGAGTTCATGTAAGTGTGGTTCTACAGAGACTACTAGAGAATCATCTCTTTGCCAAACCGGAGAAGTGCATCTTCGACACTTCCGAGGTCTCATACCTCGGGTTTATCTTGTCCGCTAATGGGGTGCGAATGGATCCTAACAAGATTCAGGCAATAGACCGATGGCCAGATCCTTCCTCTGTTAAGGAAGTGCAACGCTTCCTAGGTCTGGCAAATTTCTATCGCCGGTTCATTCCGAAATTTTCAGGCCTGATTTTGCCCATAACCTCGCTCCTCAAAAAGGGAGTGGTTTTTCACTGGGATACTGAAGCACAGGAGGCATTCAAGAACCTTAAGAAACATTTCACTTCTGCTCCAGTTCTACTACAACCTGATCAGACCAAACCGTTTGTCCTGGAGACAGACGCCTCCGGAGGTGCCTTGGGGGCAGTCTTATTACAAGAGGATCGTAAAGCGGAAGAACACCCCATAGCTTACTATTCCCGTACCTTGACGGGAAGTGAAAGGAATTATTCTGTGCTTGAGAGAGAGCTATTGGCTATGCGAGCTGCCTGTCAAGAATGGAGGCACCTTTTGCAAGGGGCAGCGCAACAGTTCACGATCCGTACGGATCATAGAAACTTGAAGGTACTCCAACAGATGGAGTGTAGAAATTCGAGACATGCTCGCTGGGCATACTACTTTTCCAATTTCGACTTCCAAATCACCTATATACCTGGATCTCAGAACAGTGTTGCTGACACATTATCCCGAAGCTGGGTAGATGAGGAGAAGCCAGAATTACAGAAGGAAAGAATCCTACTGAAGCATCATTTTTACATGATAGCAAATCTTTTTCTACAGGAGGTTCATAGTGCATTGGAGGAATATACACAAGAAGAAAGAGAAACCTATCAATTACAAGAGATCGACGGACTATGGTTTCACCAGTCTGCACTATTTCTACCTACCTCGACTCTTCAGAACCAAGCCATCAGCTTTTGTCATGATCTACCCTTGGCAGGACATAAGGGAGAAAAGGCAATTTATGAGCTGATAACCAGAAGTTTTTGGTGGCCATCTATGCGAAAGGATATCACCTCCTATGTTTCTACTTGCCCCATCTGTGCCATCAATAAGACACCTCGTCAAAGACCATTAGGACTCTTACATCAAGCCAAGGCACCGACACGTCCTTGGGAAGACCTTTCGATGGACTTTGTAGTGGAGTTGCCAACTTCAAATGGTAAAACTGCAATCTTGGTAATGATAGATTCTTATACAAAGCTAGCCCACTTTGTAGCATTACAAGGAGTACCCTCTGCCTCTGAGACGGCTACCATATTCCTCAGGGATGTAATAAGACTACACAGCTTACCCCGAACCATAATATCTGACAGAGGAACCCAATTTACCTCCAAGTTTTGGGACTCCCTTTGTCAACAACTTGGAGTTCAACGAGCTCTCTCCTCGGGGTATCATCCTCAATCAAACGGACAGACGGAGAGACTGAATGCTAATTTAGAGCAGTACCTTCGTTGCTTTTGCAATAGAGAGCAAGATAATTGGGCTTCTTTGCTACCAATGGCAGAATTCTCCTATAATAATACGTATCATACGGCAATCAAGATGAGTCCTTTCAAATGTACCTATGGGTAACATCCGCACCACTTACCAGGAGTCCTAGATCCAAGGTCTAAGATCTCCACACCAGCCATAGAAGAGATGCTAACGGATCTCAGAGTCTCACACAAAGAAGCATTGCGAGCATTGGAAGACAGTAGGAGGAGATACAAGGTGTCCGCCGACACCAAAAGAGGTCCTACTCCATTATGGAAGCCAGGAGACCGAGTCTGGCTCTCTATTCAGTATTTACCTCGTTGGACCCATATGGGTAAATTTGCAGCCAGATTTATAGGTCCATATCGCATTCTATCCAGGATCAATCCAGTTGCATTCAAATTACAACTCCCCAGCGCCTTAAGAAGAATTCATCCGGTCTTTCATTCATCGCTTCTAAAGGCTCATAAGGAAGATCCTTACAAAAGAACAAGAAGAAGCCCGATCACAGCCCCTCGCGATGAACCAAAGGAGTATGAAGTGGCCAGATTGGTGGATTCTCGTTACAGAAGGGGAACTCTTCAATACCTAGTCCATTGGAAGGGTTATCCGATTGCTGAAAGAACATGGGAACCAAGATCCCATGTACATGCCCCACGACTTGTTCAACAGTTCCACCGACGGAATCTAGGAAAGCCTGGAGGAAGCAAGTATCGAAGGGGGCATACTGTCATGCACCAGCCCTGGAAGTTCATGCATAGATGGAAATACCACTAACATGGTTCTGATAGTTCCAAGTTGACGGTCTAGTTTTTATCCAAAATGGCCGCCGGAACCTATAAACAACAATGCATTCTGGCGCCCGGCGCGTTGTATCAACTTTGTTACGTACGCTGCCAGTTTCTTTCCCAAAGGCGACTTGCAGTTCAGAGCTCCTTCTCTCTCCTACTCTCCTTTCTGTATGTATTTCACCTTTATCTCCTCACGTGGGTGTCTACAGGTTAAGGTAAGGTAGCGGTTGGTTCTGTGTCGCTGTTCGTTCGTACACATAGCGCTAACCACCTTTTGTGTCTGCCGCTACTTCCATATAAGTGTCTATCTCGGCTATCTCTCTCAGCCTTTCTCTCTTTATTTACTGCCTTCCTGTGTATCGGAAGTCTTTACATTTTTCTATTTCTTTCCCGCTATCTTCTATCTTTTATTCTTACCTGTTTCTTTCTTTCTTTGCTGGGTTCCGGTTCCTTTCCGTTTTTTGTGAAGAACAACTGGAGTCTGTTTTCCTCTATTCAGCCCTTCCTTAATCTATCAGAGGAATCTTTGTACCCTTCCCAAAGGACAATTGAAAGGTACTACCAAACACTCACCACATCTGAAGACGGACGGTTAACATCTCTCAGGGTTTTTTGCGTTTGGGCTTTTTCCCAGCACGAAGGGCGTGCTCCTCGGGTTTCCCCAAGATCTGTAAAACATCCAGATCAAGGTGGCCACCGAGGGAGCGCGTCCTTACTTACGTCAGAAGAAGGAGAAGAAGCCAGTGGAAAGCATAAGAACCAGGAAGAAGACAGAAGCATTAAAGTTGGAGGAGATACAAGAAGAACCAGGTGAGGAGGAGATAGGGGAAGAGGAGTCAAGTCTTGACAGTACTCCTCCCCTGATTCAATCAGGGAGGTGTCATCTCCTTTTGGTGGGGGCAGCAGAATGCAGCCAGGCCTGGGAAGAGTGGCTGAGCAAGTTTCAACTCCTGTCGGGGGTAGTTGCCGGGCAGAATTCACTCTCTTCAAGCCAGGCTTCAGCCAAATGTCACTTTTGTTCCCAGTTTTTCTTCACCCAAATCAAACTTACAATTTTTACACATGCAGCTGGAACGCTGATTTTAAGTTCAAAACTATGACATTTAAACAGTTGCAACCTATGTGACACTCAAAGTAGGTCACTCATTAATTTTAAACATTTTGATTTTAGTGGCTTTAAGTCCAATTTCACTTCAGCTGCTGACATCCACAGCTCAGCCAGTTTTGTTATAAACATAGTTTTGGGCTCTTCATCTTTCCAGATATTGTATGCACACAAGACTACATTGTGCCAAATGTCTGTTGGTGTTCATTGAGATTTTTGAATATCTTGCAATGTTTAAAATAGGCATTTTTAGCTTGCATTTCAGAGAAACAAAGGTGATTTCAAAGCGCTTTTTTTGATCTAACAGGCACTGCTGTTTTTCCTTTGGCACCACGTTTCACTCATGGCGCTTCTGGCCCACCACGCTCGCACTGGTGGGTGGCAGGTGTGCGCAAAAACTGCGCGGTTTTCCTGGATTCGTCGCAATGTGGGCTTTTCGGCCATCTTGGATTTTCTAAGCCCACAGCACCAAATGTTGCAGCATAATAGCTCGAACACGGGTCAAAACCCCTGACAGCACGCACCGGAACAAAGCACCTGGAGGGGAGAGAGAAAAAGGGACAACGTTAAACAGGTTACTCACGGCAATCACAGCAGTAACCATAACCTCCTCACCTGGCTGGTCATATCTTGGCCGGTTCCGCTCTGGAAATCACCACACGCCCAGAAAGACCATCGCGACCTGAAAAGGAATAAAGAATACAGGTTAGCCCAAAAAGACATTAGCGCGCCGCACTTCGCGCTGAACCTACTTTTCTTCATACGCTCTGCGTCCGTAAATCCTGGCAGGAGCCTGACCCAAGCAGCGCATCCAGCGAACCTCCGCACACCTAAGGGGGAAACAATCAGGGAAAAACATTAATAGCACGAAAGAAAAGCAAAGGCCTTCAGAGACTGCCATAATCGAACTTACCTCCTTAAAGACACTTGAATGGGTTGGCACCAGTGAAGTTAACTCGGTCACTTCCACCCGCAGAAAACTACATGCCCCTGCACAGAAAGCAGGACGGAGAGCATGCCAGACATCATAACAAGGTGAGGAGGGAGCCATCAGGTCGAGTCCAAGGGGCTGGTGGGAGGAAACGAAATCTGTGCCTAAATCGAGTCCTCCTGTGTTTTCAGGCCCACCTGCCATAGAAGACATCATCCCGAATTGAGCACATCCGGGGGGAATCCGGCAACCAGGGCATACGGGCGACCCCGTGGATACCAGCTGAGCGTAACACTCATACTCGTCCCAGTGAATGGCAAGAATATAAAAAGAGTGTCAACCAGTCAGTGACCCATCATACTTGTCCCAGTGAATGGCAAGATCTGAAGAAAAGCAAGAGTCAAAGAAGGACTCAGCCTACTTGTTCTCTGCAAAGATAAATAACAAAATGAAAGAGGGGTGTTTCGAGAATACATTTGTTTATACTAAAGATGAAAGAAGGGTTGTGAAGCACAACACATATTCATGGACTCAGTTAAGAATCAGAGAAAGCCCAGAGAGTCAAGGAAACCTATATAAAAGGCCTGGAAGCCCATTGAAAGAACTGAAGGACTTATTTTGAGAGATAGCAAAAGACTATCTGAAGATCCTGTATTGAGGAGAACTTTTCTGAAAAGAACTCCAGGAGAAGGGAGCCATTCTCCTGTTTTATTGTTGTGTAGAAATAGTGGCAGGGTCAGCCTTGGTTAGTTTGGGATGGAGGATAGACCTTTGATTGTGGACTTCACCACTGACAATGAGCACTCCAGTTTAGTTGTATTAGGTAGAGAAACCCTTACGATATGGAAAGATAGGCGTTTTCTTTATTATTTTCCAATAAACAGGCTGTGCAAATTGTTTAAAATTCCACTCGACCTGCAAGTTGAGTAACTTAGTTTATCTACTAGACCTAAGAGAAATGCTCTCGACCCAGAGAATCATGAGATAAACACTTTTTGATTTGAAAAAACATTGCAACAGTTGACCAACTTTAACAGCGATGTTGATGTGCCTTTGCATAACCATAAGTACAAGTAGCAGCATACATTTTTAACATCACAACTATTCTAATATAATTGCAAGCACCTTTTCTTGAAAAGAAATGGTGACACAAATAAACATTGCCAGCACTGCCTATATGTGCCTTTAGCTTTTCTTAATGGTGGGGGAAAAGTGGCAGGCTTAAATTTGTTTTCAATTCTGAACATTACGTAACCTTTCAAACAACTAGTTGCTGTCCTCTGACGAAACAACTTCGACAGTTTTTTTGTTTCTTTGTCCCGGTTGCTTATGGCCCATAAGGTGTATTTCTCCTGGGTTAGATGGGTACCAATGCAGTACTGCTAGGTTCGGCTCAAATCCATCAACATCTGGGCCATCAACTTGAATTCTTATTAGTGCATATAACGTATCTGCCTTTAGGCAGGTACGCAGCTCATTTTTTGACCTGTTCATGCTGCTAAATCCTCTCTCACAGGTTGCTTTTGTTGGGCTGAAACAGAGCATTATTTCCAAAATTGGAAAAACATGTTTCATTTCTTCTGGGCAGTCCTTCAATAGTTGAGTAAACAGAGATACAGGCTTGTGTGTTCTTCTCCTAGAGCAGACTGAATTTCCTCATCTGACAAGGTCTTTGAATAGTACTAAATATGTTTTTCAAACTCTTATTCCCCAAAATGTGATATCTGATCAACATTTTCTGGCCACAAAGTTAAATAAAAAAATGGTGAACAAAGAATGGGGTTCGCCACCTATATGCTTGAGAGACCGGTTTTGTATAAATGATCTAGCATTATCTAGCAAGTCAATAGTGTGTTCTTTAACATTAAATTGGATTTTCCTGCCAGGCTTGCAAAATGGTTATCTTTCAAGGTTGTTTTGAACTCTCTAAGTGCCTTCTCAGGCTTTCCCTTGATGTGTTCAAGTTTCTACAGAAGGACCTCAATTCTCCTTGCTACTTCAGCAATTAGGCCGTCTTCCTACAGAAAAGCCTTTGATACTTACTGAAGTAGCATAGTAAACGCTATCATAAAGCGTAAGTAATAATTAAACGAATCAGATTTGAAATCGTGGAGCAACCCCTTGGCCTTGTTAGCATATTCGTCTTTGCCAAGTGCTCAAGGTGTACTAGTGTAGGCTGGTTGGTCTTGACAGCAGTTAGTGTTCTATGCTGATTTGCCACCCATCTAATCTGTTGGAATCCACCAAAATGTTTCAGTTGCTCGTCAAGGTTGTCTGCTATCTCTTTAAGTTCCATCTATGCTTTGGTGAATAATACTACAATTTAAAACATCCTTTTAGTACCTCTTCAAACCTGATTAAATATGAGCTGCCCTTATTAGCATCACAGACTTAAAGTTCTAGATTGTGAGCTACGATCACTGTTGTCCCATCACTGGTTTGCAGACATCTCATCAAGTAACTGATGAAAAGCTCCAGATTTACTGCCTAAGTTCACAGCAGCAACATCTGCATTAATACCAATGCATTTCTTTCCGAGACTACCCACTCATACAAAATACAAAAGAAAATGCCCGCCAGAAACTATTTAAATTAACAGAAATGACTTAATTACACTTTTTTCATATGTGGTGGAGGCGGGTGCATTTAATGATACTCTGCTAAGTGCTAAGTGCTGCCCGGTAAGTTTTTAGGACAAACTGACTCCAAAGTTTAGCTTAAATATTCAAAAAACCATAAACAATTGATTAATTTTTTTTATCCTGTAATTCACAGGTATTGTATTTCATTTTACAAAAATAAAGTCACTTTCTTATCTTTTCTACAACTCAAGAAACATACATACATCAAACATATAAATACAAGAACGTTAATACATACATCCAATAGAACATACAACATATACATTTGGACATGATTGGTTCTTTTTGCTTGACTAAAGAAAAAAGAGGGGAAAAAATAAAATAAAAGGACTAGTAAATATGAGCAGACACAGTTAATTCAAGTTTTGCAAATTATGTATTTATGTCTCAATCCTTACTATCTAACTAATTTGAAGAGAGACCAATAATAGGTCCTTAAGCACCTAATCATGAATTAGGGGTGTACGTGGGGCTACAGTTATATATTTAATAACTGCAGAGCCTCATTGCTATGTGCCATGTATGCTTCAAAGGGGGCTTTATGTTTCGACAGGAGAAAAATCCATGCACCACCTTCCTCAGGACCAAACGAAGTACCGCGATGCCTGAGGACCAAAGAATCAAAATGAATATATGAAGAGTCAGCATAGTAAAATTACTACAAGAAAAAAGGCAAGTATAGCCACTATAGATGTGACTGAAAGCTTAACATCCCATAACCCAAAATATATTAATAATGGGTACTCCACCAAAAGGTACCTTAGAAAAAGTAAGAGGAACGCACCATTACCATAACCATAGATTTAAAAGTTAGAGTCTCCACATAGCTGCTGAGAAAGTGTACCCTGCTACCAGCTCTCACCTTAAAACCTTACTGATATGACCATAACTTGTAGCGCACTCAATATTGCACCCTGCCACTCTGGATGCACTGGAGCTTTTCATGCCCACATTGTCGCACAGCTGTGTAACAAGGATTCCTTCCTTTATTAGTTGATCCTACTGACAGAACACTGAAGAACATAGCATTTTGTATGTCTGATTGCATTTTTATTTTCATGGACTCAGAAATTGGCAGCACAAAGTCACAACACGATCATTAATGACGTTTTCAATGATCCAATCTGGATTCTTCTTCTTTTGGAGTTTGCACAGTTTGGGGAATTCAGCAATGTGTATTACATGCATTTTCTTAACAGATTTGACTATGCAGGTTAGTTTGGGCTTTTTTTGTGCAGCAGCATGTAATATGCATTTTTCATGAGATTTGCTTATTTTATTGTTTTTTGTGTAAGGTGTGAGGCAGGCATGGTATGAAGAGAGACACAGACTCAAAAGTAACAATTTGAACACCTTTATTACAGCATTTTGTTGGGTTGGTGTAATGCTTAACTGGCCCTTACCCTAAGGGGATTGTCTTTTCAACTGATGCTTCTAAAGGCCATAGATGTCCGTAAGTCCAAAACCAAAGTTCGTCTGTATCAAAACCTATGCTTGCCCTCACTCTTAAACCAAATGTGATTTGGCAGAGTGTTTACAGAGTGTTCTGTTGCAGTGTTGGCATGCTACTCTGCTGCAAGTCAGTTTCCTCGTTCTATCAATTTGGAGCTGATCCTCTTTCAACTCCACTACAAACACTTCCCGCAGAGAGGCGCGTTTGTAGAGTGTTTACAGAGTGTTCTGTGTTACGGGTTTGGGATTGGGCTTGTCCAAGCTCAGTCGTCTCGTCCTTTGCAGTTCTTCAGTGGCTTTTTCCTTGCACGCCATTCAAAAAGCAACAAGTAGAGTGTTTTCGCCTCATCACTCAACTTCGTTTTGCTTATTCAGGTGATGGGGTGAGAGAAAAAGGGGTTTTTGGGGGGCCCCTTATTCAACATTACAGCACCTAATGATGTTTGTGGAACCTTTTGAGTTTAGCGCTTACATTTATTTCTGGTCGCACCACACGGCACTAAAACTCTTTTAAAACTTACGGTGACTTGCAGGGTTTAGAATCTCTTTTCCCTTTGACCCTTGTAACTGAATTTAAGTACAGGAAACGATCTACCAACAGTAGTTTTGTTTTCTTTGATACTGTATCATTGTTAACATCACGCATACGAGAGGCTTTACCTAAATTTGGGTTTTGCACCAACAAGCAAATCCTGGTGCACACTTTCAACTTTAATTAAACATGCAATTAGAGGTTTTGAGGAGCCTCCGGGGTTAATCCCTTTGATCCTCGGAAACAACTAACAGCAATATGCCTGGTAAATCGAAACGGTACCCGCTATGGAGCACTGATCCCCAGCTTGCTGGCAACTCCACAGAACATAACGGCGCCCACCACGCAGAGTCCCCTGGCAGAAACAGGGAACGATTTCCACATTCTTCCCCCATCAGCCTCTCAAACTGTTTAGCCAGGTGATTAAGGAGGGGTGTACAGTGTCTGACAAACCCTAGTAACTATAAATGAAACGCAACCAAACAGGGAAAACTTGGATAATCCAGTGAGTGAAATTTGAGGTAACGTTCTTACGGAAGTCGAACACCAAGCAAACATTACACTTGTTGAGACCTGCGTGAGCTTTGAGAATGAGATACAAGCTTTAGAAAGTCTGCGCAAATGACTCATTGTATCTCTGGGCCTATTCACAACTCAAGATACATCTATTGAGGTGAACCACAACACACTCAGATCTGACATTAGAGGAATAAATGACTCTACAACATCAAGAGACTGCAGTTCATTGCCCTTCCAAGGAAATGACTCAATGAGTAATGAAACAATGTAAGGCGGATCGACATCTTTGGCTGCCCTAAATATGGTCTTGCAATCTTTCATTCATCTCTATGACACCGTAGTTCACAAAGTACGACTAGACACAGGGCCACATTACAGGTCGGGCGGTCCGGAATTAACAGTGGCGGTAAACCCGCTGCCACTGTTAATTCCGGTCCGCCCGATCCCGAGTCCTGCAGGCGGGAGGTGATCTTCCTGCCAGGTCTGACCTGGCGGGTTGAACACCTCCCGCCTGCAGGCGGATGTGGAAACACCAGCACCATCACAAGATGGTGCCGGTGTTTCCACTTCCCCATTCCCATTGAGTCCTGTAGGACTCAATGGGAATGGGGATTTACCGAATTCTGCCTCCGGAATTCCCGGGACACCAGGGCTGTAATGCCCTGGTAATTCCGGGAGTCACGGAGGCGGAATGGTAATACGAGTCCGGCGGTAACCAGGCGGTTTTACCGCGCGGTTACCGCCGGACTCGTAATGAGGCCCACAGTCTTTGAATGAGATAAAATCACTTCTGACTAAAGAATCTCCTCTCTGTGTATTGAAACCTAGCGAGAAATCTGCGAATCTCGACATGAATAAGCTGCCACCAAAGGATCAAGATGTGGCAGAAAACCTGCTTGATGAAGACAGTGTGAAATCTTCTACAGAGAGAAGCTTATATGATACTTCTTCATTAATAAAATCCCACACTGGAGAAAAAAAGCGATCTAAAATTCAATCAAAAAAGGAAGTTAGTATAAACGCAACGCAAAAAATACCAAAAATATGAAAGGACGACATAAAACCTCCAACAAAGGTTCTCACAAGTTTCTGCAAAACATTTAACTGGTTGGAAACATTACAAATCAAAAGAGAAGAGGCGACATGAACTCATGTGACATCATCTGTATTAATGATGAGAGTCAAAAAATTGGTGATGAAATTACCAAAAAGGTGAGGATAACCAAAGGACTATCTTAAAGGTCTAAGCGACTAACATCACATACACGGGTTCAAAACCCTGATACAGATTTGGCAATGAGAAATCAAGCATGCAACATTCCAAAAACGGGCAGGGACACTACTTATGGTAGGTCCCAGGAATGGTGAAGATTTGAACAAAGAAACAACAAAACTTTAAAAAATCTTGACTGTAAATACCATCAGAAGTCTTACTCCATTAATTGACTTAACTAAAAACAAATGTCAAAAAACGAATGCATGCACTTACTGGGGCCAGTACACTCTGGAGGAAGATCTAACAGATTTAGATATCTGCACAACGATGAAAAATCATCAACAAGACAAACTGTCTAAAAGTCTTTTCCAAAAGGAGACAGAGTATTTCCTAATTTTCGAATCTATACGTGACACTGATCATAACACTCCACTTAATAGAAGCAGACTGCTAGCGCTTCTTACCTCCATTCATTTACTGAGCTCAATTTTATTGGCAGACATTAAATATGTGCATCTTTTTGATTATGAACATTTAGGCAAATGTGCAGTACATATCCATAAAAAAATGGTGGATAAATGTATAATCGATCAACAGGATGCCATTTGAGTTCAAGGCTTCGAAGGCTTCTATGCATGTGAAAAAGAAGTAAAAGGCTCAGTCCAAATTAAACCAAGGATTACAATAACACACCATTTTGACTTGAACAGCAAACAGGATGCTAGAATGTAGGGGTTGACTCTTGGGTACTATGCAAGCTTCTCCCTCTGACTCCTCACCTGAGGTGTCTGTGGAATCTTCAGAGGTTCTGAGTTTCTTCTTTCCCCTCTGTGGTACAGTCTTCTTCTTTTTTCCTTTGTTCTGGAAGAGGTAAGGGCGAGCTCCCCCGGAGACCAATTAGCCTAATATGCAGATAGCCCGGCAGTGGGGACTCAGGGGAGCCGACCCCAGTCCAGGGAAAAGCCGACAGGCAGAGAAACCCTGGAATCTTTTGTAAGTGTTGGTTTGTTCTGGTTAGAGACTGGATGGTTGGTGAGGCCGTGGTCCAAAATGTCCAGGAAGGATGCATGAATAGATCCGGAGAACTGATCACTGGAGGCAGAGCACCACCAGTAAGTCCAAGCACCAACACACAGTTCATCCCTGGTTCATCCCTGTTCCTCTAAAACCATCAAGGACCACATTGACATGCTTGCTCCGGCCCTTGCTGATTTTTGCAAACAATCCTTTGCCTCAGGATCCTTCCCCTCCCCTCTGAAACACTCCCTTGTGCATCCTCTTCTCAAGAAACCCACAGCTGATCCTTCTTGTCCAGCTAACTATCGCCCAATTTCCATTACTCCCTTTCTGGATAAACCCCTGAAAAAGTTGGCCATCTCTCAGCTTAACCTTCATTCCAATTCTGTTGGCTGGCTCCATGACCACCAGTCTGGCTTCAGAGCTGCCAGAAGCATGGAAACTGCTCCCCTGAACATCCATGAAGATATGCTCTCCAACCTTGACTCTAAAATTCCCTCTGCCCTCATCCTCCTCGATCTCTCGTCTGTCTTCGACACAGTCAACCATACCATCTTGCTCAACCGTCTCCGTGATAACCTGGGTATTACTGATCAGTCTCTGGCCTGGCTGACCTCTTTCCTCTCTGATCGACCCTCCCAAGTCAATTTGGTTCCTTCCTATCATCTATCTTCCTCTCTACCTGTGGTGTTCCCCAGGGGTCTAACCTCCCGCCCTGGCTTTTCAACCAATACCTGGCAACTCTCACCCACTGCATTGCCATTTTCTGCTCAAATTTCCAGTGCTATGCTGACGACACTCAACTCATTTTCAGGCTGCCCTCGGCCACCTCCTCTCCCTCTCTCATCTCTGATTGCCTAATTGCCATTCAATATTGTTGTGCCGCCAATGATGTTTGTCTGAATGCCAGCACGACGGAGAACCTCCTCATCGACACACCTTCACCATCCTTTCCCCTCGCTCTCTGGCTGGCTTCCCTTGGCCCTCCTCCTACCCCCACCTGCTAGGCTAAGAAACTCAGGGTCATATTTGACTCCAAACTTTCCTTCTCCGCCCAAATCTCTGAGGTCTCTAAAAAGTCAAACTTCCTACTGCACTTCCTCAGAGGTACACTGCTTTTCCTCTCCTTCGCCCAGAAGCTCATGGTCTCCCAAGCTCTGGTTCTCTCTAGGTTGGCTATTGTAACAGTCTCTTTCTAAATCTACCTGCCTCTACTGTCCGCCCTCTGCAACTAATCCAGAACAGGACTGCGAGACTTGTCCTTGGCCTCAAGCCCTTGGATCGTATCTCTCCAGCTCTGAAATCTCTCCATTGGCTCACAGTGGATGCAAGGATTACATTCAAAACCCTCTGCATTGTCCACAAGGCTTTCTGGGGCCTGGGTCCAAAATACCTTCAGCTATCCCTCCGCAAATACCTCCCCTCTCGAGCTCTTCGCTCCACTACCTCTAACTCCCTCAGGGTCAGTTGTTTTTCAAAGAAACGAGCTGTGGATAGATCTCTGTCTTCGGCTGGGGCCTCCCTCTGGAACAGCCTCTCTGCCACTCTAAAACCTGAGGAGAACCATCTCCGGTTCCGGAAGCACCTCAAGACCTTCCTCTTTTCTTCGGCCTTCACTCCCCCTCTCCCCTGCTGATCTGTTCTCTATTGGCATCGTGCACCTGGCCACCCTCTGCCCTCCAGGCCCAGGTACCTGCTCACCCCACCACTCTCCCACACTGCCTCCGGGCCACCTCTTGCACTGGGGTCTGTATCTGTACCCATACAGCCCCCCCTTTTTCTTCCTGCTCTTATCAGACCTACCCTGTCTGCTGCCCTAAACCTAGCACTTGCAAATTGCTGGCTGCACTAACACTGTTTGTTGCCTTTATTATTTATTTATTTGTTATTATTTATCTGTTTCTCCTTTGCTTCGCACTTTCCACTTCTCCCCCTTCCAGGCACTTTTCCCCTCTCCCTCTCCCACGCACTTGCGCATTGTCAATGTCACTGGGCCTAGTAAGATCGTTGTTTTGTTCTCCCCTGTTCCCCTCCCTTGCCTTGGTGCACTCCGAAACACTTGTGTACGAGCGCGACAGAAAGAAAATAAATATCAATATCAATTCGGAGTCCAGAATGCAGGCGTACTGGATAACAGGTAAACAATCCCAGTGGAGGTATGCCAAGAGAGAAGGGGTTTGTAATCAGAAAAGTGGAGGAAAGGAGATCCCAGTGAGAGACCACAGAGGCAGGAGAATCAATGTGCGGCTTCCACAGTCTTTGGAAAAGTCCCGCAGAGTGCGGTCGAGCAGAGGAACAGGAGGACGGAGAGCTGGCGAGGAGCGCACAAGGCAAAGGAAAAATGAGATAGGCAGGGAGCAGCCGTCAGGAGGACGGAAGCCAGAATGGCAAGAAAACCAACCAAAAGCAAGGACTAGCATCAAACCTTACCATGGAGCAGGGTTGCAATGCACCGATTCGTTCCTCTGACTTCAGGATATACATGGTGGCGGCCATTTTGGTGGACGACTAGACCGCTGACACACGTTCCAATGGTGACCAGTGGTACCATACTTTTCAGCGCTGGTTCATGACAGAAGCATTGAATTGGAGTTGGCTTTCTTCAGTCTTGCCAGCCACAGTGCAAAGCAGACCAGGCTTCGGTTAATACATGGAATATTTTAAGTTGGTACTCCCGAGGATACTACTCCTTTTTGAATGGGCAAACAAATGAGATGTGGGATAAATCTAACCTCATTTTTGTTGCAGGAAACATCGCTGAGGTAAACGCCTGTATGGGATGGTTTTACTGTTGTGTCTAAGTTTGTGAAAAAAGGTACTAGTGGTAGGCCAATGGCAGGGCTTATTACGGCTCTAAAAGTATCAAAGGGACTGGGTGTGACTGAATTAGCAACCGACTCTGATGCTACATTGATCACAAGGATCATTGATACAAGGAAACTTCCAGGAGTTCCTCTGGCTCTTGTGATCAATGTATATTTGAACCGATTGAGTGCATCTCTTGAGGAGACCTTGAATGAAATTGAGGATACCTGGGTTAGTTGATCAACTGAGAATCCACAAACAGGTATAGTGATAGCTTGAGATTTCAACTGTCAGTGTTTGGTTAATGACTTTGAATGGAAGATCTGGATCAGGGGAAGGGACTAACACATGTTGTGTATAAAGTAGGAAAAGTTAGCAATGGAAAGGTTTGATCGAAATTTCTCCCCAGATGGGCTTTTACACAAACCAATTTATTAAATGATAAGGTCCTTAAAGATGTACTGACATGGTCTTACACAACTTCGGTGATTGATTACATCTTTGTGAAAAACTTTGAATTGAAGCAAATTGGACCGCTTGAAATTGTCAAAACAAATACAATTGATCATGCAATTATTCAATTATCCCTGACAATTGACGGCTTTGAGGAAAATGAGTACTAATGTCGGGAAAAACATTGGTAGTCTCCAACACGGGAAATAGGATTGTCCAGTACTGTTTGAACTTCAGAGATGTTGACTCTGGGCTCCTAGAGTGTTGGTGGACTAACCTGCGTAACAGTGAAAAACAACTACAAACTCTCCCTGAAAATTTTCCAAATTTGCTTGATAGACAAAAAAAAACAAGGGACAGAAAGATGTATAAACAAACACACACTCCCTCAGATTCAAAAATGCTGAATTATGATATTGCGATCCAAACTCGTAAATGTATACTGCGAAAAGACCTAAGAAAAAGACGTAAATGTTTTGATATGAAGTGGGAGGAGAAAGAAAAACATAAAAACATCATAACACAACAGTATAAGAATTGGTGTAAATCACATAAAATACAAAAATATATTGACACCAATCAAGACCTGTTGTATAAGATTGTGGAAAAAGAGCCATTTGGTGGGTATTAAACAACAAAAATCAGTCACAGACAGTTGCTCAATCGAGTGGGGTAAGTGAAGGAGACTGGGTTGAGCATTTTCCATGCAAATATAATGCTGATAGCAATGAAACTTTAGGAGTGGGTGGTTCCTGCTCCCAATCTCCACCTCTCGCTTTTCATCACCTTGAAATAGAAATAATAATCAGTAAGTTAAAGAACTCGAGAGCACGTGGCCCTGATGGAGTAACTAACGGAATATTCAAGGTCAATACTGTCCTTTGGGCAGACATTTTGTTTCATCTGTTCAAACATGTAACATCAGATCACATTTGTCCCATATCCTGGCCGGAATCTATACTCGTCCCAATTTAAAAAAAAGGGAATCGAGCAGAACCATTGTGTTACAGACCAATTTCCCTTCTCGACACCTCATCAAAATTCTTTGCCAACTTGGTACTCAGGGAACTAACATCTTCGGCAAATAAGATCAATTTACTCAGCCCACTGCAGACTGGCTATAGAAAGGGCGTAGGCAACATAATTAGTGGCCTAGCCTGTCAGATGTAGGGTCTCACTCTGGGCGTACCCGATATATACCAGCGATAGACCTATCCTCTGCGTTTGCCAACGTCAATATTTTTAGACTGTGGTCTAAACTGGTGCAATGGGATATCGATCCATCTTTGTTAGCAATGCTCCAACTGCTGTACTCCAACAAGTCCACAAGAGTGATCTTGAACATCTTGGGGGAAACTGTCATGCGCCGCTTTCTCACCTGGCGTCTTTGGCCCCGCTGCCGCTTACGGACTTCCTGATTTCCGTCACGCTGACGCTACGTTAACTAAGCGGTCTAGTCTTTCTCCGCTAGGATGACCGTAGCGTTATTTAACCACTCCTCTCCCTGGGTCCAGCGCGTTGCAACCTTCCACAGTCAGCTGCTTTTCCTCGCGGCCGCGGTCTTGCTACACGCTGTTTTCCTCTTGCTCCTCGAGCCTTTCCTCTTTCACCTCTCTTACTCTTCCCGGTCCTTCTCAGGTCCCCGCCTTCTGTTTTCTCCCTCCTTCCTACTTTCCCTCCTTCGTGCCCGGCTTTCTGCCTTTGGTTTTGTTTACTTTCGCTTCCGGTGTATGCTGGAGTGTACCTATCCTGCTGGGTCCTGTTGCTGCCTTCTCCCATTGTTCATCTGCTTACACGCCCAGCTACCATCAGGATACCTGCCGGTTCCAGGGGTTTTTTGCCTATTCTGGCTTTTTTCCCCCTTTTTTGTCCCTCCCGGGAGTGGGACACGGTCAGGGCGCATTTACACGCTCTCACTGTGGCTTCCTCTTGTGGGAGACATGCTCAGCCTCGAAAAAAAGAAAAGGACTACACGGCACATCGAGCGCTCAGCCCAGTTGAGGAGGATTTCGATTCCACAGGTGAGGAGGTTGAAGAGATAAAAAAGGGTTCTACAACTGTATTAGAAGTTGGTGCTGACAGTTTGCAACGCCTACAAACAACAACCATGGCAACTCCTGAGCAAGTGCAGGAACTAATTGCTGCAGTACAAAGCCTCTCTCTAGAAATGCAAAACATAAAAACCGAAAACAACCTGCTAAAACAAATGGTAGCAGTGAGGGAGCCCCCCAACACAGACCTGCCTCCTATGCCTTTGTCTTCGGGGAAGTACGATGGTTCCCCCAAGACCCTAAAAGAATTTCTTGACGCTTGCAGGGTGTATTTTTCCTTCAGAACCCGCACCTACGCCTCTGATCATGCCAAGGTAGGATTCCTGGTGTCTAATATGACAGGGAACGCTCTTGCTTGGGCCACCCCTCTAGTCACCGGAAATGACCCTGTCCTACAGAATTTCGATGCCTTTATCGATTATGTCAAACAAACCTTTGAAAGACCCGAAATCTCAATGGCAGCTGGTGAAGACTTGATGGACATTCGTCAAGGACAAGTTGATGTGCTGTCTTATATCTCCTCCTTTAAGAGATTGGCCATGGAGACGGGTTGGTCTGAGCAGTCCCAATTTATTCTGTTCCGCCGAGGTCTTAGGGAAGAATTAAAAGATGAAATGGCTCATTTTCCTCGGCCTACTTCCCTGCAGGATCTGATGACGGCCGCCCTTCGGATGGAGTTCAGGATGCAAGAAAGACGCCAGGAAAGAAGAAAGACGCGTACCTCCTTTTCAAGGACCTCCTCACCACCATCAACAGCGCTCAAACCTCATGATGAGCCCATGCTAATCGGCACTACTCGCTGTTCTCTTACGCCTGAAGAAAGAAGGAGGAGAAGGGAACAGGGCCTATGTGCCTATTGTGCCTCTGATCGCCACACGGTGCATAACTGTACTGAACTAACCAAGAAATCGGCGGAAAACGCAAACCCTCGAACCTAGTTGGGACGGGTTATCGAGGGCAGTCTTCCAGTCCCTACGTTACTATGTCTATTGATTCCTCGAACCCTTCAGAAGATTCCCGCCTGATGGTTATAACGGTTAAGGTTACTATCAATGGCAGCCCGGTAGAGACGCTGGCTCTCTTGGATTGCGGTGCCGCAGGGAACTTCGCTGACACCCTTTGGGTTGACAAAGTAGGTGCTTCACGGATAGATCGCGGACACGGCCAGAAAGTAGAAGGAGTAGACGGAACACCTTTGAGCTCAGGACTCATTGTTCAGACTACCGAACCCCTTCCTCTAACTATATTTCAGCATTCAGAAGTCATTACTTTTGACATCATTCGAGCAGCCCATTTTCCCTTAATCTTGGGGATTACCTGGCTGCGACAACATAATCCCCATGTCGACTAGAAGTCCAATAGTTTGCATTTTAATTCCAGTCATTGCCAGACACACTGCTTTCAAGAGGCACATTACCAGGAGGTAAAAATATCTCCCACTGTTCTCCCCACGAGTATAGGGGTGCATTCCATTGACAAGAAATTGGAAGAATACCCTATGGTGTTTGCTGAATCCGCCCCCATGGCATTACCGCCTCACAGACCGGAGGACTGCTCCATTGAGCTGATACCCAATGCCCTGGTGCCATTTGGCCGAATGTTTGCCTTATCCAAGACTGAAAAGGACGCTTTACGAAAGTATTTGGATGACAACTTGTGCAACGGTCTCATCAGACCCTCTAAATCCCCGGCGGGTGCTCCCTTATTTTTTATTCCAAAGAGAGATTCCAAGGACCTCAGGCCATGCATCGATTACAGGGGACTCAATAAGGTAACTTGCAAGGACAGATATCCCATGCCCCTCATTCCTGACATTTTGGAATCAGTACAGGGAGCGACAGTTTTCTCCAAATTGGATCTGCGCAATGCATATCACTTACTCAGAGTAAGTCCAGGAGATGAATGGAAGACGGCCTTCAGGACACCATTTGGTCTGTACGAATACTACGTTATGCCCTTCGGACTGGTCAATGCTCCAGCAATTTTTCAAAGGTTCATAGACCGAATATTCTCAGATTTATTGTTTATTTCAGTGGTAGTTTACCTTGACGACATACTTGTTTTTTCACAGTCTATGTCGGAGCATCTACTGCATCTCACAGAGGTCCTGGAGCGCCTTAAGAAACATCATTTATTGGCCAAACGTGAAAAATGTGTATTTGGGGCATCTTCGGTCCCTTACTTGGGGTTTATCCTCTCACCACAAGGAGTACAAATGGATCAAAAGAAGGTCGAGGCTATTCTCCATTGGCAGGCTCCTTCCTCAGTCAAAGAGGTTCAGAGATTCCTGGGCCTGGCTAATTTTTACAGGCGTTTCGTGCCAGGTTTTTCCAACACTGTTCTACCAATTACCAACTTGTTGAAGAAGACATCTGTGCCTTTCATCTGGAGCCCTCAGGCTGAAGAGAGCTTTCAACTCTTGAAGAAGAGCTTCTGCAGCGCTCCCATCCTATGCCAGCCGGACCAAAACAAACCTTTTATCGTTGAGACAGATGCCTCTGCCGCAGCTATAGGAGCTGTTCTACTACAAGAGCATGACAACGCGGAACACCCAATAGCGTATCTGTCTAAGACTCTCACTACTAGTCAACGGAATTATTCCGTAATTGAACGTGAACTTCTGGCCATGAAAAGAGCCTGTGAAGTTTGGAGACACCTCCTACAGGGGTGCAGCCACCCTTTTGTAATCCGGACCGACCATAAGAATTTACAAGTTCTACAGTCAAGGGAGTGCATCAATTCCAGACAAGCCCGATGGGCGCATTTTTTCTCACAATATGACTTTACCATCACTTATATTCCTGGAAGCCAAAATGCTTTGGCAGATGCCCTGTCCAGGAAGTCTTTCTCCTCCCAGGTTGCCCCATCCTGCCCGGAGAAGCTGTTTCCCAGGAACCTCATTGTTGCCACTATCTCCTCCTTGTTTCAACGGATAAAAGAAGCCGTCTCCTTACATCCAGAACCCCGTGGCATGATTCAAAAGGATGGTTTGTTCCTGAAGAATCAGAGGATCTGGGTACCATCTAAACCTCTTCAGAAAGACATATTGTCCTGGTGCCATGATCATCAGACGGCAGGCCATAGGGGACAGGCGAGTACCTTGGACTTGATCAGTAGAGCCTTTTACTGGCCAGGTTTGTCTGGAGATGTTAAGCGTTACGTCAGGTCCTGCAGAGTCTGCTGTCAAAGTAAAAACAACACAAAAAAACCCATAGGTTTGCTGCAGCAAGATTCCATCCCGGAGCGTCCGTGGAGTCATGTATCTACTGATTTCATTGTGGACTTACCTTTGTCTCAAGGATGTTCATGCATAATGGTGTCCATCGACTCCCTCACCAAGATGGCTCATTTCTCTCCACTCCCTGGTATACCAACTGCCGATGCTATGGCATTGGTTTTCATTAAAGATGTGTTTCGACTCCATGGTCTCCCAGACAAGATAGTATCAGACCGAGGGAGCCAATACGTCTCCAAATTTTGGAAGTCCTTATGTGCCGCTCTTAATATTCACCGCGCATTGTCATCAGGATATCATCCCCATACCAATGGGCAGACAGAGCGGTTAAACGCTACCTTGGAACAATATTTGCGCAGCTACACCAATCTGGAACAAGACAACTGGGTGGATATGCTGCCTACGGCGGAGTTCGCATATAATAATGCCAGTCATTCCGCAAGCAAGATGTCTCCCTTCTATTGCTCATATGGATTTCATCCCCGAGCCATCATTCCCCATTTTTCCTGCAAACCTGCACTTCCGGCGGTAGAGGAGGTACTAATCCGTATAAGGGACATCCAAGACAAAGCTAAGGTGAACCTCAGAGATAGCCTCCAGGCATACAAGAGGCAAGCCGACCGGCACCGGCAGGTAGTACCTGATTGGGACGTTGGCTCCAAGGTATGGTTATCCACCAAATACCTTCCTAGATGGTCTCGCCCGTCTAAGCTGTCCCCCAGGTTTATTGGTCCCTATCCCATTACTGCCAAGATTAATCCAGTGGCCTTCCGCCTAAAGCTGCCACATTCTCTTAGGCGAATTCACCCAGTGTTTCACGCATCTCTTTTGAAGAGTACCGAACAGTCACTAAGGGCTCGCCCTTTCCCCATTCTCTCTCACTCACCTGATACGCCCGAGTATGAAGTATCCAGGTTGCTGGACTCCAGGTACCGCAAAGGGCGCCTGGAATACCTGGTGCATTGGAAGGGTTTTTCCCATGCTGAGGACTCTTGGGAACCAATTGCACACATCCATGCTCCTGTCCTTCTCTGGAAGTTTCACCGTTTACATCCCGGTAAACCGGGTGGCCTGGGCCTTGGCGGGGGGCATGCTGTCATGCGCCGCTTTCTCACCTGGCATCTTTGGCCCCGCTGCCACTTACGGACTTCCTGATTTCCGTCACGCTGACGCTACGTTAACTAAGCGGTCTAGTCTTTCTCCGCTAGGATGACCGTAGCGTTATTTAACCACTCCTCTCCCTGGGTCCAGCGCGTTGCAACCTTCCACGGTCAGCTGCTTTTCCTCGCGGCCGCGGTCTTGCTACACGCTGTTTTCCTCTTGCTCCTCGAGCCTTTCCTCTTTCACCTCTCTTACTCTTCCCGGTCCTTCTCAGGTCCCCGCCTTCTGTTTTCTCCCTCCTTCCTACTTTCCCTCCTTCGTGCCCGGCTTTTTGCCTTTGGTTTTGTTTACTTTCGCTTCCGGTGTATGCTGGAGTGTACCTATCCTGCTGGGTCCTGTTGCTGCCTTCTCCCATTGTTCATCTGCTTACACGCCCAGCTACCATCAGGATACCTGCCGGTTCCAGGGGTTTTTTGCCTATTCTGGCTTTTTTCCCCCTTTTTTGTCCCTCCCGGGAGTGGGACACGGTCAGGGCGCATTTACACGCTCTCACTGTGGCTTCCTCTTGTGGGAGACACGCTCAGCCTCGAAAAAAAGAAAAGGACTACACGGCACATCGAGCGCTCAGCCCAGTTGAGGAGGATTTCGATTCCTCAGGTGAGGAGGTTGAAGAGATAAAAAAGGGTTCTACAACTGTATTAGAAGTTGGTGCTGACAGAAACATCAAGGAAATCTTGTTGAAAAAAGGTGTATGTCAGGGCTGTGTGTTGTTCCCCCATGCTTTTCAATTTCTATTTGGCGGATTTGTGGGAGGCCAGCAAAGAGTCGGGAGGATTTGTGCCCACATTGTCAGAACTGAAATTGAGGTGCATTGCATTTGCTGATGATATCCTCCTCATGGACTATACCCCGGCTGTGATACAATGACATCTTGACGGGGTAGAAAAGTATTTGAAAGAAAATTCATTGCAAATAAACACTGCTAAATCTTACAGAATTGTCAGTACCACTGAAACAAAATGCAGGGATTACACATGGAAATTGAATAACTCTATAATTCAGCGAGTCAACACAATTCTGTACTTAGGCTATGAAATTGCAGTAAAGAAACAAAGTGAAATAGAAATCTCCTAAATCGAAGAAAAGATCTCATCAAGCTTGTCACTTTTAAAAATGGTAAAGAGCAGATTGTGTGCTTATTCGTTGGTTCCGCTAATAGAGTTCTATAAACCGGAAGTTTCAAGTAGGATGTTTTTTGACATGCTCGAAGGTAAAATCTTAAAACAGGTGTTGGGAATTCCGTTTTCAGTCCCTATAAGTGTTATCAGACTGGAATTGGGCCTTACATCTTGGTGGGCCCAGAATATTAGTAGAGCAGATGACACCCCGAAGCTGAGCCACTTGTACCGGTACAAACTACGGTGGGTGGTAAAGGTGGTAATATAGGTGGTAATATATCTGGATTCTGGGTGGAGCACTACCTGGTGGTATCCGGCTCATAGATCGAGTTTTGAGAAGAAGCGTGCACCCCACAGCTCGGTGACAATGTCATCAATGGTGGGCATCAGGTGCCTTTCCAGTTTGATCGCTTTATTGGGGAGACGCATGTCCACACATATCCTGACTGAGTCAGGCTGCTTTGGCTTTCGTGCAGTCACAATAGGGGAGACCCACGGAGTAGGGCCCTCCACCTTCTCAATGATGTCAAGTCCGACCAAATTGTCTAGCTCCTGATGCACCAATTCCCGCAGGTGGAATGGCACCCGCAGATGTTTCAATGCCACAGGTTGGATGGAGTAATCTATGTGCAATCTGACTGGGTCGCCAGTCATCCGCCTAATTCCTTCGAACAGACCTGAGTGTTTGTCCAACAACATCTGGATATCCTCCACATACACTGATTATGCAACGGTGACGATCCCCAGGGCCTCTGCTGCCACGCAGTTGAGTAGAGTTTTGCTGCTGACGGGTGTGATATAGAATCTTGCTCGAATCTTTGATCCCCCATGCTTCACATCTGCGATGAAGGCACCATCGAGCGGGATTGGTTGAGCCCCACCAAAGGTAGAAATGCGAGCCTTGGGCGTGGAGAGGCGGGGCAGAGACTCCATGGCATCATAATGTTCTCTGCCTATGACATTGACAGAGGCGCCAGTGTCCACAAGCACCGGAACTGACGCTTCATTGACCGGCACATGGCATCTGGGTTGTCGCCTGGACTTCGGACACAGGAAACCCACACTAGACACAAAGAATACGTTTTCTTCTTCTTCCTCCTCTTCTTCGCCATCCAGATCTGTGCCTTTGTCCCCTTGGTCGACCTGGGCCACATTCTGTAGTCGTTGCTGGCGAAAGAACCCAGCCCGGACAGAACCCCATGGGGACAACCAGCGAACTTAGGGCCTTACACATGCAGGCATAGTGGTCAGCGGCACCGCAGCGGCCACACAACTTCCCCACTGCTGAACACTCTGCCAGGTGCAGGAGGTCATACCCGCACTTCATGCACAAGTTGATCGGGCCAGAGCCTCTGTCGCGCTGCCTGCCAGCTGTACGTCTGGACCCTCTGCCTCTGCCCACAGCACAGATGTCCTCCACTTTGTTGGGACGCACCCCAGCCTCCATGCAGGATGCCCGTAGTTCAGACACCTCTTGACACCTGTTAGGGAGAATTCTCTGTTTAGGCTGAATTTCCTAACCTAGTGAGTCCCCCAGCAGCTTTGCTGTATTTGTGGGGTTTATTTTCTTCTCCTGCCAAGAGTGGGACTCTTTTACCCTCACTCTTGGACCTGATTTGAGTGTATTCCTGTGACTTGTAATGTGCTTATGGGCTTTGGGGTATTTTTCCCCATAGGCTATCATTGGTTTTTGTATGTGTGTTACACAGCACCCCCAGTGCAGTAACACAGGGGTGTCATAGTGACCCCCAAACATAGACTCCATACCCTGGGACTGACTACTGTCTCCCTGGGCATGTAAAGTCACCATTGACTTTACTAGTCTTAAATTGTGAACAGAACCAGTACAAACCATCATACTGTGGAAGTACTGGTAGGGGCAATTAGATTGCCCCTGGGTCTGTTTGTCGAGGGGGTACTGTCCCGTCCCCCCTCGCCGAGTTTTTGGCTGGTGGCAGTGGATACCACTGAAATATTCCACCGGAATATTTCCCAATGGGATTTCCCATTGATTTTAATGCACCACTTTTTGGTGCAATGTTAAAGATACCGCCGGTTTATTTATTTAATATTAATTCACCGGTTGGGATTTTTTGCCAGAACTCGCCGCCAAAATGGCGTCTGGGTTCACTTCAGTAACCCTGAACCCGAGTCGAGCCTTTGTTCCACTTTTGGCGGGCTTCTGCACAGAAGCCCTCCAAAGTGGTGCCACTGTGTCTGGGTCTACAGGATGTGTGGGAGGGGGATTTAGGTACCCTGGACTGAGTTGCCTTGGCAACTCAAGTCGCACTCTTGTGTGATTGGCCCAGTGGTGAGCCCCCCGGCTCACCACTTAGCATGTTTGAGTGGCAGCTAGGACTGGTGAATGGGGGTTTGCTGCATAAAAGCAGGGCTTTGGGGACTGGAACTTCAGAAGTCGCCACAGGACCTAAGAAGCCGAAGAGGGAGAAGCTGAGCCGACCTGCCACGACGACACCATCGGTGGAGCCCTGCGGAACCGTCTCACCACTTCCCAACGACAGAGGAGATCTCCAGTCCGGAGAGTCTTCTTCCCTTGACTGGTGGGGACAACCAGTTTTTGCCTTCTTTTTGCCTCCCTGGAGCATCTCGTGGCCGCCTTGCCTGTGTCAAGCACCCCGGCAACCGGAATACCACTTTTTACCTCTACCGCGAAAGAGTGGTAACATCCTTTTTAACCGGAAAACTCCACGGCTGGTTTCTTCCCTGGTAGTGCAACGATCTTCAGCCTTCCTCCACGTCGAGATCTTCTCTTCCTCTGGACGATGCCGTGACTTGCACCCACTACCAGGAACAACTGCCACCACTGGAGGATCCTTTCCATTTTGAAGGTACTGTGTTCCGCCCGGCTTCCCTTGCCACCGATTGTAAGGGGTAGATTTAGCCCTCGGCTCTCGAACCTGGGTTAGCCTGGGACACCCTAACTAAACTTTTCTAAGCTTAACAGAACTTTTCTACTCACCTGTAAAGACTTTTGAGACTTTGTGACATTGTGTGAAAGGCAGAAAGGCAGCAGAGTGGCTTCTGACCGAGGGAGACCCTTTCTCTTCGATTGAAGGTCTAGGAGCAAGAAGAAGAAAAAAGGACAAAGACCGGACAACACGGTTACCTCAGGTGAGAAGGAGGAGGAGGAAGGGGATATTGATTCCTGTAGTGGCTCAGAGCATAGTACTGACTCAACTCCTGAGACCAGTTCCAAGCACTTTGAGAACAATATCCAGAAGGACCATCTCCACAACTTAGAATCCAGACTTCAGAACTTTTTCAGCAGTGCCAAGACATTTTGCCAGAACCAGAGACCAGACCGCTGTGAAGTGCAGAGCAGAGCTGACCCAGAGAGCTGCGACTTCAGAACCACCCGCCAGGAGTCCAGTCCAGACCTGATCAGACCTTGACGGCCTATTTCAAATTTATAGTATGAGTACTCAGCCAGAACTGTGCAAACCAATCTCTTAGTTTAAAATAATCCAATTCAAACAATTTCCACCTATCTAGAACTGCTTCATAGAATTGTGTGTCCATCCTGTTGATCCAAAACCTCCCACAGCGCATCTGTCATTTTGAAACTTTAATTTCATTTCTGAAAATCTATCTCCACAAAATCGTCCGTATCTTTGGAACCGCATGTGCTAGGAACGAGATTCAACTTTCAGTTTAAAGCTAAGATTCTAGGCTTTCCAACGAAACCAGAACTTTCTATTCGTGCTCGACGCACTCGGAAAAAGTGCCGCGATTTGCGATTTGGCTCAAATTTCTTCACTTGTCAAAATAGCAGCTTCTTGCTTTCCTTTGCTGAAATTCGTTTGCAACCTGATAATAATTCATAGAGCATTGCTAAAGTGATCCTGAACTAATTTAAAGTAGCTATCACCCACCCTGAATGTCTTATAGGGAATTAAAATCATTTTTAGCATATTAATCCCTTCTTTGCATACCACATGTGTGAAAGTACTTTTGCCTGTGTTTAAAATCATGTTACGCTCACCTGACTCCCACGGAGGCGCTGGCCTGGTTCGCGCTGCTGTGACCTCTTCTAAGGTGATGCGCAGGGTTCGGAAGACGGACTGGACCGGGCCCCCAAATCTGGCTTGTCTGGCTCGCAGAAGTATCCTTCTGTAGGCAAAAATAGAGGATTAACTGTCTGCGGGGTAATGCAATTGGCCTCCCACTTTCCCCTCTCACCCTCCTTGAAACCTTTCTGTGATTTCTCGTAGCGTCTCACCTTAGGGTCTGGAAGGACGAGCTCTCCATCCTGCTTCTGATGCAGGGGCGCGTTGGTATCCAGTTACTTCACTGGATTTTCGGATTGGTGAGAACCAAACTTGCTTGGCTTCCAGGTAAGTTTTTTGATAAGAGGTTCCCCTTGTGTCCATGCATTAATGTACTAATGCTAGTGTCTTTTTCCCCATAGGGGCCGGGGTACGGAATGCCGGGGAACAGGCACCGACCCGAGATGAGCGATGAAATCCTTGTAGAAATCAGGTAAGTCTTTAATGAGCGTTTTTTGGTAATGTCTTTTCATTCGCTCATTAACGCTGATGTCTCTTTTTCCCCTTAGGGGCCGGGGTCCGGAAATGCCAGGATGCGGCGCGGACCCGAAATGAAGAGGGAATGAATCAACAGGTAAGTCTTAACATGGAGATTTAGCTTTCCTTATTCCCTTCTCTCTCTCACCTTTTGTTCTGGTGTTTTTCTCCCTAGTCGCTGGGGCGTGACTGCGAATCCGGATGATCGCTGCTGAATATGGAGGCGCCCTGTAAAGGTGAGTGGAATGCGGCGCTGCAGCGATCGACGCGATGAGCTTTTAAATTAAAGTCTTCCTTTTCAGGATTGTCGGCGAGATGTCTCCGGGATGCGGATTTAGCAGGTAAGGACTTTTCCTTCTTCTGTTCTCTTCTTCTCTTCCTTTGCAGGTGATCCAGGATGCTGGCAGGCGTGGCAGAAGTCAGGATGCAGGAGCAGACACGGTGAGCGTCCAGCTGCTAGATGCAGAACAACGCGAAGCACGTGTGGCTGTTCGGGTGGGGTTTAAATAGCCTTGGAAGAAGTTCCAGGTATGTATCCTTCCTACAATCAGGTATGTATCCTTCCCCGACCACGCCTGGATGGTAAATTAGTCCCACAGGTAAAGTAGTTCCTTTCAGGCCTCAAGGAGGCCGGGATCCTGCAGCATGGTCTGTGTAACGATTACCTCAGAAACTCTGCGGGAGCACTTCTCTGAAAAACCTGTTGGGTGCTATTCTCAGTGTGCGTAGTTAATCTATTCCGTCTGGTGATCTACAAGGAAACATTCAGCAATCCTTAGTATGCTTGTCTAATGCACCTGTTCAGGAATTATCTCTCAGACACTTCGGGAGGCGTTACCTGTAGTTATTTGTTTGTGAGCTCTCCATCCTGCTTCTACGCAGGGGCGCTTGTTCTGAAGAAGGGTAATGAAATGTAATTTTCTGAGGGAAGGAAGGATCGCTAGTGTGCGTGACATGCGAGGAAGAGGTAATAGGAATAGATGAGGAGTTAGATACTATTCCCGGCAAGAATAGCACAATTAAGCTGTTCCATTAACAATTGACGTGCATGAACACCTAGTCATATCCAACCCAACAAATGAAAAACAACTCTATATGTGTGTGAACAATTGGCCAGAACAAGGTTAACTGCAGAGAAATTGTATTGTCCTTTTTTACATCAAACGTGTGGTGTATGCTAACTAATGGAGAAGACTTCCCACAACTAACCTAGTAGTTTTACTGACTGGAAGAAAACTGTAACACCCCCAGATATGACGACTCAAAACCTTGTCACCAAATTGTAGTACTACATAGCATGTGTGAAAGGCTGACTGACAGAGGAACAACTTATTACCGCTGCCACAAAAACCATGTAACTCCGCTGACTGGAAAAGCACACTAAAACAAGGGCGCAACAACATTAACAGCCAATACTTGCGATAAAAGCTGGTTGACGAAACAACGGGCTTCGACTGCTGAGGCAGATTCACAAATGTTCCGTTGACAGGAATGAGCGCGGCAACAGTGCTGAGGTAACCGTGAAGGCAACTTGCGGGAATGCTGACTAAAACCAGACACCATGGAAATACTGTGGAAGTGACGGGAAGTGTACAACTAACTTCAGAGGAAAACTATGGAACCACGGCAGGAGATTATAAGAGTGGGCTGAGGTGAAACTGTGACTGGAACTGGAGCCGCGGTAAGCGTACACTGCAAAGCAGACGACGCGAAGCGCGGAGCAGGTGAGGGGAGGGGCTTATATATGCTGCGAGTGTGAAGCACTAGACCATAACTGTCACTTTCCATAGAACCACTAGGCCACCATCTTAGGTAATGAGGAAGTGTCTTTTGCTCCATAGCCTAAACATGGTTCTTTCCTTGTTACAGACCAAGCATGATAAGCCATGGTCCACGAATTCTTAGAGGCTAATCTGGGGGCATGACCCAAGCTCATGACAGTATTCCCCCCCAAAACCCCTCCTAAACCAGAATCCCCCTTGGTAGGCTTGCACGGGTTATTTCTATGAAAGGCTCTCAGCAATCTAGGCGCATGTATGTTCTCTTGGGGTTCCCATGTTCTATCCTGAGGACCATACCCCTTCCAATCCACCAAATAGAACAACTTCTTGCGCACCACCTTGGAGTCCAGAATAGCCTTGACTTCATACTCTGGCTGGTCAGTCTCAACTTCCATTGGGGCTGGCACTTCATGAATTCTGGTATTCGGGCTGACTGTCTTCAACAGGGAAACATGAAACACTGGATGGATTTTCAAGTTCTTGGGAAGAGTCAATTTCAAGGCCACTGGATTAATCACTTTTTCGATTGTAAATGGTCCCAGAAATCTTGGAAGGAATTTTCGTGACCCCTTCAATGTTAAGTTTTTGGTAAACAGCCACACTAAATCTCCAACCTTGTAATCGGGAGTGTTTTTTCTTTTTAGATCAGCAAATTTCTTCTGGGCCTCTTTGGCAACAAACAAATGCTCTCGTGCCTTGACCAGTGCGGTGGCATTTTTTCATGCAGAGTTTTCACAGCTGGCATTTCTAAGGATTCAGGAGGATCATAGGCAGATGTCCGAGGGTGCCGGCCATGTAAGGTAAAAAATGGACTCAAACCTGTGGAGGCGTGTACAGAGTTATTGTAAGCGTATTCAGATACCCACAAGATATTAAACCAAGTGTCTTCAGACTGATGCAACATACATCGGAGGTACTGTTCCAAGGTTTGATTAGTTCTCTCGGTTTGTCCGTCCGTTTGGGGGTGATGACTGGTGGACAAGCGAACCTCCACCTTGGCCAGTCTGCAGCATTTTTTCCAGAATTTAGAAACAAACTGACTTCCTCGATCAGACACTACTATTGACGGAAAACCATGGAGTCTTACTACATTCTCCAAAAAGGTTTTAGCCAGAGCCGAGGCTGTAGGTAAACCTTTCAATGCTACAAAGTGCACCATTTTTGAAAAAAGGTCTACCACCACCAAAATGGTATCATACCCCTCGCACATGGGCAGATCTGTGATGAAGTCCATAGAAAGAGTATGCCAGGGAGCAGGTGGCACACTCAGCGGTTGAAGAAGGCCAGCAGGTTTACTCTTTTGATTCTTGTTTTGAGCACAATTTCCGCAAGTGTTCAAGAATTGAACTACATCACTTCGCCATGTGGGCCACCAATAAGATCTTTTCACTTTCTCCATGGTTTTGGCAATTCCAGGATGGCCCTCCAGCAAAGCTCCATGATAGTCGGAAATTACTTGAACTTGCAGCCTGGGCGTGGGCAAATACAGGCGATTCCGATAGAATGGCAACCCATCCAGAACACTGAAGTTTTCACCCCTTGCCTCCCATTTCTGCAATTCGTCAGTGTTCATGCTGATTTTGACTTCCTCTCTCAGTTTCTCCCAAGACGAGTCTGTTGTGCCCACAACTCCAAGCACCTTTTCCCCAGAAATAATTTCCACAGGAATGGGAGGCACATAAGCTTCTTAACCTTTTCCAATACGAGATAGGGCATCCGCCTTTCCATTTCGCACCCCCGGCCTGAATGTGATGACGAAGTCGTATTCGGCAAAAAAGAGGGCCCAACGTAGTTGACGGGAGGATTGTGCCTTAGCAGAACGGAGATACTGCAGGTTGCGGTGATCCGTAAAAATGGTAACGGTATGTCTTGCCCCAAGTAGGTGATGTCTCCATTCCTTAAGGGCACACTTGATGGCCAACAATTCCTTATCAGTAATTGTATAGTTGAGCTCTGTAGAGGAGAATTTTTTAGACCAAAAGGCCACAGGATGCAATTCGTGGGAGTCCGGATTTCGCTGTGATAACACTGCTCCCATGGCCACATTTGAAGCGTCTGTTTCCACCACAAACGGAAGGTCCGGCCGTGGATGCTGGAGGACAGGGGCTGCGGTAAATTTTTCCTTTAATTTTTTAAAGGCCTCATCTGCCTCTGTAGTCCAATCAAATGTTTTGTTCTTCTTGAGTAAGGACGTAATGGGATGAACTAATCGTGAGAAATCAGACACAAACCGTCGATAAAAATTTGCAAACCCTAGAAAACTTTGAATTCCTTTGACAGACGTGGGTGCAGGCCAGGTGAGAATTGCATCAACTTTTCGGTTGTCCATCTTGACTCCTTGTGCCGACAAAATAAACCCCAAGAACTCAACTTCTGGCACGTGGAAGTGACATTTTTCCAGTTTAACATATAGAGAGTTTTCCTTGAGTCGTTGGAGAACAGCAGTCACATGCTTGACATGTTCCAAAGGTTCATCAGAAAAGATTAGAATGTCGTCCACATAAACCACCACACAAATATCCAACATATCTCTAAAAATGTCATTCATAAAGGATTGAAAGGCCACTGGAGCATTGCACAGCCCGAAAGGCATCACCATGTATTCAAAAAGTCCGTATCTGGTTCGAAATGCAGTTTTCCACTCATCTCCCTCTTTTATGCGAATTAGATGATATGCCCCTCGGAGGTCTAGCTTGGTGAAAATTTGCGCCTGTTTTACTTGGTCCAACAATGTAGAAATGAGTGGAAGAGGGTAGCGATTCTTTACAGTGATTTGATTTAGAGCTCGGTAGTCTATACACGTTCTCAATTCTCCTTCTTTTTTGGGGACAAAAAATAGGGGTGATGCTGCTGGGGACTTAGATGGTCTGATAAATCCATTAGCCAGATATTGATCCAAATAAGTTTTCAAATGGACATTTTCCTTTTCTGTCAAAGCATAAATTCGACTGCACGGAAGCTGGGATCCTGGAATTAAATCAATTTGGCAATCGTAAGGTCTGTGAGGGGGCAATACTTCGGCTTGTTTTTCCTCTTGGAATACATCTTGGAATTTCCCGTATTCATGGGGCAAGGAGCCTATAAGACCTAAGGTATTTTCCGTAGACCCCTCCTGTTGCATCATCTCCACTGAACTTTCCATAGAATTGCAAGAGTTTTGGCAGTCAAGAGCAAAGGACAGGGTTCTAGTTCGCCAATTGATCAAGGGGTTATGCTTTTCCAACCACGGCATTCCCAAGATAATCTGGAACTGGGGAGCTCGAATCAGGTCAAAAGAGATCCTCTCTCTGTGTCCCTCCTGGCAGAGCATAATAAGGTTGTTAATGCATTGTGTAACCGGACCTGACACTAAGGGAGTGCCGTCGACCCCGGATACATTTTCTGCCTTTAACTTATCCGTCAAGGGAAATCCCAATTTGCTAGCCAGGTGAAGATCCATATAATTGCCAACAGCCCCACAGTCAATATAAGCAGTCAACTCATGTCTGATTGTGGGAAACTCAGGACTGAATAGGATGATTGGAAACACAAAGTGGGAGGTCATTGAAACCTTATTCACGCTCGACAAGCTGACCTCTAAACTTGCCGGGCACTGGAGTTTTCCGAATTCTGGTCCTTCTGATCTTGACCCACTCCTCCCAAAGGTTTTCGTGCCGGTTTCACTGGACAGTCCTTTAAAAAGTGACCCGCCTTACCACAATATAGACATAACTTTTGTTGACGTCTTCTCTCTCTCTCCGTCTGAGAAATTGGGCCTCGAATTCCCCCCAACTGCATGGGTTCGGAATGAGTTTCTGGGCCTGATCTTGCAATTGATTCTCTTGGGCGAACCACATACGCTTGATTGTCTAGGCGAGCGCGATCAGTTCTACGATCTTGTAACTGTGGTCTAACTGAATAGTCAAATCAATGAAGTCATTGATATCCTCCGGTGGGTTCACCACTTGTGCCAAAACGTCCTTTAATTCACTGCGCAGACCTCGATAAAATAAAGTTGTTCTTTTTTCCATAGGCCAATTGGTTTCTGCCACTAACCTATTAAAGGTGGCCACATAGGCCAGCAATTCTTGATTGCCTTGCTTCAATGACAACAACTCACTATCCAATGCGTGCCCTTGAGTGTGTCGAGCAAAAAGTCTTTCCAATTCTTTCTGAAAATCCTGGAAGTTTTGCAACACCGGATCATCCCTATTCACAAGGGGTATGGACCAATTGGCCGCATAGCCGCCCAAATAAGATAACACGAAAGCCACCTTTGATTGGTCTGTGGGGAACAATCCCGGTCTGCACAAAAAATGTAATATGCATTGATTTAAGAACACAGCAAATTTCTTTGGATCTCCGGTGAAGCGCTCAGGAGGAGCTAATGGAACGTTTCCAGGAATGACCACTTGGACTGGAGCCTGGGGCGCCGTAGATTCAGAAGCCTGGGAATTATTTAATGGTAGCGGTACCTGACCTGCTTGAGCCTGTAACAGCTGACGAGCCAATTCTTCTGTTCGATCCTTGTTCACCACCAGCTCTCTTCTCAGGACATTGGTCTCCGACCGAGCTGCGTGGACTTCAGCTCGTAATTCCCCCAAAAGTTGAGTCAACTGATCCATCTCTGTATTTTCCATGAATGCTCAGACAGAGTATTTTTTCAGCACGGCTTCGCGTTCTGTAACGCTTACCTCAGAAACTCTGCGGGAGCACTTCTCTGAAAAACCTGTTGGGTGCTATTCTCAGTGTGCGTAGTTGATCTATTCCGTCTGGTGATCTACAAGGAAACATTCAGCAATCCTTAGTATGCTAGTCTAATGCACCTGTTCAGGAATTATGTCTCAGACACTTCGGGAGGCGTTACCTGTAGTTATTTGTTTGTGAGCTCTCCATCCTGCTTCTACGCAGGGGCGCTTGTTCTGAAGAAGGGTAATGAAATGTAATTTTCTGAGGGAAGGAAGGATCGCTAGTGTGCGTGACATGCGAGGAAGAGGTAATAGGAATAGATGAGGAGTTAGATACTATTCCCGGCAAGAATAGCACAATTAAGCTGTTCCATTAACAATTGACGTGCATGAACACCTAGTCATATCCAACCCAAGAAATGAGAAACAACTCTATATGTGTGTGAACAATTGGCCAGAACAAGGTTAACTGCAGAGAAATTGTATTGTCCTTTTTTACATCAAACGTGTGGTGTATGCTAACTAATGGAGAAGACTTCCCACAACTAACCTAGTAGTTTTACTGACTGGAAGAAAACTGTAACACCCCCAGATATGACGACTCAAAACCTTGTCACCAAATTGTAGTACTACATAGCATGTGTGAAAGGCTGACTGACAGAGGAACAACTTATTACCGCTGCCACAAAAACCATGTAACTCCGCTGACTGGAAAAGCACACTAAAACAAGGGCGCAACAACATTAACAGCCAATACTTGCGATAAAAGCTGGTTGACGAAACAACGGGCTTCGACTGCTGAGGGAGATTCACAAATGTTCCGCTGACAGGAATGAGCGCGGCAACAGTGCTGAGGTAACCGTGAAGGCAACTTGCGGGAATGCTGACTAAAACCAGACACCATGGAAATACTGTGGAAGTGACGGGAAGTGTACAATTAACTTCAGAGGAAAACTATGGAACCATGCCAGGAGATTATAAGAGTGGGCTGAGGCGAAACTGTGACTGGAACTGGAGCCGCGGTAAGCGTACACTGCAAAGCAGACGACGCGAAGCGCTGAGCAGGTGAGGGGAGGGGCTTATATATGCTGCGAGTGTGAAGCACTAGACCATAACTGTCACTTTCCATAGAACCACTAGGCCGCCATTTTAGGTAATGAGGAAGTGTCTTTTGCTCCATAGCCTAAACATGGTTCTTTCCTTGTTACAGACCAAGCATGATAAGCCATGGTCCACGAATTCTTAGAGGCTAATCTGGGGGCCTTACCCAAGCTCATGACAGTCTGCATCAGGTAAGTGCACCCAAGCATTCCCATAATGAGCCTGGCGCCTATGGCGCCAGGACTGATGTCTTTTATGAGCCTGGCGCCATAGGCGCCAGGACACTGTCCAAAGGGCCCCTATATGGGGTTGCTGGGTCCTTCCTTGGGGACTGGATGTCCGCTTTCGGGGACGCCGGGCTTGAACCGGCTCCCCGGGAGCGGGCATCATGACAGTCTGGGAAGAGTCGGTGGAATTTCCTGACTAATCGAGGTGCATGCACGAGGTGCATGCACATGGTCGCTGGGTTCCCACGACCTCTCCTGAGGTCCGTACCCCTTCCAATCAATTAGGTAGAACAGTTTTGACCTAAACATTTTTGAGTCTAAAATGTTCTTCACTTCGAATTCGGGCTCCCCATCTATTAGAATAGGTTCTGGAGGTTTGAGTAGTCGGGTTCCGGGTACCACTGGTTTCAGAAGTGACACATGAAAAACAGGGTGAATTTGCATACTAGCTGGTAAATCAAGTTTAACAGCCACTGGGTTAATTATTGCCGTAATAGAATAAGGTCCCAGATATTTTGGGTTAAAAGTTAGAGGCCCTTTGAGTGGTAAATGTCTGGTAGCTAACCACACTTGATCCCCAATCTGATACGGAGGTGCTTCACTCCCATGTAGATCAGCATTCTCCTTGTATTTTCTCTTGGCTTGTTGTAAATGCGTAGTTGCCTCTTTGAAGGCTTGGGTAATTGTAGAATGCAGATGTTCTACTGCAGGCATTCCGAGGTTCTGAGGTGAGTCAAGGTTTGAGGTTCGAGGGTGATGCCCAAACAAAGTATAAAAAGGACTGTGGCCAGTTCCAGAGTGTACCGAATTATTATATGCGTATTCGGCTATCCAAAGAATGTCTTTCCAGTTGCTTTCAGATTGCTGTAACATACACCGTAAGTACTGTTCAAGGGTCTGATTTGTCCTCTCGGTTTGACCATCGGTCTGAGGGTGGTGACTGGTGCATAATCTTACGTCGATCTGCGCTATTTGAGAACATTTGCGCCAGAAGTGGGAAATGAATTGGCTTCCCCGGTCAGAGATTAGTATAGATGGAAATCCATGTAGCCGAACAATAATTTCGAGGAATTCTTTGGCTAGGACAGAAGCTGAAGGTAAACCTTTCAAAGGAATAAAGTGGGCCATTTTGGAAAACAAATCCACAATTACCAGAATAGTATTGTACCCCGAACAAGGAGGCAGGTCCGTAATAAAATCCATTGATAGGGTGTGCCAGGGTGCTGGTGGTATGTCTAGGAATTGAAGGAGACCGGCTGGTCTTTTCTTTTGACTTTTATTTTGGGCGCAAACACCACAGGACATCACAAAAGATTTAACATCTTTTCGCCAAGAGGGCCACCAAAATTGTCGTTTCACCTTTTCCTCTGTCTTGGCAATACCGAGGTGTCCCTCTATTAATGTATCATGATAACCGGAAATAACTAGTTTGTGTAATTCCTTATGTGGCAGGAATAAGCGTCCTTGGAAATAAGGTAAACCATTATCTATGGTAAAGTCTGATCCCTTTTGTATCCATTCCTGTAAGGTTGTAGGGTCCAGGAGTTGTTTCACTCTGGCTTGAATGTCTTCAAGCGTCTGTAACAAAGTCATGCCTAGAATCCTCTGTTCGGGAATTATTGGTACTGGTTCTGAGTTTGTATCAGATTCTCCCATTCCAATTCGGGATAAGGCATCTGCTTTGCCATTCCTGCAGCCAGATCGATAGGTAATCACAAAATCAAATTCAGCGAAAAACAAAGCCCATCGGAGCTGCCGTGATGACTGAGCCTTGGCAGTTTTCAAATACTGTAAATTCCGGTGATCAGTGATCACTGTGATGGTATGTCGAGCGCCAAGCAGATAATGCCGCCAGGCTTTAAAAGCGGATTTAATGGCTAACAGTTCTTTGTCCGTGATTGCATAATTAATCTCGGGTGCCGAGAATTTTCTGGACCAAAATGCTACGGGATGCAGTTGGTTGGTTTCGGGATCTCTTTGGGACAGGACAGCTCCCATGGCTAGGCTGGATGCGTCAGTCTCGACGACATAAGGGAGATCTGGACGCTGGTGTTTCAATATAGGTGCAGAGGTAAACTTAGCTTTTAAATCCTGAAAGGCCTGCTCAGCTTCTTCAGACCATTCAAAACGTTTATTTTTCTTCAAGAGTGCAGTAATGGGTTGTACCACGCGTGAAAATTCCGGGATAAATCTGCGATAGAAATTGGCAAAGCCAAGCATGCTTTGAACCCCTTTTACAGAGCTATGTGATGGCCATTTGAGGATGGCATCCACTTTTCTTGAGTCCATTCGGACTCCTTTGGGTGTCAGGATGAAACCTAGAAACTCGACTTCTGTGGTATGGAAAACACATTTCTCCAATTTAGCAAATAGTTTGTGTTGGTGCAGTTTTTCAAGTACTGCCCTGACGTGTTTTCTGTGATCAGATTCCGAAGAGGAGTACACCAGAATGTCATCGATATATACGACAACACAAACATCGATGAGTTCCCGAAGGACATCATTCATGAAGTATTGGAAGGCAGCCGGCGCGTTACACAATCCGAAAGGCATCACCTGGTACTCGAATAATCTGTATTTAGTACGGAAGGCAGTTTTCCATTCGTCGCCTTCTTTAACTCGTAGCAGATGATAAGCCCCCCGGAGATCTAACTTGGTGTATATGCAAGCGTCCTTCACCTGGTCAAGGAGTTCAGGGATCAGAGGCAGAGGATAACGGTTTTTAACCGTTATCTGGTTCAATGCGCGGTAATCGATACAAGTTCTAAGGTCGCCTTCTTTTTTGGGCACGAAGAACAAAGCCGAGGATGCCGGGGACTTTGACGGGCGAATAAAACCATTAGCTAGGTATTGATCCAAATATTGTCTCAAATGCAGATTCTCAGGTTCGGTAAGGGCATAAATCCTGCTACAAGGGGGTTGTGCACCGGGCTCCAGATCGATTTGGCAATCGTACAATCTGTGAGGAGGTAACGTGTCGGCCTGTTCCTTTTGGAAGACGTCCTGAAAGTCTTGGTATTCCAGAGGTAGTTGCATGGAGGCAGAGGTTACAGATGATTAATCTTCAGGTTTTCTGGGTAGCAGGTTTGTGTACAATCCGGGAAGGTTATTCTCTTAGCTCGCCAATCAATTCGAGGATTATGTGTCTCTAACCAAGGGATTCCAAGAATAACCTGAAACTGTGGAGCCTTGATTACATCAAACACAACACCCTCCCGATGGCCGTCGGGACCAATAAGAGTCACCTCAGTAGTGGAATGTGTTACCGGTCCAGAGACAATTTCAGTTCCATCGACTGTGGTGATGACATCTTTGCTGGTTTTAGGACGGAGAGGGAGGTTAATCCTAGAGACCAATTCACGATCCACATAGTTTCCAATAACCCCACTATCGATGTATGCCTTTATTGCATGCAACCGCTTAGGCTGTTCTGGATCTACGAGAACCATTGGCACAATGAAATGCGAGGTCTGAGAGTTAGTTTTCAAGCTCGGCAAGTGGACCCCTACACTTGTCGGGCGGAGTCGTTTCCCGAAACAGAGTCTTCATGGTTTTTATCAGCGGCTCCTACCGCCTTTCGGGCCGGTTTTGCCGGGCAATCTCGTAGAAAGTGTCCAGAATTCCCACAATAAAGACATAATTTTAACTGCCGCCTCCTTTCACGTTCCTTTTGAGTTAAGGGTCCTTTAACCCCTCCAATTTGCATAGGCTCAGAGACATCAACTCCCTTGGGATTAGCATGGGTCTTGACCAACACCCGGGTCTCAAACCTGGACCGATCTGCTTTTCTGTTTTGAAGTCTGTGATCCAATTGGACCACTAAGTCTATATACTCTGTGCATTCTTGGGGCGATTTACAACTTGGGCCAAGACATCTTTAAGTTCTCCGCGAAGGCCTCGATAAAACAATGTGACTCTTTTATCCTCTGGCCATCCCGTTTCCACAATTAGTCTATTAAAGGTTGCAATATAGGATAGGAGGTCCTGATTGCCCTGCCGCAGGGATAGAAGTTCGTCATCCAGAGCCTGCCCCTGAGAGTGTCGAGCAAATAACCTTTCAATGCTTGCTTGAAACCTTTGAAAATCACAGAGAATCGGGTCATCTTGAGTAACCAGTGGAACTGACCAATCGGCAGCGCAGCCGCTGAGATATGACAATACAAAGGCTACCTTGGTCTGATCATTAGGGAAGGCCCCAGGTCTGCATAGGAAGTGCAAACGACACTGATTCATGAATACGGCGAATCGTTTGGGGTCCCCAGCAAAGCGTTCGGGTGGGGCCAGCGGCATGTTTCCAGGTAGATTAATCTGCACAGGGTTACTGGAAACCAAAGGAGCGGGGTTCCCTCCGGAACCGGGTAGAGGAGTTTGCCCAGCTTGACCTTGCAAAAGCTGTCTGGCCAGGTCATCAGTTCTTTCCTTTGATATTATTAAGTCCCTCCTGAGGGCATTAGTCTCTTGACGAGCGGCATGTACTTCGGCCCGTAATTCCCCCAGTAATTGGGCCAATTGATCAGTCTCAGAACTTTCCATAGCGCCTGGGTGGGAATTTGTAGGAAGGCTTCGCGTTCTGTTACGCTCACCTGACTCCCACGGAGGCGCTGGCCTGGTTCGCGCTGCTGTGACCTCTTCTAAGGTGATGCGCGGGGTTCGGAAGACGGACTGGACCGGGCCCCAAAATCTGGCTTGTCTGGCTCGCAGAAGTATCCTTCTGTAGGCGAAAATAGGGGATTAACTGTCTGCGGGGTAATGCAATTGGCCCCCCACTTTCCCCTCTCACCCTCCTTGAAACCCTTCTGTGATTTCTCCTAGCGTCTCACCTTAGGGTCTGGAAGGACGAGCTCTCCATCCTGCTTCTGATGCAGGGGCGCGTTGGTATCCAGTTACTTCACTGGATTTTCGGATTGGTGAGAACCAAACTTGCTTGGCTTCCAGGTAAGTTTTTTTGATAAGAGGTTCCCCTTGTGTCCATGCATTAATGTACTAATGCTAGTGTCTTTTTCCCCATAGGGGCCGGGGTACGGAATGCCGGGGAACACGCACCGACCCGAGATGAGCGATGAAATCCTTGTAGAAATCAGGTAAGTCTTTAATGAGCGTTTTTTGGTAATGTCTTTTCATTCGCTCATTAACGCTGATGTCTCTTTTTCCCCTTAGAGGCCGGGGTCCGGAAATGCCAGGATGCGGCGCGGTCCCGAAATGAAGAGGGAATGAATCAACAGGTAAGTCTTAACATGGAGATTTAGTTTTCCTTATTCCCTTCTCTCTCTCACCTTTTGTTCTGGTGTTTTTCTCCCTAGTCGCTGGGGCGTGACTGCGAATCCGGATGATCGCTGCTGAACATGGAGGCGCCCTGTAAAGGTGAGTGGAATGCGGCGCTGCAGCGATCGACGCGATGAGCTTTTAAATTAAAGTCTTCATTTTCAGGATTGTCGGCGAGATGTCTCCGGGATGCGGTTTTAGCAGGTAAGGACTTTTCCTTCTTCTGTTCTCTTCTTCTCTTCCTTTGCAGGTGATCCAGGATGCTGGCAGGCGTGGCAGAAGTCAGGATGCAGGAGCAGACACGGTGAGCGTCCAGCTGCTAGATGCAGAACAACGCGAAGCACGTGTGGCTGTTCGGGTGGGGTTTAAATAGCCTTGGAAGAAGTTCCAGGTATGTATCCTTCCTCCAATCAGGTATGTATCCTTCCCCGACCACGCCCGGATGCTAAATTAGTCCCACAGGTAAAGTAGTTCCTTTCAGGCCTCAAGGAGGCCGGGATCCTGCAGCATGGTCTGCATCAGGTAAGTGCACCCAAGCATTCCCATAATGAGCCTGGCGCCTGTGGCGCCAGGACTGATGTCTTTTATGAGCCTGGCGCCATAGGCGCCAGGACACTGTCCAAAGGGCCCCTATATGGGGTTGCTGGGTCCTTCCTTGGGGACTGGATGTCCGCTTTCGGGGACGCCGGGCTTGAACCGGCTCCCCGGGAGCAGGCATCATGACAAATCATCCCTGTTTCTCTGAGCTTGCTGGGGGCAACGGGAACTGAATTGCATGTTGATTCTATTCCTGAAAACTGTGCG